>NC_141685.1:1907440615-1908040615 GCF_964263255.1 Lissotriton vulgaris | reverse complement strand
GGCATTTTGCCTTTGCCTTTATTCATCTCCTTGTTCCCCTAGCCTACAATCCTAGTGGGACAACCATGCGTCCCCCTCATCCTCCCAATAATGGGATCTTGCCTTTGTTCCCCTAGCCTCAGTCATAGTGGGACAACCATGCGTCCCCCTTACCCTCCCATCTAAAAACGGGATTCGCTGGCACTTGGATAACATTCTGTGCCTGTAGTACTATTCGGCACGTTTTACTATAATCCAACTTTAAGTCCCGAGAGCGCATGCGCTAAACTCTATCCAATCGCGCCACACTCTTGCGCAACCACGCATGCACGAACCACTACTTGGTCGCGCATGCGCTAAACTACTCCTCGCCGCGCATGCGCACGATAAAACCACCTTTGCACGCATGCGCGAAACTAGCGGCACTACTCCGCGCATTAGCGCGATACGAAGGGCACTCACCTGAGCACAATTCCGATCCAAAAAGCCAGTCTTTCCACTATTACTCTTCCCTCCAGGTGCCACTAATCATGCAGTTAACGTTAGTATAAAAACCGGCCACCACAGCCATTCATTACCGGTTATGCGAAGGAGGCACAACAGGTCCCACGCTGAAGCTGACCAGAAATCCTGTGAGTATGCTGAACATCTCTACCATAGGTAAGCGCTACCCTTTCTCCCACAGGTCTCCTTACCCCAGTGGTCCTCTCTCTCCCTACCAGGGCCACCCCTTGCCTCTTCAATAGCCTTGGAGTACAAGCAAGCCTAAAAAAGCGTAAGACAATGTGCTTGCGCCACAATACTTCACTATTCACTACTGCAGTATTTTTTACCGCTGTTTTAACCACTTCACCCTCGAATTTCAGTGCGATTCCACAATAATGATACCACCAGTATCATTACACTTGAGCCGCTCATAGCCTGCACTAATCCGCTATTAAGCCGGCTGTCATAAATTATGCTCAATATTTTCTAGTGACTCTTTTCTCCTATGTTTGTCTTGTCCCTGTCTTTCATTGTTAAATGTACAGGTGATCTTGAGGAGGGAATCCCCCCCTCTCACAGTTAGATACACTTTAGGGCGTGTAGACACATAGACTACACTACACTTACCCTAATTTTAACCTACACATATTTTTATTGTCCTGAAGAAAGCCAGATTAATATAAGGCACTGGCTGAAACATGTTGACACACCAAGGACGTAGGAGGTCGTAACCCGCCTCTAACGTCCCACAGCCTTATTTTTAACCGCTGACGGAGGCCCTTTTAATAAAGTCTTCCCACTCCAGGGACCATCCGCCAAGCCGTTTTAACCTCACTCCTCTACACACCTCACACCGCACACACAGTGACATACCTGCTCCGCTGTAATCAGGCGTCGTAGCACACCCGGGACACGCTAGGTGTCACTGGGTGGGCCCGATGATGAAGCATGCCACCAACTAGGTTGGTGGGTGAGGGCTTTCTAAAGACACCCAACAGGTGCCACCGCCAACAACACTGAGTCGCTATGACAACAACAAAATAATGTCATACTAACCCCTTTCTAGCTAGTCTCCTTTTGATTTACTTACATATAATCCGGGGATTTGGACTAGCTATCTGGTCCTCTCTCTCCCTCTTGATTCTCGCATGTTAAGAGCTCTGACACCCCACACTGGTATGAGTTGTGCTACAAAACAAAAGAAATGCATGCTAGAGAGAGAGTGAGAAAGAGAGAGAGAGGTTGTGGAGACTTGAGGGTCACTAATAAAGGGTGGTAGTGAGGGATTCCGTAACGAAGGAGGTCATTGGGGGACGCCAACAATCATGGTCGCACTGGGCGCCACCAGAGCTAAAGCTGCCCCTAAGGGGATGCTTATGGTACTGGTTGTCTGCTGACTTGTGGATTCAAGGCTCACAGGGATGGAGGCTTGAGGTAACCCCCACCCAGACTTTTGGGGTTTCCAAAAATTGTGCTCGCCGAGCACATATCTGCAGGTAGGGCATAAAGACGCAGTGTGGGCAATGGTCCATGAGATTTAGGGCCACTGAAACTGCTGCTTGAAACTTACTGGGATCAGGCGGAGTCAATGTACCCGCGATACTGTTTTCTGCTTCTGAGTGTGCTGGCAGAGAACAGCTTATCGCAGGTGGTGAATCCTGTCCTCCGTCGGCAGCTGTCGTATCCCTGGGGCCTGTATGCGTCAGGGCCACAACATGTGGCTAGGCCGTGCATGGTACTGAGGCGCACAAAGCAGAACACAAACTTAGTTGGATTCTAGCACAGGACTTCCCCAGCACAGTCCGTCTGTTGATTTACTCAAGCGGCCATATCACCGCGACCACTACCAAATGTGCACAGTCAGGCCAGGGAATCAGCAGGAACACCTCTGCATGGCCGGCCTCATTACAAGCGTGAATGTGCAGCAACATGCATAGAAAAAGTAGAGTAGCAACCCATAGAGTCTCTGCACAATTAATGCACATGTATGAGAAACTAGCAGTCCAACTGATGCACATGCATGGAAAGAAGCAAGTCCCCAGAGAGCGAACCATTCAACGGGAGCTACGTTCCAGCCACGAATATCCAGTTAATTAGAGCACATAGTCAATCAATCAATCAATCAGTGACACTTGTAAAGCGCGCTACATACCCGTAGGGTCTCAAGGCGCTGGGGGGGGGGGGTGCCGCTACTGCTCGAACAGCCAGGTCTTCAGCTTCTTCCTGAAGGAGAGGTGGTCTTGGGTCAGGCGCAGGTCGGACGGGAGGGAGTTCCAGGTCTTGGCGGCCAGGTAGGAGAAGGACCTTCCTCCTGTAGTTGCTCTTCGGATGCGGGGGACGGCGGCGAGGGCGTGGTTGGCTGATCGGAGGTGGCGTTTGGGAGCGTAGAAGTTGACTCGGCTGTTGAGGTAGCTCGGGCCTTGGTCGTGTAGGGCTTTGTGTGCGTGGGTGAGGAGGCGGAAGGTGATTCTCTTGTTGATGGGGAGCCAGTGAAGGTCTCTCAGATGTCCGGAGATGTGGCTGGATCGTGGGATGTCGAGGATGAGTCTGGCTGAGGCGTTTTGGATCCGCTGGAGTCTCTTCTGGAGCTTGGCGGTGGTCCCGGCGTAGAGGGCGTTGCCGTAGTCCAGTCGGCTGGTGACGAGGGCCTGGGTGACGGTCTTCCTGGTCTCTGTGGGGATCCACCAGAAGATCTTCCGTAGCATGCGTAGGATGTTGAAGCACGCCGAGGAGACGCTGTTGACTTGCCTGGTCATGGAGAGGGAGGAGTCCAGGATGAAGCCCAGGTTACGTGCATGGTCTGTCGGTTTGGGTGCGGTGCCCAGGGCGGGAGGCCACCAGGAGTCGTCCCAGGCGGAGGGAGAGGAGCCCAGGATGAGGACCTCCGTCTTGTCCGAGTTCAGTTTCAGGCGGCTGGTCGTCATCCACTCGGCTACCTCTTTCATCCCTTCGTGTAGGTTGGCTCTGGCGGCGGCGGGGTTGTTGGTCAGGGAGAGGATCAGCTGGGTGTCGTCGGCGTAGGAGATGATGCTGAGGTGGTGTTTGCGTACGATGGCCGCGAGGGGGCTCATGTAGACGTTGAAGAGGGTGGGGCTCAGGGATGATCCTTGGGGGACGCCGCAGATGACTTCGGAGGCCTCTGACTTGTACGGTGGTAGGCGGACTCGCTGTGTTCTTCCGTCGAGGAAGGAGATGATCCATTCCAGCGCCTTGTCCTGGATTCCGATGTTGCTGAGGCGCCGTATTAGGGTGCGGTGGCAGACCGTGTCGAATGCCGCGGAGAGGTCTAGGAGGATGAGGGCCGCTGTTTCTCCATTGTCCATCAGGGCTCGGATGTCATCGGTGGCGGCGATGAGGGCGGTCTCGGTGCTGTGTTTGGCTCGGAAGCCGGACTGTGAGGGGTCGAGGGATCCGTTCGTCTCGAGGAAGGCGGCCATCTGCTTGTTGACGGTCTTCTCGATGACTTTGGCTGGAAACGGGAGAAGCGAGATGGGGCGGTAATTCTTGAGGTCGGTGGGGTCCGCTGTTGGTTTCTTGAGTAGAGCGCTGAGTTCGGCGTGTTTCCAGCTCTCGGGGAAGATGGCGGTGTCGAAGGATGTGTTGATGATGTCTCGTAGGTGGGGTGCGATGACAGCGTCGGCCTTGTTGAAGATGTGGTGGGGGCAGGGGTCGGTTGGTGATCCGGAGTGGATTGAGTTCATCGTGCGGATGGTGTCTTCTGTGCTGATCGGGGTCCAGGCGCGGAGGGTGGTGGTGGGGGGGGCTGGCTGGTCGGTCGTGGTGTGCGTTGGTTGGTTGTTGAAACTGCTGTGTATGTCCGCGATCTTGTTGTGGAAGTATGAAGCCAGGGAGTTGCAGAGGTCTTGCGATGGGGTGATGTCGTTGTTTCCCGCGTTGGGGTTGGAAAGCTCTTTCACGATGTTGAAGAGTTCCTTGCTGTTGTGTGCGTTGTTGTCCAACCGGTCCTTGAATGCTGTTCTCTTGGCGGCGCGGATCAGCTGGTGGTGTTTCCGGGTGGCAAGTTTGTAGGAGGTCCTGTTGTCCGGTGTCGGATCCCTTTTCCAGACTTTCTCGAGGGCTCGGCAGTTCTTCTTGGAGCTCTTGAGTTCGTCGGTGAACCATGGGGCCTTCTTGCTGCCGGGTCTGCTAGGCGGGGTCCTCAGCGGGGCGAGTTCGTCCGCGCAGTTGCTGATCCACTTCGTGATGTTATCGGCGGCCTGGCTGGGGTTCGCTGAGCTGGCAGGAGGGTGTTGGCTCAGGGAGGTGGCGAGCTGGTCTGCTGTGATCTTGTTCCAGCTTCTGCGGGCGGTGTGTTGCTGGTGTTGGTGGGTCGTTGTTCTCTTGAAGGTGAAGTGGACGCAGCTGTGGTCCGTCCATTGAAGCTCTGTGGCGTGGCTGAAGTCGATGTCTGTGCTGGATGAGAAGACGGCGTCGAGTGTGTGTCCGGCGAGGTGGGTGGGGGTGGACACCAGTTGCTTGAGTCCCAGGTTGGCGAGGTTGTCGAGCAGGGTGCTGGTGTTGTGGTCGTTGTTGTTCTCCAGATGGAAGTTGAGGTCTCCCAGGAGGATGTAGTCAGCGGAGGTGAGGGCATGCGGGCTGACGAAGTCGGCGATGTCGTCGCTGAATTGCGTGCGTGGTCCAGGGGGTCGGTAGATCAGGGTGCCTCTGAGGGTGGTGTTCGGGTTGGTGTGGATCTGGAAATGCAGGTGTTCGGCGCTGGTCAGGGTGTTGTCGGTGCTGGTCGTGAGGCGGATGGTGTTCCTGTGGATGATGGCGATGCCTCCTCCCATCTGGTTGGCGTTTCGGTCCCTCCGGACGATCTTGTAGCCCTCTGGGATAGCGATGGCGATGTCGGGAGCTGAAGAGGCGTTCATCCAGGTCTCCGTGAGGAAGGCAACGTCTGGGGCTGTGGTGTCGAGGAGGTTCCAGAGTTCGATGGCGTGTCTGTGGACGGAGCGGGTGTTGAGGAGGATGCACTTGAGGTGGGTGCTGCTGGAGTTCGACTTGGCGGGTGCTGGTGCGGGGCTGGTCCGGCTGCAGGAGAACTTGCAGGCGTGGCAGCTGAATGGTCCGTGGGTGCGTCTTGGAGTGGCTTGGTGGCATTCTGGGTGTCGGCCGGTGTTGAGAGCGGTGAGGGTGGCGGCTGAGTACGTCAGGCGGGTCGGTCGGGCTCTTCGGGGACCAGGGGTCCTGGCACTGGGCGCGGTCCAGGCGCGGACGGGCTTAGACGGGCTTACCTTTGGCGCGCCTTCGGCGCACAATCGGCGCGCCCGCTGCGCGTTACCGCTGCGCGTTCGCACGGTCGCCATTTAAGGCGAAGTGCGCGGGTGGGCGGGGCAGCTGGGAGGCGGGAGCGGGGAGGGTTACAGAAGAAAAAGGGGCGGGGACAAGCGGCGGTGGCGGGAAGGGAGGGCGGGGGGCGGAGCGGTAGGCGGACAACCAGGAAGGAGGGTACACACGTTACAATACTGAACAGGCACAAAATAGCGACAAAAACGGGGAAAAAGCAGAGAAAACAACAGATCAGTGAGACAAGCACAAATACCTGACAAAACAAACAACCAAAACAAGGGGAAAAAGCGCTCGTAGCGAAATAGTTCCCTCCTGCCAAGCGTTTAACAATCACAGTGCATGCCTGGGAAACCATTGCAGCTCTACCCTTTAGCATAGCTCCCACGTGGGTAGTGATGAAGTTCCTAAGCCCTGCACTGAAACTCATTGTCCCCACAAAGAAGGAAGTCAATGCTCGACAAAGACTTTAGCATTCCCTGCTTCAGTCCACAGGACAAGAAACAAAGCAGGAAGTGCTGGGGGAATACTACTCTCTTGTAGTATCCAGATCAGTGTGGGTGAGTGGAGTTAGGTAGCATTACCTGTTTTGTTTCCTGTCCTGGGATTGGGTAACTAACCACATAGGTAAGAACTGGGCTGAGGACGAGGGACATGGAATTAATGGTTCACTGTCTGGCCAACTAATCCCTTCAAAACGTTTTAAACCAGTGGGTGTAAAGGTTTTACCAGATCCTTTCTGGAATGCAAGTGGGCAATGTAACGTTTTAGACAGTCCAACTGGGAATGGTCTGCCGACAATTCGTGATCAAGGCTGGGCATAGGACCAGAGTGTGGGCCTAGAATAGCAGCTGCACAACAAATTACACCTTAGTCCAGAACAGCAATACTTATATAGCAAAAGTGAAGACTGATTCACATAGGGACATATTTCACTCCATGTATGACCATCACAACATATGTTCAATGCACATTTTAACAAGAACTTACACGCAACAAGCATAGAAACAGAGGTTGTAGATGCCTTTGTCTAAAATTGTGTCTATCGTGATGCTCAGTTTAAGCGTAAGTTGCTCCCTTTTTGGAAAATAGTTGCAATGTATTGGTTCCAATTACATTTAAACCTGTTTAGAAAAAAAAGTTACAAAGTTATTCATTTAAGGGAAATGTGTGAAAGCTCTGTGCCATTAAAGAGAGCAAGGTTAAAGCAAGCCCCAAACTGGTCAACCACATATTTGAAAAGGTGCTTAGCCAATTTCCAAGAGAGTAGGTAACAAAAAAAAGACAGCACATCAGAATATTTTGAGAGAGAAATTGAAAGAACCTAAAAAGAGACCAAGTGATAATAATGAAAATCTTTAATTTTGCTTACCTAGTTCTGCTTGTTTGAATTTCATTTTTTAATCATCTTGGCAATGTTTTATATGAGTTTTCCCTATATTTATGAAGAGACTGCAAATGCCACATTGGGGTGCGAGCATTTCATCCACTGCTATCAATTCCACTACTTTAGGTTTTTCCTTCTCCCATTATATTTGAGAGTTAAACTTTTTTTAGGTAATCTACTTGTATCTGAGTAGGAACATATTGAGATCTCCACATACCATTTAATTTGCTCTTTCTATTGTTTCACTGAAACAGATTTTGCTGCCATGGATGTCAGTTCAAATTTCTTTACCTTGTGCCCTCTCCCAGCAACACTGTCAAGTGCCCTTAGAAAGTGTGGGGGAGATTTACAAGAAACTACCCCAGCGTGGTGCAGTAAGTCATTTTGCTGTGCTGCACTGTTTTAGTTTTGAAGCCCAGGGATGCAGCATATTTACAACAATATGTTGTATCTCCGTGCTTGCCCCTGCGCTGGCGCACAAACTGCTGCAATGCGCTGGCGCAGGCACTCTTGCACCATGGTGTAAGGATGCCTGCGTTGTGGGGAGATTGTTTCTGTGCAGGAAGGTGTACGCAATGTGATGCACCAGCGGCACAAGAGGCTTGTAAATCTGCCCATATGAGTAAAAACGTAAAGGGCAGATATACAAGCCCTTTGACGAGCGGTGTGTCACGTTGCATGACCTCCTGAGTGATATTTACAAGCACAGGTAAAACCACCCTGCGTGACTTCACCTGTGCTTGTAAATATCGCCCCTTTTCACGCAACACTTGTTAGGGGCGTGACATGCGTGTTGCTGTGGGTGTTCTCATGCAACACCCATGTCCACTGATGCATTTCCAGATTTACGAGGGATCGAAAATCTGGAAATGTGCCAGAATACTACGCCATCCTAGGGGTGGCATAGCGAGATGCAACAAGGAGAAATGTTTTCATTTATCACAGTTTTTTCCTCTTTCACTGCGTAGTGTATTTTACAGCACGCATTGGAAATGGAAATCACCTCAAATTACTGTTTATGTGCACAAAAACAAGCACAAAAACAAGCTCCCCACGATGCAGGCACCCTTACACCATGGTGCAAGGGTGTCTGCGCCGGCGCATGGCAGCAACTTGCATGGCAGTGCAGCGGCACTAACAGAGATGCAACATATTGTTGTAAATATGTTGCATTCCTGTGCTTCAAAACGTATGCAGCGCAGTGCTGCAAAATGACTTGCTGCACCGTGCTGCATTCATTTCTTGTAAATCTGCCGCTAAATGAATTTATATTTATGTTTTGACTTTTTATGTGTCACAAATGTGAAATAAAAAACAAGTCACTGATAAAGCAAAGGAAAAAAATGTGGTTGTTCCCTCAGTTCCACCCCACAGCGCCAGATTTTGGGAGTCAGCCGACAGAACTAAAAACCTGAAGGGTTTATTTACAAGCTCCTTGCGCCACCGATATGCCAGTTTTTTCCATATTAAAAGTGACGCACCAGCGGCGCAAGGGGCTTGTTAAAAAGCCCCTGAAAACTCATCAAACTAGTAACACAATGGCTCATGAAAAAAACATTTGCATTTAATATCAACCAGAATGGAAGAGAGGCCTGGTGGCTTAAAGGTCTCAGGCAAACACTTTTGCACTTCTCATTTTACCCTATGGTCACAGATTTGAAATCTACTGGGCCGTTCAGCCTTTCATCCTTCCTAGGTCGAATAAACGAATATCATTAACATCTGCTATCTATCAAGAGCACTAAAGTTCTCCACGTCAATGGATGTGTTCTCTGAATACGCCTGTTACATGGAAATAAGCATGAGAACAACTCTTATTCTTTGGTGTTTTTTCTCTATCTTTAAGAAATCTTGGAATATATTCTTAAAACCATTGAATAATCAAAGATGGAAGAAGGATGAAAGAGCAAAGAAACAGGACAAAGAAAGATGTTCTGCGGTTTTATTTTTCGCGTGGAGGGGAGGGGGATAGGGCGCCTTATCTGAAGACACCAGAACAAACGAATCCGACGGAACTAAAGATTGCATCTATCAGGGCAGGGTGCTTATATCAGTCAATGCTATTTTATCAATGCGAACTCTTTATCGTGTCTTTCTTCAACGAAGCCCATGCCCCGCCAATATGTCTGTCAAGACAGCCCACGACTGCAGAAATGTGGAGCCTTTTATCAACCACAACATGCCCCTGGTAAATGTCCCTCTGACCCCAAACGTTAGGTCGTCACGCCAAGCCTCATTTAAAAAAATGTGGAATGTTAATTGCAGTGGAAATATCAGCAATTAGGTGCACAGGCCAGATACTGCAAAAAAAAAAGCGGGAACTCGGTGTTCTGCTGTTAATCACCATTTGGTTTAAAGACAGACAGGCCAGTCTGCAGGGCCCTGGTGCATGTTTTAAAAGCAGAGTTTACTGCACGTGATACCTTGGGACCTAATGGCTTTGAAAAGGGGTGCAATGTCGTATGTTTAGGTTCAGAGAGGTGGACACTGCAGTGCTAGACATAGCTTTATTTAGTAAAAAATGGGAGACATAAATGATAATACGTGTTTGTGCCTGAAAGGTGGTAAGAAATGTGCAGTGGCCTCAGTGCCCAATAGGGTGTCGAACAAAGCTCTCTTCTCGTTTACCAGCAGGGGAGCACTAAACTCTTTCACCTTTCTTGGATTGGGGCCTATGCACTATCGCACGCCACTGCATGTATCACTGACAAAATGCACTACTTCCTGTTCGAAATCCTACAGCTGAGCAGGCCTGTGAATGAGCCTTGTCTTGAATTAAAGAGGAACTTTGAAACTGCAGCGACATCCAGAATTTGCACTTCAATGCCGCCCCGCTCCTGACATATCCTTTCAGTCCCTGGCGTTTCACACCCTGACAGCCCCAGGAAAGGCCAGATAAAAGCCCAGAGATAGCAGCGCCATTAGTATGTGTGTGCTAATTACATGCCAAGTGCAGGTCGGCACCGCCAAATGAACATATTCTTCAGCAGATGGCAGGCCCCATCATACTCTTTCAAGTGATCAACAGTTAATGTGTTTAAATGAAATATGTATACAATTAGAAGGGACGCGTTAGTTCTAGAAAGGGTGTTCCAGTTTAGTGAATGTTTAGTTATTCAGTAGTTCGTGTGTGCTACATGCAGCGCCATATGCTGATAAAGTACTTCACTGAACTGAAAGGGTGTTCTGCCCGCTAGAGTGAAAAAGCACAGCATACATAGAATATTTTTCCTTTCCAGATGTTGGCCACTGATAAAATATGTAGGAACGCAAGCTGCTGGACAACAGCTTTGCATAAAAGGAATTGCTGCAATTAAAGATGGGCTGGCATTAAATGCATTGTGTGAAATTCGTTTATTGGAAGGTATTGTTGAATGTATTAGAAATCAAGCTTACACTAACATAGGCCACCTTTATGCTTTCCTCCATCTTGAAATGACGTTGTAATACTTCACACGATCACTGCAGCTGCTGTTTTCTCTACTGTAATAAATAAAGAACTGTGAGCTTTGCACTGAAGGACTGAGCTATTCCCAGTTTTATTAAATGTGATCTACCTAATCAAGGACAACTTGGCTGTCCCAGTCAACATTACATAATTTCTATCAACACAGGTTAAAAATATTATGAGACAATCTTCAAATGTATTCTAAAAAAAAAGATTTCTTCTTGCCTATTCCCATTGGTGCACATCCTGGAAACCATGTTCTTGTGTAGTGAATTGTAAATGCATTTATATAGCGCATACTACCTACTACTTTTTTATTATTATTTGTTTTTAATCAAAATCCATATCACAAACATTTTTTTATCCATAAATACATCCATAAAAATTCATTAAATATGACGATAGTAATACAGAGTTAGAAAACAGTATCCACTACCGGTCATAAATATAAACAAAACAATTGATTACACCTTAGGAACCTAAGCGTATACCTAAAAAAAAATCAGCAAGTATGTGGAAAATACTAAATTCTCCTATATTCAATATTGTAACTAAATCACAAGAAAATGTTAAATGTTGCATAATAGATTAAGTAAAAAATACACAAAATGTTGCGGCCTTAATCAAAATAAGCTGCCCAGATTCTCTCAAACTTCTTAAGTCCCCAATTCGCAATGCTTAGGCTAGTTCACTCGTTTTAACTAGCTTCATTTTTCAAGTTCAAGTTCAAGTTCAGGCATTTGTATAGCGCACTACTCACCCAGAGGGTCTCAAGGCGCTAGGGGAAGGGGTTCAATTATTTGTCGAATAGCCAGGTTTTCAGTTCTTTTCTGAAGGAGATGTGGTTCTGAGTAAGGCGGAGGTGGGTGGGGAGTGAGTTCCTGGTCCTGGCAGCCAGGAAGGAGAAGGATCTGCCACCCATGGTGGATTTCCGGATGCGCGGGACTGCGGCGAGGGCTTGATTGGACGATCTCAGTTGGCGGGTGGGTTTGTAGAAGGACAGTCGAGTGTTGAGGCATTCGGGTCCTAGATTGTAGAGGGCCTTGTGTGCGTGGGTGAGAAGGTGGAAAGTAATTCTTTTGTTGACGGGAAGCCTGTGGAGGTCTTTTAGATCTCTGGTGATGTGATCTTGGCGCGCGATGTCTAATATGAGTCTCGCTGACGCGTTTTGGATGCGCTGGAGTTTTTTCTGTAATTTTGTTGTGATTCCGGTGTAAAGTGTGTTACCATAATCCAGTCGACTCGTGACCAGTGCGTGGGTGACAGTCTTTCTTGTCTCGAGGGGGATCCAGCGGAAGATCTTTTTGAGGATGCGAAGTACGTTGAAGCAGGAGGACGAGACGGCGTTGACTTGTCTGGCCATCGAGAGAGAGGAGTCTAGGATGAAGCCAAGGTTACATGCATGGTCTGTGGGTGTGGGTGCTGTGCCCAGAGCTGAAGGCCACCAAGCGTCGTCCCAAGCTGAGGGGGAAGATCCTAGGATGAGCACCTCCGTTATGTCTGAGTTGAGTTTTAGGCGGCTCTGTTTCATCCATTCGGCTACTTCTTTCATGCCTTCGTGAAGATTGGTTTTGGCGGTGTTGGGGTCTTTGGTGAGGGAAAGGATTAGCTGGGTGTCGTCGGCGTAAGAGATGATGTTGAGGTTGTGTTGACGCGCGATGGAGGCGAGAGGACTCATGTAGACGTTGAAGAGGGTGGGACTGAGTGAGGATCCTTGAGGTACGCCGCAGAGGACTTCGGTGGCCTCTGAGTAGAATGGGGGAAGTCGGACTCTTTGAGTTCTCCCAGCGAGGAATGAGATGATCCAGTTCAAGGCTTTTCCTTGTATGCCGATGTTGCTGAGGCGATGTATAAGGGTGCTGTGGCAGACTGTGTCGAAAGCGGCGGAAAGGTTGAGTAGGATGAGGCCCATGTTTCTCCGTTGTCCAGGAGTGCTCGGATGTCGTCGGTCGCTGCAATGAGGGCGGTTTCGGTGCTGTGTTTGGCTCGAAACCCGGATTGAGATGGATCAAGGGAGTTGTTGGATTCAAGGAAGGCGGCGAGCTTTTTCAGTTCTGAGGGGTCTGCTGTGGGTTTCTTCAGAAGGGCGCTGAGTTCGGCGTGTTTCCAGCTTTCTGGAAAGGTGGCAGAGTTGAAAGAGCAGTTGATGACATGGCGGAGTTGGGGTGCGATGATGGAGTCAGCTTTGTTGAAGATGTGGTGGGGACAGGGGTCAGAAGGCGAGCCAGAGTGGATTGAGTTCATGAGGTGAATGGTGTCTTCAGTGGTGATTGGGTTCCAGGCGCTGAGGTTGTTAGTTGGAGGAGTAGGATCTGAAGGGGGTAGGGCGGGTTGATCGCTGGGAGAATCCTCGAAGCTGTTGTGGATGTCGGCAATTTTGTTGTAGAAGAAGGAGGATAGCTATTAATTGTATTCATGTTCCAGATAAAAGAAAATATAATTCCAGAACCTCTGGATCAAGGGGCATTGTGGTATAATGTGTGCCCAATTGGCTGAAGTGAAGGATGATTAAGGCAACAGAAGCACTGAGCTGATTGGTTGGTATAACCAATAATAAGGCCTCAAAGCACTTTTTTGGTGAGTAGCACGTTACTCTAGAACCCAAAAAGGATTAGTGGTGAATTAGTATAGAAAAGTATGAAATTAATTTGTGCGGTGGGCATTAGTCTGTTATTAGGATTGAAAAGGATAGTGGAGGTATACAAAGGGGAAAGGGTGAGGTGGGGCGGAGGCAATCGGGGGGGAGGAATACAAAAAAAAAGGACTTACCTTCAATGGCTGGCCGCCGCCTCTCTTCCATCCTATTTCCTTGTCCTCTTAATCCCCTTGTCCTGGCAAGCGGCAGCAGGAAGCACCCGGACATGAGGCAATAACAACGCTGCAATGCAGCTTTGTGTTTGGTCTGATCACCATGGATGGGTCCTCAGACTGGGACAGGGAGCCTGAGCATGTTTCTGACCAAGCAATGTAATGCAGCCTTGTAAGAACATGCAAAGTGCGCATGAACTGTTTGGTCAGCCGAAGAGGGCTGTCAAACACTTCATGCATACTTAAAGAGTGCACACCACTCCTCCCCTGCTCTGGCCAGCCCCTCCCCGCTCCACCACTGACTGCAATAGGGAAAATAAAATTATGATAACGATATGTTATTATCAATTTATTTTCCCTATTGAGCAGTGGGGCGACGCTCCTCCGTCTTACCGGAGGAGCCGCCACAGTCCATCATGACCGCACAATATAATCTCTACAAGGCAAACTCCATTTCTCCCTCAAAAGAAGAGGAGATAAAGGCCAGCAGGTCACCGGAGCTGCTTAAGCATCGATGCCAGAGGAACCCAGAAAGGTATCCCCCGGCACCCTTTGGGAGTTAGGCCCTGGCAACTGGGCCAGGTCTTAGTCCTCTGGTACAAACTCAAACTCCCCACAATGTCCAGGGCAATGCCATAGAGTACCCAGAGAGCCAAGGACAATTACTTTAGCACATGTCCCTGGCCCTGACTTACAGACCATAATACTATTGCCTTGACTTGATCAAATGTATCCAGAATTCGTCTGCGTTCATGTTCGAAATGTCAAGGTGTCTACCAGCATTGTGGCCAGACCTGCCTCCATCTCCGCAATTACTACAACAAATCATGAGCATAAACAATAAAGAAATCTAAGATGAAGAAAATCACCTGTGATCAATTTTCCCCAATTAAGGAATTAGGGATGGATGGGTTGGTAAAGAAGCTTGCATCCTGAGCAGTGGGATGCGCCAGCGGTCGGCAAAGTACAGTGGATTGGGTGCTCAAAGCAACCCACAGCGTAAGTGCACCTTCCTGTGCTCCTGCCCACTGCCCAGGCAACCCCACTGTCCCCTGTGAGCCAATGGGCACCATACGTGGCTTCCCAAGCAATCCGGAAAAGCACACACATTTTTAACAAAAACACCAAGCAGAAATGCCTTTGGTGTGCCCCTCCCTTCCTCCTTTAGAAGGAGCCTGCCATTATGGCAATGCTTCTTTATTCACAGTAGGGGACCGCACCAAGGTCCTGATCATTGTGACGCATAAAGAAACCCTACCAGATCTGAATTGTGAGTCACCCCATTAGAGAAAGACAAAGAATTGGCCTGAGACAACCAGACTTTGCGGTAGAGAAAACAGTTCTCAGGCCTTATTTATTACACCACAAAATGGCATTAATGCATTTTTTGATTACCATCACAAAATGCACATCTATTACATCTAATGGAAAAGAGATGGAGAAACTCTATACATTGGAATCGCCTCGCCACTCCTCTGGTCCTTAGACCAGTTGAAAATTAGCTTGGGAGTCTGAGTGCTATCCCAACTGTCCCCCCCAGATATAATCTCTACAAGGCGAACTCCCTTGTTCCCTCACAAGAAGAGGTGCCAAAGGCCAGTAAGTCAGCTGAGCTGCTTAAACATCCATGCTAGGGCAACCCAGAAAGGGTTCCACCCTGGCACCCTTTGGGAGTTAGGCCTGGGCAACTAGCCCAGGTCTTGGTTCCCTGGCACAAGCTCCAACTCCCCACAATATCCAGAGCAATGCCATAGAGTATCTGTAGAGCCAAGGACAATTACTGTGGAACACGTCCCTGGCCCTGCTTTACAGACTGCAGTATATTGCCCCGACATGGTCAAAGGTTCAAAGCCAAATGTATACCAATTTCGAGATGCCAAGGTGTGTACTAGCTTTGTGGCCAAACCTGCCTCCATCTACGCCACAGGCCTAGTTGATTAACTGACTGGCTGGGCCTCCCTCACACATCTCTCTCCCCATGGATGAGGGAAATGTTTAATTGCAAAGGCCAACAAGGTTTGCACAAACATTTCATTACCCTGTTTGAATAAATGTTCACCATTCTTAAGAATGGCTGTATTATTGAGACACTTCATTCGACTATTGAGGTTTCCACCAACTTTCCAAAAAGTCCTCTCCTCCTTGAGGTGACTGATCGTTACTACCCATGTGGAGAATGATAAGTGCAGGTGGCTGCAGGCTCCTGCCCTCAACCTCCTGCATCAGCTGGCACAGTCAATCGAGTTGCAGAGCCACTTTGCTGACCCAAAGAAAATGCAGTCTCGATGGAGTTCAAGTTCAAGTTTGGCATTTATAGAGCGCACTACTCACCCATAGGGTCTCAAGGCGCTTGAGGGAGGTGGGGAAATATTTATCAAATATCCAGGTTTTGAGTTGTTTTCTGAAGGAGAGGTGGTTTTGAGTAAGGCGGAGATGGGTAGGGAGGGAGTTCCAGGTTTTGGCCGCTAGATAGGAGAAGGATCTTCCCCCCCATGGTGGACCTGTGGATGCGTGGTATTGCGGCGAGGGCTTGGTTGGACGATCGGAGTTTGCGGGTGGGGGTGTAAAAGGAAAGGCGTGTGTTGAGGCATTCGGGTCCTAGATCGTATAGTGCTTTGTGTGCGTGGGTGAGGAGACGGAACGTTATTCTTTTGCTGACGGGGAGCCAGTGGAGGTCTTTCAGGTGATTGGAGATGTGAGCTCTGCGAGGGATGTCTAGAATGAGTCTGGCTGAGGCATTTTGGATACGTTGGAGCTTTTTCTGTAATTTGGTTGTGGTTCCGGCATAAAGGGTGTTACCGTAGTCTAGTCTGCTAGTGACCAGTGCATGGGTGACTGTCTTTCTTGTTTCGGTGGGGATCCATCAGAAGATTTTTCTGAGCATACGTAGAATGTTGAAGCATGAGGAAGAGACGGCGTTGACTTGTCTGGTCATCGATAGGGAGGAGTCTAGGATGAAGCCCAGATTACGTGCGTGGTCCGTAGGTTTGGGGGCGATTCCCAGAGCCGGTGGCCACCATGAATCATCCCAAGCGGAGGGGGAAGATCCTAATATGAGGACTTCCGTTTTGTCCGAGTTCAGTTTAAGGCGACTGTCCCTCATCCATATTGCCACTTCTTACATCCCTTCATGTAGATTGGTTTTGGCGGTGTTTGAGTCTTTGGTGAGGGAGAGGATCAGCTGGGTGTCGTCTGCATAAGAGATGATGTTGAGGTTGTGTTTGCGAACGATGGATACGAGGGGGCTCATATATACGTTGAAGAGTGTGGGACTAAGTAATGAGCCTTGTGGTACGCCGCAGATGACTTCGGTGGCCTCTGATCTGAAAGGGGGGAGGCGGACTCTTTGGGTTCTTCCGGTGAGGAATGAAATGATCCAGTCCAGTGCTTTTCCTTGAATTCCAACGTTGCTGAGGCGTTGTATAAGGGTGCTATGACAGACTGTGTCGAAAGCTGCGGAGCGGTCAAGTAGGATGAGGGCAACTGTTTCTCCATTGTCCAAAAGTTTTCAGATGTCGTCTGTTGCTGCGATGAGGGCGGTCTCAGTGCTGTGTTTGGCTCGGAATCCGGATTGCGATATGTCGAGGGATTTGTTGTATTCGAGGAAGGCGGCGAGTGGACTATTGACAGCTTTCTCGATGACTTTGGCAGGGAATGGGAGGAGCGAGATAGGTCGGTAGTTTTTAAGTTCAGTGGGGTCTGCTGTGGGTTTCTTCAAGAGGGCGCTGAGTTCGGCGTGTTTCCAGCTTTCTGGGAAGGTAGCGGAGTTGAAGGAACAATTGATGATGTCGCGAAAGTGGGGAGCGATGATGGAGTCTGCTTTGTTGAAGATGTGGTGGGGACATGGATCGGTTGGCGATCCTGAGTGGATGGAGTTCATCAGGTGGATGGTGTCTTCAGTGGTGACTGGTTTCCAGGAGCAGAGGTTGGTGGGAGGGGCATTTAGTTCGGGGGTGGGTGAGGTGGATTGGTCTCTGGACTGGATTGCGAAGCTGTTGTGTATGTCGGCGATTTTGTTGTGGAAGAATGAGGCTAGGGAGTCGCAGAGGTGCTGGGAGGGAGTGATGTCATTGGTGCCGGCTGAGGGGTTGGTGAATTCTTTTACTATGTTGAACAGTTCCTTACTGCTGTGGGCGTTGTTGTCAAGTCGATCTTTGAATGCTGTTTTCTTAGTGGAACGTATTAGTTGATGGTGTTTACGGGTGGCGTTCTTGAAAGTGTCTAGATTTTCGGTGGATGGGTTTCTTTTCCAGGCTTTCTCGAGGGTGCGGCATGTCTTCTTGGATTTTTTAAGTTCATCGTTGAACCAGGGGGCTTTCTTGTGGTCTAGTTTGGTAGGGTTGTTTTTCAGTGGTGCTAATTCGTCAGCGCTGCGGGTGATCCATTGTGCAAGGTTGGTGGCAGCTATGTTTGGGTCTGATGAGTAGGCAGGAGGGTATTGGTGGAGCGATGTGAAAAGCTGGTCGGTGGTGATTTTGTTCCAGTTTCTGCAGGGACTTTGTTGTGGGTGGTTGTGGGTCGTAGTCTTTTTGTAGTTGAAGTGCACGCAGCTGAGGTCTGTCCAATGGAGAGCTGTGGTGTGGTTGAAGGAGATGTATTTGCTGGATGTGAAGATTGGGTCGAGCGTGTGTCCGGCACAGTGGGTACGGGTGTTCACAAGTTGTTTGAGTCCCAGATTTGCGAGGTTGTCCAAAAGGGTGGTACTGTTGTTGTCGTTGTTCTTTTACAGGTGGAAATTGAGGTCGCCAAGTAGAATGTAGTTCTCGGAGGGGAGGGCGTGTGGACTGATGAAGTCAGTGATGTCTTCGCAGAATTGTGTGCGGGGTCCAGGTGGTCTGTAGATGAGGGTTCCTCTGAGTCTGGTCTTGGGGTCAATGTGGATCTGGAAGTGGAGGTGTTCGGCGGTTGCGAGGTTGTCATCGGAACTGGTCGAGATGCGAATGGTGTTCTTATGAACAATGGCAATGCCTCCTCCTATTTGGTTGGTGCGGTCCTCCCGATAATCTTGTAGCCGTCAGGGATGGCTATGGCGATGTCGGGTGTAGATGAGGCGTTCATCCAGGTTTCTGTGAGGAAGGCGACGTCCGGTGATGTAGTGTCGAGTAGATTCCAAAGATGAACGGCGTGACTGTGGACTGAGCGGGTGTTGAGAAGGATACATTTCAGGTGGTTGGAGTTGGGATTCTGTTTGTTGTTGGTGGATTTGGTGATGGTCCTGATGCAGTCAAACTTGCAGGAATTGCAGGTGAATGGTCCATGGGTGTGTCCTGGGGCGGCTTGGACGCAGTTGAGGAGTCGGCCGGGGTTAAATGCTGAGAGGGTAGCGGCGTCGTAAGTAATGCGGGAGGAGTGGGTGTTGCGGGGACCAGGGGATCTGGCGCTGGGCGCGGTACTGGCGCGGACGGGCGTAGACGGGCTTACCTTTGGCGCACCTTCGGCGCGACCGCTGCGCGTGGACGCTGCACGTAGGTCCATCTGTCTAAAATGGAGAGTGGAGGGGGGCGGAGCGTGGGAGGGTCAGCTGGGAGGCGGGAGCGAGGTGCAGGGAGGGTCTGGGATGGCCCAACAAACAAAACAAAATGGCAGTAATGAAAACAAATACTGCGAAGGGTCCCCAAGAACAAGAGCTATATCAATAATGGAGCGCTTTAGGAGAAATATTATTTCTGGCCAGCAGTGGTAAAGCGCTACACCAAGCAAATACACCAAGCGCTACACCAAGCAAATCTCGAAGCGCACCACGATAAAAGCACAAGCGTAATTAATTGGAAGGCACAGAAGCGTTACAGAGCGCGGCACAGCTTGATATTAAAATATTAACAATTGCGAGGCACAAATCAGCAGTATTGCACGATTCCAGGAGAGGAGGTGAGGGGAGCGACCGCTTCTGAAGGGAACTCCTCTCAGCTTTTCTCGCAACCACTATCGCGAGCCCTCAGTGCCAGATGGCAAACGCGACTGTCAGTCTCATTTGAAGAAGACGAGTGGGCAGACACCCTCGTAGCCTTGGACACGGGCACTAGAGAGGCGCAACTGAAATTTTGCCCCGGGACATCGAGGGTTCTAGCAAACTGATTTAGGTTGCAATTGCCGATCCATGGCAAAATAAGAGTACTGTTGTGAATGCCTTCAATATTATCTCTGATGCGTGACTAAGAATGCTAAATTGAAAGAACTGGCATTACGAAGGTTATAGACAGAGAAATATGTACTTGTACACAATATGAAACATTTACAAGATGGCGCGTAATATGAAACATCGCGTTTGTCCCCTCTTTGCTTTCGTGAAACATACACTGATTAGTTTAAATGGCGCCGCGAAACGCTCACCAAGTTGACACAGAGGAAGGAGTTACCTCTGAAACGCGGCTGTCTATTGATGAATAAAAGCCGTTTGAATTGAATTCCCCCACGAGTGCTGTCTTCCTTCACATGGAATTGGGAGGATCGAGGAGCAGTAATATTTACGCTTAGCACCAACGAATTACAGCACCCGCCTACAGATTGACTCGTTGTATGGTGCAAACGGAGAAAGAATATATATATATAAACACCCTTGGACTGTTCTTGTTTTGCGTATCCTTGGCTGCCACTGGGCGCGTGTTTATGTAGTACTTCTGACCTGAATATATATATATATATATATATATATATATATATAGATATATATATATATATATAATATGTATATATATATATATATATATATATGTACATATATATATGTATATATATATATATATATATATATATATATATATATATATATATATATATATATATATATTTATTTATGTTTTAAGAAGAACAAGGGAACCCAATAAGTGGAATACCTGAGTTCAAACCACTCTAAGGCAGTGTCTTCATACTCAGGTATTTAATCTAACCGTCCTGATGATGATCCCATTATCCTTCTGAAAAGGATCGAAACGTCTTCGACCTATGGAATAGTTCCACACATTTAACCATTGTGTGATATTAGGGTGGATACTATTATGGATAGCTTGTTAAATTTTCTAATCAAATCAAAGCTGCCGTTGCTTCTTGCCTGAAATCCTTACTGTTCATATGTATTTGTCCTTTGTTTTCTGTATTGGATGCAGGACTGCGTCCCGTTCTATTGTTTGTTGCTCTTGCCAATGATGAAAATGTATTTATCTGATTAAATTCTGTGTCCGGCTGGACACTGTGGAATATAGCGCCCATTTGGTCTATATTTAATTTCCTGTTATGCATGTGTTTCTCTAAGGACCATTGTTACAATATATAATGGGTAGGAATTTAGCCACGGGTTTAAAGTCAAGAAGGAAACCATGGACAGGATTCTAGCAACTGTTGACATTGGGGCCTCACTTCTGCCCACCTTCCTCTTCGGACTTTTTAAAGCATTTAAATTCACCATGTCCTGACATTCCATAGAATGACCAAGAATACTTGAACTTAAAGATTCCCTGAGGGCTGATGAATGCTTTCCTGCCTCCTTCCACAGCCTGCCGAAGGGGCGACTGGCCACTTCCTGCGTTTTTTTTATCTTCATACAATGCAACCAAGAGTTAACATCCGTCTGGTCCCAACACATATCTGGATCAGTAGCTTTCTTGAACTGGAATGCTTTATCATAATCCTTCCAGCAGGTACCATCAAACTCTCCATAAGCCCCCATGATTTTGCTTAAGTAAAAGGTTTTTTGCGGACCCAACTCGATTGACTTTTCCAGGTGTATAGACTCAGAAATAGCAAAACCCTTGATTCAATTGGTTAGTGTTTTTCTTCCACTTTAGGCTTCTTCCCTTTGAATATACATTTTTCACGGTCCTTTTGCTTCTCAGGCTCTAGTTTTACAACAGCAAACCAGAGTTTCCTGTTGTAAAACAAACAAATTCAAATAAATCTACCTTTGCCCTACATATACCTCCTTCCTGATTTTCTTCTTCATTTCTTCTGATAAATGTAAACCTAAGTGATCTTGCGAAGATAGAACCCAGCCATGCCCCCTTTTAGAATAAGCCGCCTCCATCAGGTGCATCCAGATCAGTGGGTCTCAACAACGGTCAGTAGGGCCCAGTGATTTGGGTGCTCAAAGCAACCTACATCTTAAATGCTCCTTCCTGTGCCTCTGCCCACCGCCCAGGTGAAGCCTCTGCTCCCTGGGAGCCAAGCACTGCTTTCCAGGCAATCCAGAAAAGCAAGTGAATTTTAAACAAAACACGAAATGGCAAAGACCATTGGTGTGTCCATCCATTGGGCCAAGATGTAGGTTGGTCCTGTGGCTGGAGCCTGCCATTTTGGTGATGCTCCTTTATTCAGAAGCAGAGAGTGAAGAGGAGGACACCTTCATAGATGAACTCCTTAGAAAAAGACCAGCCAGTATAATGCAGCACAGGCACAAGCACAACTCAGGCAGCTGCAGATAATGGAGCAGCCAACGCAAGTCCTCTGGAAGCTAGCACACCATGAGTTACACTGAGACTGCTATTTCACCCCCTCTTCAGACCTCAAGAGCTGTGGTGTTGGGCAAGTCATAATCATCAGATACCCCAATTATCTCTCACATTCTGATGATGGTTACTTTGCTAAAGAGTCAGACCCTTCTGAGTGTCACTTGGGGCCTGGCAGAGACCTCCAGTACACTAGCTCCAGGCCCCTCACAGGGAAAGGTGTCGACCCGTCCTTTTGCAGGAGGTGCCATGACTATTTTGACACTGCAAATGACCTTGCAAGGGACAGAATCCTCAGAGACTTCATGTTGCCCAATAAAAAAGCAGAATTTGAGGAAATTGTGAAAGGTAATGTACGGATAAACTTCTTAGGACACTGCAGCAACAGTGATTTGCTTTACATGAACAAGGAAGCCACAAGGGTGGTGCGTAAGGCATATGCAAAAATTAAAAGAGTGGTAGATGAATGAAAATGTTATTTGAAACAGAGAATGAAGCTGCAAAAGGATGTCAGCATGGTGATGGGTGATGAGGAGTTGAACCTGATAATTTTGAAAGGATTAAAGATGAATGTGAGGGAATCGATCAAAAACAGGGACTGGGGCGAGCTGAAAAAGTATAGATAATTGTGGTCCAAGAAAGAAGGGATCAAAGTGAAGTGGAAGAAAGAGCCTCTGAGGAGTGATGAGGGAGAAGCCACCAGGGGTGCAATAAAGGAATTCCCCCTGAGAGTGGTGCAAGAAAGAACATATGCGCATGTTTCCTGGTCCCAGACAAATGTATT
Source organism: Lissotriton vulgaris (assembly GCF_964263255.1). Taxonomy (NCBI): domain Eukaryota; kingdom Metazoa; phylum Chordata; class Amphibia; order Caudata; family Salamandridae; genus Lissotriton; species Lissotriton vulgaris. The sequence goes on along the minus strand of NC_141685.1, from coordinate 1,908,017,996 downwards.
CCATTTCAAGAATTCTCTTCCCAGAGTGAGGAAAAACCTCACAAATGGTATACACAGATAGAGAAGATAGTGATCATTTTGAAGGTTCATTTGGAAGCTTTAGACATGCAGTAGTGGCGGTTCTAAAGGACTTTTGTACAGAATGTACCAGAGCCATTAAGTGGCCGAGACTGGAACCCCTAGAGTAGAGAGCATGAATGCCCCATTACCATTTGTCAAGACTTAATATGATTACGTCATTCCCCACCTTAAGACTAAGGTTACTCGAAGTGAAATGAATTGGCCCAAGATCTTCTGAAAATCCCAAGAGCCCACAACATCAGTGCATGCATGATTCGAGAGGCTAATGCAGGTGTACAGGGAATATGGCAGTCTGAATGACCCACTTGGAGATAATATGGGACGATTTCTCCCCTCTTTTGTGCAAAGGATGCAACTTGAGACTAGCAACTAGATCGTTCAAGGTGTTCTTTGCTGACAGAACGGTAGTATAGATGAAATCTACAATATGCCGAATATTGCACAGATATGCTGAATGCTAAACAAAAGAGACTGAATGAAAAGTATATAATTGCACAGACTCTGATCGCACAGAATGGAGGTATGAGAGTGTCAAAACTGCCTAGTGTGGGATTATATCTTGATCCCGGTATGAGAGTAAACATCCAAGAAGTCTCATTGTTGTATGGGGGAATGCCCATGGAACGGGAAGAGGTCTAGGAGGCATACCATGAAACAGCATAAACGCTTTAACGAAAGTTAGCCCTTGTCAAATCTGTAACAAGATCAGTCATTGGAAACTGGAATGCTCTACAATGCTGATTGAGCAATTATCAATCCCCAAGTCAGAATTCTTGTGATGCAGGGAAGGCTTCTCCCAGTACACAGCCCGCTGTGGCAACTCCAAAGATCCCAAAATCAGGTCTGTCACATAATCCTCATGTGCCCAAGCAAATGCAGGGAGGGAATTGTCTTTTCCAAACCAACAATCGAGTCCTGTGCAACCAATTTAAACTGCCCCAATTCCTCTCATGTTGGGAAGTTTCATAAACTCTGAACAGAACCCGTGATTGTGCCTGAGGGTGGAGGAGGAGTGTGTACTTTGTACAGTACTAAAATTGGATCAGAGCAGTCTATATGTAGATAGAATGGTTACTGGACACCCCGTATTCTTTATTTTAGGGACAGGAGCCACTAATTTGATGACTGTTAGAACAGTTTATGTTCCGAACCCACCCTTCTTGGGAAAGGAAGTCCAAGTTCCTGGCATCAAAAATCAGAAATGTACCAACTAAATTACTGCCACAGTTCCAGTTAAAATTCGATTCCTGGAACTTACTATGAAGAGACCTGCTCTGCAAACTCACCTGCATCATATATTGCAAACCAGACAGAGTGGGCTTGGAAACCCAAGCAGTAGATGCTGAGTTTAAATTGCAGGATATTAGTAGGGGGGTTGTACCCAGATAAAGTTACGGGGACCTGGGTTATCAATTGCAGTATTGGAAGGGGTCCCAGTAAGGTGAGAACAATAACCAAAAATATATAAACAATCAAACAGACATAGCTTCAAACCACATTGTTTTATTCACAATGTGGTGATATGTTGCATATGTTATGCTAATTCACATTCATTAGTCTGTAACTATTTACAGTGCCCCGAGGGTGGGAGATAGGGGACGAGGTGTGATAGTGTTGGGAGTTGAGTGAAGGAGAAGGGTTCTTAGGTGACAGTAAAATCAACGAATAAAACTTATTGTTCTCACCTTACTGGGACCCCTTCCAATACTGGAGTTTAAATTGCAGGCACCAGAATCTGTAGTCAGATCGAACCTGGTCATTAGCAAAGACGACTTACATGTTGACTGGAGGGAAATATTATGAGTAGATGTTTGGGATTAAAGATGTTTGGGGTTATAACATGACACCAGAAGCCATTGTGGGAATAACACCTGTCATTGGAGTATGCTAGAACAGGGAATCCTGAAGGAGGTTATCAGGATTCCATGCAACTCCCTGATTATGGTTTTGCAGAAAGAAAACAAGAAATGCAGGATCGTGCAGGGAAAATTAATCAAATTGTCGTTCCACGCTATCCCGTGGTAAAAAAGCCCTGCCGTAATCCTATCCAAAGTCCTCCAGAAGAGAAAGGGTTCACAGTCATTGACCTTTGTCAGGCTTTCTTCTCGGTTCTCCTTCATGAAGAAAGCCAGTTTCTCTTCACATTTCATTTCCAAAGGAAGACTCTTGTGTGCTGCTGTGCTCCCCAAGGGTTTAGAGAGAGCCCATTCTATTTCAATCAGATACTAAAAAGAATTTAAAAGCATTACAGTTGCCTTGAATATCAACTCTAATTCAGTACATCAATGATTTACTGATCTAAATGATGACAAAAGAAGCTTGCAGTCAAGAAATGATTGCTGTGTTCAATCATTAAGTTGAGAACGGGCACAGGGTTCTCTTGAGAAGTTGCAATACTGTCAAAAAGAAATAAAATATTTGAGACATCAAATTCAGGAGAGAGTCATAAGAGTGTCCCATGAACGTATTGCTGAATAATCCCCCAAGGGTTACTAGTTCGGAATATCCCAGGACTTTTTGACCATTACAAACTGTTTTTAGAAAAGTGGAGCATGACAGCAAACAGATGCTCCAGGGATCTAATGATCTTGATAATAGAAACTGCAAAAGAACTAGCAGCCTCAATGAAAGATGAATTAAATGAATTAGAAGAAAAAATCTAAAAATCAAATAGTGTAGAGGAGGCAACTTCAAAATTAGAAGAGGCAAGTAGAGAAATGGCCTCTTTTGCAGAATATCTAAATAAAAGAAAGACAGATAAATTGATTAAAGATAAATATTTTATACCCTAGAAAGAACATACCCATATTTAGGAAAAAATTCTATAAACAAAATCATTATCCCAATGAAAATATCTCTAAACAACAGACAGTAACAACATTTTAGGATACATCCGACTCAGAAGGAGAAAAAAGTTCTCATTTTTATGAATTGGAAGGTCCTTTTAATACATCTAACACCAACAGAAAAACATGCGGAGGTCGCCAGCGAGTAAGATTTCAACCCCAAGTCAGGGACAATTACCAAAGTCATCTCTATCAACCGGATCCTCAACATTTCCTAGAGACCAGGAACAGACAGTACTGGAAACATTGGAATTAATCCCTATTTTCAATCTGTCTTCACACACCCTAGATGAGGCTAGCATATCTCTCTTAGCTAAAGGTCTGTCATTTGTTCCTCATGCTCCTACTAACAAATTTGAGTTGTATCAAGTCATACATTCCTTTTTTCGTAAGATCAGACTATATAAATTCTTTGAAAATGAAGACACCGTAGACAATCAAGGTATGATCAATAATATTGCATTGCTACCTTCCACCTTCACTCCTACCTTAGAACAAGTAGGACCTGAAGTGGAAGTATTTGAACGGGTAGTCTTAAATCGCCTTGACCAAGCTCTTCATTTTATTCCGAAACCTTTATATAATCTAAATAGTGAAGAATTCATGTCATTGAAATCATTAATTCAGAACCAAACCTTAACAGTAAAGAGCTGTGATAAAGGTGGAGGGATCGTAGTAGTCAACTCTGATGACTATGACCTTAAGATGCAAATCATGCTCAGTGACCAAACTTTTTATTCCAAAGTAAATTTCAACCCCATTCGTAAAATAGTACAAAAGATTCAACACTTTACAAACCAAGCACTACATGTAGGAATTATTACTGCAAAAGAACATGAATATCTGAATAGTTCCAAAAATAAAACATCCTGTATCTATGGGGTTCCAAAAATAAATAAAAATGAAGAGGACCCCCCATATCGTCCTATAGAACCTGTGTCCAAATATATAGATACAATTTTAAGACCATTTCTACCGCTGACCAACTCCAAAGGCAAGCCCGTCTGCGCCCGTCTGCGCTCGTCTGCGCTAAGGACGCGCTCAGCGCCAGCCATGCTGCTCCTTTTGCTGCCGATTTGGGCCTTGATAATGGGCGCCGCTTGCTCAGTTATTCCAGTGCGGAACTTCAGCATATTGATGTGGTGGGTAATGGCAGGGGGGCTCTTTGCTTTGCTGAGTCAGCCTCTCCTCTGTCAGATTTCCTTGCTAATGGCTTTTTAGCCTGTGGGCTCCTAAATGTTTGATCACTGCCTAAGCATAACCGTAGATTGGTGATTGTGGGTGATTTTAATCTCTGGCTAAATTGCTCCCTTGATGCAGGTTATGCCAACATCCTTCAGTCCTGTGAAGGCCTTGGTCTTTTCCAAAGTGTGTCCAAAGTTACGCATAATGGGGGCATCTTTTGGATCTAATTCTCTCAAAGGCTAATCATGTGTTCATTGGGCAAATTCTGCCTATGGTCTGGACTGACCATTTTCTGATTTAATTTTATGTGAACCTTGCCATGCAAACCACTTGGACAGCTTACCCCTCGTGTGAATATATGAGCAGAGACTAGAAGGCTCTTCTGCGTAAGAGAGGCCAGGACCCGCTGTTTCTGGCAGAAGACTGTTTTTCCTCCGATGTGCAAGTTGAGGAGAACTACTCTGCTTTCTGTACAAAAATCATCTTGGCTCTGGACTCAGTAGTCCCTTTAAAAAAACATCGTAAGAGGGGTAGACCCTCCGTGGTTTAATGAAAGTCTGAAAAATCTGAAACTTGACTGTAAACACGTTGAGAGGAGATGGAGACATGGTTATCAGGATGAGGATAAGCTCACCTGGAAAAGCATGATGGTGGGCTATAAGAAGGCGATTAACAAGGCCTAGGTAGAAATTTTTTCCACCCGGATCCTCAATGCTCCTAATAGTTCTAGAAGTATTTTTAACATCTTGAACAGTCTGATCAACCCAGAGTGCTCTAAGAACGTGATTCCCCCCTCTCAAGAACTGTGCGAGAACCTGGCCAGGTTCTTTCATGATAAAGTCAAAAACATCATTGATGATTTGCGTGGGGTTTATCCTCAATCTGAGGTGGGGACACCACGTCTTCGAGCACTGAGAACATGATGGTAACAGGTGTGGAGGCGGAGGGTGTTAATTTAGAAGGCGGACTTGCCAATCACCTATCTGAGTTTCTGCCACTTGAGGAGGAGGCCTTCTATGGACTGGCTTGTGGTATTCCCTCTGGGTCCCCTTTAGATCCGATGCCTTATAAAATCTGGAAAGAATTTAAGGTAGAGTTGTTTCCTAAACTCCGTCAGATCTGTAATCAGTCGCTTATTGACGGAGTGGTTCCATCTCAGTAGAAGCAAACTGTGGTGACACCCCTGTTAAAAAAGCCTTCCCTTGACCCGGAGGGCCCTAAAAACTAAAGGCCCATCTCTCTCTTGCCTCATCCTGCTAAAATTGTGGAACGAGTGGTGAGTAGCACTCTTTCCAAACATGTGGAACAACATTTATTGGAGGAGGTCCAGTTTGGATTCCGAGACGGCCTTGGTGACCGTAATGGATGAACTTCGGAGGCGGGCAGACACCCCTGAATGAAATGAAATGAAATGAAATTTATAAACGCGCAACTAAGCCCGAAGGCATCAAGGCGCCTAACCAAAGAGAATCAAAAAAGGCAAATCCAGAGCTAAGGGTAGGCTTTGGCAAATAGCCATGTTTTGAGCATCTTCCTAAAGGCTTGCTTAGTGGGGAGGGATTTAATCTCAATTGGCAGAGCATTCCACAGCTTTGGAGCCAAAGTTGAGAAGGCTCTGCCACCCCATTTGGCTCTGCGGACACGAGGGATTGCCAGCAAAGATTTATTGGCTGAGCGCAGAGTTCTAGCAGGGGAATAGGGAACCAGCAGGTCCCTCAGGCCTCTAGACCCATTTGAAGCCAAAGCCCCATAGATCAGGCATAGGGACTTAAAAGAGATCCTGGACTCTATCGGGAGCCAGTGCAGACTTTTTCTGGCAGCCGTAGCGGAAGCCCGCTTGGGAAATCTAGTACAAATTTTGCTGCGGCATTCTGTACCATTTGAAGTCGCCTTATAAGGCCCTTGTTAATGCCCAAAAATAGGGCATTGCAATAATCGAGTCTTGAGCCTATTAAAGCAACTACAATTTGCTTCCTGGCTTGAGGGGACAGATAGTGTTTTATCTTCCGCAGGATGTTTATTATGCCCCAGCAAGTAGAGATGGTCCTATTTACTTGATGACCCATCCCCAGGATGGGATCAATCATGACTCCTAAATTCCTGGCCAAGGCAGTGAGTGTAGGGCACTGGCCCAGGGATGGGGGCCACCATTCCCTGTTAAAGAAGCCTTCCCTTGACCCGGAGTGCCCTAAAGCAAGCAGTGTCCCTCTCTCCTTATCAATCTGCTTTCACTAAAATCGCGCAGGGTGTACCGCAGGGCTCGGCCATCAGCCCCATGTTATTTAATATTTATATGAAACCTCTAATTGTGGTCATCAGACAACATAATATTAATATCGTAAATTATGCTGATGACACGCAGCTGATCCTCTCTCTTGAGGGAGATCAGTCAACTTCATTGGAAGTGTTTCATAGTTGCCTGCAGGACACAGCGGTTTGGCTGAGGGAAAATTCGCTGCAATTTAATGCTGACAAGACGGAGGTGCTCTACTGTGCTACAGAAAGGGTTCCCTCCGGGCTGCCTAGTAATTTTTGGCCCATCGACACCCCAACTGTCATTCAGCCTGTAAAGACCATTCGTAATCTGGGCGTTATATTTGACAGTAAACTTACCATGGAAGCGCAGGTGACGAAAGCAGTGGGTTGTTGAGATCTTTACGGAAGATTTTCCCTCTGCTGCCCCCTTTGGCGCACGCGCTAATTGCACGCAGTACAAGTTTTAGCAGATTAGATTACTGCAAAGCCCTGTTGCTTGAGTCTCCGAACTTCCTTCTTGACAGGCTGCAGAGAATTCAGTCTACAGCAGCCAAATTAGCGCTTGGCTAGTCCAGAAGGACTTCTTCTTCCTTGGCCTTGGCCGAGATGCACTGGCTCCCACTGAGACAGAGAGTTCAGTTTAAGTCTCTTTGTTTAGGGTTTAAAGCCCTGCATGGGTTGGGGCCTGTCTCCTTCCAAAGAAAATTTGAATGGTATGTTCCTACTAGAACTTTGCGCTCTTCAGGTGAGAGCAGGTGGCAGATCCTTCGGGGTCTCAGCTGCTAAGCTTTGGAATGCTCTGCCTCTGGAACTTAGACAGGTCGGTGACCTTCTCCCTTTTAGAAGAAGACTTAAAACATGGTTGTTTTCAAAGGTTTAGGCAGTCCTCTGCAGTGCGGCCCAATACTGTTGTGACTCTGAACTGTCAGCGCCAGGATGCCTGCAAGGTGATAGTGTGCTTTAGAAATATAATAAACAAGCATTTACAATGCAATGGTTTCGCCTTTGGAAAAGTTAGAGCTATTGGCATTGCTCATGACATTTCTTTTTTTTTTTTTACTTATAAATAAATGGCATTGTTATTTCCATTGCCAACCTCAATGAAGGTTGAAGTCTCACAATGCCTGTCTCACAAGGCACACAGATACACAGAAGTCACCCACTTGACAAGGCATAACATACACTCAACGTCCGGCATCACAAGATACAAAATGCACTGCAGTACCTTATGCAAAATGCACAAAGTGGGAGGGGGGGCTGGAAAGGCACGGACAGCGGGAGGGGGGCCGGCAGGCACACGGACAGCGGGAGGGGGGAGGAAACGGCAAGGAGGGCGGGCAGGCACAGGGACAGCGGGAGGGGGGCGGGCAGGCACACAGACAGCGGGAGGGGGGGCGGGCAGGCACACGGACAGCGGGAGGGGTCGGGGAGGCAAGGAAAACAAGCATTTACAATGCAATGGTCTCGGCATTATTAAAGGTAGAGCTACTGGCATTGCTTATTATTTTTTTTTATCATAAATAAATGGCATTGTCATTTACATTGCCAATAGCTTAATCGATTGCATATGCAAGACCTATTTCATTAGCACCCACACACAGTCACACACACAAAGCCACCCACACACACAGGCAGAGCTGCGCACACACACACACACACACACACAGAGCCGCGCACACACACACACACAGAGCCGCGCACACACACACACACAGCCACGCGCACACACACACACACACAGACAGAGCCACGCACGCCAACACACAGAGCCACGCACACACACACACACACACACACACACATACAGACAGAGCCACACACACACAGACAGAGCCACACACACGCATACAGAGCCACGCACAAACACACAGAGCCACGCACACACACACAGAGCCACGCACACACAAAGAGCCACGCACACACACAGACAGAGCCTCGCACACACACACAGACAGAGCCATGCACACACACACACACACAGACAGAGCCACACACACAGACAGAGCCACGCACACACACACAGACAGAGCCACGCACACACACAGACAGAGCCACGCACACACACAGACAGAGCCACGCACAGACAGAGCCTTGCACACACACACACAGACAGAGCCACACACACACAGAGCCACACACACAAACACACACAGACAGAGCCACACACACACACACACAGACAGCCACGCACACACACACAAAGCCACGCACACACACACACACACAGACAGAGCCACGCACACACACACACACACAGACAGAGCCACGCACACACACACACGGGAAGTCTTTTCCGGGTGGGTTGTTCTTGTAACCAATTGCAGGGCTTGTAAGGTTGTGAGCCTTTCCTCGTACCGCCCCTTAGCCTGTCCATCACTGTAGTTTTCTCGCTGGCTTGGCACGGGGGTTGCTGACTGAATGTTTACGATCTGCTGTCAGGTGGCGTTAGGTAAGGCCTCAATGGCGAGGGTTGGTATGTATGCTCACGGTGTGTCGCACCATCCCTTGCCCCGTAGCATGCTATCAAATGCATTTTGCTAAACTGACCGACTGTGGTCGCATTAATCTTCTGACTGACTACAGCCTGCACACTAACAACTGTAAAGTTGTTTCTAGTCTGGGTGAACTCTGCGAAATTTTGTGCCACTGCGACAGTTAAATCCTGTTCCTGTGATTGCTCTGACGCCTCTTGGTGTCCTACCGTCTGCTGTGACTGTTGTGGTGCCTCTTAATTATGTTGTTTGGGACGCTTTGCCTGCACCACTGGCTGTTGTGGAGTCACTTCCTATCCTTACTGTTGTGATGGCCTGCCTCAGGAACAAGTCCGAAGTCCCAGCTATAACATCATTTCCTCAATGTCTGGCGTACAAGAGACTGTAACAGCATTTACACAGTGCATCAGTGGTGTCATATTGATCGCCAGTGTCCAAGTGACATATGTGACAATACAGCTGACTTCACCACTTTTCACATCCCATAATCTGAAGATTGAAACTATAGTGTGGGGGGGGCAGATATATGGCTGTGGTTCAGCTAGAGCTAGTATATGAATAAAGGGACACAGAGGAATTGAAGCAGTGTCCCGCGGTCTCTGTTTTTCAAATGAAAGAAAAACAATAAACACATACAGTACGAGAAAGTGAAGTAATGTTTTGCTTCTCAGCTGAATTTCTTGAGGAAGCGTAACCTGAATCTGACCATGCTTTTCATCAGTACCTCGTTGTCATATTAATTCCTTTAGCTCGCAGTTCCGCAAGATTGCAAACTTACTATCACCTTTGAATGATTTATTTAGCGGGAGGGGGGCGGGAAGAAAGACGGACAGCGGGAGAGCGGGAGAGGGGTGGGAAAAAGAATACAACGGCACAGCGGCCGACCTAATCAGCGGGAGGAGGGCGGGAACAAACATGGACAGCGGGAGGGGGGCGGGAAAAAGACCACGTCAGGGAAAGAATACACAGCGGCCGACTTAATCAGCGGGAGGAGGGCGGAAACAGAGATGGACAGCGGGAGGGGGGCGCCATTAACTCAGGTGGTTGAGCAGTGCAGCGAGGCTGTTCTCACTAGTGCAGTCTGGCTCTAATATAACTTAGCGATGGCTCGTTAGTGAACAGAACTCAGCGATGGGTGTAGGATCGGCAGGGCAGAGCTCGGGGTGGGTGTAGGATCGGCAGGGCAGAGCTCGGGGTGGGTGTAGGATCGGCAGGGCAGAGCTCGGGGTGGGTGTAGGATCGGCAGGGCAGAGCTCTAAACAGCAAGCACTCACCTGGACTTCCTCCGGCGCTCCAGCCGACTCAGCCGACTCCTGCAAAAGCCATTTCCAAATAAAGAAAAACATGGGGAGTGCGCAGCCTTCGGCCAGGTGAAACCTAATAAATGAATACATCTAAAATTTACTGCCAATATCAGCACTGAAAATGTAGAATTTTTAAACATCGTTATAAGACACAATTCAGGTATACTGGAAGTGGATCTGTTTGTTAAGTCAACAGTCAGAAACACATTGCTACCTTTTAATAGCAACCACCCACGATGTCAGAAGCAAAGCATCCCATTCTCTCAATTTTTGAGAGCAAGACGCAATTGCATTAATCTTTCAGATTTTGATATTCAAGCAGTTGCCATGAAAAATAAATTTCTTGCCAGGGGCTATCCTCACCAGCTGGTGAGGGAGTCATACAAAAGAGCACGATTCTTTGATAGAGACCATCTTTTCAAAGCAAATAAAACTAATACAGATTCAAAATTAGTATGCATTACACAGCACTCTACCTTAAACTCTAAAGTTAAACAGATCATAAATTCGAATTGGCACCTCCTAAATAGTAATTCTGATCATAAAAACATCGCAAAACCATTATTTACGCACCGCCGCAATAAGAATATTAAAGACATGATAGTGTATTCCAGATTTATTTCCAAAACAGTAGGACCTTCCTTTGTACAACAAACTATTGATGGTAGCACACCCATCAAAGGAACAATAAGATCCTCCTCATGTAAATCATGCAATAATATATTAGAAGGTGAAAGCATGACTTTGAATAGCTTCAATATAAAGGCACAAGAACTATGGAATTGCAAAACCCAGAATGTCATCTATCTCCTTCTATGCCCGTGCAACTTAGGCCACGTAGGCAAGACATCTAGAGCAATTCAAACCAGATTAACAGAGCATCGGTCAGACATTAGAACAGCTAAAATGATGGCACCCCTAGTAAAACACTATATAGAGTTCAACCACAAACCAGATGATTTTTCGGTGGCGAATACTAGAAAAAATCAAAACACCAGACAAGAATGGTGGCTTACAAATCCGCAAAAAAAGAGAAGTCTATTGGATTTTCTCATTAAATACTTTCAAATGTGGTTTGAACAATGATTTACCCTGGGAAAATGTGATTATTTAAACACCATATACCCATATAAATCATACCCTGTCACAAGTTGCTGCCAAGAACTGCAACACATATAGAGAGTATCCCCAAATGAATATATACTTAGTTGTCCATTTTTCCACAAGGATAAAATACATACAGGATTAACAGTCTGTAGGCAGCCACTTAGAGAAAGCAATATTACTGAAAATAGCTTTCCCTTTAGTTAGATATAGAAATATTACTTTGCCACAATGTCGTTTTACTTCATCAAATTTTTATATTTTATACATTATGTTCCATTTTTCAGAAAACGCTATTTTAATGATGTCAGTGATAGAAAAATGGTAATAATATATACTAGCATGAATCTCGCGACAACTCTCTATCAGTGTAAGATACGTGATGGTCTAGTTTCTAATCGAAACATTGAAAGCAACAACGGACTTCATATTTTAGCTGCACGCGCCTGCACATACGTAAGGCTTTGTGCGTGTCTTACGCAGAACACGTGATCCAAGAAACCTACCAGATTCTATGTCAGGAAGCGGAGGCGAGGATTATGCATATCCTTTCTTCATTTATTTGACAGCAATTTAAAAGGTAACAGAAAAAACACAGTCCATGAACTACATAACCCATGAGGCACAGCGGTAGCCATGGGAACCAGTCCACCAATCACAGTCCAGCCAAGTGCATATAGAGACTCCTTCGACGTAGTCCTTCCTCTTTCTTCATTGCTGCCCCCGTCAGTTAAGTCCCTTCATATCTATTGGGACTTCGGGATTTTGGCATGGGGTAGTTTTTTTGTGACAGTTCTTTTTCAAGTAATTAATTGTCTGTTTATTGCTGCGGGGTCGCTCCCGCCTTGTTGTGAGACGCGGTAGGTTTTTGCTTGAGCGTGTTTGTGGAGCGTGCATGCGCTGTGTGGTGCCATTTGACAACGCGCTGCCAGTGTTTTCAGCTTTCTCCACAGCGCCCTTTGCGCATGTGTGGTAGAAACATGCTGAGGCATTAGCGCTTCGTTTATCTACTGTTTTGCCTCTCCCCCTTCACTGACACTGCGTTTGCGGTAGGTTTTGATGGGCTTTGGCCATATTTGCAGAGTTTTGTTGGTTTCGTCTGTTTAAAAAAAATACATAATTTTCTGAGGCTTTGGTATTTCTCATACAGGGCACTTGTGTTGGGGGAACCCTTTGTATCGTAATAGGGTGTTTTTCAGTTTATGGGTGCCCGACCCTCTTTGGCAATGCAGTCACGCAATGAACATGATTATGTGGCATTACCCTCTAATGAGGAACAGCCCTCCCAGGGACGCCCTCCTGCAGAGATTGACAAGCTCCTTTCTTCGGCCATTGCCCAAGCGCTTGCCCCTCTCCAGGACAGCTTCAATAAGTTGCCTGCTCATGTTTTTAAAACTGGTACTGGTATCCTGGGGGACAGTGGGGCTGGGCCTAGTGGCATTCACTCTGTGGTGCCACGCAAGGCCGTTAAGTGTGACACGGGGCACCTCGAAGGCTTCAGTAAACTAGCTGAAGTCTTCCATAAGAGTGCGCACACGCTATGAAGCGCACCCTACCAGGAGGAAGACTTACCCAGATATACTGGTGGTGATGCCACCCCAGATTTTGACCCTGATGAGGGGTTCCCGATGGCGGAGAGGGTGATGACGATGATGTGTTTGAGGATGATGATTATTCTTCTGAGGATTTGATGGATTCTGGCAGGTCTTGGCGCCCTAGGCCTTCTTGCTCAGAACAAGGGGATGGGGAACCGGTTCAACCTGACATGTTTGATCCTACTTGTATCTTTCGTCTGCGTTCTGCAGAATGGGTTCCCAATAAAAAGACTGCAGATTATGTTGCCGCTAAGATCAGACAACCCCTTAATCAGGAAGTGAGATCACACCTCAGGTCGGAGTGTCCTAGACCTTCCCTCCCTAATGATATTACGGCTACCCCTGAGATAGACCCTAAGCTATGCACATTTTTTGCAAAATATAAGAAGGACCCTAAGAAGGGTATAGATCGCTCCTGAAGGGCTTGCCAGGAAAAACTTCTTGATGTTGTAGGACCCCTGACTAAGATTATTGAGTTGGCGGAGCGGTCGCGGGAGTCAGGACAACCCCTCCCAAAGGACGGCGTTGCGGGGTGGGCACAGAGGGCCATGTGCCTCTTGGGCAACACCAACTGTGCCCTCTCAGCTGAGAGGCGCCGTTCTCTCCTTCTGAAGATTGACCCTAAACTCGGTGAGTTGTCTTCTTCAGAGGCTGGCTCTGTTACGCAGGGTACCCTCTTCGGTGATCCTTTTGTTAAGAAGCTTGGGAAATTTGTTGCCACGTTTTCTGCTCTGGATAAGGCTCAGGCTTCCATGAAGAAAATTTTCCCGAGAAAGGTTTTTGGTGGGGCTGGACGAGGCAGGGGTCGCTCTTCCGGCCGTCAATACAACCAAGGCCCCAATAGAGCACAAGCAAAGGGCAATAATGGATGGAACAATGGTAGACAGGGAACCTTCTATCCTTTCCGGGGAGGCAAAGGACAAGGCAGAGGGCGCGGTGGCAACCCAAATAATTCCAGAGGATTCAATGGTGAGCATAGATCTCCTCTCTCCTGTTCGTCTGTGGGGCAGGATATCTCTCTTTCTTACAAATTGGGCGGAACTCACGTCAGATCCTTGGGTGTTAGAGATGGTTCAAGGTTTTCACATAGAGTTTTACGGGTCCCCCTTCAACACTCTCGCCCCCGCCCTTTGGTTTTTTCAGCCTCAGAAGAGTCACTGATAGATCAAGAAGTTCAGGACCTTCTTTCCAAAGGGGCTATCATACTTTCCAATCTTCATCCGCTGGGTTTTCTCAGCAACCTCTTTCTGATTGAAAAGAAAGATAAAGGCTTCAGACCGGTTATCAACCTCAGGTCTTTCAACGAGTGGTTGGTTTATCGGCACTTCAAGATAGAGGGAATCCATCTGTTCAGAGATCTCCTTCTCAAGAACGAATGGTTAGTTCGGTTGGACCTCAAGGATGCCTATCTATCGGTTCCCATCTTCCCTCCACATTGCAGGTTCCTTAAATTCCTGTGGAGGGGTCAGACTTACGAGTTCAAAACTCTTCCCTTTGGTCTTTCCTCAGCACCCTGGTGCTTTACCAAACTACTTAGGCCTGTGGTGGAGCATCTCCGCACAAAGGGCATCCGGTTGATTATCTACCTGGACGATATCCCTCTGATGGATCAATCCAGGGATCATCTTCTCCTCCACTTGCAGATTACAATTTCCCTTCTACATGATCTGGGATTCACCATCAATGCCCAGAAGTCGGATCTGGTTCCCCAGCAGAGCATGATTTTTCTAGGTTTTTGCATCAACACGAGGGATGCCACCTTGAATATTCCGTCTCAGAAGATTTCCAAAATCTAAAAGGAGATTCGCAAGGTTCTCCGTCGAGACAGGATCTCTCTTCGTCAGCTGGCCAGGATTGTGGGCTTGTTATCGTCTTCGATTCAGGCCATATTTCTGGGCCCTCTGCATTACAAGGCCCTTCAGAGGCTGAAGGTTTCTCATCTCCGGAGGGGTCTCACTTATTCGGAATTGATCTCCCTTTTCTCGGAAGCCAAGTTAGAGCTCCTTTGGTGGATAGACATATGGAAGCTTGGATTGGGAGAGCGATCTTCGGCTCCCGCCTGGATCTTGTGATCGAGTCGGATGCCAGTCGCCTGGGCTGGGGAGCCAGATGCAGTACTCTCTCCATGGGAGGCAGATGGACGGAGGAGGAACTTCTTCTCCATATCAATTGTCTACAACTTCTAGCTGTTTTTTTGCCATTCGTTCCTTCACGGCGAACAGGATCTCCTGTTGTGTCCTCCTCAGAATGGACAATACGACAGGTTGAGGTACATCAACCGCCTAGGGGGAACTCATTCCAAGATTCTGGCGGATCTCGCCAAGGATTTTTGGCATTACTGCCTTCAACGTAAGATTTCAGTGACGGCTGAGTATCTCCCGGGAGATCAGAATTGTGTGGCGGATTGGAACTCCAGACATTTCAGGGATGCCAGCGATTGGAAGCTGAATCCTGCAGTGTTCCTCCAGATTGTGACCCTTTGGTGCCTTCCTCTGGTGGACCTCTTTGCTTCCAGATGAAATGCCCAGCTCCAACGATTTTTTAGTTGGAAGCCGGACCCGGGAGCGGAAGCAGTGGATGCCTTCCTTCAGGATTGGTTGAGGATTCTAGCTTATGCCTTTCCCCCATTCCTGTTCATTCAAAGAGTTGCAGCCCACGTCCGCAGGCAGAAAACCTCTCTGATCCTGATTAACCCGATTTGGAGAGCACAGATTTGGTTTCTGTCCCTTCTGGAATTGTCTTGGGACAGACCTCTTTGGTTGCCGTCTTTCGAGGGCATCCTGTTGGATCCCCTGGGTCACCCTCATCCCCTGGTTCTCCAAGGCCATCTACATCTTATGGCTTGGAGGATTTCAGGAGACGATGGACTGACGTCTCGCTTTTGATAGAAGCTGAACTCCTCATCCAACAGGCCTGGGACCCGGGTACTACCAAGCGATACAGAGCAGCTTGGAGAAGATAGGTTTGTTGGTGTGTGGCGAAACACCTGGATCCCGTGGGCGCCTCCGTTGCTGAGGTCATAAACTTCCTAGCTGAACTTTTCCATCAGAAACTGGCTTATTGCACCATTAATTCTTTCAGGTCAGCCATTTTGGCTGGTCATTCTCTGGTAGATGGGGCTCCAGTCGGTGAACATCAATGGGTCTGTAAGCTTTTGAAGGGAATTAGTCTTTTGCGTCCTCCAGAGCCTCGTTATTCTGGTCTCTGGGACGTTAACTTGGTCCTTCATTTGCTCTTATCTTGGCAAGATAATGATTTCCTATCCCGGAAGGAGATTTCAACTAAACTCGCTATTCTCCTTTGTCTTATTTCTTGTAAGAGGGCTTCAGATGTCCGAGCGCTTGACATTTCCGCCCAAGTTTTTACCCCGGAAGGTGTTACCGTTACCATTTCCAAGAGGACTAAATCAAGTACAATGTCAGTAATCTATCCTGCTTTCCCAGATTCTCCTAAATTATGTGTGGTTAGATGTCTGAAATCTTATGAGGATATGACTTTGGAGGTTCGACCTCCTGGCGAGAGGCAACTTCTGATTGCCATTAAAAATAAGTTTCATGCGGTTTCTTCCCTTACCATTGCTAGGTGGGTCAAATGGATTATGTCAGAATCCGGTATTGATGTCAGGCACTTTGGTGCTCCTTCTACTAGGGGAGCTATGGCCTCCAAGGCTGTACAGGTAGGTGGCAGGTTGGAGGACATTATGAATGAGGCTGATTGGTCTTCGGAATCTACTTTTAAAAAGTTTTATTTTAAACCAATTCATGAAGCCGCTGTGCTGGTGGTAAGTAATCTTTGAACTTGCATAGTCCTCGCCTCCGCTTCCTGACATAGAATGAGAAATGACCTTGTTATCAAAAAAGGAAAGTTTAAATTCTATTAAGGACGCAGAGGCGAGGATTATCCCTCCATGGCTTCTTCTAGCCTCCCTCCCTGACAATTGACTGTATTACTGGATGTCCTTGTCTATGTATCAGGAAAGTAATGTTTCTTGTGGCTACTTATTGTATTTTATTTATGGATCTGTCTTGTTTTTTCCCCTTTGCATGGCTATTTTACAGCTTATGCTTTATTTCTTCTGCAAATGCCTTTGTAATTGCATTATATAGTGCCGTATGAGTCTTACTGTTCTCATGTATGAGTCTGTTATGGATAGGAGATTATAACGTTCTCTATTATCCTAGGTTCTGATCAAAAGACGGACTAGACTGTGGTCGACTTAACTTCCTGCAACAGCGAAAGAGGAAGGACTACGTCGAGGGAGTCTCTATACGCACTTGGCTGGACTGTGATTGGTGGACTGGTTCCCATGGCTACCGCTGTGCCTCATGGGTTATGTAGTTCATGGACTGTGTTTTTTCTGTTACCTTTTAACTTGCTGTCAAAAAAACGAAGAAAGGATATGCATAATCCTCGCCTCCGCGTCCTTAATAAAATTGAAACTTTCCTTTGTGATAACTAGGAAATTTCTCATTTTCCTATTTAAACGGGATCGTGTAGTGCTTCCGGGTCTACTGAGCGATATTCACGCCAGCACGGACCCCGGATCCACATACATCAGCGGCTTGGGAATCTTAAAGGTATGTGCTGCTCAGGTAGAACATTAGGAGGGTTTTGACCCCCAAACGAGCATTTCATTTAGTTGTTCTTTTTGTTTTTAAATTAGATTTATCATTTTAAAAACTGAAACGAAGATTGTTGCAACAGCATTGCTGTGTTTACATATCGGTATATCCATGCCCACCTCTTTTTAGAAGGTAAGCCTCCAAACAACACCTCCTAACTACTTATTAAAGTAACTACTTAGTTTAACATAAAATAGATCACAGCAGATAGCTAAAGAAGCTATTAATACATAGCTACAAGGATTCCAGGATATCCTTTTATTTTAAAAGTTACCAGACAGCGCAGATTTATGTTAGAATCGCTATAGCATGAGGCATAAACACTTTGATAAGATAAACAAAAATGATTATAGGTTTAGAGCCGCAAATTTACTGCCACAGTGACTATAAGATAACCTTAGTTTCGATAGTTACTTGACTGTTAACATTTAGGCAACAATCGGTGTTTAAATTAGTTTAAACATTGATTCAAGCAAGAACATAAACAAGAATAGAAATAGACATCCATGGCCAGATATATAGAAATTCATTGCCTATCTTTTAAATGCAATAACACATCGATGTTTCTCTGTTTTCATAACAGATTCGTTTTTATAACAAAACCCTTTTTAAAAAAATATTTTCACCATTTGTAATCTGAGACGACACTCTAGGATCATAGAGAGATTTTTTTTGTCCTTACATCATGTGAGTTTTTTTACATCTATTGCTTATAGATTTTAATTAAACAAAGATAACCCGAATGAGAAGTTCCTTCCTTCGGTTCCTCTATCAGCATCTAAAATCCTCAACTAAAAGTAGGTTACCTTCATCAAAATACAGTATTGTTTAAAGATGAAATTGTTAAAGAGTAAATAATAACTTATAGTTGATGTAATGTTACATTTATACTTTTTAGAGTGAAATCTCCCTCCCACATCCTGGGGCCCTCTACATCCAAAAAGATTAAAACCTCATTATATTTTCATGGACAAGTAAGCTGAAGATACTATATCTCAAAGATATCTTTTTTATCAACACACAGGTGACCTACAAAGAGAGAGAGATATATATATATATATAGGCAAAATATTGGGAATTTGGTCTATTCTATTAAATCCTCACTTACTTATATCTTCAC
Source organism: Lissotriton vulgaris (assembly GCF_964263255.1). Taxonomy (NCBI): domain Eukaryota; kingdom Metazoa; phylum Chordata; class Amphibia; order Caudata; family Salamandridae; genus Lissotriton; species Lissotriton vulgaris. The sequence goes on along the minus strand of NC_141685.1, from coordinate 1,907,999,391 downwards.
TTACCTTTATCTTTTCTATATACTTTTTTTTCTGTTTATGTATTTAATGTACATGTTGATGATTGTAACATCTATCTAGATGTTCATTAGTCACTAGGAGATTGTAACACAGCTCTATGATTATGATGTAAAAAGACTGATTGTAAAAATCACAAGAATGTGTTCTAAATGCCTTTTTAATCAATTTTAGGTTTATTGATGGCAACTCCTGACGAATGCACTCACTGTGCCGAAACACGCGTCGAAGAATTTATCTCTGCCACTTATTGTTGTTTTTAAATTACAATACAATTCTTTATAATACGGATTCATTAATGTCATCAATTTGATGTATTTTTAACAGAATGTTAATGTATTTGCTTTCTTGATTAAAACGTATTGTTTTTTTTTAAGTCACCTTTTGAATTAATTTCTTGCACTGTATTTGTATTGTTGTGAATATATGTTGCCTTGGAATTATATTTTCCACTGTGGTTTTGCCCTGTCCCAGAAATTACATTATTCTACAGGGGGTCCTTGATATTCACATGTGGTCCATGAACGTATTGAAACTGTCCTTAAGATAAATTTACCGACCACACAGAGGGAAATACAGATGTTGTTGGGCATGGTTGGCTATTGCCGACAATGGATACTACATTTTTACTATGTGGTAAAGCCTTTACGAAGGTTGAAGGACACTGATGTCAGTGACCCAGTACAAAGGGCTAGCAAAAGCATGGAAGCATCCAAGGAGCTTAAAAAGTGCTTTGCAATACATCTTCTCTTGGACTTCCAGACCACACCAAACAGTTTATAACTTTTGCCACAAGCAAGATGGGTGTGTTTTTTTCAGTGTTAACCCAGGTACATGGAGAAATCAAATGGCCAATTGGCTTCTTTTCAGCAACCCTTGTTCCTTTAGCTGTAACCCTGCCTAGTTGTCTCTGCGTGGTCTTAGCAGTTAGCCTTATTCAGCAAACCAAGGGGGATAGAAATGGGTTATCCACCCATTGTGATGATACCACATTTGATTGAAATTCTCATGACTCATACCTGCACACAGTATTTGATCAACAGCAGCTTAACCCACACTGAGAGAACCATTCTGGCAGCAGAACATGTGTCTATCAGAAGGTTTAACACCTTGAACCCAGCTTTCCTATGTCTACCTCACACAGAGATGAAGAGGAAGTTTCAGCATGATTGCGTGAGTGTCACCGAGTTATGCACAAAGACAAGACCAGTCATACTGGATGTTCCCTTTCCTGACTCTGATCATTCCCTGTCAGTGGATGGCTCTTTTTTGAGAGACTGACGGTGCATATTGAGAGCCGCAAAGCTGTATGCACCCTAAGCGGAGTCATGGAAGCATCCTACCTGTGCCATGTAACCTCTGCACAAGTAGCGGAATGGATTGCCCGTCCCCGAGAATGTTGTACATCAGAAAGCTTGCAAGTTCCCATTTCCACTGACAGCAAGTGTGAATTTGGCGGTGTGCATGACTTTAGTCAGTTGTGGTTAATACGGCTGATGCCTCCGAAGGCAACACCGAGAGGTGCAAAGAGCCTATGGCAGCGCATCCTGCGAATTCTGTGAATCCCGCAAAGGCAGCTGGCGATGGGATTGGAGGCGGTACTGGAGCACGGCGCACAGCTGGTGGTGTGTCTCCAGACACAGGTGAGCAGGTACGGAAAGGAGGAGCCCCCGCTCACAGTAGGCAAACGGTGCCTGCACTCTTCACGGCACAGGCAGTGAGATCAAAACAGGCTACAGAGTTTGCGGCTGCACTCAGGTTATCTCTTCAACTTCTCTCCTTAATGGTAATATGGTGAGTACTGGAAGGGATGACTGTAAGGAGATCATGAAGATTACAGAGCCAGGGAAAAACTTGGACATCAATGTGGGGCCACATGTTGGAGGGGGAGCAACGCCAGTAACTAACAAAATAAAAAGGCAGCGGGTAGCCTCCAAAGTGTTCGGTTAGAAAAGGGGGCAATTGACAGAAACCATGGAGGAAAATCCAGGGGGAAAGATAAAACAAGGAGTTTAAATTCCCAGTTGGGGGAATCAAGGAGAAGGCCCAGACAATTCAGAACCCATAAAGGAGGGGGACTCTGGAGACAGGTTTTATTCAATGTTAGAACCCTCTAACATCTCTGAGGGTGAAAGCCCGGGAATGGGTTGGGCAGAAGGAGAGCTAAGCCATGGCAATGAGAGTGACACAAGCAGCCTGCAATTGGAAGACCGGGACACAGGTGGTAATTCTGCAGGCACTCTATCAATGGTTCATAAACATGAACAGTACAGGAAGATCCCGGCCGGGTCATTAGAATGGGACTATTTTATCTCCCCCAATCTGGATAGCAGTGAGGCTGCTGATGGAGGGGCGTCTACGGGGGCAGCGATATTCAAAAACTCAGAAGATATCTTGCTCTCCATTAATCATAGCATTATGGCCCACAGGGAGGAGACTCGAATAGAGAGCCTGAGGACCCAAGGCTCATGTCATAAACGACAAAACTCTATACGTAGAGTTGCGAAGTCCTGTTCAGAGTTCGCAGTAAGGATTGTGGAGGCAGAAGCCCGGATCTCAACACTGGAGGATTAGCTTGCTATACAGAGAACCCTCACTGATTCCCTAAAAGCACAAAAGTAAGATATAATCTGGAAATTAACTGATTTAGAAAATAGTGCTAAAAGGAACAATCTGCGGGTTCTGGGTGTTCCAAAGGGCATGGAGAGAGCTGATATCCGGAACTTCATGGTAGAACATTTTACAGAGGCTTTCCCAGAACGCACGCAGTGGGACTGGAAAGTGGAGATGCAGAGGACCCATAGATTTCCCTTTAATCAACATAAAAGAGCTCTGTTGGGATTGTCAATCGACAACCAAACCCAGAGCTATTTTGATTTGCTTGAGTAACTTTTTGGACTGGGAAGCAGTATATGATTTGGCCAGACCAGACCGGAAAAGGGCAGGAAAGAGATGCACATTTTTTGTAAGGCCCGACTTCTGTCATGCGACAGTAGAGAAAAGATGGCAGTTGCAGCAACTGATCCCATTGCTTCAGGCAAAGGGAGCGCAGGTTTTTTTGCTAAATCCAGCCAAACTAAAAGTTATTTGTAAGGGCCAGACAATGTTTTACTTCCAAAGTATAAGCAAAATAATTGTTGCAATCAATTTAAGGTAGATATATATAATCTTGGTTTGATCTGATTAGCTGATGTCTACTTCAAAAGTGAAGCGGTTTTTTTCTTTTCCCTTTTTTCTGCCCTTTTAGGAGGGGAGGGGTCTCAGAAGGGTTGAGGTTGCCAGCTTCTCATCACTGAGGACCTTTGGTGTTTATGCCTCAGCAAGTGGGAGGGAGGGGGGAGAAGGTAGAGAGTGTGGGGTGGAGAGCGGGATGGGGTAGCGGGGGGGATCCGCGGATGAAGAGGGCAAAAAAAAACATTGTGGAAGATGGAGGAGCATCACATAATCAGTGTGTATGAAGAGAGGAAGGAGAAATTTGAGGAAAGGGGCAGCATGGTAAAGGGAAAGACACAGATGGAGTAGGGTACTGAGAGATTTGGCGGGAAAACCTCTGCTTTGGGAATGGGTAAGGAGAATATATGTACTATTAATGTGGGGGGTCTAAATGACAGGAGCAAACAAGCCAGGGTTGCTATGGTTTTGAAAATCCAAGGGTCCGACATAATTTGTCAGCAGGAAACACATGTTCCATGGGGAGAACGTGAAAATTTAATGATTAGTGGTTACACCCTGGCTGCATGCTCTACCCAAACGTCCAATATAAGAGGGGTTGCTATACTTGATAAAAATGGTGTGGGTCCGGTTGTTCTGGTAAAGGAGGATAAATGGGGCAGATGGGTGATTGTGGTATTACCGATGGGACTGACAATCTGTACTATCTATGGCTCGAACCAGCGCGAACCAATTTTTTTTAATGTTCTAGAAGTTGAGCTGGCAACCTGGCCAGAACTATTAGTTATCTGTGGGGATTTGAACATTAATCTTGATGTGTGCTGGGATCCTAGATCAAAATATAAAGGTAGGAAGCCATTGGTACATAAAGCTTATGTGGCATTAAAGACAAGCTTTGATTTAGTGGACGTATGGGGTGTGAAGCATCCTTTGGATCCAGGCTACACGTATGTTTCATATCCTCACAGCAAATATGTCAGGCTAGACTATTTCTTTTATCATCATCAATTGGAAATAATCTGGGAATTAAGAAATTACCTAAACTATTATCTGATCACAATCCATTAATTCTGGAATGTGTAACACAGCAGGCTGTACGAGCTCAGTCACAGTGGACGTTTGATAGAAAACTGCTCTACCATACCCCCTTTATGCAACAAATGCGGCAATGGATTAAACAATATTTTGATGAGATACTCTATAGTACTTCTCGAAGCATGGTTTGGGATAGTTTTAAGGTGGGTATTCGGGGGAAGTCATCAGCTTTGTTGGGAAAGACAGGCACCTGGAGAAAGCAGAAATAGAGGGTCTTATTGGTAGATTAACAGTTCTAGAAAAGGATCATACTTTAGGGATCAGTCGAAAGCAACACGTGACAGTAGCATCCCTGCAGCAAGAAATTGCAATGACTAAAGCTGCAATCAGTAGCTATTATAATAAGAGTTGTGCATCAGCATATCAGGCACATAAAGAAGATAGATATGAGTATGGAGAATCTGTGGGTAAACATCTGGCAGAAGTCAGCAAGGAACAACATTGCATGAATCAAAGGGCTGGATGGACGGTATGTCATAGGATCGAAAGATAATATTAAAATATTTGAATGTTTTTATCAGGATTGATATCGGCAAGGGGATATAAATCCCTCCTCCCCTAATCAGATGGAGAGTATGAGGAATCTTCTTGGGATTGACGATGAGATGCTACAGGAGTTAGAGGCAGAGATTACATTGGAGGAGGTGATAAGAGCCTTACAATCTATGGCTTCTGTAAAGGCGGCGGGTACGGATCGTATACCCATAGAAGTATAGAAGCTGTTTCAAGCAGAACTGGCACCACTGTTTATCGGGGTACAATAAAGTGCCACGCCACCGGCCTCATGGCAAGGGACGAATATAGTTATCTTTTAAAAAAAAGATAAGCCACCGGACACTCCGAGCCTCGTATCGGCCAATTTCACTTATCAATGCCCCTGCTAAGCTTTACTCTAAATTGTATGCGGCACGGTTGAGTAGGTTTATAGCTCAGTTTGTCTCCCCCTGGCAACACAGCTTTTTTCCGGGGAGGGGAACTACTGACCATATTAGGTGTACCATCACCTTATTTGATGCAACAGAAGTATTAGGGGAGAAGATGGCCTTGATTCTCCAAATGCAGAAAAGGCCTTTGACCCTGTGGCCTGGCAGAATCTATGGGTGATATTGGAATGGAAGGGGTTCAGTCCGGGGCTTATTACAGCAATACGTGCAATGTATTTTAGGCCCTATGCTAGACTACAGATCATGGGGCAAGAGTCATTTTTATTTATTTATTTGCAAAGTTTTAGATAGTGCTGGCTAGACCCGGAGGTATCAGAGCGCTTTACATGAGGATCAGCAAGTTACAGATTACATAATTACTTCAGTTACAAATTCCAAGTAATGACATAAGATAAGGCGGAAGGAAGCATAACGGTGAGGCGAGGAAAACAATATCAGATAGCACAGCTTCACCGGGCATCGGCCAAGGTTGTTCGGACTCCGCGGTGAGAACAGACAGTAGAAAAATATGCGATTACACGATAGTATAAGTTATATTCACGTTACGTAGCAAAGACAAAACGTCTTATGTGGAATGGAAAGTCGAGGAGGGAAAGGTAAACAGGGGAAAAGGAATGCAGATGGCATCGGGAAGACCAGAGGGGGAAGAGACTTTAGGGGAAACAAGCAGTCAAAGTGAAAGATAGACAAGACTGTGAAGCATCGTTAAAAACAGTGTCCGATGTCCGGCAGGGTAGGTGACGGCCGAGGAGGTGAACTATAGCCAGACTCCTCTATAGCTGCATAGGACAGCTCCATCGGGCATCGGCCAAGGCTACTCGGAATCCACAGTGAGAACAGACAGTAGAGAAATATGAGATTGCACAATAATATAAGTTATACTCACGTTACGTAGCAAAGACAATAGTCTTATGTTGAATGGAAGGTAGAGGGGGAAAGGTAGACAGGGGAATAGGAATGCAGAGAGCGTCATGCAGACCAGAGGGGGGGAAGGGACTTCTGGGGAACAAGCAGTCATAAGGAAACAGCGTGTTACAAGTTACAAAAATATTCACATTCATTACAGAATGATTACATATTCAATACAGGAGTTATTAGCCAACACAAAAATCTGGATCCAAAAAGGCCAGGGAGAGCAGGGAGTCCACATGAAGGAGACAGCAGTGGAGAAAGAGACAAGACATATGTCCGAAGTCCGACTGGGTTGGTGACGGCTATTTCACTGGGGAACCACCTTATTTCAAGTCTCCTTGCACTTGATGTACCAGTGTATCTGTGGATCCCAGATTCCGTGTATATGTTCAGCTAAGAGGCGAGCCTGGAGCCCCAGCAGAGCGAAACACCCGGAAAGCAAGCTTCGTGCAGGCAGGTTTGATGATCTTCTGAGTGAGTTCCACGTGTGTCCCTCACTCTGAATTTCCGCCCCCCGGATTGGCCCCCAATCCCTGTACCCTCCGGTCGGCCGTACCTAACATCTTCTTCAATGTCTATGCTAGCGGCGGGAGGCCCTGACTGTTGCCCGATCCACGGCAGATGTCCAGCGGGCTGGGCTCACCTCCCACCTGTCCACCGCACTGGTGCAGAGCCCACCCCAGGATTCGGCTCTAACTCAGCCAGTCTTCACCCCCCGTCCTCGCCCAGATTTTGTAGGGGAACTCACAATCTGCGGTCACGTTCGACCCGCAGTCTGTAGCGCACGGCCGCTTCCGCCTCACTCCAGCCGTGGCCGCCTCTCGCACCAGTAGGTGGTCAGCTCTCTTCCCCGGGTCCTCCCCCAGACATCGATCAGGGGCTCCCAATTATTAAGGCAACCCTCGCCCTGGTCGCGCCTTCCACAGTGCTCTGTCTTGTTTGCACCCTCCTAGCGCTTCTTTATTAAAGTTCAGATGGCGGGTGAATGCAGATGTCAATATCAGGGGCCAGGAACATGGGGGGCATGGCTAACTGGCCAGGATGGCAGACACACTCTAGAGACGTTCCATCCCACGATTTGAACATCCGACATTTATTCTGCCCGTAACAGCACCATCGAGCCGATTACTATCGTCTACCTGAGGGAGGAGACACCGCTGGGTACGGCTCGCGAGTTTGAGCCGGCTGCTCGCTGTCTTTTTCTGGTGCGATTGCCGGCAAGGATTTAGCGGCATGGGCCTGGACGGGGTGCTGTGCAGCCTTGTCGGACACTCAGCTGCAGGGTCTGTGTTCTGGAGGCCCCGGTGGAGGCTGAGTGGAGGCCTCTGACCACCGTGAGTGGCGTCTGGAGATTCGGGACGAGGTGCGGCACCAGGCCCTTGTACCTCGAGGAGATGAGTTCCGGCCGCACTAGAGAGGACGCTGCAGCGGAGAACCGTCGTGGGCTGCGAGACCCCCTGGAAGAAGTGTTCAGCGAGCTGGGGATGCACTGAGGCACGGGCCTCCCTGTCCACGTGTAGCAGGGTGTGTGAGGTGGGCGTAGTCCCCAAGAGGTGGAACGAGGTGCCGAGGACCCCTGTTGGTAACTGAGCTGAGCTGTGCAGCGGGAGGGGCGACCTCCTGTTGGATGCTGTATGAGTACAGAGGATACTGCCCCGGAGGACAACGAATGGCTCCTGAGGTACACCTGAACGCTGCTAGTGCAGTAAAGGCCACTGGAGACTGAGGGAACGGCCGAGGTCGGGGCCTGTGCCTCCCCTCCCCCCTATCGCAATGGCTTGGGAGCGTTGTGAGCAGGTGAGGTCACCATTGCTGGGTCTTGGTCTGCCTGAGAGCCCTGTGCACCACGTCAGACCCCGAGAGCAATCCCCCACCTCCCCCACGAGACCTGATGTAGTCCGAGGCCTGCATTGTGGCCCCACGAAACACAGTGCTTGGACTAACGACGTTAAAGGAGTTGGCAACATGGTTGGCTGGACACAGCTGCTCCAACAGTGTATGTGCACTGTAGGCGACAACCATTGGTGTACTGCCGGGAGACTGGTGCTGCAGGCGGACTTAAGGCAAATGATGATGAGGACATGGATGGCACCAGAATGCGAATGAGGCTGTTAGGGTGTGCATAGACGGCAGAGACCAGCTTGCTTACCCCGAGCTAACTAAAGGAATAAGCAGTTTTACAGCACGGACTGAGTTTACTCGGCGATCTGGGGGGAAATCCAGGCAAAGCCAGACACGGGCTCTTTAGCAGGGTGCGCAGACCTGACCATCTTCATGCATGATCAAAGAGGCGACGCCAGAAACATTACCACATCTCTTGCGCACCAAGGGTATTGCACCCATAACAGGAGGGGTAGGCAGTGCACAGGGAAGGGATCAGCGTCTACCCACTCGACATCAGGCCCCACCCAGTCTGATCAAGAGACTGAAATGACGGATACCTCCAGAGCTACAAGTCTGGAGTCCATGATAGACTCAGTGTTACAGGCGGTAACAAAGATTGGGGAGGCGCTGACGCAAACCCAAACGTCCTTGGAAGGCCGCATTGATAAAATCACATTGGACTTCACGCTCTTACATGCTGACCATGGGAAATTCGGTGGGAAGGTTAACGAGCTGGAAAAGGAGGTGAAATAAATTTCCCCAGTGTCCAAGGAAGTACACGATCTCACAGCAAGACTTCACTCTCTGGAACGCAGAATGAACGATGTAGATGGCAGCTCGCGGTAAAATAACGTACGAGTGGTGGGCCTGCCAGAGGGCACAGAGGGCGCAGTCGCATATGCTGAGGACTGGCTGAGGTCGTTGCTGCCTTAGGGTATGCTCTCGCCCTTCTTTGTGGTGGAAAGGGCACATAGGGTGCCGGCACGCAGGCAGCCAACGGGATATGGACAGGGGCCTTTTTTAGTTTACCTCATGACCTTTAAAGACAGAGATGCAGTGCTCCATGAGGCCAGAAAACTAGGGGCGATCAAAGTGAATAACTCGCAAGTGCTCTTTTTTCCGGACTATGCACTAAGTGTGTAGCAGCAGCGGAACACCTTCCTCACCGTCAAGCGGCAAATGCGGGAACTTAACCTCAAATACTCCCTCATATTCCCAGCCAGGCTGAGGGTATTAGCTCTACGCACTTGTTTGATGCTGCGAAATACAAATGGGAATGGCTAGAATCCAAAGGATATCACACTTCCCCGAGCCAGAGACGCATGGGCCCGTGGACGGGCGTGCGCAGAGGACGACGGAACAGGCGTGGAATGCAGGCGATGGGGACGTCGGAGTGTTAGGTTGGGGGCCCCGATCATGAACAGGTGCTCCGCGAGAGGAGGGGTGCATTGCAGGCGGTTGCAGACATGGGTGACCGTCGGAGTCACAGAGACACTGATGCCTCGTCTGAAAAAATCGCTAAGTGAGGATGGCTCGCAGACTGGGTGGCCGATCCACGATGTTTCACATATGCTTCCACATGTACGACCATAGACTGTGGATGACCTGATGTAAAACTATGGAGCAGTTCAAGGACACACAAGTACCATAAAGAGATGCTAACTGCTAATGTGACACTTGCAGCACAAATATGATATAAATGTGGCGATGGTCTTGTGACAAGGATTGGTTCGAGATGGCTGGGTGGGTCTCTGTGGACTGGGTTGCAGCTAGTCACTGGGACATGATACATGAAGAAAGGTTATACGCACATCTGCATACACAGAGCGGATCTACCAGCATGCGCTCCCCTTCACAGCCAGCTTAATTCCACCCCACCATCCAGTAAGAACTAAACGGCGTATCTAGTCGCATGTTGCCTTATGGCATACTTCATAGTTTGAGCTGGTATATGTTGCTTGTCTGCTTTCCCCCAGTTAACCCTTACTAGGATTCCTTTCCCATCCCCTGTTCAAGTTTTTAAATCCCTGCACTGCTGGCCTATACGGCCGCACTCAGTAATGGCTCGAACGTGCCTGGGCCACCCCTATGCCCCAGTCGCTGACCTGCGTAAATTAGACTGCTATCAATACACCATATGTATCTCACAAAGGTAGTCACCTAGAATGTTAGGGGACTCCATACACCGGCCCGTAGACATGGCACGTATGCATATCTGAAGAGCCATGCCGCACACGTAGTGCTCTTCCAGGAAACACACATCTCACAACCAGAGATTCGTAAGTTGCAGCAGAGGTGGAGGGGGCAGATCTTTGCCACAGGTTATTTGTCGTATGCCAGAGGTGCCCTGGGATGGATACTCCCTTGTACCCGCTTCATGCTAGAAGACTCTGACATAGATATTCATGGCAGGTATGTGTTCATCAAATGTCGGTTGAATGAGGCACAGGTAATACTGGGTTCCATTTATGTCTCTGAACACGGAACAGGGTCCCTTCTGGCGGTCGCTGACCGACCGGTTGTCATGCTGGTGTGATATCCCCTGGCTCCTGAGAGGGATTTTTTTTATTTTTTTTTATTTTTGAAAACCTTTATTGTGCACGAAATACAGTACAAATACGGGCCTACAACCTTCCGGCCGGCCACGAACTCTCATAGAGCACCCAGGCATGCAATACGGTGACATAGTAATACAGCTGCACATCGGCTAGTAAGCAGGAATCAGACTGGAAATTGCCGCAAGACCATGACACAGGAGTGTTTAAGGTTAAGTTTTCAAGTTTTTTCTATGCAACTATTAAAGTCAGGTCATAGTGTTCCGTACTCGTAAAATGATAAAAGAAGAGCAAGGACCATGCAGGTGGGACATGACAGTAGCTACGAGTCGTACAAACCACATCTCAACAAACAGTCCCGACCGGGCAGGATGGCCACACAATGTTCACGTTACAGGGTAGCAATCCCAACCACCCCCTCATACCACTCCGCCACCCTTCGCCCAGTATGCCTGAACACGGACCGAGGAAAGAGAAAAACACAAAAGAAGCAAAAACCGGTCCCATAGAAACTAACAAAAATAAAATGTAACCCCCCACCCTACACACATGCAGAGGCTATGGCCTACCCCCCCCCAGCAGAGTGTCTGTCGCCCCTTAAACCCGAAATGCAGAAGAGAAGAAAAGAGGTGAAGTAAAAGGAGAGATAAAGCAAGAAAACGTAGAAAAGGAAGAAAGAGGTTTAATTTTTAAAATTATTTATAAGGAGTCCACAGCGTTAAGGTCAAGAAGGATCCGAGTCAGAACAATACGATGAGGACAGAAGCGGGTAACGAAACCTCAGAATAATCAGCAAGCATTTTCCACAAGACAGTCAACTGTAATCAATTAATTCAGGATAGAACATAATTCAGTCACCTAGTGACCTCCAATCGCTACCCACCAGTTCCCAAATCACCCTCTGACCCAAGAAAATAAGGGAGGAAAGGAACAAAGGACAAAAGTAATAAGAAGAGAAAAGAAGGAAAAAGAGGCCCATAGAAATTAAAACGATCGAAAAATTAACCCCCCACCCTACACACATGCAGAGGCTACGGCCTACCCCCCCCTAGCAGAGTGTCTGTCGCCCCAAAGGAGTACCCGAAATGCAGAAAAAGAAGATAAAGAGAAAGAGGAAAAAATCACGTTTGATCGGAGGAGGGCCCAGGATATTACCAAAGCAGACAATCACTTTACCCACGGCCGCCCAACCCCAGGTCCCGACCTAGTACCTAAGCAACCTTTACCTCCAACAAGTGTCAATCCCAGTCCCGGCCATACACATAGAAAGTTGCAGCATAATAGGGTGCATCATCAGCCCTGTCCCCTCCGAACCAGGATGTCAACAAAGTCCAGTTCCAGGGCAGCCAACATGGAAGGGGAGGGCCCCCGTGGAATCCAACGCGAGAGTCGAGGCGCTTGCAACGGGGCCAACTGGCTTGGAGCTCGATGGTAGGGGGCACAAGAAATCTTCACTGCCAGTCCAAAAACAGCACAACAGGGTGAAAGACCAGATGAGAGTTCCAGCGTAGCAGTCAGACGATACGCAAACAACAAGTCCCGAAGGATGGAAAGAAGCACGTCTCCAGAGAACAAAGGAGGAGGGCAACATGGCGTCTGAGACTGAAGCACCGGCCCTCGCAGAGGTGCAGTGTCACCAAACTCCCCTGAGGCGATGTCCAGGAGTACTGCAGCAGAAACGGTGACGCGCCCATCCGATGTCTCCGTACACTCTAGACCGGGTGTTTCACCATCGACCAACGGAGGATGTGGCGTAGTGTGCAGTGCTGAGAAGCCACCGTGACCAGCCGGAAGGACCTCAGTGAGCCGGGCCCCCAAGTCAGTAGCAAAGTTGCGAAAGGCCATACGCAGACCTTCAAGTGCATCCAGGACATCCCGGAGCCCCAGCGGTGGATCCGGAGTGGGGGATGCATCTGTGGCCACCATCTTGTGCGCCCAGCCGCAGAGCGCCACGAAAAACAAGCCTCACTCGCCAGCGAGCCGTCCCCAATAAACCGTGCAATATCTGCAGGGCACAGCTGACACCGTGACACGAAGGCAGCCGGGCACAGGGAAGTTTCTGATGTTAGGAAGCCGGCGGAGCAGGGAATCCCTCCGGCAGGCACAGGGTTGCAGACGCGGAAAATGGCGTCCGCCTAGGAGGAGTGCAACAAAGAAACAATCCCGGCCCACTTCCAGCGAGGCCGGGATACAGTATACTGGAGCCGATACAATGTAGCAGGCAAGGCGCGCTATGCTGCCAATCCGAGAAAAGCTACGATGGAAAATCCCAGCGCCAGTCTGCAGCAAACGTCCACCGGCACCTCCCCCTCCTCAGCGGCCGCGGCTGTTGCTGTCGCCGCCGGCCGCCTCTGCAACTAGATGTCCCTGCTGCGGCCACTCGAGAGGCCGGGATGGACACAGCGGCTCTACAACCTCGGAATCACTCCGCTTTCGCCGGGACTCGCAGCAGCGGGAGTAGGAGCGTCTCCTGGGTAAGTGTGGCGCACGGAGGTGCAGGATTCGATGCAGGATCTTTGTAGAAGGCACACGGGTCGACGGAGCCGATGCGCTAGGCGGCCATCTCGGCTGCTGGCTAGGCTCCTCCCCCCTGAGAGGGAATTTTAATGCGACACTGGATAGGTCTTTTACGCCACTATCACAGGATTGCAACAACGAATTCCTGCATAGGTGGGGTCTAACGGATGTATGGAGGGCTCTCCATCCACAGACATGCAGATATTCATATTAGTCACATCCACATAGATTACATGTACGCATTGACCGATTTGCGGCCAGAGCCTCGATACTTCCGCAGTGCACCGAGGCGGAATACCTCGACGAGACACACTCGGATCATAACCCATACGTGCTGACATTGCATGGAGAGGCAGGAGACCCATCACTCATCTGTGGCGTTACAACCCTTGGCACTTGAAGACCCACCATGTCGGGAGGCGGTTCCTCGAGGCACTAGAAACACACTTCCAGCATAATGTGGGGTCTGTTGCGGAGGTGCGCACACTGTGGGATGCAGGCAAGGCAGTGGTGAGGGACCAAAGCATGAGGTTGAATTGGAGCATCAGGAGACAGCTGGATGTAGAGGTCAGGAACATTGAAGACACCTTAACGTGGCTGGAGGCTGGCCTTGGACTGGGCGATGAGATGCAGCAGGACTTAGATGTGCAGCGAACCAAACATACCGAGGTGATGGAACGCTTATGCTGCTTGAATTATACGTCACATGCTGCATGCACACATGCTGCGGCGGATAGAGCGGGCAAGTTGATGGCGCGCTTGATCCGGCAGGAAACTGCGCATATGCCCATAATGAGACTAAGGTCTGCGGAGGGGGAAGTGCTCACTGCACAGCATAACATACATGGTGCATTCACCGGGCATTACACCAGAGTATACCAATTGCGTAACTGTGCAACGTCGGCAGACATAGATGCGTTCCTTGCCCCTCTGCCCCTGCGACAGGTCACAGCAGACCAATGCAACAAGGTAAACGAACCACTCACACTTTAGGAAGTGCACCTTGCCATCAGCTCACTAGCCACCGGCAAGGTCCCGGGACCTGATCGCTTTGCAGCTGAATATTATAAGGCCTATCGACAGGTCCTGACGCTGCACCTGCTTGCAGTCTACAACAACATGCAGGAGGAGGGCATTCTCCCATTCACACTTCGCGACTCTCTGTTAGTGTCTCTGCCCAAGCCAAAAAGGAATGTGGAACTCTTGGGGTCCTATCGCCCGTTGGCACTGCTCAACTCAGACTATAAGATACTGGCTAAAAAAACTGGCGAACAGGTTGGTCCTCTTGGTGCCTCACCTGGTCCATGCGCACCAGAGTGGCTTAGTGCCGGCGCGTAGTACATTGTTAAACCTACGTCGATTCTTTAGTGTGGCACATTACTCAGCGAATAGTTGGTCGTGGCTGGGTGTCTGGTGTTGGACCTCGAGAGGGCCTTCAACACTCTTCAATGGGAGTTCCTGTTCAAGTCGCTGCTGCGCTACAGCCTGGGAGACACATTTCTGAGCCTGTTCAAGTTGCTTTACACACGCCCCACTGCCAGAGTCAAGACAGGCCCATATGTCTCAGAGCGTATCACTGTGGAGCGGGGCACGAGGCAGGGGTGTCTGCTTTCCCCATTGTTATTCGCGCTCGTCATTGAACCACTGGCGGAAGCACTCCATGCTACGCAGGTCGACTGGGGAATACCACTTGGGGACAGCACCCATGCTGTCTCCTTATATGCAGACGATCTGCTATTCTATCTCAGAGATGTGGGACGAACTCCTCGAATTTTTGAGACCACGCTTCTCGAATTCGTGATTGAGGGTGAACTGAGATAAGTCCTGTTTATATCCATTCACAGAGGCCACCCCTGACCTGCACCTGATCATCGGTGGCAGAGGAGTCCACTGGCAGACAGAGCGTTTCGATACCTGGGGATCCTGATCTATAGGGACTCACAGGACCTCCTCGATGGGAACCTGATCCGAGCTCTCACAGCACTTAGAGCGCAGATGTCATTCTGGCCTACCTTGCCGCTGGCGATCATGGGCAGAATCGCTTTGCTAAAAATTTTGGAGCTGCCTCGCCTGCTCTACTACTTCTCAAATTTACCATTGCACCTCAGACCCCTGTTTTTTAAGACTTTGGAGTCAGACATGAGGCAATTCATATGGCATGAGATGCGGAGCAGAGTGTTACTAGCTAAAATGTATCTGTGGACTGGCCAGGGCGGTCTTTCACTGCCCCACATGGAGCAGTATTACTTGGCTGCACAGCTACAATGGGTGGTGCGTTGGATTGGCGCACGCCAACTGGGGGACACGGCAACGGAAACCGAGCTTACTCATGCCCAGATTGTAACACTGTTCCACCCGGGCCGAGCGGGCAGTGCACCAATACAGCTTCTGGTAAGAGTGGCATACCAATGCTATCGACCTAGTCTTTATATTACGCGACTTGTTACACCATACGTGCCATCGCTCCCAATATTAGGTACCACATGATGGCTTTGTGCGATAACTAGCGCTGAGCTTGCATACTGGGAAAATGCAGGGGTGTAGACGCTGACAGATCTAAATGCTGATGGGCTACTCCTCCCATGAAGCCTGCTACCCATTTAACAGTACAATACCTACATGAACTGGGCACAGGCCGGCACTTAACAAAATGGTTTTCAGAATCTCTCCAAACACACACAGCGCCGCAGCTACTCTCCCTCTGGGCCCGATGGGACTCGGACCTACAGCTGGCCGCCACAGACCGGACTGGGCAAATATCCTCGAAAGTCCAGTGCGCGTTCTGAGGAATGTCCGGTTCAGACTTATTCAATATTATATTATCCATAGAGCCTATTTGATGCCGGAGCATATTAATCTATGAAAGAACTGAGCACTGTCCTTGTACTCTTGTCCTGGTGCACTGCGCTAAGTGGGAACAACTCGCTCCAATAATTCATGTTCCTCCAGTTACTCCACAGTAATCTATTAATCAGTTTGATTTTCCTCCTCCTTATTACTTTTTAATTCTTAGTTTCCTTTACCACAACGGAGACAGTGAGATACAATCTGTAGTCTTTATTAAACATTTTCAAATAAATACTGTATGCCATTCCAAGCTTCGTACAGTAGTACGGACAAACTGATCTCTGTGTAAAAATGAGCATGATATAAATTATCCCAATGCATTTCGAGCCTATCAGGCTCTTCATCAGGGGAATCTGGAACGTAAAATAAAACCGCATCACTTGATTATGCTGTTCTATTTCATATATACTACATCTGGTTGTTTCAAATCATAATGAAATACAACTGCGAACTACTTCATAAATCACGCCCTCTCCCTTTTCTCTATTCAAGCCTCCTCCTATCGTCAATAATTGTGAAAAGAACCGTGGTAGTACAATACGCTCTCTGGTGTCCTCCCACCTAGTCCTTATATACTAACCCTGTTGTTTCAAAGCATCCTGGAAATACTCATACTAACCACTTCGTTATTTCTACCCTCTCCCTTCATCAAGTCATTTTTGGAAAAGAGCTGTGTCCTCCCACCTTAACCAAACATTGATTTACTGCCAGAAGAGGCTTCATTTCCTTTCCGACGTTCACCCGCTTTCACTCATAGCTAACTCTAACTCTCAACCACCCTTTACAACACTCCCTTCCATACGCTCATACTGACTTGCCAATTATTCCTCACTCATAATTTCAAAGTGCTATTTTTCTTCCTTCATATAAATCGGCACTTTGGTCACACTGATGCCAAATGTGCAAGGTGTGATGTAGTGGGAGCAGATCTGCTACATATGCTTTGGACCTGTGCTGGCATCCAAACATACTGGGATGTGGTCACCAGATGCTTAACTCAATGCACGGAACGAAGACTGGACTGGGCATGGGAGCAGTGCATCTTGGAGCTGTACCCTAGATCCAGGAGACACAAGGTGACTTTCAGGTATATAGACCAGGGACTCATAGTAGCCAAACGGAATGTGGGGGGGTGTTTGGCATCTTATCCCAGCATATGAAACGGGTACATGCATGTTCTTTCACTGCCTTGCCTCCTATGCGGGGAAACAACCTTTACAACGCAACTTTTACAACGCACTACCATTACAACAAAACTTTTACAACGTAACATCCATTACAACGCATGCCAATAAGGTCCTCAACAAGCAATACAGAGGAGGACAAAAGAGCAAGCAGGCAGCCTAGAGTCAGTTGCAGCCTGAGAGGACAGCAGGACGGTACGCTGAGAAGCTGGTTAGACAGTTCACAAGTAAGTGGAACATGGGATAGAGCCCTGGCATTAAATAGATTGGGGAACCTACTCCATATACTGATCCAAAAATTAAAACTAAGAGGAGACGCAAAATCATTTATCCCTAAGGTAAGAACTATATTGGCACACAAAGGGATACATATACAAAATTGGAATTTTAAACCAATAAGGCTAAAAACGACTCAATGGCTATTAATAATATAGAAAAGTGGGGACATGACCATCTTGCAGGTATCCTCACATGAAAATAAATTAAGGTAAGAAGTGACCATACCCCTTACACAATAATAAGAGCATAAGACCTGTACTTACTCCCTAAAGTCAGAAGGTACTTTATTCATAGGAAGGAATTATCTTTACCATAAAGTCACAAGAGTACACAGTGTACATACAAGGACAGTCAAGATTCCACTTAAGGTAATCATGGTGTTAATGTTTAAATTGAATAACCCTTCTTAATAAAATAAGGGAATTGTCAATTAGATTCCACCTATACAACCTTAAGAGGGGATGAGAATCATAATATACCATAGGGATCTGTAAATTAGAGTTTGCTGTCTCGATTATGGATTTATTTATTTATTTATTTTATAAACCTTCTCACTTACTGATAGTACACAACAAGTATAATCCACCTACAGCTTCATCTGGTAGATGGAATAAACCCAGTATTAAAACTTAATGTACCCTAATGTGACCCTGGCATAATTATAAAATGAAACTGAATAATAAAAGGAATTTAATTAATCCTTTTTCTGCGGTTTTAGAACTTGACGTGGACCGCGTGAAGATAAAGCAACCCCATCAAGAATTTATTTAACCCGGCTGCAAACTAGCAATAGTAGAATAGGTATGTTTTTTATACTTAAGACAGAAAGTGTTAAAACACCACAGTGTGTAGCTGGCACAGGCTAAACAATTAGGGAGTTCACATATTAACAAATATGAGAAAAATGAATGTAACCAACATACCTGAGAATGCCTGAGAATATCCCCGGCACCTGAAAACAACAAAACTATTGTTCAAGTACACAACGAGCAGTCAGAAAATTTACTAAACAGGAGTTCACCCAATGATCCGATGCCACTTACGGAATCAATAAAACCGCCCAACACAACATCATCATTAAACCCTCAAAATGCTCAAATTCGAGCACTTCACGATGGAAACAAAACTGCCCAAGAACGCACTAGCAACCAACAACAGCAGGAGAGAGAGAGCGAAGCTGAAAAACACTGCCTTAAAGCAAACAACACAGATCCAGCACATCGAGACGAATTGCATAGCACCATACACAAAACACACCAGAGTTAGGCACAATGGATACCTCTAAGAAGGCTGAAGCAGGAACCATCGGACAATATATATACACAACCTCGCTAAACGCGAAATCCAACCCTCAAAGCTCACTGGAATCTCGGGAAAACCCCCAGTTGATGCAAATACCTGATCAAAATCCCGCCTCAAAACAGACCAGTCTGACTACAAAAGGGCCGGAGCACAAAATATCCCCGGCACCTGAAAACAACAAAACTATTGTTCAAGTACACAACGAGCAGTCAGAAAATTTACTAAACAGGAGTTCACCCAATGATCCGATGCCACTTACGGAATCAATAAAACCGCCCAACACAACATCATCATTAAACCCTCAAAATGCTCAAATTCGAGCACTTCACGATGGAAACAAAACTGCCCAAGAACGCACTAGCAACCAACAACAGCAGGAAAGAGAGAGCGAAGCTGAAAAACACTGCCTTAAAGCAAACAACACAGATCCAGCACATCGAGACGAATTGCATAGCACCATCCAACACCCCGGGCTAAGCCCCCACACCTTAACATCAGGCAGCCAGTGCAATTTGACTCAGACAAAGCTGAGCTTCGTTGTCGCCAACAACAAAATGACACGACCAAGAGACGCGGCAGCGACAAACCAAAAACTAGATACCATCAATTTATCACCTGATATCCAGCACAATCAGCTCCAAACGTCACGGCTAAGCGAAGAGGCAGTAATAAAACCAATAATAGACACGACCAATGCGGATAATGTCAGCTGCCAAATTATCTTTACCCCCCGAGTACATGACCCAAGGCAGACACGATATCCTAAATAGGAATAATATCCTAAAACTGGCCAAAGAAATTAAGGAACTAAGCGCTATCAAATCATCCGACTTAGACCGGGTAGAATTTCTAAGTAGCTCTAACACAACAACGCATGAACAAACAAGGACAACATGGACCTCCGCTGCTATAGCCCAAGCTATTCTAGAGCATACGGAGGCCTTCCAAGCATGGGGCATTCAACTGCCCCAAGATACCCGCTTCCTCTACAGACAAATAGTGGCACGCAACTTATAAGAAGACTGGCAGACCTCGCCCCAAAAAAAACAGTCTACTCTATACTACATAACGCCAAAGGCAGAAGCGAGGCAGAACCTAAATGCAAAGAGGCAAGCGCAGTTACAGTGGGAGAACAGCTAAATATAACTGATTCTAGGAACTGGCTCCCTAACATACTAAACAATAAACGGCCTAACTGACCGATCGCCCAAGAAAGAAATAAAGTAGTACATAATAAAATACATATTATCTCATGGAACATAGCAGGCGCAAAAAGACTGCTGGACGACGGTCTCGCCTTGGATGAATGGGACAACGCCGACATAATTGCCCTGCAAGAAACATGGCTGCAGGAAGAAATTGCATTGGCGGGCTACATCCATTACACGGTGCCAGCTAAAAAATGTAAAACCTACGGAAGAGCAATCGGAGGCCTAATGGTATACGTGTCTACTGCTCTTAAAATTAAGTCAGAACAACTTCAATCGCCAGATCCAAGTTTACAGTTAATCAAATTGTCAGGCCAAAAAAAGTACGGCCATAAAACGGCAATATTGATCAATCACTACACCCAACCGAATCATCTGGTAAAAAAGACAAAATTCAACTTATTACGCAAGGAGATACTAAAATTTCGGAGCTCTGAACCAACCTGGAACATCATCTTAACAGGAGATTTTAACTCCAATCTAATTTATACACCAGAGGAAGATGAGATACTAACCTCAGACAACATACACTGGAACGTCCCCCAGCAAGCAACAGGTGCAACAAAGAGCCGAAAGGATAGCCTAGCCACTCACTTAGTAACTGACCTAGAGTACCTAGGCATGCGAGTACTGAATGGCAGAACAGAGAAAGACAATCCACCAAAGAAAACGTTCTACGGTCCTTGTAGTCAATCCACATTGGACTTTACGATAATAAGTCTCCCACTGTTTCCTTCAGTACTCAGTTTTTATATCGAATATACAACAATGAGTGATCATAGTATGCAACATCTGAAACTCAACTATTATTCAGATACATTGCAACCGGTGTATGCCCTGGAAGGCTACTTGGGAACAACCAACCAGAAACGAATACACTGGAACAGTTCGACTAAACTGAATTGGACCTTAATAATAAAGGACGCTCTCCAAGAGGCAAACAGAGCTACAACAGATAAGATACAAGCCTGGTCTCTCTTTCTTGCAAAATTAAAGTTAAGAATGAAACCAACAAAAACATCGGTAAAAACTAAGCATGCGACCAAGAAACTGCCCTGGGCACTAAATGAACAAAGAAGGGCCTTGCGTAGAAGCCAAAAAAATCTGCAATTAAAAGTGAATGACCCGAGCTGCTTGAATACGTTTCGTGTCCACAGAAAATTATATAAAAAAGGAATCTGGGAGCTGCAGAAGAAGGCGAACGATGACTTTTGGATTAACTTACTGGCTAGCTCTAAGTTACAGGACTCGAACAAATTCTGGACCATAATAAACCAGCTAACAAGGCCACGAAATGTTCTGTCCTCGAATATTCAAGAAACGGTATGGTCAACTTTCCTGTCGACAAAATTTGAAGAAAACCGACGGAAAGCTCCAGAACAGACATTGGGAACTGCGGAGCCATATTTAAACAGTTGCGATGAACATTATCACATTAACCGCACGACAATAGCACAAAGGATACATACGTGCACTGAAGCCACAGAAGGCTGGTACACTGCTGACGAGATCATAGCCATCATCGGAAAGGGAAAAAGAAACGGAGCGCCGGGCCCGAATGGCATCCCACAAATTGCCTTTAAGGATTCACCAGACCTTTGGGCACAACATCTCGAAGAGCTCTTTACAGACGTTCAAAGGTATAATCGCATCCCAGAAAGCTGGAAAGGCTCTATCATCACCCCAATACACAAAGGAGGAGACAGGGCAAACCCTTTAAATTACCGCCTAATAACACTCCAGGACATCGAAGCCAAATACTTTGCCTCTCTCCTTTTAAAAGACCTGGTAAATTGGGCAGACGATAAAGCAATAATTCCAATAAATCAAACTGGCTTTAGAGCGGGTATCGGAACTACGTCTAATATACTAACAATAACAATGATAGCGGAAAAATGCCAGCGCTCGAAGCAGGACCTGAATCTCTGTTTTATCGACCTGAAGGCGGCCTTCGATAGCGTTGACCGCAAGCTATTATGGGCGAAGCTGAAAGCCTGGGCCATTCCCGAGAAAGTACTGAGGGGGCTACTCCTATTCTACACAGATACTTGGACACAAATCAAGTTAGGGGATGGATCACATCTATCAAGAAAAGTATACACATCGATTGGCTTAAAACAGGGCTGCGTCTTAGCACCAAAGCTTTTTAATCTATTCATATCAGACCTGTCAGGAACTTTAAACATTTGTAATGCGCATGCACCAAAACTTGGCAACCGTCATCTTACCCATCTGGCTTATGCTGATGACATCGTTCTTTTGAGCCAAACAAAAGTGGGCCTGTCCAGGTTACTGGCAGTAACATCACAATTTCTGAAGGCAAATAACCTTACTCTGAATTTATGTAAGACAAAAACTATGTCAATAACCAATCATCGTACTGTGAAACTTAACATATCATTTGAGGGAAAATCACTTGAAAGAGTCACAGACTATAAATACTTAGGATACTATCTCGATGACAAGCTCACCCTGAACGCCCAAAAAAACTATATGAAGCAGAGAGCCGGAGCACTAATTTTTGCACTTAGCTCATTGGCAAAAAAGCTGCAAGGCCCCTCACTGAAACCTCTACTAACAGTAATGGCAACCAAAGTACTTCCAACACTATCCTACGCAAGCATAGCTATGCAGGGCAAGGATGATATTACTTTAAACAGCCTTACTGCAAAAATCTACAAGAAGGTCTTGCAACTTCCACGCTCATCTTCTCCTGCCCAGACGCGTTTAGAATTTGGCCTGATGAACGAGACACTCGGAAGACTCTACACAAGTATTAGAGTATGGTATAGAATTAAATTGAACTCTACAAATAACACCTTGGACAGCTTGTTATGGCAGGAATTACAAAATCAACAAAATTCTGCCGCAAACAAATATCTGACAGGCGCTTTGGAGCAAACATGCATGGTAACCTTGTGGGAAAAAAATCTACCATTCACGTCCTTTAAACAGGTCCTAAAAAAAGCAGCCAAATTCCATTCATTAATCACGGATAAAGCCATCTTTGCAGCCCGATCCCACGCTTGGACCGTGATTAACAGCTATAACAATCTCATCCCGGCTACCTACCTTGCATCAACATACTCTGTGTTTATAAAAAAAAAGGCTGATGGCAGTGAGATTCGGTAATCCACCAACTGTGGCTGATGGACCTGTCTGGAAACGCTCAGAAGCAAATACCTGCCGACTATGTGGCACTATAAAAGAAGATATAATCCACATTATATGCCACTGCAAATCACTGACCCAGGAGCGAACACTTTTTCTAAAGAACATTTTTAAGGCCAAAGGTCTACGCACCTGTAGATCTGCAATTATTGGTGCCTTAGACTCAACCGACCCAATAATTAATTGCAAATTTATAAAATTCTTGATAGCCTTTGAAAAGCGGCTGAAAGCTCTTGATATTTTAAAATAAGATGCTCAGTTTTATTAACTATTTTAAAGACAAACAATTGGACACAGCTCCTACCAGCATCATTTTAACTTTTGCAATTTAAACTGTACGATGCAGAAATTTAATTGATTTCACTGTAATGTTAAAATGTCTTCCATGTTCATTTTTGTTATGGTTTTAATTAACTAAACAATAAAGTTTTACCGTTTATTCCATACCTGAGAATGTTTAATAGAAATAAAATGTGAATATATGTGTAGTAGGATGATGCAGAACAAAGAAGGAGATCCATTGTGAAAATGTAATGTGGATAAGAAGCTTTTCTCAGTATTTTTTTTTTGAGCAAGAATGTGGAGAAGGGCATATGATCTGAAGGAATTGAATTTCAAGATGTGTTGTTCATGGTTATGATTTTTCAATAATTGGATGTTTCATATTTTTATTTAGATTGTTTTTAACAAGAAATTATTGTCCTGAAGAAGGTGGCGAAATTTGTTTTCACCGAAACGCCGCGTCAACAGTTTTTCATCTTATAATATAAATTATTTTATGAAGTATTGTATTGTTTTTTAATACATATAATGATGTTTTTAACTAGAATAATGAAGAAATAACACGGTTTGATAAATTAAATAAACACACAACTCATTTTTGGGAATTTTTGCCCTTATTATTCTCCATTGCTCATAGCCGATTGTGTCCTTTGTTTGTAGATATAATGCTAGTTATGGCAGAAATGGTATAAATTAAGATTGTAAATTTGTTAATTTGTTTCTGACTCCATCCTACAATTATTAAATTGGTTGTTAACACAGAGTTCATACCAACCAGGATTTTGGCCTCATAAAACAAGGAAAGGGGACCCTTACATTGGTTGTATACAAACCCATCCCCCTTTCTATAGAGGGTAGCTCCCAATACTTTTTTTGAACCAAAATGCAATACAAGTCACACAGTTAATGTACGATAAGTTGCACAGTATACATTATGCCCTAGGGCCTCACAAACCATATACTAAGAAAGCGTTATAATTACCACATGCAAGTTAGAAAACAGGCCTGAGGCCTGTGGAATCGCTGGGGCTACACTAAACAACCAAAGGTTAGGAAGTAGGAGGCCCACGGGAGACGCGTGCAGTGTCTAAACACAGAAGCAGGTTACCATTGACTTTCTATGGGAAACGAAGAAGTTACAAATATGCAATTTAAGGACGCTTCCGGATGGACTAGGATGGAACCCTTTTAAACTAGGACACTTTGAGAGTCAAGACCCACGGGAGCACCGGAGTACTCGTGTTACCTCACCCAGGGAAGCCGGGTGCATAGGTGTCTTTTCGTGTCGGGTTTCTTTGTCGTTTTCTATGGAGAGCTGCAAAGAAGTGCTGCAGGCAACCAGAGGTAAAGTGTCCGGTGGATCCAAGGGTGTATCAGTGATGTGAAGAACCTGAAAGCAGAGGGGACAGAGTCTGGGTCACTCGCCAGTGACCAGGAAGATACCAGGAAGGAACCAGGCGATGTCGGGTGCTTGCAGGTGAAGAAGGTGAGTTTTTCTCTTCAGCCACGAGGTCCAGGAGGCATCGACAATGACCAGGCGCTGGATTATAGCTGTCCCACAATGGATATAGATGACTGCAGTGTCTGTATCCGGATTGGACCAAACAAGCCTTGGCAACCTCAACCCACGCAGGATGTCAAAATTGGCTCTGTTGCAGACCAGCAAGGTCTGGGGCACTTCCCCTTTTCATAGAAGATGGAGCTAGCTTGGAGCAACCAGGAAAGCAAGTTAAATTCAAGATGGCATCTTCAGGGGGCTCACTAGCCAACGGGCAAAGGACCAGGAAGACGCGTCCAGCTCAAATGCAAAGGCGGGGCCCACAGAACACTGGCAGAGTGTGGCAGCCTGAGCTTCAGTGCAAATGATGCTTGTGGCAGGAGCTTCTCATACCCCAATGTACAACTTACTGAGGCTTCAGGAAAGGAGTGCAGGTAGCAAAATGCAGGATGTCCAAGATGTTTGGTCCCACGTTTCTCGTGTCTGCCACAGGTCTCAGCTTTACTGTGGATGTGGGTCGGGGTCAGAGAAGTCTGGGTGTCCAGTTTTTGAGTCACAGAGTCTTCGGGTACCGACAGGAGCCTTGAAACTGCAGACTGGCTAAGTTGCTGTTGGTGCCTGTTTGCACAGGGTGGTCACTCCTTGACCACAAGGGAGATGTCTTCCGTCTTTCAGTCAGAATGGAATGTTGAAGGTCCAAGATATGTCTTTCAAAGATTCATCCAGGATAATCTAAAGTCCTGAGGACACAGCTCCTATACTTATATTAACAATGGGGGCTGGATTACCTGATTGGGGGCCCGATGTAGGTAGGCATTTACTGGTCGGTAACGGCCGAATTTGGCCGTTACCGACCAGTAAATGCCTTTTCCTACGTAGGAGGCATTTATTTACAGATTCGGTATTTTTACCGATTGTGTATTTACCGAATCGGTAAAAGTATTGATTCGGTAAATACAGACTCGGTAAAAATACCAAATCTGTAAATTCTAATGTAGGTAGCACTGTTGACAGTGCTAGAGGCCTCTAAGAATTCGTTATTTACCACCCAATATAATTGGGTGGTAAATAAGGAATTCCTGTGTACATGCACATCTGTGCAAGTACACCTGTGCCATGTAAATGTAAATGTAAATGTGTTGTATTTGTATAGCACGAACAGTAACTCGTAAGCATCCCGGCGCTTGTACTCCTACCACAAGGGAACCCCTCCTGGCTTTTCCTTGTGAGGTGCCCACTCCTGGGCATCCCATGGTGAAACCAGGCATCCCTTGTGTATCAGGGGGCCGTTGTGGAGACTAAGCAAGCTATTGCCCAGAGTTGCAGCGTGGGGCCCATGCTTAGATTCGGCACTGAGGCGAGAATATCCGGTCAGAGGAATTTAAGCCCGATCCCGCCGAGGCGGGAATCGAACCCTGGTCCCTGGCCAGCGTTCTGCATCAAGGTCTGCCGCTCTAACCATTGAGCAACACCTCTCCACTCCCTGAGGGCATGTATGTGTGTCACATTGCATACAAGCCAAAAACAGGGGTGCTACAGGGTGTCAAAGTGACACCCTGTTCCCCCTGGCAGGATTCGGTAATTACCGATTCGGTAATTACCGAATCTGTATTTGCCATTGATTCCTATGGGCTTAAAGTCCCATAGGAATCAATGGCAAATACAGATTTGGTAATTACCAAATCGGTAATTACCGATTTTTACCGATTCGGTAATTAATTCGGTAAAAATACCTACATCCCCATTGTCAGTTCTTAAATACCGAATCGGTATGATTCGGTATTTAAGAAGTGGTAATCTTGGATTACCTACATCGGGCCCATAGTCCCTCCTACGGGTGGGCCTGAGAAGGGGGTGGTTACACCCCTTTCCCTTTGTCCAGTTTCACACCAGAGCAGGGTTGGAGTGCCCCATCAACTGGTTTGAACTGGACTATGCATGGAGCACCTTGGGTGCTCAGGCATTGTCTGAAAAAGCATCTGCTGATGCAGAACCTCCCTGCCCCAATTCACAAAACCCTGTTTGGGGAGGGGCTGGAACCTCCCTGGACAGGAAACCTATTGTCCAGGCCTCCCCTGCCGGAGTTTCGTCCAGCAGCAGGAGGTCAGACTCGTGACTGTGACAGCAGCATACATTTTGGGATGTTGAGGCTCTGTTTAACTTTAACCGGGTAAAGCAGTAACTACATGTCTTCTCCCTCTAGAAGGGTGGAATGCTACCCCCGCCACCAGGACTGGTGGGGTGTAGTATTCCAAAGTGTTTGACACCTTACACGACATGTTTTGATAAAGCCAAACCAAAGTTAGCATTACCGCGAGGATTATAATGCACTTTAGAGTATATGATATGTCTATATCATAGAACAGCTATAAGGAGATGGTTCCGAAAGCTGCAGAGGGGCTCAGCTCATGCTAGGGCACCTTTTCACATAAAACCAAGCACTCTGCCTCCAGGATTGTCGAGGCCTACCATAGGAGTGGCTTATAGGTGTATATGTGTCTATATATAAAGGTAGATATAGGGATCCTATATCTAAGTTACCCAGGCTGTGTGAACAGACCTGTGGTGTCAGTTTGGAAGGTAAACCAGGGGTGGCACAATACATGCTGCAGCCCCTGGCCTAAGGTGCACCTAGGCCCTGGGTACCTAGGGTACACTATACAGGGGCTCACAAGGGTGACCCAGTAACCAATCTGGTATGTACCTAAAGTACATGGTATCAATTTAGGGAGAGAACAGCTGGGCTGTGGGTCTGATTAGCAGGCCCACAGCCACACTAAAGTCGAAAAACCAGAGAATGACAGCAAAAAGGGGGAGGGTCACCATAGGAAGCAGACCCTACTCTCCTACACAACCCCCCTGCCCCCCCCCCAACGCAGGGACATTAAACTAACCTTGACCAGTTGAGTCTTCATGTTCTAAGTGGAAATATCTGGAGAGTCCATTTGCATTGGCATGGTCAGTCCCAGGTCTAAGTTCCACTGTAAAGTCCATCCCCTGTAGGGAAATGGACCACCTAAGCAGTTTAGGATTTTCACCCTTCATCTGATTTAGCCACAAGAGGGGCTTATGGTCTGTCTGTATCTTGAAGTGAGTACCAAACAAGTATGGCCTCAGCTTCGTCAGTGCCCAAACCACAGCAAAGGCCTTCCTCTCAAAAGCTGACCAACGTTTCTCTCTAGGGGTCAGCCTTCTGCTAATAAAAGCTACTGGCTGGTCTTGACCATCTTTATTCAGTTGTGAAAGCACAGCACCTACCCCCAACTCAGAAGCAT
Source organism: Lissotriton vulgaris (assembly GCF_964263255.1). Classification (NCBI taxonomy): domain Eukaryota; kingdom Metazoa; phylum Chordata; class Amphibia; order Caudata; family Salamandridae; genus Lissotriton; species Lissotriton vulgaris. The sequence goes on along the minus strand of NC_141685.1, from coordinate 1,907,971,251 downwards.
CTGTTTGAACAAATAATTATTTGGAGTAGTCTGGACTTTGCAGAATTGGAGCAGTGCACATGGCCTGCTTCAGGTCATCAAATGCCTTTTGACAGCTGACAGTCCATTAAACTTTCTTTGGCATTTTCTTGGAAGGTAAGTCATTAAGGGGTGTCACTACAGAAGTGTCACTATGGAACCATACCCCTTCACAAATTTCCTGTAATACCCATTCAGGCCCAAGAAAGCTCTGACATGAGTCTGGGTTGTTGGAGCAGTCCAGTACATTATGGTCTGGAACTTGCTCTGCAATGGTTGAACCTGGCCTCCACCTACAAGGTCGCCCCGGTATACAACCTCCCCAGTATCCACTTCATGAGTGCACCAGGTAGTCTGACTTGGAGTCAGTGAAAACATATGTATGTAGGACTGTAGAACGTGTCTGCAGTCCTGCTGCTGTTGGTCAGTGAGGCTGCCTGCCAATGCTACACCATCAACTGAGCCATCATCAGGGTTCTGAGAAAGCAGGTTTGGGAGAGGGTCACTCTCTTCCTCCTGTCCCTCATCTGTAGCCATGAGCAAGCCCATGTTTGCCCTGTCAACATATGGTTCCAATCAGTTGACATGAAGCACCCTGTGGGGGTTCCTGGGATTTCCAAGGTCAAAAAATAGGTGACTTCTCCCTTCTGCTCAACAATAGTGTGGGGTCCACTCCACTTGTCTTGGAGAGCTGCTGGGGCCACAGGCTCCAATACCCACACTTTCTGTCCTGGCTGGTAAACAGTCAGCACAGTCTTTTGGTCATGACAGGCCTTTTGCAATTCCTGACTAGCCTCAAGGTTTTTGACTGCCTTTTTCATGTACTCAGCCATCCTGGAGCGGAGACCAAGTACATAGTCTACAATGTCTTATTTGGAAGATTTGAGAGTTAACTCCCATCCCTCCTTCACCAGACAAAGGGGTCATCTTACAGGATGCCCAAAGAGTTCAAAAGGGCTGTAGCCAACCCCCTTCTGTGGGACCTCTCTGTAAGCAAACAAAAGGCAGGGCAGTAGGATGTACCATCTCCACCTGAACTATTCAGGGAGACCCTTAATCATGCCCTTTAAGGTCTTGTTGAATCTCTCAACTAGACCGTTGCACTGTGGATGATAGGGTGTGGTGAACTTGTAGTTCACTCCAAACTCCTTCCACATTGCAGTCAGATATCCAGACATAAAGTTTACACCTCTGTCTGAGACAACCTCCTTCGGAAAACCCACTCTTGAGAAAACTCCTAGGAGGGCTCTTGCCACAACAGGTGCTGTTGTGGTCCTTGCGGGAATAGCTTCTGGGTATCTGGTGGCATGATCCACTACCACCAGAATAAATCTGTGCCCAGAGGCTGTTTGGGGATCCATTGATCCAACGATGTCAATCCCTACATGTTCAAAAGGGACTTCCACCATGTGTAGTGGTATAAGGGGGACCTTTGTGGTGCCACCTGATTTGCCACTGGCTTAGTAGGTGACACATGAGCGAAAAAACTCCTTGGTATCCTCTGACATATGAGGTCAGTGAAAGTGAGGGACAAGCATGTCCCAAGTCTTGTTCTGGCCAAGATGTCCTACAAGGGTAATATCATGGGCTAGTGTGAGAAGGAAGCCCCTGAATGCCAAACGTATGACCAACCTCCTGGAAGCTTCAGGCTTGTGGTCTCTAGCCTCTGAATACAGGAGTCCATCATCCTAGTAAACTTTGTGGGTCCCACTAGCATTCCCTGCAGCCTCAGCAGCAGCTTGCTGTCTGAAGGATTCAAGAAAAGGGCAGTCCAGCTGTGCCTGACTCAGATCTGCCCTGGAGGGTCCCCTGTCCCAAGAAACTCAACCTGATCAGGCTCAAGCTCTTCTAGGACAGTTTCCTCCTGGGTATCACAATCAGCTTCCTGAGAAGGCTGATCCTCTTCCTTAGGCAAGGGGGAAGGTACTGCCTTGACCCTACTGCTGCTCCTCCTGGTCGGCAACTGGTCCATTGTTCCAGAATCCAGCACCTGTCCAGTGTTGCAATTTCTGACCTGTGACCTAGTCACAGCAAGGACATGTGCTGATATCCCTAACATTTCTGCATGGGTCCTATACTTCACTTCAGCCCAAGCTGAAGTCTCCAGGTCATTGCCAAGCAAACATTCTACAGGGAGGTCTGAGCTAACCACAACCTTTTTGAGGCCAGTTACCCCTAATGGTGCAAGGATTCGCACGTAACGCGACTTGCTTGTATTAAGTCCTCTCGACATAACGTAATTTACTAATCAACATGTTTTGTCCTATTAATATTGCATTACATGACATCTAGGTTAAGCTTGCATATGTGCTTTCACTAATAATAATCCACTTGCATTAAAATGGCTGCTGCTACGCGGGGTTTCTTATTGCGCATGTGTCTGTCACACTCACGTGGCATGACATACTTTCTGCTTTGGAGGGAATCTTTTGCTTCTGCACACTAGAAATAAGATGGCTGCTCTATGTCCTCACATTCAAGAAATTTGCGCCACTGCTTTTACCAAGCTGTTCGTCCTTCTTAACTCTAATGCAATAGTTAAATATAAAATAATGGGAATAGAGTAGAGATAAGTGGTATACAGTGCATTCATTTATTTTTTGTTCTGAAACTGTTTCTTTTCTGCTTAACTATCAGCTCGTGTTTGGGCCTGAAATGTATCTGTGACTCCATTTTGAAACCCACACCACGCATGTGCACAGTTTGCAAGAAAACTAAAGCTGTGGCATTGAACTCATGTCAGCTACTGTCCTACCAGATGATGCTCATGAGAGCGTGAACTTTCAACCCCACAAGAAGAAGCTGGACTGTAGAAGCATAAATACATTGTTGATATTGTTACATTCATTGCTGGGTGGAATAAAAGTGCATGGGAAAATAAATTGATGGGCGGGAACGCAAACATTAATATTCATTCTAAAAGTTTAATTTTGGTATGGTCTGATGACCTCTCCTCATCCTTTTGTCCAATCGAAATTGGGGATCCTTACACTTGCAACGTTGGGGGGGGTACACTGACCTGGAAAATAGTATAACTAGGGTAGGCTTAGCTAGTTAATTTGTCCGACTTGTCCGAATAGCTGACCTGTCACTGACCCAACGCACTCAATAGGTGATCGGGAACAGAGGTGCGGGCGGAGCCTTCTGTCAGAAGGTTCAAAACCAAGATTGGGGTTTGAAAGCTGATGTGCTGGCGAAGCACTTTGTCGGAGAGATCGATAACTCTTACCGGGTTCTGGCTGCAAGCTACAGAGAGGGAGTAACGCAGGCGTTGCAGCTTTAACTGCGGGTGCCGGTCTTAGCCTGTGGTGGTCCTGTCCTGATCCAATTTGGATTTACCTGTCCTGATTCTGATCTGCACCTGCTTGCCTTTATAGTGCCTGCACTTTCGGGGTTCTGTCCTTTAAACTGACCCGTGGCCAGGGTTAGTTCTTCACACCATTCTAGGTAAATATTCTATGTGAGTATGTCATTGTACTGTTTCCTTCTCTCTTCCCACCCTATTGTCAAATGCGTAACGACTGCTTTATAAAATCTCTGCATATTTTTATTCTAATCATTATTTTTCTGATTGAAAGATTTCTGATGTTAGAAATTTGGATTAAGACATTTAAGAAATTTAGATAAAGAGTTTAAACCTTTCCCGAGTTTGTGGTTGTTATACAAGTGCAAATGTTATTACTCAACCTATTATTCTAATTCCTTTGATCCCTTAGGACTTCAGGTACCGATGACAAGGATTGGTAAGTCAATGGTATAGGTGCCAAATGAAATTTATAAATCACTGATTACAGTAAGTGCACGGGTTACCTGAATAAAACTCATCATATGTTGTTTTATGGGCCCAGGTGAGTATGGTAAAACCGAGTCAGGTGACCTGCACACTCTATCACCCCTCCCCAGGAGAAATTAACAATTGCCATACTGTGAGTGGTAGTGACATTGCTAGCATTGGTCACTAGGTAATTCTCACCTAGTATGATCTGTCCAGGGTCCACAAAGCCAGGCGTCACCATTGTGACACTAGCACATGTGTCCCTGTAGGCCTGAGTCACTTTGTCATGAATTAAAGGAGTTTGTCTGTACTTGCCCAAGTTATTGGAACTCACAGTAGAGGACAGAATTGTGTCCCCATCACAGTTCAAAACAGCTTGAGTTGGTATTCTGACTAGGCCAGAATCCATCTCAGTTCCCATGGTTAACCCTACTACACCCTTCTGCTGAGAACCACCACTTGGAGCTCAACTAGGGGGAACAGTTGTCAAAGGGGCAATGGTGGCTGGAGCTGCCTCCTTCTTGGTGCAATCACTGATCCAGTGAGTATTTACCTTACAAAACTTGTACCATGGTTTCTTTGGGCCTTCTTTCTTCTTAGATTGTTGGGAACCCACACCATTAGAAGCTTTTTGGAGACCTTGATAAGACTTCTGGTCTTTTGCTTTCTCCCCACTCTTTTGGTCTTGCTTCTTCTGATCACCAACTTGGTTCTGTACCTTCTGCTTCACCCTGGTTCTGACCCATTTGTCTGCCTTTTTTCCCAATTCTTGGGAAGAGGTCAGATCAGAGTCAACCAAGTGCTGATGCAATAACTGGTTTTGACAGTTGTTAAGAATTTGTTCTCTCATAATAAGGTTATACAATCCTGTATAGTCACTTCCTTTACTGCCCAGCAACCAGCCTTCCAGAGCCTTAGTAGCACAATCTACAAAATCAGTCCAGTCCTGAGTCTGGGTCTTTTGGGTTTCCCTGAACAGCAACCTGTACTGATCAGTGGTTAGGTCAAACCCATCTATCAGAGCACTCTTCAGGACATAGTAGTTGTCAGCATCCTGTTCATTAACTGTTAGGAGCTCATCTCTGCCTTTATCTGTAAAGGAGAGCCACAAGATTGCTGCCCATTGACTTTGGGGTACCTGCTGTACTTTGCAAGCCCTCTCCAAAGCAGTTATCCATTTGTGGATATCATCCCCAATCTGATAGGTAGGGACAATCTTGTTCAGGTTTCTATGGTCATGAGACCTTTCCCTATCTCTAGGAATTATGCTGCCACCAGTGGACTCTAGCCCACACAATTTCTTCTCTCTTTCAAGAGCTAGGGTCTCTTTCACAAAGGCAACTTCTTGCCTCTTGATCCTCAGCTTGGCTTGTCTCATCCTAGCTTTATGCTCTCTTCTCTGAGGGGAAGGCATCCTCCTCAGAGCAGAGGCATTGGACCCTCCTCAGGAATCAGAATGATCAGAACCACTGGAGAGTGATCTGTGTCTTCTGTTTCTACTGTTAGGCCTATATGGAAGGTTAGAGGGGGGCCTACCATGGCCCTCTCCACCTCCAGATAGTCCTGTGTTGCCCAGGTCAGGTTCATCAACCTCCTCCAGGCCAGCATCCACTTCCTTATCAGAGACCACTGGATCTTCCCCAGTATTCTCTTCTGTAGAGGGATGCCCTCCCTCTCTACAACCTTGGTTACCTGGGTCTGATGCATTCTCTACATCATGAGCCACTAAGATATCTACCAGGTGGTTAAAGGTTGGACTCTGTCCTTGTCTCAGTCTTCTCAGCACACACAAGCTTCTCAGTTCCTAATAAGAAAATGTGTCATACTTAGAAGGCAACCTTTGGTTGTCTTCTGGCAGAGGCCCACTAGGTCGTGCTTCCAAGGACATTGCTAGTGTTTTCCTACTATCACCTCTCTAGCGGCCAGATGTAGGTAAACTCGATTTACCTACTCTTAAATACCGAATCATACCGATTCAGTATTTAAGAGTAGGTAAATGGGATGTAGGTAATTTCTCTTTTTCAATTACCGAATCGGTAAGATTCGGTAATTACCGAATCAGTATTTACAGATTCGGTAATTGCCATTCATTCCTTTGGGCCTGTAGGCCCATAGGAATGAATGTCAATTACCGAATCGGTAAATACCGATTCGGTAATTGGGGGAAACATTGATGGGTGGCAGGGTGTCACTTTGACACCCTGTTGCACCCCTCAATCGTGTATGGGTGCACATGTTGCAGACATACATGCCCTAAAGGCATGTATGTCTGCAACATGGCAGCATTTTAAAAGCAAAAAAAATGCTTTTTCAACGCTTTTCATTATTTACCACCAATTTCTAGTTGGTGGTAAATAACGAATTCTTAAAGCCCTGTAGCACTGATTACAGTGCTACCTACATCGCAAAATACAGATTCAGTAATTTTACAGATTCTGTAATTTTACCGAATCAGTAAAATTACCGATTCAGTAAAATTACCGAATCTGTATTTTAGGTGGCCCTACATCTCAGTACCCAAATACCTGTTCGTCCTTCTTAACTCTAATGCAATAGTTAAATATAAAATAATGGGAATAGAGTAGAGATAAGTGGTATACAGTGCATTCATTTATTTTTTGTTCTGAAACTGTTTCTTTTCTGCTTAACTATCAGCTCGTGTTTGGGCCTGAAATGTATCTGTGACTCCATTTTGAAACCCACACCACGCATGTGCACAGTTTGCAAGAAAACTAAAGCTGTGGCATTGAACTCATGTCAGCTACTGTCCTACCAGATGATGCTCATGAGAACGTGAACTTTCAACCCCACAAGAAGAAGCTGGACTGTAGAAGCATAAATACATTGTTGATATTGTTACATTCATTGCTGGGTGGAATAAAAGTGCATGGGAAAATAAATTGATGGGCGGGAACGCAAACATTAATATTCATTCTAAAAGTTTAATTTTGGTATGGTCTGATGACCTCTCCTCATCCTTTTGTCCAATCGAAATTGGGGATCCTTACACTTGCAACGTTGGGGGGGGTACACTGACCTGGAAAATAGTATAACTAGGGTAGGCTTAGCTAGTTAATTTGTCCGACTTGTCCGAATAGCTGACCTGTCACTGACCCAACGCACTCAATAGGTGATCGGGAACAGAGGTGCGGGCGGAGCCTTCTGTCAGAAGGTTCAAAACCAAGATTGGGGTTTGAGAGCTGATGTGCTGGCGAAGCACTTTGTCGGAGAGATCGATAACTCTTACCGGGTTCTGGCTGCAAGCTACAGAGAGGGAGTAACGCAGGCGTTGCAGCTTTAACTGCGGGTGCCGGTCTTAGCCTGTGGTGGTCCTGTCCTGATCCAATTTGGATTTACCTGTCCTGATTCTGATCTGCACCTGCTTGCCTTTATAGTGCCTGCACTTTCGGGGTTCTGTCCTTTAAACTGACCCGTGGCCAGGGTTAGTTCTTCACACCATTCTAGGTAAATATTCTATGTGAGTATGTCATTGTACTGTTTCCTTCTCTCTTCCCACCCTATTGTCAAATGCGTAACGACTGCTTTATAAAATCTCTGCATATTTTTATTCTAATCATTATTTTTCTGATTGAAAGATTTCTGATGTTAGAAATTTGGATTAAGACATTTAAGAAATTTAGATAAAGAGTTTAAACCTTTCCCTAGTTTGTGGTTGTTATACAAGTGCAAATGTTATTACTCAACCTATTATTCTAATTCCTTTGATCCCTTAGGACTTCAGGTACCGATGACAAGGATTGGTAAGTCAATGGTATAGGTGCCAAATGAAATTTATAAATCACTGATTACAGTAAGTGCACGGGTTACCTGAATAAAACTCATCATATGTTGTTTTATGGGCCCAGGTGAGTATGGTAAAACCGAGTCAGGTGACCTGCACACTCTATCACCCCTCCCCAGGAGAAATTAACAATTGCCATACTGTGAGTGGTAGTGACATTGCTAGCATTGGTCACTAGGTAATTCTCACCTAGTATGATCTGTCCAGGGTCCACAAAGCCAGGCGTCACCATTGTGACACTAGCACATGTGTCCCTGTAGGCCTGAGTCACTTTGTCATGAATTAAAGGAGTTTGTCTGTACTTGCCCAAGTTATTGGAACTCACAGTAGAGGACAGAATTGTGTCCCCATCACAGTTCAAAACAGCTTGAGTTGGTATTCTGACTAGGCCAGAATCCATCTCAGTTCCCATGGTTAACCCTACTACACCCTTCTGCTGAGAACCACCACTTGGAGCTCAACTAGGGGGAACAGTTGTCAAAGGGGCAATGGTGGCTGGAGCTGCCTCCTTCTTGGTGCAATCACTGATCCAGTGAGTATTTACCTTACAAAACTTGTACCATGGTTTCTTTGGGCCTTCTTTCTTCTTAGATTGTTGGGAACCCACACCATTAGAAGCTTTTTGGAGACCTTGAGAAGACTTCTGGTCTTTTGCTTTCTCCCCACTCTTTTGGTCTTGCTTCTTCTGATCACCAACTTGGTTCTGTACCTTCTGCTTCACCCTGGTTCTGACCCATTTGTCTGCCTTTTTTCCCAATTCTTGGGAAGAGGTCAGATCAGAGTCAACCAAGTGCTGATGCAATAACTGGTTTTGACAGTTGTTAAGAATTTGTTCTCTCATAATAAGGTTATACAATCCTGTATAGTCACTTCCTTTACTGCCCAGCAACCAGCCTTCCAGAGCCTTAGTAGCACAATCTACAAAATCAGTCCAGTCCTGAGTCTGGGTCTTTTGGGTTTCCCTGAACAGCAACCTGTACTGATCAGTGGTTAGGTCAAACCCATCTATCAGAGCACTCTTCAGGACATAGTAGTTGTCAGCATCCTGTTCATTAACTGTTAGGAGCTCATCTCTGCCTTTATCTGTAAAGGAGAGCCACAAGATTGCTGCCCATTGACTTTGGGGTACCTGCTGTACTTTGCAAGCCCTCTCCAAAGCAGTTATCCATTTGTGGATATCATCCCCAATCTGATAGGTAGGGACAATCTTGTTCAGGTTTCTATGGTCATGAGACCTTTCCCTATCTCTAGGAATTATGCTGCCACCAGTGGACTCTAGCCCACACAATTTCTTCTCTCTTTCAAGAGCTAGGGTCTCTTTCACAAAGGCAACTTCTTGCCTCTTGATCCTCAGCTTGGCTTGTCTCATCCTAGCTTTATGCTCTCTTCTCTGAGGGGAAGGCATCCTCCTCAGAGCAGAGGCATTGGACCCTCCTCAGGAATCAGAATGATCAGAACCACTGGAGAGTGATCTGTGTCTTCTGTTTCTACTGTTAGGCCTATATGGAAGGTTAGAGGGGGGCCTACCATGGCCCTCTCCACCTCCAGATAGTCCTGTGTTGCCCAGGTCAGGTTCATCAACCTCCTCCAGGCCAGCATCCACTTCCTCATCAGAGACCACTGGATCTTCCCCAGTATTCTCTTCTGTAGAGGGATGCCCTCCCTCTCTACAACCTTGGTTACCTGGGTCTGATGCATTCTCTACATCATGAGCCACTAAGATATCTACCAGGTGGTTAAAGGTTGGACTCTGTCCTTGTCTCAGTCTTCTCAGCACACACAAGCTTCTCAGTTCCTAATAAGAAAATGTGTCATACTTAGAAGGCAACCTTTGGTTGTCTTCTGGCAGAGGCCCACTAGGTCGTGCTTCCAAGGACATTGCTAGTGTTTTCCTACTATCACCTCTCTAGCGGCCAGATGTAGGTAAACTCGATTTACCTACTCTTAAATACCGAATCATACCGATTCAGTATTTAAGAGTAGGTAAATGGGATGTAGGTAATTTCTCTTTTTCAATTACCGAATCGGTAAGATTCGGTAATTACCGAATCAGTATTTACAGATTCGGTAATTGCCATTCATTCCTTTGGGCCTGTAGGCCCATAGGAATGAATGTCAATTACCGAATCGGTAAATACCGATTCGGTAATTGGGGGAAACATTGATGGGTGGCAGGGTGTCACTTTGACACCCTGTTGCACCCCTCAATCGTGTATGGGTGCACATGTTGCAGACATACATGCCCTAAAGGCATGTATGTCTGCAACATGGCAGCATTTTAAAAGCAAAAAAAATGCTTTTTCAACGCTTTTCATTATTTACCACCAATTTCTAGTTGGTGGTAAATAACGAATTCTTAAAGCCCTGTAGCACTGATTACAGTGCTACCTACATCGCAAAATACAGATTCAGTAATTTTACAGATTCTGTATTTTTACCGAATCAGTAAAATTACCGATTCAGTAAAATTACCGAATCTGTATTTTAGGTGGCCCTACATCTCAGTACCCAAATACCGGTCGGTAACGGCCGAAAATCAGTATTTTCGCCCGTTACCGACGGGTATTTGGATACCTACATCTGGCCCAAGGAGTTGTAGTCAGGGTGTGCTAAAACCTTACCACCTACAACTACTAAGTTCAGTAGAACTTATGTATATAAGACTTGATTTATATGTACCTACAGGTACCTTGATATGATCTTTCAGATGATATCTCAAGATTATTTGGTAAAACAATTGCAAGCTCTTATCCCAACCGCTGCACACCAATGTGAGAAGTTAGCCTGGCATATGATGTCCACTAGTTCCAAAGGGGACCTTGCACCAGTCTCATCGACCCTTATTGATGGTGGTTGTAAAGTCTCATCCTAGCTTTATGCTCTCTTCTCTGAGGGGAAGGCATCCTCCTCAGAGCAGAGGCATTGGACCCTCCTCAGGAATCAGAATGATCAGAACCACTGGAGAGTGATCTGTGTCTTCTGTTTCTACTGTTAGGCCTATATGGAAGGTTAGAGGGGGGCCTACCATGGCCCTCTCCACCTCCAGATAGTCCTGTGTTGCCCAGGTCAGGTTCATCAACCTCCTCCAGGCCAGCATCCACTTCCTCATCAGAGACCACTGGATCTTCCCCAGTATTCTCTTCTGTAGAGGGATGGCCCCCCTCTCTACAACCTTGGTTACCTGGGTCTGATGCATTCTCTACATCATGAGCCACTAAGATATCTACCAGGTGGTTAAAGGTTGGACTCTGTCCTTGTCTCAGTCTTCTCAGCACACACAAGCTTCTCAGTTCCTAAAAAGAAAATGTGTCATACTTAGAAGGCAACCTTTGGTTGTCTTCTGGCAGAGGCCCACTAGGTCGTGCTTCCAAGGACATTGCTAGTGTTTTCCTACTATCACCTCTCTAGCGGCCAGATGTAGGTAAACTCGATTTACCTACTCTTAAATACCGAATCATACCGATTCAGTATTTAAGAGTAGGTAAATGGGATGTAGGTAATTTCTCTTTTTCAATTACCGAATCGGTAAGATTCGGTAATTACCGAATCAGTATTTACGGATTCGGTAATTGCCATTCATTCCTTTGGGCCTGTAGGCCCATAGGAATGAATGTCAATTACCGAATCGGTAAATACCGATTCGGTAATTGGGGGAAACATTGAAGGGTGGCAGGGTGTCACTTTGACACCCTGTTGCACCCCTCAATCGTGTATGGGTGCACATGTTGCAGACATACATGCCCTATAGGCATGTATGTCTGCAACATGGCAGCATTTTAAAAGCAAAAAAAATGCTTTTTCAAGGCTTTTCATTATTTACCACCAATTTCTAGTTGGTGGTAAATAACGAATTCTTAAAGCCCTGTAGCACTGATTACAGTGCTACCTACATCGCAAAATACAGATTCAGTAATTTTACAGATTCTGTAATTTTACCGAATCAGTAAAATTACCGATTCAGTAAAATTACCGAATCTGTATTTTAGGTGGCCCTACATCTCAGTACCCAAATACCGGTCGGTAACGGCCGAAAATCGGTATTTTCGTCCGTTACCGACGGGTATTTGGATACCTACATCTGGCCCAAGGAGTTGTAGTCAGGGTGTGCTAAAACCTTACCACCTACAACTACTAAGTTCAGTAGAACTTATGTATATAAGACTTGATTTATATGTACCTACAGGTACCTTGATATGATCTTTCAGATGATATCTCAAGATTATTTGGTAAAACAATTGCAAGCTCTTATCCCAACCGCTGCACACCAATGTGAGAAGTTAGCCTGGCATATGATGTCCACTAGTTCCAAAGGGGACCTTGCACCAGTCTCATCGACCCTTATTGATGGTGGTTGTAAAGTCAACCTTATAGAAAACTATCCTAGTGGTAGCATGAACCAGCAGTCTTCAGGCTAAGACTTCAGTAGGCTAGTTAAGCAAGTTGTTTTACCATATAAAATCCCTTGAGTACCAAATGAAAGGACACCACACAAGGTATACATCAAATATATATGTATTTAATCTAAACACAACCTCTCTGCACTCTTTATGAGGTCAGAGGTCAAAATACACTTCAAGTCACACAGTTAATATACGATAAGTTGCAGGGTATACGTTATGCCCTAGGGGCCTCACAAACCATATACTAAGAAAGTGGTATAAGCACCACGTGAGAGTTAGAAAGCAGGCCTGGGGGCTGTGGAATCGCTGAGGCTACACTAAACAACCAAAGGTTAGGAAGTAGGAGGCCCATGGGAGACGCGTGCAGTGTCTAAACACAGACGTGGGTTACCATTGACTTTCTATGGGAAACGAAGAAGTTACAAATATGCAATTTAAGGACACTTCCGGATGGAATAGGATGGAACCCTTTTAAACTAGGACACTTCGAGTGTCAAGACCCACTGGATCACTGGAGTACTCGTGTTACCTCACCCAGGGAAGCCGGGGTGCAAAGGTGACTTTTCGTGTCGGGTTTCGTCGTCGTTTTCTATGGAGAGCTGCAAAGAAGTGCTGCTGGCGACCAGAGGAAAAGTTTCCGGGTGGATTCAAGGGTGGATTGGGGATGTGAAGAACCTGAAAGCAGAGAGGACAGAGTCTGGGTCACTAGCCAGTGACCAGGAAGGTACCAGAAAAGGAATCAGGCGATGTTGGGCGCTTGCAGGTGAAGATGGTGAGTTTGTCTCTTCAGCCACGAGGTCCAGGAGGCATCGGCGATGACCAGGCACTGGATTCAAGCTGCTCCACAATGTATCTAGATGACTGTGGTGTCGGTATCCGGATTGGACCCAACAAGCCTTGCCAACCGCAACCCACACAGGATGTCAAGATTGGCTCTGTTGCAGACCAGCAAGGTCTGGGGCGCTTCTACCCTTTCAGGGAAGCTGGAGCAAGCTTGGAGCAACCAGGAAAGCAAGTTAAATTCAAGATGGCATCTTCAGGGAGCTCACTAGCCAACAGGCAAGGAACCTAGAAGATGCATCAAGCTCAAATGCAAAGGCAGGGCCCACGGGACACTCGTGGAGTGTGGGGGCCTAGGCTTTGCTGCAAATGGTGCTCAGGGCTGGGGCTTCTCATACCCCAATGCACAACTTACTGAGGCTTCAGGAAAGGAGTGCAGGTGGCAAAATGCATGAAGTCCAAGACGTCGGATCCCACGTCTCTCATGTCCGCCACGGTTCTCAGCTTTGCTGTGGATATGGGTCGGGGTCAGAGAAGTCTGGAAGCCCAGTTCTTGAGTCGCAGAGTCACCAGGTTCCGGTGGGAATCTTTAAACTACAGACTGGCGAAGTTGCTGTTGGGACCTGTTTGCACAGGGTGGTCACTTTATGACCACAAGGGAGATGTCTTCCATCTTCCAGTCAGAATGGAATGTTGAAGGTCCAAGATATGTCTTTCAAAGGTTCATCCAGGATAATCTAAAGTCCTGGGGACACAGCTCCTATATTTATACTAAGAAGGGGGGCTGGATTACCTGACTAGGTCCCTCCTGTGGGTGGACCTGAGAAGGGGGTGGTTACACCCCTTTCCCTTTGTCCGTTGTCGCGTCAGAGCAGGGATGGAGTGCCCCAGCGACTGGTTTGAACCGGGTTATGCATGGAGCACCTTGTGTGCCCCAGGCAGTGTCTGAAAAAGTATCTGCTGATGCAGCCCTCCCTGCCCCAATACACAAACCCTGTCTGGGGAGGGGCTGGCACCTCCCTGGTCAGGAAAACTATTGTCCATTCCTCCCCTGCTGGAGTTTCGTCCAGCAGCAGGAGGTCAGACTCGTTTCTGTGGCTGCAGCATCCATTTTGTGATGCTGAGGCTCTGTTTAACTTTAACCGGGAAAAGCAGTAACTACATGTCTTCTCCCTCTAGAAGGGCGGAATGCTACCCCCGCCGCCAGGACTGGTGGTGGGGGGGGAGTAGTATTCCAAAGTGTTTGACACCTTACACGACATGTTTTGATAAAGCCAACCCAAAGTTAGCATTAACCGTGAGGATTATAATGCACTTAAGAGTATATCGTTTGGCTATGTCATAGAACAGCTATAAGGAGATGGTTCCGAAAGGTGCAGAGGGGCTCAGCTCATGCTAGGGCACCCTCTCACATAAAACCAAGTGCTCTGCCTCCAGGATTGTCGAGGCCTACCACAGGAGTTGCTTATAAGTGTATATGTGTCTGTATATAAAGGTAGATATAGGGATACTATATCTAAGTAAGGGGTTATTACACCACCTTACCCAGGCTGTGTGAACAGAACTGTGGTGTCAGTTTGGAAGGCAAACCAGAAGTGGCACAATACATGATGCAGCCCCTGGCAGGCCTAAGGTGCACCTATACCCTGGGTACCTAGGGTACACTATACAGGGGCTCACAAGGGTGACCCAGTAACCAATTTGGTATGTACCTAAAGTACATGGTATCAATTTAGAGAGAGAACAGTTGGACTGTGGGTCTGATTAGCAGGTCCACAGCCACACTAAAGTCGAAAAACTAGAGAATCACAGCAAAAGATGGGGGTGAACATAGGAAGCAGACCATACTATCCTACAAGGACTGGTTAGATGCTGGTTTGCAACAGAGGGTGGATTACCTTAGAAGGATGGGAAAAATGACATTTAGCATTTGTGGGTTACCACCTGAATTATTTATTTTTGATGTGTCCCCTTCATCCTAGGCAATGAACAGTTTCTGAAATGTATATCTTAGTTATCTATATGGAAATATTTTACATATTAATTTGTGATGCTATAATGTCTGATTTATAACTGATTAATTAAAAAAAATGAACCTGAAATCACAAGTACATCCCAGAATCGGGCATTAACGGAAAAGGCTTAGCCATAGACAAAAGCTAAATGAAAGAGACTGTTGACAGCTACTAAAAGACCAGGCAACTTATTTACAAGCTCTTTACACCACCGGTGGGTCACTTTTAATACGGAAAAAGTGACACACCAGCGGTGTAAGGGGCTTGTAAATAAGCCACCAGAGACAATTAGGAAAGTTAGTGAGTTAGAGGAATAAGAATCCCAGAGTCACGCGATACTGGTGATGAGAGCCCAGACTTGACCCGAACCGAGCCAGAAGAGAGAGAAAAGCAAATTGCAAATATACAGGCCCCTATTGGACATTTATTACCTGACCTGACATTGACTCCGATGAGTGTTTGACTGACATCGAACCCCCGTGAGTCCAAGACGAAGCAACAATTTGTGCAAACTGCTGACAAAATCAAAACAGAAGATAAGATAGATAGGGTAACAGTTAGAGGACTTTAAAGCCGTATGCCTCCAGTTGACACTGAATCAAAAACACTATCGTTTTTCGAGATAGGGTGGTGACATTCGAATAGCTGTTGAAAGACAATCCATCAACAATAAGACTTTTCTTTGATCTGATTCAAGCTAACATGGTGCAGCAACACTGCAAATTTCTGCTTGTAACTTTGGCAGTTGCCATTTCTATGTCTCTAGTTGGGTAGACGTTAGATGTCTGTCTGCTGGAGGGAGATATTCCCAACCTGTCAACAAACCTTACTGTTAAACCTGTTATTAAAAAGCACATATATACTTTTTGAATTTCCTGTGCCCCTAAGTCAGAAAGTGTCTCTAGCTATAATGTGTACTTTCAGACTTTAGATGAATATGTCAGGATAATGCAGATAGAGAACTGTTTTGTTTGCTCCTACCTCTGCAGTTCAGGGATCAGCATATTTTCACTTACCTCTGTCCTTCTCCTTTTCCTGAAGCGTGTTTCTGAATCTATTCCATCAGCAAAACTGTTTTATACTGATTATTTTAAATAATGTGCCAATTCTGACAGATATACCAATGTATTTGTGGTCCACAAAACAAGCTTATGCATCTCTGAGGAGTTTAAATGAAGGGACCAGCGTGAATATATGATGACATTCTTTACTCCTGTAACTAACTCGAGTGTTACTAATCAGAGCATACATGATTGTACCTGCAGGATCAATAAGGTTGAGAGAATTTCGTAGATGAGGTAAACAAATGAATAGGGCAAAACAAAGTAAGAGTTTAAAATGCAGAACCTGACATGGGGAAGGGAAAGAACATTTTAGAGGTTCCGCCATCGAGGTTAAGCATTGATGTTGCTAAGAAAGAAACCTTATGCATGACAAAGCAACAGAAAGGGAACAAAACTATCGAGGCAGTGGGAAGCAGCGAATCGGAGCATAGCTTTTTAGTTGAACTGAGAATCTTTCCTGAAATATAGGTGTTGAGGGGCATATTACAAGCCCCTTGCGCAACCAGAACATCACTTTTTTATGCTCTGGTGGCGAACAGTGCAGGCTCATATCTACCAGGTCATTCAATGCCACTCGGTGTGGCTTTTCATGGCCTTGTGATAAGGCGTAAGGCCGCGCAGCACAAGTCGCTGCGTTGCCTTACATTGCAGCAGGGAGGCGTGCCAGGTGTGTTGCTGTGGGTAGTCCTACACAACACACATTGAAGGAGAAAAGTTCACATTTCTCCCTGCTTTTTTCTCTTTCCATGTGTGCTGCATTCTGCAGCACACATGGAAAGAGGAAAACTCTTATGACTGTTTTTGTGCAGGAAGGTGCTCCTTCCTGCACAAAAAACAATCATACCAACAACACAGACACCCTTGGACCATGGTGCAGGAGAGCTTGCATTGGTGCAGGGCTGTAATTTTGTACCGTCGCTGGCTGAAAGGACAGGAATGAAACGTATCTTGTAAATACGGCACATTTCTGTCCTTTTGAATTGGAATAGGGCAGCGCAGCAAAATAACGTGCGGTGCTGCCCTAAGCCTCATCTTTGTAAATATGCTCCTAATGGTTATATATATTGTCTGTGGTAAATCAGCTTATTTTCATTTTCCACACAATTGGCTAGGTAGTTGCTGTGCCTCCTGAATCTTTCCTAGAATTTACCATATTAGTGAGATAGATTTACAGCTTTTTCGCTATATTAAACAAAGCAGGCACAGCTTTAGGCAGATATTTAATGGCATCTTTGGAACACCATTACCATCATTAGGAGTTGCATTAAATAACATGAAAATTAGGAAATTATCAACCTCAGTGGACAGGCTTGTCTCTAATTCCACAGGAGATCTAACTGCAATCAACAAAGAATTGCTTGCTATGAGAGATATGCTTATTCAAAACAGCTTGCATTAGACATGCATTTTGCAAAGGAAGGTGTAGATTGCGAGGTAATTCACACTACAGAATGCTGTGCTTATAGCCTTACATATATCAGCAGCTTAGTAGCTATGTTGCATATATTACTAACAGTATGCACGTATTAATTGAATTGGGAGAGAAAGGTGCCTGTCAAGGATTTGGCTCTGTACTTGGGTCTTTAGGAAAGAGATTTGCTAAGATAGGCAAATGGCTAGGAAGTGTAGGTGGAGTAATACTACATTTGCTTTTGATTATACTCATTGGTTTCATATGTGCATCTGAAGCTAAGGCACTATGTGGTAATGGCACTCACTTTTGACGGGTATGTTTGTGCTTGGTATCTATTGCTATGGTGCTCAAGGGGTGGGGACCCAAACCCCTAAAAATGACCCCTGGGGATCTGCCTTACAAACAACGCGATGCCCCCTGCAAATTAAACTACAAGGGGTTAGATGAGGGTGTTTCTTTCCAGGCACTGTAGTTTTAAAACCTTAAAGGAAAGCTTATTTTTTATGGGGTCGTTCAGCCCTTTCGGGTGGGTCATTTGCCTACTCTATAGGCATTTGCCTAAAAGGCTCCGGGGAGGGACAGATGCAAGCTACTGCACACCCACCTGTGTATTTGTTATTGAAAATATACCAGCGTAAAACAACATGTTTGTGGTTCTACAAGAATGCTAAAAATAACACATCAACAGATGCAAGAAGGAGAGTGTGAAGTTATACAGGGAACCGATTACAAAACATCAACTCAAAGTCAGTCAGAGTATGCACACACGTACACACCAGTGGTGTAGGGAAGGATGTGAGATACAAACATAAGGAGGAGAACATCGCCGTATGAGTTGAGGCGCAAGGAAAACGCTTTGCGGCAGTTACATATAACGCAAACTCGACTCGAAGGGATTGGAGTGCTTTACATGACTACCAGTTAGATTATGCATGGTTACAAAAAAGGGACAAGAAAAATTCATATGGCTCAACATACCTCCACCCCGCAATACCTGGCATCAAAGCTGACATTATCTAGCAGGTTCAGATACTCACGTAGTGCAGCACGCTGTCTCTGCAACGTCCTGCATTTAAGCACGCATTGACAAAGTCAATAGGTGTTGCCTATGCAAGCTTTAGCTGCAGTGCAACATTGCTTGAAGTGAAAAAAAATGTGTCAAGCCATATTGCACAGCAACCCACTGCACTCTGCAACATTTTAGAACAAGCATTTACAATGCAATGGTTTCGCCTTTTGAAAAGTTTGAGCTATTGGCATTGTAAATGACAACATTTTTATTTATGTGTTAGTTTTGAAAACAGATAAATAATTGGCATTGTCATTTACAGTGCCAATAGCTTAATCTCTCGCAAATGCACACACAAACACACACAGAGAGCCCCACATGAAATCAAAATGCTGTAGAATGCACTTGGTGGTGAATAAATGCATGTGCTCTCACCGACACACGGCTGTATATCTGTCCCTGTCTCCTTGGTGGGGTCTCTCTGATCCGGTATTGTGAACACAGCCGCTCCTGGCAGGTTTGAGCTATCAGCCTGGCGTCCCTAGATGGCATCGGGGAGGAGGTTGAGACAGGGGACGGGGGTGGGACACAGGGCTACCAGGTCGAACGGTGCATACAGCATCCTCAGGAAGGGGCCTGGAGCGCAGTGGGGACAGGCGCCTGCAGCAGCTGCAGCGCACAGAACGTTGGAAACACTGACTCGTGCTGTGGCACTCTAGAACAGAAGCGTGTTAATGCATCCTCAATCAGGCGGGGTGTGTGCTGGCTATATTTAGAGGGACGAGTGACAACTAATTACAGACCAAGCGACTCCCAGCCGGCAAACATGCCTGGTGTGACAGGCAAAATGTGGACACAGCTATCTTCTCGCTTGTACACTCACGTTAGTAGGTCAAATAATAAAAAAAAAAATTAGGTAGCTGTAACGGGGTAATGATTTATTGGGAGAATATTGCGATGGGAGGGGGAGCCATAACACTGAGAATATCAACAAGTCAAAATGCGACAGATTCAAGTTTTATTAATAAGCCCCGGTCATGACTAGTAGGATATCTCAAAATGTTGCAAACTCATTGAGCGTTTCTTGCCTCTTATGCTGACAATAAACTTTTAGCAGAAAAAGACACTGATCCAATCAAGTAGACCAGGGGAAAACACGGTCACGGAGCCCATAATCTAAAGATGTAAACCAGATAAATTATTATTTTGGTTTAAAAGGGCTCCCAATAATCAGGAAAATCGCAGTTGTCTCCGAATGACATGAATAAACAGCCCCTCAGTATAGAACTTCCTATTTGAAACCGGTGTGCAGCAGTCCTTCACCCATGCCGATTGCAGATCAAGTTAAGTCTATTACAATGCGGCGCTAGACAGTGAAGAGTGTCTGAGACCTTTAGTTACAGACCGTGTGGCGCTTGCGTTACAAAGACTGTGAGGTGCTTGAGCAGGTGGTAAATGTCTAAGTAAAACCCTTCGGTAAAGAGAATAACACGCAGAGCAGCACAGGCTAATTCAATCAATATCCGCACAGTTTTCACCCATTCCAAGAGGTGTAAACTCATAATAGGAGTGTAAAAGGTCAAAGGCGCTTTAACAGTAATCGCGGCTGGCCGGGGTCCCTGCCCATGCACTCCTGACTCATGATCTGAGCCTTCAGTTTATACTATGGTGGAGAAGGCACGCCTCAAACTCTCGCAGTCTAACCTCCTTCAAAACCCGAAAGCTCCAATGCGTAGAGCTTCAGTAACGTGCCATACACATACTGTTGCTTGTATTCGCACCCTTCTATGCCACCCTAAACAGTTACCCCACTAGCTGGTAACAGCGCTATATAAAGAAATAACTTGGCAGCAGTCCCCTTATCAGCCGTTCCGTTGGCCCCCACCAATGTCGGCGCCACCTGCGCCCCGGAAGCAACTCTGTACGGTGCTGACGCATCACCAGCCCAACAAACTAAACACTACACCACAACAGAGCCGAAGCCATCTCCACAACACACACGACAGCAGGGGAGTGTCGGGGTGCAGGCAGCCGCCCGCTGTCCCGAGCCCTGCACTTCACTTCAGCATCCCAGTCACACATTCGCCCCCTCCTGATCCCGCAGTGAGATCACGGCCTGGGCCTCCCATCACTGCTGTTGCCGGGGTAACTGAGAACACAACATTGGCATGACTGCTGCACTGCGAGGAGCGGGAACGCCGCAAGAAAAATAAAACGGCACTCACCTTATGTGCTTGAACCTTGACAGCATTCTTTGGACTCTAGCGCCCCTGACAACAAAGACAGCAGGACGGCGGGAGGGGGACGGGAGAGGACGAGGGGGGCGGGAGAGTACACGAACGGCGGGAGGGGGGCGGGGGGGGGCGGGAGAGTACACGAACGGCGGGAGGGGGGCGGGAGAGAACGAGGGGGGCGGGAGAGTACACGAACGGCGGGAAAGGGGTGGGAGAAGAGCTGACCATCGCATGAGAGTTAAATAATTAGTACAAGGAATGCTGTAAGAGCAAATAATAAACAAGCTCAGCGAACGTCTCCATCTCACAGCGCTACAGACCCCGGAGTTCAGAGACATCGAGGGAAGTGTTATTGCTGACAGTCCCCCTCAGAGAGTTCCATCTACAGGACTTCGCTTGCTAAGAATGAGCAGAGCGGTCGACAGGAGATGAGCAGTTCGGTCATGCGGGACCCGAGGAAACGTACCTTAGACCGGATCGCCTTCCACAGGAGAGGAGAGCTCGGTGATTGAGAGGTTCTGGACGCAGACATCAGATCGGGGAAGCAGGCGGCCTGTGCTATGATCTACGGGTTGGTTTCCCTGTCCCGACCCCACCCCGCCATCAGCGCGTGAACCAGGGAAGCGGATAACGCTGCAGGGCTCTCCCGCTTCTGATGCCGCCGGGCACCCTCAGCTCACGGGAGCCCGGCAGAGCGCCCGCCATGGTTGTTCTCCTGTCTCCCGGACTGCGGGGGCGGGACTTCCGGCCGGCCGCGCAGGGATTGGCCGGCCGTAAGAAACAGACAGCACGGCCGGACCAGCCCACCCCGCCATCAGCGCGTGAACCAGGGAAGCGGATAACGCTGCAGGGCTCTCCCGCTTCTGATGCCGCCGGGCTCCCTCAGCTCACGGGAGCCCGGCAGAGCGCCCGCCATAGTTGTTCTCCTGTCTCCCGGGCTGTGGGGGCAGGACTTCCGGCCGGCTGCACAGGGATTGGCCGGCTGTAAGAAACAGACGGCACGGCCGGACCAGATTCGGGGGCGTTCCCGGCTTTTGGCTGACGTCGCGTGACGTCGCCAAAAGCCAAAGAATCTCGGGAACGCCCCCGAGTCTCCTCCGGCCATGACGGACGCCTCTCTGTTCCAATGGCTAGCCTCCATTTATGGAGCTAGCCAATGGGACAGGGGGGCGTATTCCAGAGTCACTACTGCAATCAAGAGATTTCTCTGGAGGCGGAGCCTAAAGGCTCCGTTCCCCAGCGAAACCTAAAAAGGGGGAGGTAGGGAAACGATGGAGGTGCAGGGGAGGAGGGTGGGC
This sequence comes from Lissotriton vulgaris, assembly GCF_964263255.1. NCBI lineage: Eukaryota > Metazoa > Chordata > Amphibia > Caudata > Salamandridae > Lissotriton > Lissotriton vulgaris. Next base: position 1,907,949,442 of record NC_141685.1, on the reverse strand, counting down.
GCAGCAACAACATAAGAGGGGTAAAGCAACAGAGGGAGGTGTGGGGGAGGAAGGAGTGCGAACCAGACGGGTGCAGCAAAACGGAGAAGGGATGGGTGGAATTGGAAAGAAGAAATCGTACCTCAATCACAGCATGCACAGCGGACGGGCACTCATTTAAGTTCAGTCAATCTGTGCTTGGTCCATGCTCCACAGAAATGAACTGAAGTAATGCTTCACCTGCGCTGGCCAATTAGGAGGAAGCAAAGAAGAGTGAGACTGAAGCCAAGAAATGGTAAACAATGGGCGGCCTCCAAGGGAAGGAGTTATTGAATAGCTGAATTTTGCTAGGAGTTAACAAGAAGTATCTCTGAAAGACAAATCTCAGCTCATCATGAAGGTTGCCAAGCAGATAATTCTTCAGAGACATTGGGGGGGAAAGAGTTGCAAATTCAAATGGCATCCCAGTGAACAATTGTGCCTTTGAGCATTCCATTTTAAAAGTTGGAGGCTCTAAATATAATGCTTCCCTGTTCTAAAAGTATCAGGACCCTCCAAACCCTTTGCAGCTTCACTGCAAGGTAATGGTGGCAGGTGGCGTCTTGTTGTCTTTTGAAGAGCCCTCTCTTCTATGGGTAGCCACTGAAGAGTTAGTAGCGCTGATGTTATATTATGGGTATTTATGGGTATTTATGTAGCGCACTATCACCAGTGAGGGTTTATTGGCGTAAGTGTCCCTTCCTGATGAAATTGGACATGTGCAGCTGACAGCGGTAGGATTTAGTGTTTCTTGCCCTTGTACTAGATTTTTAATACTTTTTAAATTGTATATGTGTGGCTGAATTACTCTGTGCTTTTTAACAATTTCTCCTACCTACGCGCACTTGCACTTTACTTGATTCTGCTTGCCTACACCTCCTGAACTGCTTCGATTAGCATTGCACTTTTCCTCCAAGCCTGGTCCGCCGCGGCTGATACGCCAATTGCGCGGAGGGCTGGGGCTACTATTGGGCACCTTACTCCCGCCCACAGTTTCCACTTCCTCCGCTGCATTAGCGATCCAGTTTGCATCATAGGCATTAGCCTATATATTCCCGATGCAAACGGATAAGCGCAGCAGGCGCGCCGCTAGCGCGCTGAAGGCGCACCAAAGGCAAGCCTGCCTGCGCCCAGAGGCGTCCGGCGCCCGCCATGCTGCCCAGTTCCCCTCCAGTGAGTTTCTTCCACTATATTACAATAAGGAAAAACTGCTTAGCCTTACGCGGCTCCCATTATGTCAGTGTACAGCGGCTGCTCCGAGCTTGGAGGTAGACTTTTGATGCAAGAAGTGCAACTGGTCTCTCTGCCAGCCCAGGAAACTTGCACCCAAGATCCTCTCACGCAACAATAAGTGTAAAAACAATAAGAAAACAGAGGACTTAAAGGCCACCCTTTTAAATTGTCGCTCTATGCAAAAGCATAAACCACACATTTATGGCCTACTTTTACACGAACAGCCTGATCTTTTATTTCATACGCCGATTGTGCGGAGTGCTGGGGCTACTATCGGGCTCCTCACTTCCGCCCATGCAGTTTCACCTCGGACATCCCTACTGGGTTATAACATCCTTAAAAAGGACCGACCGAGCGGGAAGGGGGGCGGTGTTGCCATAATTTACAATCAAAAACCAGACTGCTCTTCCATCCCAATGGAAAACATTGAGGGCGCAGAGTCCTTAGGCTTCCGCTGTACCTTATTTTACCATCATAGCATAGATGCTTTTCTGATTTACAGACCTCCCAGTGCAATTGGAAATTGTATTACTACCCTAAATACAGTCACCACCTCCTTGGCCTTAAAATACAATAACTGGTTTATTCTGGGAGATTTCAATATACATATCCACAATGGAAAAGTCCTTCAAACAATTTCCTTGTTGGAGACGCTGCAGGCCTGCAACATGTTTCCATCTACCTTTTCGTACACCCATGAGAAGGGCTATACCCTAGACCAAATCTTTCACAACTTTGATATATCAGTAAGCCTACCTCTTCCCATTATCTAGTCTGACCACCTCCTATTAGAATTCGTCATTCCCAACTCTGCCACAGCCCCTCAGGCTAACGCAGGACAGAGGGTCCCTAATTACAGGACGTTCCATGAAATATCCCTCCCGATGTTAGCAGACACCCTCAGTCATTCCTCACAGGAGCTGACTGGCTGCCCAGACTCGGACGCCCTCTCAATAGAGTCATGGCTCCGAACCAACATTGATGCAGCTGTACCGGTTGTTTCCCACTCCTCAAAGAGTTCGGCCCCACCAGCTCCATGGTTTAATGATTTCCTCAGATCTAGCAAAATAAATTGTAGAAAAATGGAACAGAAATGGCGTAAATCCTATCTACCTGAGGACAGGAAGGTGTATAAAGACAACTTAAATGCTCATTACATTATCGTGAAGGCAGCCTAGAAAAGCTTAATTCAAACCAAGATAGTAAACGCCCCAAATAAGAGTAAGGAATTCTTTAGCACAGTTGAATCCGTTACCACTGCGAAAGTTGGCACAAAGGAAGGGCCATGCACAGAAGAATGGTCTAAGCAAATAGCTCAATTCTTCCACAAAAAGATCTCCATGATCCAACATCTCAGAGGAAGAACTGACCTTCTATCTTGGTTCTAATAGCAAATTTCATCTCTTGGATCCTCCATCTTTATTAGCTTTCCCTGAGTTTCAGCTTGAGGAGACACTGACCCTTCTCCAAAGCATTAAGTCTGGCTCTCCTACCGACCCATGTCCAGCGAATATCCTGAACCTATTAGCTCCCAGCATAAACCCCAGGGTAAACCAGCTCTTAAATACTTCCCTTTCCTCAGGCAACATGCCGAAATTATGGAAGAATGCTAAGATTCTTCCACTGATGAAAAAGACTAACGCCAAACCGACGAACCGTGCAAACTACGGGCCAATCTCCCTTCTTCCCGCCCTCTCCAAATTATTAGAGAATCATGTAAACACGACCCTCCAAAAACACATTGAAGATAGGAAGCTCCTTCATGAGTCCCAATCCGGTTTTTAGGGCTAACTACAGTACGGAGTCCGCTCTGCTGAAAGTGACTGAATTTCTCATGGGTAAGCTGAACCAGGAAGGCAAGGCTGTTCTGATACTGCTCAATCTGTTGGCAGCCTCAATACAGTCCCACATGAGATGCTCCTTGAGACTTGCTAACACCGGCCTGTGGGGGACCGCCTGAACATGGATGTCACCCTTCTTAGCAAATAGATCTCAGGACATCTACCTCCCCCCTTTCTCATCCCCGGTTCGGGCCATGAATGTAGGTGTCCCTCAGGGCTTCAGTCTCATTCCTACCCTTTTTAATAAATAACTATTCTCCCTTGCATTTTTGGTAGAAGAAGAAGGCACAAAACTAGTTTCTTATACTGACACTCAGCTGATTTTTACGTGTGAAAAAGGAACCGACTTTGATGGGGAAATGATTAGGCCTTGCCTCACAAAGGTTTTTAACTGGCTTAAGATCAATCAGCTGAAGTGCAATCCTGACAAAACTAAAGTTGTTTTCTTCGGTAATCCAGAAACGCCTGACTGGAGCTCTTTGTGGCCAAAAGATCTGCAGCCCCTGCCCGTGGAAAAGGAGAAAGTCAAAAACTTAGGAATTGTAATAGACAAGACACTGCCCATGCGCCTTCAAATCTAAAATCTTAATGGAGCTTGCTTTGGCATACTTTGAATGCCACTGTTTCCGCTTGAGAGCAGAAAGATGGTGGTGCAGGCTCTGGTGACATCAAAGTTTGAATATGTCAACAGCTTGTACCTCGGTCTTCCCAAATCCTTTATCCAGCGCCTACAAGTGGTACAAAACACGGCGGCCAGAGCCATCCTGAGACCTAAACCCAGATCTAGTATGACGCCTATTCTTAAGTCTCTACACTGGCTCTGCATAGAAGAATGGATTGTCTTCAAAGCGATGACCACCTTCTTTAAAGCTTTCCTCGGCTTAGGAGCCGGCTACATAAATAAGCGCATTAATCGCTACACAAAATCTAGACCCCTAAGATCTCTTCTAATGCCAACCTGGCCATCGTGCCTCAAATATGCCGTGCCCGCACTGGAGGCAGATCCCTCGGCTTTCTAGGCACAAAATGGTGGAATAGCCTCCCTGAGTCTCTGAGACTAACCACTGGCCTACACTCTTTCAGGAAGTACTTAAAAACCTGGCTTTTTAATAACTGATGGGTCTTTTATGCATGTTTTCCTCCCGCTGTCACAAGCCAGGACACTCTAGTTCTGAGTAGCTGCGCACTTTATTAAATACACTATTTCATTTCATTAGGTCCCTGACAGTGCAAAGGAACACTAGTTCAAATTCTAAGGGTCTTATTTATGAGGCCTTGCTTCACTTTTATGCCGCCGGTGCGTCACTTTTTGACACGCACCGGCAGCGCAAAAAATGTGCCATGTTGCAACCTATTTACAAAGTCACACATCTAGGCAAATGCGTCACTTTGTAAACCCCTGCACCACATTATACCTGCACCAGGTATAATGTATGCAGGATGGATGTTGCCCTGCAAAAAGCCTCGTAGAAGTGGCGCATTGATATCTATGAGAACTCAGTGCGCCACTTCTAGGATGCCATTACGTCAATATCTTACACCTGCCCCAAAGCAGGTGTAAGACCGATGCAGACGAGCCCCATGTCAAAGGACACATTGCTGGAGTTGCGTCTATTTTCAGACACACCCCAGCAATGCATCACTTTTGCGCCTACAGATACGTCAGAAATACTGATGTATGAGTAACTCGTTGCGACAAGATGTTCATTCAGTAAATATGACGCATCCATCATGTCGCAAGGAGGGCGCACTAAGAAGTGACGCATCCCATCCCTATTTTTAACATAGCAATGCATCACTTCTCACAAATAATGTGTTTACATCTAATATTCATGTATAGTTATGTGTGTTTTCAATATTGTAACACAGCAGCAGCTCACCAATATTACTGCAAACAATCTCTGTGAGCCCTCCCATTTCTTATATGTTAGGCCCTGTTTTGATCTAAAAAAACTTTTTTAATGTATATTGCATGAAAGATAAACACAACATTTCTCTGCAAAATGGCTGTACTAGACTCTCACACATCAGGTACATAAAAAATAAAGGAAAACAGTATTTAAAACAATCTGTTTAAGTAATATTCAAGGTCATTAGGGCAAAACTCTGGAGAACGGAGCTGACTCTGTCAGTGGGCCCCATGAAAGGCTTGGGGCCTGGGCCAGAGCCCACTTTGCCCATGCATTAAAACGTCTCTGGTGGTGGGAGGTCATTGCATGCTTCAGGAGCTTTTAGAGCAATGTATGAGAAGGCTCGACCTCCTGGGCTGCTTTTGTGAATGCGCTGGATGTGTGCTAGTGAGTGTCTGGTGGAACAGAGGTGTTTGGGGGAGTTGATGGAAGTCCAGTGGCTGTTGAGGTATGCTGGGCTCATGTTGTATAGTGTTTTGTATATGTGGGTGAGGAGTTTGAACTGTATGCATTTGTGTATCAGGAGCCAATGGGGCTCCTCCAGGTGAGGTGTGATGTGGTACTAGCATGGGAGGTTGAGGACAAGTCTGGCTGCTGCGTTCTGAATGGTCTGCAGTCTCTTCATTGGGAGTTTTGTGATCCCTGTGTAGAGATAATTCCTTTAGCCATCTGGTGATTAGGGTGTGAGTGATGGTTTTTCTAGTGTTGTTTAGAAGCCACTTATAGATCTTGCTCTGCATCTTCAGGGTATGAAAGCTGGAGGCGGTGATGGTGCTGACCTGGATGGACATGTCCAGCTTGCTATCTATGACGATCCTGTGGTGTTTTGTGTGTTGGCTGGGGTTGGGACTGAGTTCTATAAGCCATCAGGTGGAGTTTCACGGTGAGGCATCCTTTTAAAAAATGACCACTTGTCAGTGTTCAGCTTGAGACAGTTGGATTTCATCCATATTGCCATTTCGGTCATGCAGGTGGTGAAATCTTTCTTTGTATAAGGGGATTTCTCCAACAGATGTAGCATAAGTTATGTGTTATCAGTGTAGAAGAGGATATTGAAGTCTTGGGCACCGATGATGTGAGCCAGCGGGGTCATGTAAATGTTGAAGAGTGTGGGGTTAAGCAAGGAGTCTTGGGTTACTCCACAGATAAGTGGCCAGGTTTCAGATGAGTAAAGGGCAAGTTGACTGTTTGGGTTCTTCTGGCTAATAATGTGCAGATTCATCATATGGTGGGCCCCTGAATGACGGCTTTGCGTAAGTGTCTGATCAGTATGGGGTAAGATATTGGGTCAAACAATGCTGAGAGGTCCAGTAGGATGAGGTCCACAGTTTCTCCCCTGTCTAGGATCATCCGGATGTCATCTGCTACTGCAAAGAGAGTTGTCTCTATGCTTTATTTGGACCTGAATTTAGACTGCATGGTGTCAAAGAGCTGATGGTTGATGAGGTATTTACATGAGGCATCTATTGATTGCTTTCTTCAGGACTTTGGCTGGATAGAGTAGGAGTGAGAACGGTCAGTAGCTGGTGAGCTTGGCTGGGTCTGCTGAGGGCTTCGTCAGTAGGGTGTTAACAGCTCCATGCTTCCAGTCTTTCAAGAATCTGGCTGTATCAATGGAGGTGTTGAGAATGGCGGTGAGAGCTTTGCTGATGGGGGTGAGTCCTTTGTTTAAGATGTAGTCGGGGCAAGAGTCCAATGTGACTCCAGAGTCGATGGACCTCATGATTGTGGTGTTTTATCTGGGGAGATGGTGTTCCATGTGGTCATGGTGTGCTCTTTGTCTGAGGGCAAGCTTGCTGGAGTCAGGATGAGGAATGAGGTTGTCATAGACTGCTGTGAATTGAGAGGTTGTTGCATAGTTCATGAGATGGGTGATGTGGCTGATGTTGGATGCTGGCTTGGAGAAATCCTTGATAATTGAGGATATTTCTTTGCTGCTGTTAGCACTGGAGTTGATGCGGTCTGCTAGATCCTTTTACATGGTGTTCTAGATTTGCTGGCTTCAGCTCCTCAGTGCAGATTTGAAGGTGTCCCTGTCTGTGGCTTTTTGGCCTAGTCCCCACCTATGTTCAAGTTGTTTGCAGTGGTGATTCATCATTACGACAGCTTCTGTATATCAACCAGCTTGACATCGTGCTTTTGCTTCTTGGCTTTGTTTTGGGAGTGCCAAGATGTCAGTGCATGTGGTAATCTAGTCGTTGAAGTTCCTGATGTCCACTGATAGGTTGCCTGTATACTTGGATAATTTTGGAGAGGGCAGAAGCCTACTAGCTCTCTGCTGTGTACTGGTAGCAGTGGCTGGCCAGGCCTTTAGTTGTAGGTAATCTGAGGGGTAGAATGTTGATTTTGAAGCTGAAGAGGGTGTGGTCAGTCCAGATGATGGGTGTTGGTTTGTCGATTGTTATGTTGGTGAATGAGCTGAAGACAGGGTCCATGGTGTCCCTCAGCGTGGGTGGGGTCGGATACATGCTGGGTTAGCCTGAGGTGTCTGAGGCTTTCAAGGAGGGCAAATGGTTTGAGGTCTGTGTGGTCCTCTAAGTGAAAGTTGAGATCTCCTAGGAGGATGAAGGTGCTGGACTCAATGACTAGTGGAGTGAAGAAATCTATCAAGTTATTGGTGAAGTTGTTGCAGGCTCCTGGGGGTCAGTAGTCCAGGTTGCCGCATATGGAGATTTGCAGTTTAAGGAGAGGTGCTCCATGTATGTGGTTTCGGTGTCCATAGAGGCAGTGCAACTATTGGTGTCCTTGAAGATAATGCCGAGCCTTCCCCTGGGTCTGTGTTGGTGGTCTTGTTTGATGATTTTGTATCTGGTGGGGATGGTCGGGTGATAATTGGTGCTTACGGTGGAGTTAGCGATGTTTCTGTGAAGAAAAGGTGGACTGGGGAGGAGTGGTCCAGCAGGTCCCAGATCTCTGTAGCCTGTTTACCGAGTGAGCAGGTGTTGAGGAGCATGCTGTTGAGGAGCATGCATGGTTTGAGTGTGATTGGGAGGGTGGAATGCTGGGGACTGTTTGTGCGGTTGTGGTAGGTGTTGGAGTGCTGGATGTGGATGTGGGGTTGGAGGTGTGGCAACGGGAAGAGCAGGTGAAGGCTCCTGCACCCTTGGGGTTGACGGCATGGAGAAGCACAGCAAGATGGCAGTGGGTCAGTGGAGGACCACGGTTCCTGGCTCTGGGTGTGGTCCAGGTACAGATGGGCACAGATGGGCTTGCCTTTGGTACGCCAGCAAAGGTCTCGCTGAGCGCATTTGCTGCGTATCTATGCTGTATGAGTCCACTACATATGTGTCCATGCGGCAGTAACCTGGGAGAGGGGAGGAACACATAGGGTGGTGGGTGGACTGGGAGGGGCAAGGTGGGGCAGAGAAAAGAAAAAAAACTTGAAAGAACAAACAGCAGTGCGTGGATCAGGTAACGAGTGACAGGGAAGAGGGAGGGGCACTAGAAAATGGGGGGAAACGAAAAGGAGCAAAGGGTTACAAAGACAAAGGACATAGAAAAAGCTAAACAGTGTCAAAAGACAAACCACAGCACCAAAAAGTAAAGGACAAGGGCACAAAAAGAGACAAACAGTGGCAAAACAGCAGTCACAAAAGAGAGAAACAGTGGCAAAAACAAGGTCACAAAAGAGAGAAACAGTGGGAAAAAACAAGGGCACAAAGAGAAAGGCAGTGGTAGACTAACAGGAACAAAGATTAAATAGTGTCAAAACAGCAGACAGAAAAGATGAAGGCAGTCAATGTCAAAATCCCTATCAAAAGGTACTGGGCCCAACCTTGGGAGTTGAGGACTTTTACTACCAGTGTCTCCGGGCCAGATCTACTATGGGTCCTGAGCAACTGGTCCAAGTACTTGACTCTCAGTAGGGGCATTAATCGAGCAGTCCAAGGCTTCTCAGGGGAGAACTTAGATGCACGGGGTGAACACAAGCTCACAACTCAAAGTATGTTGAATAGCAGCTATTGTCCAGTCAAATATATGCTTTTATGAAAGAAGACATGTTTATTTACGGACACAAAGTAAAATAAGGCACCTTCAATTGATACAGACAGTCCAATTGAGGTCAATACTCTAGTGTTAGGCAGGTCCCTGAGTCTCACTTCACCCTTTTTGTTGGTAGTGGTTATTCCCCATTCATAAGTGGTGACATTAAGGTTAGTCCCCACTTGAGGTCCTAGTCTTAAGAGTCCTGCTTTGACTCTATCAAAATCAAAAGTATTCCTGTACTCACGGTGCTATGAAACAGAACAAGTGCCCCTGGGCCCTGCAGCCCTGTCATAAGTCTTGCCCGCTCCAGCCAGGGTAGTTGTACTGAAGTAACAGGAGCGTTCACATTCAGACATTGCAGAGGTCTACAGCGCCCTTCCGTGGTGAGTAGTATTCTCAGGTTTGCAGGGGCAGCAGCTGGTTGTCCACGGCGCTCCTTACAATGACACAGTAAGTTCCTCTGATCCCTCTCAAGGTAGGGGGAAGATCGTTTGGGTTCTGATGCTTCAACCAGGGCTTAAGCACTTGCAGGTCACCATGGTAGCCATCCTTCTCAGCGTCACTGAATGCAGGTTATGACACTTGCTCCTCATGGCACCAACCCTCACCCCGGCATGCATGGTCGTCAACTTACTCCACACACAGGCTATGGCCCGATCAGCATGGCAGTAATGCACTCTTCATGGCAGCCCTCTTTGGCATAAGAGGTTGGGGACTTTACTCCACACACATGCTACATCCATGCTACCCTCTTCACAGCAGTCTGCTCTGGTATATGGGGTTACCAACTTTACTATGGAAGCAGGCTACAGTTGTACGGCGCAGTGCACTTTTCACTGTGACCCCCGAAGGCATAGTGGGTCACCAACTTTAACCTGCACAAGAGCGATGGCCAAATCAATGCAGCAACAACAGACTTCACAATAGCCCCTTATGGTATCTGGGTACGCTGACTTGAGGTTTTAAACGGCCAACAGCCTGATCAGTGCAGCATATGCTTCCTACTCATTAGGATTCCCCACTGGACCTCGTTTTCACGAAGAACTCTCCTCTTCCTCACAGGGCATTATGATCTTGCAAAGCAGGCAGGCACTGGTGCTCCTGGTTCCAGGGCAGGTGGTCTTGAATTTCCCTGGGTGATGTCCCCTCATGCAGCTGGGAGACTGGCAGATTTAAGCCTCCAGTCCTGGTCACATTAGACCTCTTGCAGTGCTTCTCCTCCTTGACCTACAGCTTGACTGGCTGCTTGGCATTTGACAATTTCTGGGGCCCAATATCCCTTTCTTATAGTGTATTTCCAGATAATTTAGGTCTGAGTCTTTGAAGTTTTTGTTGGGGGCCTGCTTTCTTTTGAAGTGTCCACTTCTCTGTTCTGCCACTCCTCCAGAAAGCAGTCTGTCACAGAAGAGATTCCAAACCTGATAGCCTCACAATACAGTCAATGGGAGTGACTAGAAGTTCACACCTGGATGTAAGCCACAGTAATATATGAATCAAAGGGTTATCAAACAATCCCAGCCTTACTCTTTATCATTCTCTTATCAGCCCCATCTCCTTCTTACGATGGGCCAGGGCTCCTTTCCAGTGACCTCCCTGAGGTGTACCGAAGAGCCTGGCTCTTCATTTTTCTTGTGATTGTCCCACAGAGCTCTCAGGAAAGCAGCAATCAAAAAATCTGTCTCTTGAATGCTCTACCTCCCCAAGCTCCTCCAGTCAGTCATAAGTCTTCCAAAATAGAACCCACAGTCTTCCATGTATTGTACCACTACCAGGCACACATACACCCATGAGACGCATGCAACCACACATGCACTGCACAGTGTTACATACTAACTTGATGTAAGCCAAGGGTGAGCTGTGTACATAGCAGCAGAACTTTACATGAGTGGACCTTTAGGCCTCATTCCAATAACACAGGTAAAAAGTAGGCCTGGGCGGAGTTCGCAGAGTTCCGCTACACGGAACTTCACGAAGTGCAAAAATAAATCCGCCAAGCTACACGGACGTCCGTGAGCTGTAGAGTGCGTTACCTTGTGCCATTCAAACTGATTTTTAGTGCTGGGTGTTTACCCCACACTGTAAAGTCAGTGCAAACGGCATCATGTGCAGTGCAAGAGGGCGCTGTTTCCTTATGAAGCCCAAGTAGATTTCTCAATACAAGCTGTAGCCTTTGATTTTCCTCACTCGCGCTCACCAACATACCGTTGGCAAGAGTGTGCGAGAAAAAAACGCTACTCCGCTATGCCAGGCAGAGTAAAAATCCCTGTTCACTCCTATTGATCACTACACGGAATGCTCCCACCACCGTGCTCATGCTACTTAACTTCTGTTAAAGACAGTAGCCTTTCACCACCATGAGGCTAGCACTTTGGGGACGCCTCCAAGTCCAACAAGACAGCAATACGTGAGACAGGCCTATGTCAAGGGCCATACGCATGACAAAAAAAGTCAGCACCAGGGATCCAGATATTGCTGGGCTGGGGCACTTAGGGCAGGAGTGCATGTCTGTCACCCTCCAATGGATTTTTCCATCCCATCAGAGGCAAAAACAAAGGCACAAAAAATACAAGAAATACAGAGCAAAAGGGCATGTTAGACCCCACCAGCCTAAGGGTGGTCTTCGCTCACAACTTTGTGACCGCCTTCTCCATTTATTACTGATCTCGTTTTGCTGGCCTTAGGACTCTGTGCACTTTCCCACTGCTAAAGTGCATGTGCTCATTGCTTAAAACATGGTAACATGTGGCTTATTCAAAATTGGCATATTAAGTTTACCTAATAGTCTCAAGTAAAGTGGTAGTACATGTACCCAGTGCCAGTAAACTAAATGCTAATAGTGGGCTTGCAGCACTGATTGAGTCACCCACATAAGTAGCCCTTTTAAGCATGTCTCATGCTTGCCATTGCAGCCTGTGTGTGTCCAGTTTTTAAAGTGCCATTTCCACATGGTAAAATAAACTTTTTGCTCAGCCCAACCTTCCTTTTTAATACATTTAAGTCCCCTCAAGAGCAGGCCCTGGACAGAACAGAGGGCAGGGTGCAATGTATTTAAAAAGCAAGGCATGTAATGTTAAGTTTTACATGTCCTGGTAAAGAAAAAACTCTTACATTTGTTTTTCACTACTGTGAGGCCTACTTCTCCTATAGGATAACATTGGAGTTACCTTATTACATTTAATAAGCTGCAATTTTACATTACAATTTTGTAAATGGCACTTTTAGAAAGTTGTAATTTTTCTGCTTTTGCCATTTTGGGCTCGTAGCCTGTCCCTGGTTAACATGAGTTGGTGTAGCTGACAGTTGGGCTTTGTGTATTGCTTGTTGACAGCCACACACAATAGAGAGCTTAGGTGTGCCTGAATTGGCCATCACTGGGAGGAAGGGAGGGCAGAGAAGGGCACATCCCTACTTACACTTGAATAGGCTGTGTCCTGCCTCCAAACAAAGGGCTGCATACCCTCTGTAGTTAGTCTGGAGACAAGACAGGGAAGGCAGGGTACCTGGGGACTTCAAATGCTTATCCCACCTTCCAGAGGGAGGGCACCAGGTATGAATACTGGGTCGCATAAACCAGCTCTTCAGTACACTTCTGGGTATGTTGACACTCTGCCAGGAAGAAGGACAGCTGTGCTGCTGAAAGGACTGCCACTCTGCTAGATTGCTGCTCTGACAGACTACTGCCCTGCTGTGCTGACCTGCTGTCTGCTGCCCTCTTACCTGGGTAAGAAGGACTGGACCTGCATCTATTGAACCCAGGGCCCCAGAGTGACTCTAATGGCTTGCCTCATGACTACCACCTTAGGGACAGAAGGCTCCAACAAACCTTGAACCCAGCCCCTGGATTCTGCCATCTGTGAGTCCTACCCTGCCAGGTGGTGCCCCCCTGTCCTGGAACCCTGGAAGTGGGTCAAACGGTGCTCTGTCGGCCCATCTGTGGATCCAACAAAAACCGACGTATCTCCTCTGAGCCCACATCCATGTTGGAACCTGTGCATACCTTTCCCGACGCAGGTCCTCATATCTCCCATCAATGGCAGCCTCAATGAGGATACAGGTTCCAACACATCAGCCTCACAGCTTGTTGCAAGGTGAAAGTATTATGTGGTATGGCAGGGATGCCTTACCATGTAATACTAGCAAAATACACAAAGATGGACCCCAGGCAATCTCTCCGTACACCTTCTCTTAGTCCTGGCAGAGTGACAAAGAGCAGACAGGTTACTTAGAGGATTAAGATATACTTGAGTGGCACGGTAACATATCTTGAGATGTTGGTAACAAGTAAACCATTATTAAAATATGATTAGACAATTAATGCTATTTCCCAACTAATGCACATTTCAGGATAAATTATATATTCAACCAAATTAGCCAAAACTAGCACGTTATGTACATTACAAAGCTTGAGCAAAATCACAGACTCAAGCCACCGTACAATAACACATATTTTCACAAATATATCTTGGTAGCCCTATTTATACATTACCATGGCGGCAGTAGATATGGTTCATAGTACAGTTGCTTTTATAATTGTTCTCGGGGCTGCACACCCTGACTGAACTTATAACAAGGGTACATAGAGTTACATAATGGCATTTGAAATTTCCTGGACAAATAAAGATTTCAGTTGTCAAAAAGCAGGAAAAAAATCTCGCATATAAAACACAGAGAACTTTGGGCCCTATACACGAGTAAAGAAATAATAGTACATACAGATTTACATCTCCCCCTACCTTACGTATGAAGTATGCCTGGAAACTGTACCAGGTACAAGTTTACAGGTGTACTTCTGTGAAACTCACGTGACATATTCTTCGTGATTCAGTTCGTACTCTGCAGGATTCTATACTGCATAGAAATGGGGATGGAACCCCCCTTTGCTGATACATACCTTTTTCTTGTACTCCACAAGAAAATAGTTATCCAAGTAAAGAGAAATTCCTTCCCTTTCCCCCCCTTCAAATGAGGGGGTGATCCATTCTCATTCTCATCCTTGAAGGAAAATTAATCCATTCTTTCACAGGAGTAAATATCCAGCCATTTCCAGGTGGATAAGTGATCAATCGAGTTTAAGAATGCTCATAAACATAAATATTTGTGGACATTCCCAAACTTCAACGGAAAAGCACACCGTCAGTGGGATTTATAAATGCAGATTTCTCCATGCTCGTAGCAATGCATTTACGCCTGCCAATACTCCATAAATTCTGGTATTTTCCATGTTAATGGCTGGCATAAATTAATGACTGAAAATATCACTGTGAATAGGGTGCAAGACAATTCTAACAAACACAACTCTAAATTAGGGTATAATATACCTGCAGCCTCAAATTGAGCAAATAGCAAATAACTAAAGTAACTCTTTAGACCATACACCTGTTCATTCACTTTACCAAGTTAATGTCACAAACGATTGTTAGTCAGAGGAATATTAAAACACAGAAAAGGCATTACATGTGAAGAAGTGAAGTAGGAATACTTAGACGAGTGCTCCACAAACGTCCAGCAAACATTCAGAACATGAAGTATTATTATCTATCATTCCACCACCAACCTTGCACTGAGGGACTCCTTCCAAAACTAGGGAGTGAAAGAAATGCTAAACAATGACCCTACAGGCCCAAATAGCTGAGGTGTTACACAATACTCTGTAGCTGTGCTGCTGGGGGTATTCGCCCTAGGGGAGTCGACTCTGCAGTCCCTCACAGGGGTCCTAGACAAAGAAAGAAGTGCTATGTTTCATAGGGTACCCCAACATAGGCCTGAGTATTCTCCTAACTTTTCACTTACATTTACCGTACCATTACACTACATAACAGGTTTTGGTATTGGCCTTTTACATAGTTAAGCGCTGCATAGAATGTCATGTGGTTTTCCCCGAAAATTAGCCACATTAATTATCCATGAAGATTCTCAGAATTTCAGCAGGATTACCATCTCATGCATGATAACTATGTATAAGCGGCATCCCTTCCGTCATCCTCGGCCAACATCACACAGTAAGGTAGAATTCCCTAAGGGTACATTTTGGGTAAATATACATCATATCTTTGCCAGGGCAGGCCGAGGAGAAAGACTTCCATGCTGATCCACTGACGGGAGACGCTGAGATTCCTGCACGCAGAAACTCCAGCTCACAGTGGTCTAACATCCCTCACGGAGTGTCCATCTCGAGACCAAGACGGGGTCCCACAATCTCTCACTTCAGGTCATGGGGTTGGCTTCAGCCTAGGGGGATTCTTGACTTTACACCTACATACATGCTAGGTACACTTAGATACATCTAGTTTGGGTTGTGTCATAGGAGTACGCATTATTACTGTCATGTATTTATATGCTTGCATATATCCATTGTTATAGCACTATGGTAGAAATCTACCAATCATTTACTCTGTTTGTGCTTATAATCAGTTATATCTGTTTCCGTCTTATGGTTATTTCAGCACACCTATTTTACACTAGAAGGAAGCTGGCTCAATAAATACTTATTTAACACGTCCCCACCATTTATTCTGTGTATCTCTTTGAGACAAAGTGAGCATGAGTGACTGAGCGAAAATTATTGTACTGTTTCCACGATCCCTGTTAGGACAGAGTTGTCATGTTCCATAGTTGCCAAGAACTCTTCTCTCCTTGGTAAGAGGAGTTTACAGTGGCACTGTGAGCAAGCTGGTATACAGGCGAACATACCAGGTGGGGTTGTCTGGAATCAGTCTGGACACCAATCACAGTCTATGTTGTCTAAACACACAGATCTTATATAAATTTATAGGAACTACACAACAGAAGGTGAGAACTGCCCCGTCAGTAAAACAGTGCACCCCAGCTACGAGAATCAAGCCAGACATGTACTATAATTACAAACAGGAGTTTCCTGTCAGCACCATATATATGCAGTTAAGCTGGGGGTAGTTACAGTCAAAGGGGTCCTTGAAAATCTTTTGCATGGAGTCCCCCGTTTTAAGATATTGTTGGGATGACAGTCCTCTTCATGGTTTACAAGAGCGGTGCTGCCCGGCCTTGCAACATTTTTTTCTAAGTGAACCTGTGCATTTTTCCCTCAGTGAACTTGACAAACATGTGAGCCCAATGTGGGTTCTCTTGTTTGAATGGCATGAGACACCAAAGCTGGGCTCTGATGTTGAAAGAGGCACCTAAAGTGAGCCCATCTTTTAGTGACTGGCAACTATCCTTTTCACCTCCCCACAGAAATGTGAGGGACTGGCAGTGGGGGCAATATAATGAACAGTCAGGGGGCAGGGCTTTTCCTTTTCCACAAGGACAGCGTCTACTAGCTTTCCTCCTAGGTAGGTGTAATAAAATAACGATGTACACTGAAGTAGAGCAGAAGTCTTCTTTATTACATCTTATCAACATCACGGGTTCCAGTCAGCTGAAGGCAGCTGTGGAATGTTCATGCATTCTTGAGTAGGTAATACCAACCGGGGGCAAGGGAAGAGGGGGGACGGAAGGAACCAAGTAAGATTACAACACATCTCCTTATGGGGGAAGGAAGGAAAAGGATGAGGTGCATACATAGATAACAATATTCAAATAATGGGGTAGGCAAGAAGGAGGCAGCAACCACAAACACAGAAACCAGTGCCTGAAAAACCAATGATGTGGTATAGTAGTCTTTGCTCCACCGGGGTGCAACTGTGGGTCTAGACGACCTTCTGGGGGTCACTTGACTCATGCCTTGAGGTAAAGTTTGTAACTAGGGAACATTAAATTCTTTGTGTAGAGCAATTCTATCCATGCTCCAGGTTTGACCATTGGCCAACTGTACCCCATTCTTACCCACTTTGGTCACCCGCATGGGATGAGAGAATCTGGTAGCACTTCTCTGTCTCGACTTAGGAAGGTCAATGCGCACCAAATCACCTTCATGCACTTGTCTGGTTTTAACATGTTTATCCGAATTGTACCTTGCTACATACTTTCCTTGGTGGCTTTTATATCGTTCTCCAACCACCTCTCTGTCTACCAAACGAGTGGTTTGTCTCTCAATAGGGGGAGAAAGTTTGGTTTTAGGGACCTCCCCTTCAATGAAGTTAAAGGAGACACCCACGTGACCAAGTTGGGAGTGGTGCGGTGTGCCTAGACTGTTTCTCGCAGAGCCTGTGCAGCAGGTGTGTTTAACATTTCTGCCCGTTGTATGCACTCTTTAACCACCCGGTTCATACACTCCACTAATCCATTGGCACGGGGACAATACAACGCAGTTCTTTGGTGAATAATGCCCATGTCAGAAAGAAATGTCTTCATCTCCTCTGATGTAAACTGCACCCCATTATCCGTGACAAGGATGTCCGGGATGCCTTCCTCGAAAAAGGTATCACTTGGGGGTGATGGCAAACTGCCCCCACACAGTCTTCCGTCGCCAGTGTAATAAAATAACGATGTACACTGAAGTAGAGCAGAAGTCTTCTTTATTACATCTTATCACCATCACGGGTTCCAGTCAGCTGAAGGCAGCTGTGGAATGTTCATGCATTCTTGAGTGGGTAATACCAACCGGGGGCAAGGGAAGAGGGGGGACGGAAGGAACCAAGTAAGATTACAACAGTAGGCTTCAGTCCACTTGGCCTTAACCAATGTCTTTTTCTTCCTCCATGTCTGTGAAAGGTTTGGAGTGTGCTTGCACATATGTGTGTACCGTGATGATTGAGTCCGAAGTTAGTGGGTATGCTTGCCTAAGTTAAAGGTGAAATGTACTGAGCTTCACATGTGTCAACACCAATAGGACAGTGGCTACCTTTGTGTGAGGCTCGCTCGGCGTCCTTGCTGCAACTGGGAGCAATGCATGTTTACATCCTATTGTCCCCTCTCTGAAGCCAGTAGTCTCTATGGGGGCATGGGTAGACCAGCAACCGATTTGAAGTAGTCTCTTTTCCTCTTTTAAAGCAATACCACTTAACTCTACCCTTTCCTTAACTCACAAACACCTTATTACCCTTTAACGCTACCCTTCCTGGAATCCTAAAAACCTCCTCTTATTAGTCCCCCAAGCCCCTTACCCACTACATTGTAAATACTCTTCCCTAAACTAGCAAGAGGACCCTCTTCCTTATCTTGCAGCATAATTACCTATGCCCTGGTAGTGCATTTTCTGACATTTATTTAGCCACTTTTTTTTTTCCTTTATATTTTAACCCCTTCAGTGCTGCGCGAATTCCGCTGCGGTGCTGAAGGTTCTAAAGAACCTATGGACTCATGACGGAACGGTTCCATCAGGAGCACAGGCCAACCGACGCTCATGACGGAACCGTTCCGTCATGAGCACCGAAGGGGTTAAAAATATTTATTTTTCATAAAGACACACATTCACTGGATGATGTCATCAGTGATGTCATTTGAGATGTCATCAGGGATGTCATGAGTGATGTCATTGACATTTCATGAGAAGATGTAATATGTGACGTCATCAGCAGTGCATTGCGGGCGCACGAGTTATAGTTAGCTGAACTAATTATAATGGGGGAATTTCAATGGTTTTGTATGAGTGAAATGTCCAGCTAACTATAACATGTTTGAAACATATGGTTTTTTCAGTGAATTTCTAAGGTTTTTTAAATGCTAATTCCTAACTATAACATGGCTGAAACCTATGTTTTTTTCATTGAATTTCAAAGGTTTTGTAAATGATAATTTTTAAATGTATTAATTGTTATATTTTTTTATACTGATTTACTACATTGTTTTAAAGTATTTATTGTTAGCTATTTTATTTTTTAAATTACATTATATATTTTTAAAATAAATTGAATGTTTATTTTTTAAAATATTGAAATTGTAATATTTTTTTAAATTTTATATTTTTTTAATTTATATATATTTTATATAGCAGACAATGATATCCTATGGAACGAAATTCAAGTTACTGGTAAGTACGGTTAAAATTACTTTTCCGGATCAGCAGTGAGCTGAAAGATGCAGCACTGAGGTCTCTCCTGATAACAGGTGAGTAAATCAGAATTCGTCGTTCGACTGATTTTAGAGGAATTTTTTAAAGTTCCAAAGTGAAACCAGTCAATGTTAGCCTATGGATGGAATTTCAAGTTACTGTAAATATGGTTAGAATTACTTTTCAGGATCAGTAGTGGGCTGAAAGATGCAGCACTCGGGTCTCTCCTGATAACAGTGAGTAAATCGGAATTCGTAGTTCGGCTGATTTTAGAGGAATTTTTTAATGTTCCAAAACTCCACACTTACAAGAATTTCCAAGTGAAACCAGTCAATGCTAGCCTATAGAGGAAATTCAAGTTACTGTAAGTATGGTTAAAATTACTTTTCAGGATCAGTAGTGGGCTGAAAGATGCAGCACTGAGGTCTCTCCTGATAACAGGTGAGTAAATCGGAATTCGTAGTTTGGCTGATTTTAGAGGAATTTTTTTAAGTTCCAAAACTCCACACTTAGAAGAATTTCCAAGTGAAACCAGTCAATGTTAGCCTATAAAAGGAAATACCAGTTACTGGTAAGTATGATTAGAATTACTTTTCAGGATCAGTAGTGGGCTGAAAGATGCAGCACTGAGGTCTCTCCTGATAACAGGTGAGTAAATCGGAATTCGTAGTTCGGATGATTTTAGAGGAATATTTGTACGTTTCAAAAATAGACACTTAGAAACTTTTCTGGTGAAAGCCACACAATAGATTCCTATGGAAGGAAATACCAGTTACTGGTAAGTACGCTTAGATTTACTTTTCAGGGTCCGTACTGGGCTCAAAGATGCAGCACTGACATCTCTCATGATAACAGGTGAGTGAATCGGAATTCGTAGTTTGGCTGATTTTAGAGGAATATTTTGCTCAACAGTGAAGGAAGGGAGCGGGCCTGAGGTGACATGTGTGCAAGCACGCCCTGTGGCGCGTTTTAGGTTGGGGAATTATTTCCTCTTCAATCCTGAGATTCCCTGTGAGCCAACTAGCCCACCAGGTACATTCAGTATGCACCAGGAAGATGCGTTGCAGAGAGGTGTTCAGGGGTCACGCCCCCTTTTTACAACACTCTGCAACGCAGCTCCATGGTGTTTACTGGAGGTACCTGTTGGACTAGTTGGCCCCTAGGGGACCTCTGTTTTGAAGAGGAATTAATTTCCCAACTTAAAATGCGCCACAGGGCATGTTTGCACACATATCACCTCAAGCCCGCCCCCTACTTTCACCACTGTGCAAACGCGCCCCGTACCGCATTCTAAGTTGGGGAATTAAGTCCCCTTGTATACTGGGGGTCCCTGGGGGCCAACTAGCCCACCAGGAACCTCCAGTATGCGCCAGGGGGCTGTGTTGCAGAGAGGTGTTCTGAGGCCACGCCCCTTTTTACACCTCTCTGCAACACAGCCCCCTGGCCCATACTGGAGGCTCCTGGTGGGCTACTTGGCCCCCAGAGACTCCCAGTATGCAGGGGGAATTAGTTCCCCCTCTGCAAACTCGCCAGGGGGCGCGTTTGCAGAGAGGTGCAGGGAGGGGGCGTGGCTTCCTCCCGATCCCGTTTTTTTTAAATTTACCTTTAAGAAGGTGGGCTGTGTAACCCCACTTCTTTTTCTTTTTTTTGGCCCTGGGGACCCCATCCCTCAGGGCCTGCCCCCAATTTTTAATAAAAAAAAATCAGAAAGTGGGCTGCGTGGCCCCCCTCCCAAGGCCATACTCTGCCCCGGGGACTCCATCCCCCCGAGGCATGGGCCTTTTAAAAAAAACATTTTTAATTAGGAGAGGGGCTGCTTTGCCCCCCTCCTGTGGCCACTTTTGGCCCCGGGGACCCCATCCCCCGAGGCCGGCCATTTATTTAATTTATTTTTTATTTTTTGGGAGGGGCCGCAGGGCCCCCCTCCCGGGCCACTTCTGGCCCCGGGGACCCCATTCCCCAGAGTTTGGCCCTCCTAGTTGGGGGCTGTGGGGGGTTCCTCAAGCCCCGCAGGCTCCCTGCCAGCTCCCCGCATCCTGTGGGAGCCAGCATTGCTTTTCTGCTTGGGGAGCTGCTAACAAGTTTCCTGCTCTCTCTTTCAAAAACCAAAGCAGTGTGCTATGGTAGAGCCGCGAGGCTCCCCCCCTACAATAGCAAACAGCAGTGTCCCGGGGGTAGGCACCCTGGGATACTGCAGGGGGGTGGCAGTGGGGTGGCGGTCCCGAGGGCCATCAACAGTTAAAAGCCCCAAGGGGTGGTGGTCCCCAGGGCTGTGGGGGTCTGTCACGGACCCCCCTATTTTAAATATTAGTGCCCCGGGGAGGTGGCTGTCCCTGGGGCGTGTGGGGGGGCTTGAGCCCCCCCACACAGGTATTTTTTGAAAAAAAGAAGCCCCGGGGGTGGCGGTCCCCGGGGCTGCGGAGGGGGCGTGTGCCCCCTCGCATACATATCATGAAAGCCCAGGGGGTGGTGGTCCCCGGGGCTGGGGGACCACCACCCCCAATTATTACAAATAAAAGAAGCCCCAGGTGTGGCGTTGCCCGGGGCTGGGGGTGCCTCAGAGCCCCCACACCCTATTAAAATAAGTCCCAGGGGGTGGCGGTCCCCAGGGCTGAGGGGCCTCTCTGGGCCCCCCTTTACAAAGAGTTAATTGCCCCCGGGATTTGCCCCCCCGGGGTCCAAAAAAAATGCTATTTTTTTTATTGGCAGGGTACTCGTACCCTATGTGTACCCTGCCATTTTAAGGAAAAAAAAATTGGGGGCCTTGGGGGTCCTTGTGGGACCCCTGAGCAGGCCTAGGGTGCCAGGGTATTTCTACCTTGCCCCCTTTGTGCCTTTTGCGCACATGTTTTTCAATTTACTTTTGCCTTGGTTCTACCGAGGCACAAGATGGCTGCCAACACTTCCTGGTTTGGAGTGTTGACAGACAGTTTACAGCCAATTAGCATGCTGCTCGTGCTCGTAATGGTAAGCGTATAATCCTCGGACGGTACGCGTACGGTACAACTTCACAAAAATATCTATGATTTTACTTTTGATTTTCTCAGGAACTACTGCACGGATTTACACCATTTAACAAAAAGCACAATCTACAAACTAAACTCTACCGTTTTGCCAAATTTGGTGTAATTCCGTTCAGCAGTTCGGGCTGTAGCCGTGTCTAACGGTCCCTATAAAAAATTGCATGGGGAAAACACATTTTGGGACCCCCCTTTTTTCTTGGCCCCCGCTTCACGAATCACCCCCAAACATTCAGGAGAGGAGTGGAGCAGAGCAGGCCATCTTCTTGGAGAATTTCACGAAGATTCATCGACCGGTGCCAAAGTTATTCCAAATAGAATGTTGCGGATTTCCTATGGAAACTAGGTCCTAACTATAACTACATACTGGCGACCGCCAGTAGGTAATATATATATTGCTGTCAAACTATCCCGTAAATCCACCACAAATTGGGCACGGAGACCACTTCAATTGCCTATAGTTATTTTATGTTTTGCGATTGTCGGGCGGACAGTAAACATCAACATATAATTGCAGGATGCTACATCAGCTTGGGATTTAAGCTTTGCTTTCAAAAGTGAGTCAGATTCTGAAACAAAAAAGATCAATGGCTGGGCAACTGTTGCAGAAACTCTCCCTGGCAGAAGAGCTAGATTTTTTTACAACAAGACAGACGTCAGAAATGACATCCCAGGACTCAAAATGTCAGACAAAACAAAGGAGAAATAAAAGGCAGTGGTAAAGAAGAAATCTATGTCGGAAACGAAAAAACAGAGGGAAACAGACAGCTGGCAGGTTGAGGCACAAGTAGAATCTAGACCACAAGAACCAAAAACAATAATCAACCTGATGCATACAACTCCAGACCAAGCCGAAGCACAGTTATTATCATTAGGTCGTTTGTTCTGCCCGGAGAGTAACTTTAACTAACTACTCACAAACAAGAATGGATGGATATAAATTTGTTCGTAAAAAAAGCTTTCAAAATACCATCTTCTATGTAATGTAAATAACATCAGCAATCACACTTCCCAGGCCATATCCTCTTAAAGTCCAAGTGCTTTTTCAGCTTCAGATGTACAGCTATTATGTAAATTGCCAGAGCTACAGAAATAGAAAACAGCAAGTACCAAAAAAACTTTTATAGCCCAACAAGAGCTCAACACTTTTGGGACAATTCGCACAACCTTTAAACTGAAATCAACTTTTCTTTCAATTATGCCACACAACTCTATCAACATATTTACCGAACATATAATATCTGAAGTTAAAAAATTAAACCATCAAGCTCAAGGAGTGTGTAAAAGATACAACTACCAGGATTGCAAATACCGTCAGTTGGTTGATAAATTACAAGGCAAAGATCAAACTGTTATTCAGAATTCCGACAAGGGGGGCTACATTGTAATCTGGCCCAAAGCCAATTCCATAAGGGAAGCTATGAAACAACTGAATGACAGAGACTGGTACAAGAGAAGTAACATCCAAACAACTCGTGCCATACACAATGAATACATAATTCAGAGTTATTAGCATGTAAAAGTGCAGGCCTCCTTAGCTCAGATTAATATAAATTCCTCAAGAAGGAATTTGCAGTTACGCCAGTGCTTTATTTTATCTCAAAAATCCACATATATCCAACAAAGCCACTAGGTAGGCTATTAATTCCGGGACATAAAAAGTTCTTGGAAAACACATCCCGCTATATTGCCTATTTTCTACAAGAACTTAATCGAGGATTACCATCACACATCCAGGATACCAGCGATTTCCTCAGACATATTCACAACTGTCCATGGAAAGAAGATTATCTTTTAATGACATTGGATGTTACAACGCTTTACTCAAGCATTAACCAATAATTCAATTCAATTAATTTATATAGCGCGCTACATACCCGGAGGGTCTCAAGGCGCTTGGAGAAGGGTTGGGGGATTACTTGTCGAATATCCAAGTTTTAAGTTGCTTTCTGAATGCTGGGTGGCTCTGAGTGAGGCGAAGGTGAATGGGAAGTGAGTTCCAGGTTTTAGCCGCCAGGTAGGAGAAAGATCTTCCTCCCATGGTGGTTTTGTTGATGCGAGGTACAGCAGCAAGGGCTTGGTTGGAGGAGCGCAGCTGGCGGGAGGGGGTGTAGAAGGAAAGTCGTGTTTTGAGGCAATCGGGTCCAAGTTTGTAGAGTGCTTTGTGTGCGTGGGTTAGGAGGCGGAATGTTATCCTCTTATTGACGGGGAGCCAGTGGAGGTTTTTCAGGTGATCAGATATGTGGTCGTTACGCGGGATGTCAAGTATGAGTCTGGCTGATGCGTTCTGGATGCGTTGGAGTTTTTTCTGAAGTTTTGTGGTGGTGCCGGCGTATAGGGTGTTTCCGTAGTCCAGGCGGCTTGTAACCAGTGCGTGGGTGACCGTTTTTCTAGTTTCGGTGGGGATCCAGTGAAATGTTTTTTTAAGCATGCGAAGAATGTTGAAGCAAGATGAAGAAATGGTGTTGACTTGTCTGGTCATCGAGAGTGAGGAGTCCAGAATGACGCCCAGGTTCCGTGCGTGGTCTGTCGGGACGGGTGCTTTTCCAAGGGACTCTGGCCACCAAGAGTCGTCCCAGGCAGAGGGGGAGGTACCTAAGATAAGGACTTCTGTTTTGTCGGAATTCAGTTTCAGACGGCTGTGCTTCATCCACTCGGCTACTTCTTTCATTCCTTCATGCAGATTGGTTTTGGCGTGTTGGGGTCTTTGGTGAGTGAGAGGATAAGTTGAGTGTCATCAGCATAGGAGATGATGTTGAGGTTGTGTTGGCGTGCGATGGCTGCGAGGGGCCTCATGTATACGTTGAAGAGGGTGGGGCTGAGTGAAGATCCTTGTGGGATGCCGCAAATGACTTCAGTGGCCAGGCTCTGACTTGAATGGTGGGAGGCGGACTCTCTGGGTGCTTCCGGCAAGGAACGAGGTGATCCAATCCAGTGCTTTTCCCTGGATTCCGATGTTTCTGAGGCGTTGTATCAGGGTGCTATGACAGACTGTGTCGAAGGCTGCGGAGAGGTCGAGGAGGATGAGGGTGACTGTGTCTCCATTGTCCAGTAGAGTTCGAATGTCATCTGTAGCTGCGATGAGGGCGGTCTCTGTGCTGTGTTTGGCTCGGAAGCCGGACTGTGAGGAGTCGAGGGATTTGTTGGTTTCGAGGAAGGCGGCGAGTTGGTTGTTAACAGCTTTCTCGATGACTTTAGCCGGGAATGGAAGGAGCGAGATGGGGCGGTAGTTTTTGAGTTCGGTGGGGTCTGCTGTGGTTTTTTTTAGGAGTGCGCTGAGTTCGGCATGTTTCCAGCTTTCCGGGAAGGTGGCGGAGTTGAGGGAGCAGTTGATGACGTCTCGGAGGTGTGGTGCTATAATAGAATCTGCTTTGTTGAAGATGTGGTGAGGGCATGGGTCTGTGGGGGATCCAGAGTGGATGGAGTTCATCAGGCGGATGGTGTCCTCAGTGGAGATTGGGTTCCATTCATTAAGGAAGTTCAAGGGGGGGTGAAGGTATGGCAGAAGGTTGGGTGGGTTGGTCTCCGGGTTGGTTGTCGAAGCTGTTGTGGATGTCTGCGATTTTGTCGTGGAAGAACGAAGCTAGGGAGTCGCAAAGGGTTTGGGAGGGAGTGATGTTGTTGGAGTTGGCCGTGGGGTTGGTAAACTCTTTGACAATGTTGAATAATTCCTTGCTGTTGTGGGCGTTGTTGTCTAGTCGGTCTTTGAATGCGGCTTTCTTGGCAGTCCGGATCAGTTGGTGGTGTATGCGGGTGGCGTTTTTGAAGGCGTCCCTGGTGCTGGTGTTTGGGTCTTTTTTCCAGGCCTTCTTAAGGGAGCGACAAAGTTTCTTGGATTTCTTAAGATCATCGTTGAACCAGGGGGCGTTTTTGTTGCCTAGTTTGATTTGACGTTTTTTCAGGGGTGCTAGGATGTCGGCGCTGTTGGTTAGCCATTGAGTGAGGTTAATGGCTGCTTGGTTGGAGTTCGAAGAGTGGGCAGGGGGGTTTTGAAGAAGCGATGAGGAGATCTGGTCGATGGTGATTTTGTTCCAGTTTCTTCGCAGAGTAGATTGAGGATGGTTGTGGGTTGTGGTCTTATTGTAGATAAAGTGAACGCAGCTGTGGTCCGTCCAGTGGAGAGGTGTGGTGTGACTGAAGGAGATATGTTTGCTGGAGGTGAAGATAGGGTCGAGTGTGTGACCTGCGTGGTGAGTGGGGGTATTAACAAGTTGTTTGAGTCCTAGGTTGTCGAGATTGTCCAGAAGGGCGGTGGTGTTGCTGTCGTTGTTTTTTTCCAGGTGAAAATTGAGGTCTCCCAATAGAATGTAGTCCTCTGAGGGGAGGGCGTGTGGGGTGATAAAGTCAGTGATGTCTTCACAGAATTGTGCACGGGGTCCAGGTGGTCTGTAGAGGAGGGTGCCTCTGAGAGTGGTCTTGGGGTCGGTGTGGATCTGGAAGTGAAGGTGTTCGGCGCTAGCGAGGTTGGCGTCTGAGCTGGTTGAGATGTGGATGGAATTCTTGTGGACAATAGCGATGCCTCCTCCTGTTTGTTTGTTGCGGTCTTTTCGGATGATCTTGTATCCGTCCGGGATGGCTATGGTGATGTCTGGGGCTGAGGAGGCGTTCATCCATGTTTCAGTTAGGAAGGCGACGTCCGGAGAAGTGGTGTCTAGTAGATTCCAGAGGTCGATGGCGTGTCTGTGGACCGAGCGGGTGTTGAGCAGGATGACATCATTCTACCTAGTAAAATAATCATTTTATGTTCCAGAATCAGATTTTTCAGCAAGTTCAGGGAGTTGCCACGGGGCCAGCTTTCCCCCAGCCATGTTTGTCTCCACATGGACTGGTGGGAGGAGCTTGTCCGCATGGCAATCTATAAGGAAACTATAGATAAACATGTTATTGTATAGTTGAGATATATAGACGACCTTTTCATAATATGGAGGGGATCCAAAGACAGTGCAATACATTTTTATCCAAAATTAATGTTAATGACATTATTCTGACATTAATCTGAATTTTACGGCACCCATTAGTGCAGAATCGTTCTATTTTCTCGATGTACAGGTTTACATTGCCAACATGAGACTAGAAACTAGGCTACATCGCAAGGAGACGACAGGCATAACAGTTCTACACGGTACCAGTTTCCATTCAAAGCACTTGATGCACAGCATTCCTTATGGTGAAAAGCACTAATTCTAAGTAGATCAGATTTGTTGTTTAAGATCAAAGAAAAGAGGGAAGACACCAGTGTAGCTGGGCAGGAACAAAAAGGAGAACAGGAAACTAGATTAATCCTTACTTACAACAAACAAGAAGGCAGATTAAGAAACATAATCAAAAAGAACTGGCCACTATTACTAAGTGACCCTATTATTGGTTCCCTTCTGCCCAAAAGTCCGGCCATTACCTTCAGGAAAGCTATTTTCAAGAGTAATGCTTTAGTCAGAAGCAGCCCGGAAGTTTTGACAACTGGCAATTGGTTGACCGGTAAAAAAGGATTTGTTAACTGTAATAATTGAAAAGATTAGAGGCCCCCTACTACTAAAGTGAAGTTCACCTAGAAATACATACTGTAAAGTTCCCAGGGCAACTTCAATATATGTTTAAAAATTCATCATGAAAGTGGTTTCAAGAGAGGAGACCATCACACGATGTACAAAAATACAAAAAGATGTTTTATTAAATATTTTCTACATCAATTATACCATATTTAACTTATTGTAACAGAGCAATCACTATATCATTCTACATGCATACCGCACTCATTCATATACCCATACATACAGATCAAACATATGATTGAGTTCTTTGAAAACATTCTATACATTTGATTTGTAAGAATTGTAAGTGGGTGGTGATACTGTATCCCAATGTTAATCACAATTTATAAATTCAGTCGAGGAATGCACCAAAAAGAGATGTGGCAGTAATTCATCTACACGCGTTTCGCCAGTAGTCTGCCTTCTTCAGGAATGCCACTTCCCAAATATTTCTCGGGTGAGGATAAGTCGCCTGCGGTGGATAAAGAGCGTTCTCAATGGCAGGCTGTCACTTCATATGCAGATCCCGTTAAGTGATGCATGTGGGATCCTAAGCATATATAGTCCATGGAGCTAGAATGATGCTCCTAAATGGTGAAATGGTTTACTTTTGTAAAAGGATTTCTATATGCAACCTGGCCCTGGATAAACGAATATTAGTGGGAGGCAACGAGCTGTGTACCGAGATTCTAAAGCTGCATTCTGCACAGAGGAGGACAATCCTTCTTGTGAGAAACACTACTGCATCAGCTTGTACTTCTGTGTTCCGTCATAGGGTCTGCATGGTGTCCAGATGCCGAGAGCATCACTTAATGGGATTGGCATATGAAGTGAAAGCCCGCCATTGAGAACGCTCTTTATCCACCTCAGGCAACTTATCCTCCCCCGAGAAATATCCCTCATCTCTTTTTGGTGCATTCCTCGACTGAATATATAAATTTTGATTAACATTGGGATACAGTATCACCACCCACTTACAATTCTTACAAATCAAATGTATAGAATGTTTAAAAGAACTCAATTATATGTGTGGTCTGTATGTATCGGTATATGAATGAGTGCAGTATGCATGTAGAATGATATAGTGATTTCTTTGTTACAATAAGTTAAAAATGGTATAATTGATGTAGAAAATATTAAATAAAACATATTTTTGTATTTTTGTACATTGGGTCGCTGTCATGACATATTGCAAAGAGACATTTGAGACATACGCCGAAGAACTGCCACAGGCCTCCAGACCTAGGGATTTTTGGGAACCGTTTGTGCAATACATTAGCTCTACACAAAATGATGTCTGATTGTATAATGCAGTAGGTTAGTAATATTCAAATGTGAGGTTTCTATGTACCAGATGTGGTGGGAGGCAATGTGAGGATCGGGGTGGTGGAGTGCGGCGCTTGCTAGCCCGGGAATCATGGGACTCGTTGGGTGTAGCCTCAAAGTTTCAGCTGTGAAATACACCTGGAAAAAAGATCACGGTGCAGATGCTCATATCAATCAGTTAAATATCATTGCATACAGTCAATTGTTGATTATTGGTATCAAAGTTGTGCAAATTTGTATTGTTAGTCTTCTGCTGACCTGAATAAATAAATAATAATTAAAAAAAGTATTACATCTAAAACCCCAGGACTTTACATTACTTCGAGGAGCAAGAGGACCCTACCAAGAAGAAGAGCTGAAGAGCTGGAAGGAGGAGTACTGCCCCTTTGCTGTGTGGGGTTGGCCTGCAGTGGCTGCTTCTGTCTATGGTAGAGAAAAAGGACTGATTAAATGATCACTTCATGCCATACGATGCCTGTTTCCTAGCCGCCTTCACGGTCCAGGAGAGACCGCAATGCCACAGTGTTTTCGCCACCGCTGTCCCAGGCTACTCAGAGGACAAAACTACAATCCCCAGCGTTCCCGGTGTGGTGCTTGATCATCAGCGTAACTTGGAAGCGCCAGGAGGTGCTTAAAGGGTGGCGCAGGCTCCCGCTGTGCGGGCAAAGTCCTGCCCAGGGCGGGCCCATCTGTGCCCGTCAGAGACCGGAGGAGACTGGGCTGGGGCCCCTCCCCTGAGACCTGCACCACAAGAAGGTACAGTGGATGGTTCCCTTATTTCATATATCACCTCCAAGATACTTAAGCCACTAGTATTGTCCCTATATTCGCTACATACCTGACCTAGTGAGATAACTCTAAGATGAACAAGTGAGAGGGGAAGGGGAAGGGCGTGCAGCTGGGTGGGAGTATCGTGGGGACACTTGATCAATTTTTGATTAGAGTTACTTCTGTACTTAAACACGAGATAGTGAGGACGGAACGACGTCTATCTTGGGAGCATTTCTCTAATAGAAGATCTTCGTTGGGGAGCATGGCTCTCCTTTCCACCCAGGACTGCGGACTCAGCACTGATCAAGTGCGCGTAATGGCATCAGATGTAGCCTCTGAATTTAGGCTCAGAAATACTCACTGGCCCGACATCTTGTGAGTATGTGCCCGAAGTAGAGCTAACCCACACCATTCAAAGAGCTGCAACTAGGGCATCAGGATTTTGTCAACAACCTTGTGCTTGGGACTAACTCCTGACCCTGTTGTGAAGAGGAAGAGGGGGTTGGCCTGCAGAGACCTAAACCTGCAAAATTTGCAATGCAGTCTAGAAGAGGGGGAGATGACATAGCAGACCATGGATCAAGAGTCCAAAGTTTCACAAAAATATCAAATACTGACACTCCCCAAGCATCCTGCCTTGCCACAGATGAAGTCATGTGGCAGAGGTTGGAAACCCTGGTCTCTATTATGGTAAACCCCATTATATCAAGACTGGTCCAGACTGAAGAGAAGGTAAAAGGTATTGAATCACAGGCTAAGTTAAACTTTCGTTCTACAGAGGCATTACTAATCAAAATCAGGCCCTCTTTACCATCTAATGAAAATGCCCAGACCACTGGAGCTACTACCCAAGAGACAAGTAAACGGGCACTCATTGAGAAACCATCTATAACTACAAGGGCGAAGTCTGTACCCCAAACCAAGGCTTTCCCCTCAAACATCAATCTAGCCAAATCCATGGATGAAACTAATAATATAGCTGATACATCTGGCGAATTTGCCCAAATTTTCACGAGTCCAACCAATGCTAAAAAACAAAATAAAGTGACTGATGTAAATAATGTATCATTGGCCAATACTGACTGTGTTACCACTAAGCAGAATATAATATCTTTGAGGCAGGGAAGCTCATGTGTTAACAGGAAGTATGAAAGATCAATCAGACTCACACCAAAGTCTGGTACTCAGACTTCAACTCTCCATCTGCCACCTGCGGCTACTCCCCTGGTGGTGGTAATGGGAAATGTGCCATCATTGCGGGAGGGTAAGGCAGAATCAACAGATCAACTAATGACTAAATCTATGCATTGGCTGGACCAAAAGCTGAGGGGAGCAGTGGTGTGAGATGGGAACATACAAAGTCAATTGATTATGGCTAGGAGAGTAACTTGGATAGGGCCTACAAGAAAAGAAAAGGGGGAGACTGTATGGTCTTAAATTTTAATAATGGTTTTATTGTCAAATTTCTTCTGGATATCTTAGGCACCAATCTATACAGGAATCTTAATAATATTATGGTGCTACCACTGTTTTTTTTTATAGATCGCCCCTCCAACAACTACCAGAGATCCATCATGGCCTCAAGAGGATTACCCAGGGCATTCAATCTAAGATGTGAAAATAGATTTGCCCCCCTCTCTGACTTAGAAGCCTGCAACTGACTGTACGCAACTGAACCACACTGAGAGCAGCATAAGTCAGTCTTTAACACCTTTGTTTACTGGGGAATGGTCGACAGGCAGTACTACCAACACAATCAGAGAGTAGAGGAAATCAGTCTTTTCCGGTCCTTACCAATGGTGATACTTTATTGTTATCTAACAGCCTCCAGGGGTCTCAAAATATGACACTTAAAGTAGATATTAGGAATATATTGGGAAATGATTTGAAACAGTGTAATAAAAATCGGCCTAACACACAGCCTAATGATGATTGTTTAGTGTCACCATCCCCTCAGTTATCGCTAGGGGCGACTGAAGCAAAGGGAATGGAACTGAGCAACCTTTTTACTAAGCAGGGAATTGTAAACCTGCAGGGCACTGATTCCCCTAGCGGTGACCGGTGATCCCGTAAGCCATTTATTAGCTATTGCATCATGGAACATTGCTGGTTTACATTCCAAGATTGTAGCCTCAGATTGGTCATCCTTCATAGAGGGCCATGATATCTGGGTTTTCCAGGAAACTTGGACATAGGATCCTATTTTTCGACCTGGATTCCTGAACTTTGCAAAACCCGCTATTGCTAGACAAAAGGGGAGACCTTTGGGGGGACTTACTATCTGGGTAAGGCAACACCCAGGATACAGGGTGGAAGAGATAACAACAGATAGCCTTGATATCCTGGCTATCATGCTACGATCACAATATGACTTAGATATCATAGTGACCAATGTCTAAGCAAGAGGGATGGTGGGTTGAAAATTCTCAAATACTATCTCCTTACTAGAAACCCTTATTAAGAACTCTGGGGAAATAATCATATAGTTATCGCAGGTGACTTTAACTGTACTTTCGAGCCCCTAGGTTACGAAGATGGTGGCCTCAGTAGTGCAGAGGACTCCCTTTGGGGTATTCCATCGCTAACTTTACCCCCGATAAAAAAATGGACAGAGGCTGCACTTCAGTTAAAAAGCCTGGGTCTGGAGCAAGGCATTAGGGCTGCAAATGGAGGGGCTGTATCTGATAGCGACGGCCAGCACACTTACAACAATGGGTTAAGAAGTAGTCGCATTGACTATTTTCTTATTACCATGGAGCTATGGCCCCGGCTTATCGATATGGCAATACAATCGAGAATTTAGAGTGACCATAACCCATTATTGCTAACTCTACAGATAAAGGGTTTGGAAAACCAGGCAGAGCAGACTGCGATAGTGACTGCAGATGTAATTCTGACTAACGACATGCGAAGGGTAAAATGGGCAACATTTTTGGGGAATGATTATAACTTAGAGCAGATGAGGACTGCAGTGGAAAATACACTATTAGCTATTTCAGTATTAGACCCCACGGCAGATAGCAATAATGTGATCATAAAGACACATGAAGAGCTTTTTGCTAAGCTCAAAAGTTTCTTCATTAAGATTACAAAACCTAGCAGCCGAGTTCCCAAAAAATCAGCTAAGTGGTACAATAAGGACTGCAGAGCTGCGTATAGGCATTTGTCTCAGGCTATAAGGGGGAAAACAAAAGACGAGGTTAGAACTGCACGGACTGCGTATAAAAAAGCCCAATATGTAGCAAAAAAAAGAGTTTGATTAATTAAGATGGAATGAACTATTGCAGACAAGTACTGCGAAAAATGTGCCGAAATTCTGGCAGACAGTAAAATGGGGAAGTGGTGAAATTATGCAAACCCCAGTTAATAACGTACCACCAGAACAGTGGGTTTCTTATTCTCAGGCACAATTCGCTGCCCTGCCAGACAACTCCAGTAAAAATGTGGAACTAGTCCCAGAGATGACGCTGTCTTTTAAGATCAGGGAAGTTGAAATTGCCCTGGATGCAACTCAACCGGAAGTGCACCCGGCCCGGGTTGTATTCCAGACGATTTATTTAGATAAGATAAAGCCAACTGGCTTAAATACAACCATATTTTAGCAAATGCTATAGCCAGAGGGGCTCCTATCCCTGATTCTTGGTGTGGCACCGAAATTATACAGATTTATAAAAAAGGGGACCACACCTGCCCAAGAAATTATAGGCCAATTAGTTTAATAGATACGATGCAAAAGATCATGGCCAGGCTCGTGCTGAGCCAAATAAATTCATGGATAGGTGAATGTGACATTCTATCAACACTACAAGCTGGCTTTCGCCCCTTGTTAGCACCATTGATCAAGTTTTTAGATTTATGGTAATCTATTGGAGCACTGAATTCATGGCTGGGGGAACCTTATATGCAGCCTTTGTAGATTTAAAATCTGCATTTGATTTAGTCCCCTGAAACAAACTATGGGAATCTCTAAAAGATGCAAGGATGGCTCCAGAACTTCTCTTTCTGATTGTTAAATTGCATGAGTCCAACTATGCTCAGGTTCGCTCGGGATCTCAAGGAAAGGTTACAGAACGGTTTCCGGTAAGCAAAGGGGTACGACAAGGGTGTGTTATGGCACCCACTCTTTTTTCACTCTTTATTAATAGGGTTGTTACCTATTTTTTAACATATCCAACAAATGCTCCCTCACTTGCCGGCCTAAAGGTACCACTACTAATGTTTGCGGACAATACCTTAATTCTGTCCAAGACACAAACAGGTCTGCAACGTGCCCTGGATAGGTTTACGGTCTTCTGCAAAAACCATGATTTTGTGGTTAATGTAGACAAAATGAAATTCATGGTCTTACATAGACATAAATCAGTGAAAGGGAGAGTAGTAATGTCTTACTGGAATAAACTGACACCTTTACATATCTGGGAGTTACCCTGGGAAAAAGGTTAAATTGGAAACCCCAGATTGACCTATTGGCTTTAAGGCAAGGCCAACTTGCAGGTGTTCTTTTAAAAGAGCACCGGCTTTCATATAATAAGCCGGTAGGCCCAGCATTAACGATCTATAATGCAAAGATTAGGGCATCAATATTGTATGGGGCTGCATTATGGGGCTTCGAAAATGTAACATTGCTAGCTATGGCCCAAAATAAGTTTATGAGATCGCTGACAGGTCTCCCACAATCAAATCCTCTTAAACCCCTCTTCTTAGATCTGGGTTGTACAGCATTGGAGGAGTTAGCTTCCTATAGGCACATAGAGTATTGGAGAAGGCTCTAGACTACGCCGGAGCTCCTACCATATACAAAAGATAAAGAGCATGTTGGATGACATGGGGTTTAGCCATCTGTGGGAGAGTCCAGCGGGTATTATGTTCCCACTCAAAAAAGATTATAAGGAAGCTTATTGTAATGTAGTTATTGTAATGTAGAGAATATTAAGTTGCTGTCATTCATACAAAACACCTCCATTACTGGTATTTTTCTGGAGCATAAATTTGAAGCAAGATTTGAAGCATATTGGAACTTCATTCTCCTTTTCTGCCCACATTCAACAAGTAATGGCTGGCTGCCTTAATAAATTGAGAAATTTACGTAAATTCCTGGACTTATTACCCGAAGACTGCCGCAAACTTGTAATCCATGCCACAGTAACATCTAGGCTGGACTATGCCAATGGCTTGTACTTGGGCCTGTCGAAGTATGCTATCCAGCAATTACAACTGGTGCAAAATGCGGCGGCAAGGCTGATCAAACACATACCGTTCAAACAACATATCTCGCCATATCTGCGGGAGCTGCACTGGTTACCAGTGAAAAGAAGAATTGAGTTTAAGGCTCTGACGCTTGCCTACCGTGCTTTGCAGGGCAACTGCCCACACTATCTCAAACTAAGACTCCCCCGCTACAAACAGACACGCTCCCTGCGATCAAATGCGCGAAATTTGCTTCTGGTCGCACGCATCTCAAGAGCTCGCTTGGAGGGAGGACGTTCAAAGCCGCAACAGCCAGATTGTAGAATGCCCTTACACCTGAACTGCGCAATGCGAGCTCAGAAGTGTTTTTCAGGAAACAGTTAAAAACCTGGCTTTTTAATCACTAAACCTCTTCTGTGGCACTTGAGTCACCGTCCCCCGCTCCACTTGCTCACTGAGCGCCGGGACACTTCAGTGGGAGGTAGCTGTTGCGCTATATAAACTTCAGTATTATTATTATTATTATTATTATTATTATTATTATTATTATTATTATTATTATTACGAGACCATATGATAGGAAATTGTTCCACCAATTCAGAGTAGGCTCACTACCCATAAAATCTTTCACAATAGAATTGCAAAATACAAAAGATATTAAATTTCCTTCATGCCATCTGATGGAGAAGTCAATAATGCACATATTGTTTGTATGCCCTGCATATAAACGTCCCAGAAGCAAATGGTTAAAGTCGATCTGCTCCAATCTAGGCACAAGATCAAGTACAATTGCTTTGCCGCAATTTGAAAAAGAATTTGCAGGAAGACATAGTTAAAGCATTGGCTAAGTTCTTGATCTGGATATGGGATATCCTTAGAAATAACATGAATAAACCAGGTGCTGTGAATGTTAATCCACTCTGTAATAATTAAGGAATTATGTTCTCTGTAAATTGGGGAGGTTTGGAGCCGAACTTAACATGAGACTCACCTGCACTTTAGGTCTATTCTGCCTAATTGCTGAGATTCTGAAAAACTTCTTATCTAAGGCTGCTACCATACATTAGGTATTATTAGTCCTATATCATGAAATGACAAATGATTTTTTTTAATTCTTCTTAATATAATCTTTTATTATTTTAATATTTTGACATTTTATTCTTGATCTGTATTATCAAAACCATGTAATTAGTGGTGATTAATGATTAATGTTTTGTATCTTATGTGTCTTTAGTGATTGAAATTATCGACTACTTTGACTTTGACTGACTCTTTTGACCCTGCTGTGGTATCCTGCTTGTAAAGAACTCTCCAAGGGCCACGGTGCTGGCCTCCTGTTCTGAGAAACTCAGGGATATATGCCCTGTGTGCTTCACTGTCACTGAGCCCTGTGTGTTTGGGGATCTGCCCACACTCTGGGGCATATTTATCACCTTCACTGAGCCCAGCGAATTTGGGGCTTTGCCGGCGCTCTGGGGGCATTATTTTCACCGAGCTCCATATGCCCTGCGATCTCAAGATCTCTTCCTTTGGAAGCGGCACGCTGAAACCTCCAGAGCCCCGAGTTGGTTTCTGCTTTGAGCGCTGTGGCTGTCCTGCTGAGAGTGTTGGGCTCTCCGTGTTTGGAAGTTATTTAAGCCATGCAGGAAGAAGTTGCCTGCCCAAGGAGCTGCTTCTTCGACACCGCAGGACACTAGGTGTCGCCTAGCAACACCAGGGAAACCGCCAGGAGGAGAGAGCGCTGTGGCCAACACAACCCCGCCCAGTAAGATGCCGCGTAGAGATGTGAGATAGTGGGGTGTGGTGTACAAGTAAGTGCTTCTTTTGATATGTTTCTGGCACGCTCAGGCGTGCTCCATGTTTTCATCCTATTATGTTTGTTAGTTCCGTGCACTTTTGAAGAGAATGTTTCTCTTCAAAAGTACATCGCTCGTGGAACAACCTTCTTCTGGATGCTTAACTGTTTTCACTGCATTCAGCTGTTGGTCTTCATCCTGTTTGGTCGTGCTCCTGTATTATGCTGCCAATGTTGGAATAAACTATTCTTATAGTTTAAACGTCTTTATTGCCTTCATTCCAACTTTACATTTTGGCGACAAGGAATATTCTTTTGGCGGCATTTTACTATTTTTGCACAAAAATACTTCAAATACCTCCTTCAGAGAAACGTCTCACATCGGAACCTCGGATCCAATCTCTACATCTTCATGTCAGAAACCTGCTCTCCCTGAGCACAAAGTCGACTTTTTGACGCATTTTTATTGGTTTTCCTGACTTCAGCAAGCGGAGCGAATGATTTGTGGAGCAACCTATGACGCGAATAACTATGTCAATGCAATGACTCATAGTGACGTCACCACGCTCATTCACGCTCCGGTGGCCATCTTGGTTTTACTAAAGAAGCTGTTTCCATGGTAATGGTTCACGGTGAGCGTTTCCGAGTGTGATTTCTTCGTTTTAAAAGGTATTTTCTTCAATTTTATTTTCAAAACAAGACATTTGAGTAATTTATTTAGTACAAACAAGTACTACTTTGGAGAACTTTGTTTTATTAAAAGAAAACAAGCTTTAATAATTTTCTGAAGTTTTGACAAAGGATTTAAATTTATTTATTTATTTATAATGGCCACTAATCAACAAATCGTTAATTTAAATCATTTCCTGCCTACTCCAGGTAAACCAAAAGAGGCATGGAAATTATGGTACAAAAGGTTTGAGAATTATTTAGTGGCGATTGGAGCAGATGAATATTCTGCAAAAAGAAAATTGGCTATTTTATACAGTCATTTGGGAACTACTGGGAAAGAGATTTTTAATAATCTTCCGATTTCTGAACCACCACCTGGTAATGGAGATGGATGGAATGTGTTTACAGACGCAATTTTAAGACTAAATAAAAAATTCTTAGAACAACCCAGCGTCATTATGGAACGTTTTAACTTCATGAGAAGGAAACAACAACAGGATGAATCTGTTGAGGACTTTATCTCTGTTTTAAGAAATTTGGCTGTAGAGTGTAATTTTGGGGCATATCTGGATACCGTCCTCAGAGATCAATTTGTGTACAATTGTTATCACAAGAAAATACAGGAAAGAATATTAAGTTGTCGCGACCCAACTTTAAATGAAGTTTTAGAAATGGCAAAGAGTGTTGAAAGGTCGATAGTTTCCTCAAGATGCATCACTGATGGAAATATGCTTCAACCAGATAAAGACATTCAGATCAATGCTGTCCTTCAAAAGAATCCTTCATTTAAGCCTTTTCAAAGAAAGGTTAACTCATACTGTTTTAGATGTGGTTCCAAAAACCATCTGAGCAACAGTCCTACCTGTCCTGCATTAGGAAAAAAGTGTACTTTTTGTAGTAGAACTGGTTACTTCAATATAGTTTGTAGGAACAGGAAAACAGTTAGAATTAATAATCTTTCCTCTCTTTCCTCATTTGAAAATTCTCATGCCAATGTTTCTAATGTTGATGTTTCATCCCTACAATCTTCATTTGATGATGTTCACATTAATTCTGTTGAAGATGTGAAATATTGCAATAATTCATCTGAAAGGAAAATGTTATCAATTGATTTAGTTGAAATTGCTCATGACAGTGAACGTGTTAAAGATCCTACTTGTGATGTAATTGTTGACAATGTAAAATTGGACATGATGGCAGATTCTGGAGCACCAGTTACCATCATCTCCGATGTTTTATTTAACGAGCGTTGGAGTAGAAAAGTGACTCTTTTGCCTCTAGATATCATTCCTAAAGATTATAATGGGAATAGTATTGATATGTTGGGGTATTTTGTAACTAAGATTGAATGCTTAGGTAGGTGCACTACAACAAAGGTCTATGTAGCGATCAATGGCAAATACATTGTTGGGTGGCAGGACCTGGCTAAAATGGGATAAAAATTTGTACCAGGATCAGATACGCCTGTTCAAGTTAATGAGACATCAATTTTTAATGTAGCTGATGAAGAAAATATGGAGGTCCATGGTTTAATATCTGAATTTCCAGAGGTATTCAAGGAATCTGTTGGCTACATTAAAGATTTTGAGCATCTAATTAGGCTTAAACCCAATGCCATTCCTGTTTGTCATAAGTTAAGAAATATTCCTTTGAATGTGAGGGATGAACTTAAGAAAGTGTTGGACAAATTAGTTTTGGAAGTCATCATTGTCCGAACTAATTCTTCCCTATGGGTTAGTCCTATTGTCGTAGTTAAGAAAAAAGATTCATCCATTCGTTTGTGTGCAGACTTACGTTCTCTTAATCAGAATATTATTGTGGGTTGCCATCCATTGCCCAATATTCAGGAGTTGTTAACGGGTATTTCAGAATCGAAAATGTTTACACTTTTGGACCTCAGGAGTGCGTACTATCAGATTCCTCTCTCGAAGTCCTCTTCTGAACTTACTACGTTCATAACTCCTTTTGGAGCATTACCTTGGTCACAGTATTTCTGCTCATGGTATCAAACCGAAAGTCTGTTTGACAAAGGCAATTTCTAATGTTGTCATTCCAAAAGACAAGGATTCTCTCAGGTCGTTCCTGGGTCTAGCTGAATACTATCCACAATTTATTCAGAATTATTCTCAGTTTGTTCAACCCTTTCGTGTCTTACTTAAAAAAGATGTGAAGTTTACTTGGTCTGAGGAGGCTAACAACTCTTTTGACACGATAAAAAAAAGTTATAGTAGAAGCAACTGCTTTGTCATCTTTCAATCCTAGCTTACAATGCACCATTGCAGTTGACGCTAGTCAAAAAGGGTTTAGTGCAGTACTTACTCAAAGGAGCAGTTATAAAGAAAATACTGTAGGTTTTGCTTCCAGGGCTTTGAATGTGGCTGAGTCACATTACAGTACCATCGAAAGGGAAGCCCTTGCCTGTTCCTGGGCTGTTGAAAAATTTAAAACATTCATCTGGGGTTCACATTTTACGCTTCTTAGTGATCATAAGCCTTTGTTACATCTCCTCAATGGTAACGGAACAGGCAAGGCTTCTTCCAGACTTGTTCGAATATTATCAAAGTTGCATGAATACAATTTCACCATCAAACACATATCTGGTGGTAATAATTTAAGGGCGGATGCTCTTTTGAGACTGAGTTTGGAGAAAGATGGTGAGGAAAATGATGTTATTGATGATGTTGAATGTGTTGTAGCATCTATAGAGGAATTAGTGCTTTCACCTTTTTGCATTTCAGAGGCTGATTGGTTGAAGAGTTGATCTGAAGATATGGTTTTGGTTGGTGTTAAAAACTTGATTGTTTCAGGTTGGCCCAAAATTTGTGCACTCCCTGCCTCATTGAAAGTTTTTGCACAGGTTTCAGAAGAACTCACAATTGTAAATGATGTCATTTTCAGGGGTGATTTATGTGTTCCGCCTTTGAGCATTCGCAAAAGACTTTTTGACTTTGCTCATCAAGGACACTTAGGTATTGGTGGTACTTCCAGGAAGTTAAAGGAGCATTTTTGGTGGCCTGGCTTAGATAGGGACGTTACCAATTGGATTGATTCTTGTTCCACATGCTTGATTTCGGACAAGCATTGGAAGACACCCCAGTTACCTTTACATACGGTTCCATTTCCTGAGGAGGCGTGGCAAAAGTTAGCCATTGACTTTTCTGGTCCTTGGGAAATTTTGCCTAGTGATAAGCGCTACATAATGTCTTTGATTGATTACCATTCGAAGTGGTGTGTTTTTGAGTTCTGTGAAAACCCTAGTTCTGCAGTGGTTATAAAATTTTTGAGTAAAATATTTCTTTCTGAGGGTCCTCCTAGGGAATTAGTAAGCGATAATGGCTCTCATTTTTGTTCTTCTTCTTTTGAAACATTTTTAAAATTATATGACATTAAACACCTTAGAGTAGCGCTATATTCGCCTTCCTCGAATGGTTTAATAGAAAGAATGAATACGTTTTTTAAGGAAGGAATCCAGACTGCTGTTGCCTCTAGTATGGATGTGGAAGAATTTCTAAGGGGCAAATTGTGGTCTTATTTGGTTACTCCTCATAGTACTTGTTAGACCTGGCACCTTGGCGTGAGTCTCCCTTCCACTTTTTGCTGATGTGCCTCCGATGTTTTGCTGGTTTTCCGATACTCAGGGCACTGCGCCACGGCTGACCCGTGCCGCAGTGCAAGTGCTCCCGACTGTAAATTGTACATGCGATTGGTATCCATGATTGGTTCATTGGATTTACTGTTAGTCCCTAGTAAAGTGCACTAGAGAGTGCCGGGGCTTGTAGATGCCAATACTGCTTGTGGGCCTGCAGCGCTGGTTGCGCCACCCACCGAAGCAGCCGTAAAGATGTGTCTGGGAACTGCGACCGCAGAACCCGCGTGCGGTCTCGTACTGTCACGCTAGCTGGGCAAGTGCACCCACTTGCCAGCCCCGAACCTTCCCTTGACTACATATTAGTCACCCCTATGGTAGGCCTGCGGGCAGGGTGCGTTGTAGGTGTAAGGTAGGACAAGCCCTGATGTGTGTGGCATGTCCTAGTAGTGACTTACAACCAAAACCGTATTTCACTATTGAAGGCTACCTGCTCCATTAGGCCAGACTGAGCTGCTGGAATTATTACGCCCTATAATCCCAGCAGGCTCAAGGAGCATGGTAGCGAGTCGTGTTTAGTATGCCTGAACTCAGGATGATAAAATATTTCTTTTAGTAAAGTTTATTGTAGTATCCTGGGTTTGCAAATGCTACTTTTAGAAAGTTAGCCTTTGCTTGCATAACCATTTCAGCCCGCCTCTGCTGGTATGTGTATCTGACTGTCTGGGACGTGTGAGTGACAGGGCTGGGGGGATGACAGGTGGTGAATGCGCAGATTACACCTTAGTGGGAGGTAGGAGTGCCTCTTGACTCGAACTGTAGCTGTGCTCTGCCACCACAATGCTGGCTCCACCATCCTGGGGAGCGACCGATGACTCAGCCGGCACCTGGCCCAGGAAGGGCGAAGCCCCCATCAACAAGGTACTCTGGCCGCCCCTGTCCGCACAATGCTGGCTCCACCTCCTGTGGGGCGTCTGATGCGCCTGCCCCTCACACTGAAAGCAGAAGCCGGAGTACACCCACCAGGGTACTCAAGGACTGAGAGTGGCTATGCAAAGGCCCCCCTGGCCTGCGAGAACAAAAGAAATGGCCTATAAAAGAAGGAGCCCTGCTCCTTGAAAATTAGATCCTGTTTGGGCTACAGAAGGAACTCTGCCCGACGAGAAGGACCGTGAGAGACAAGGAAGGGTGCTGACTCTTGCCTGTGTCTGGTGCCTTGCTGCCGAAGGAGAGGAAGAAGGAAAGACTGCGAGAAGACTTTTGCTTTACTTTGTGCCAAACTCTGCTAAAAGATCTCCAAGGGCTTGCAAACTGAACTTGCCCCCTGACCAGCGCCCCAGGACCAGTGGGCGCTACACCCTGAAGAAAGCGACTGTGTGTGTGCTGCTTATCGCTGCAGTACCGACGGAGGAATCTCCTCCAAGGCAACGACATCCACCTGACCACCGTCACCGGGGCCCAAAGCAACAGCGAAAGCAAAGTAAGGACCAGCCGCCGCTGGCCCGAACACCGTGACCGCAACTGCACCGGGAGCCCGAGAGCAAAGGGAAGGAGGACCCGTCCGGTCCAAGCTCTCGAGTTGACTGCGCCACGAGCAGCCAATCCACTTGCAAAGACGGACAGTTGCCCTGTGAGAATCCACTAGGTCGGTATCTGGCCCGACAGCTCAGCTGTGAGCGCACAGCTGCACCGGCACTTGGCTGGGTACGTCCTGCACTTGGGGACCGTACTGCCACTTGCCGCCACCACACAGCCGCCGCCTCCAGGGTCGGAGCGGACGACGAGGAGAGGACCCGGCCGCCACAGAACACCGCTGCCCCGGACGACCCGTGAACTGCTCGGCTGAGAGCCGCAACGAACAGCGACCCCGGGAAGGCAACGCGACGTGGGACAGATCCCCTGGAAGCCGCCGGCTCCACAAGAACTTTGTTGACACCGGCCTGAGGGCCCTAAGAGAACGCTTATTGCTAGAAAGAACTGTGGCAACTTGAACTAAGTAATTTGAACCCGATACCGTAAAGTACGTTGACTGTATTCTCAAGCCTGCTCAAAATCTATATAAAGATATATATTTTTACAGAATACAGTCTGGTCTCGTTGTGTGGTGGGTTGGTTGTGAAGGTGTAATATTGCAAGTGTTTAACCCTATGTGCCCCAAGGATTAGCCTACGACTGCTTAGCCACACTACCTAGAGGGTAAGCAGAGGTTGTCTGGAAGGCAACCCTCAGCCCTGACGAGGAAGAGAGAGTCCCTGCTTGTCGCTATTGTTGCACTGCGCCAATTAGAGCCTCCCCCTTCCTACATTGGACGCAGCGGTGAGGATTTTCGAATTTACACTTGCGATATCTATACCTGAGCTTCTGACCACTACACAGGGATTACGGTCCAGTTACTTAGCCACAGACTTTGCTTTTTGAATTTTGCCGAAAGAAGATTCCGAGGGTGGAAACCATGCCAGGCACGAAGAGCCTGGATGGAGCGGAGTCCACGACCTCGGAGGTGTTTGAGGTCGAGTGGGACGCCGCGAAGCTGGATAAATACTCAAAGACCGAGCTGAAGTTTTTCTGTAAGAAACTCAAGGTTCCGCACGCTGGTTGCAAGAATAAGCCAGAATTCTACAAGGCCCTGAAAGCCTGGGTAGAGTCCAGAAAGGCCCCAGAGGATCAAGATGCCCTCGCGGAGCAAGATGCAACGGAGGAGCAGAATGCACTTGGGGATCTGGTGGATCTCGAACGACAAGACAGCGTGCACAGCTTTGGTAAAGGCCTGTCGCCAGAGGAGCTGGCAGACAGGAAGGAAACAAGGAATCATGAGAGGAAGCTGGCAGAATTGAAAATCCAACTGGAGCTTGAAACCAAAAGAATGGCGCTGGAAGAGCGAAAGCACCAAATGGATTATGAAGTGAAAATGAGGGAGATCAGTCTCAAGGAGAGAGATTTGGATCGTCCTCCCTCTGGTGGCAGCACATCACCAGTGCAGGTAGAGTCAAGAGTGCACATCCCGAAGGACGTAGTTAAAGAGTTCTTTAAGGGGGATGACATAGGACAGTGGTTTAGGGCATACGAGGTAGCCATGTCCTCCCACCGGGTCCCTGACAAGGATTGGGGAGCGGGGTTGTGGGGAAGGTTCCTTAGCGAAGGGAGAGATACCTTGCTAGACTTGCCCGTTGAGAATCAGAGATCCTATTCCCACATGAAAGAAGCTTTAATGAACAGGTACGGGCTTACCCCTGAAATGTATAGACAGAAGTTTAGGGGATGTACTAAGCGGCCTGGGAATACGTATGTGGAGTATGTGACTTACTTTTGCAGAGCACTGGATGGTTGGGTGAAGGGTAGCAAAGTGAATGATTTTCAAGGTCTCTTTGATTTGATTGCATGGGAGCACTTGTCTGATCACTGTTTTCCTGAGTTACGCCAACACCTGATCGATAGCAAGCTGTCCAACCCGAGGAAGCTTGCTGAGGAGGCGGACCGCTGGCTCAGCACCAGGGTCCACA
Source organism: Lissotriton vulgaris (assembly GCF_964263255.1). NCBI lineage: Eukaryota > Metazoa > Chordata > Amphibia > Caudata > Salamandridae > Lissotriton > Lissotriton vulgaris. Next base: position 1,907,905,161 of record NC_141685.1, on the reverse strand, counting down.
AGGGGCCTGTGGGAGACTCCGCCAAGAGTGGGCAGGGTCCCCAGCAGAAGAGTGGGGGGGACAAGGGGGGAAAACAGAAAGGGTTCCAAAAAGGCCCCCAAAGTAGTTCCCAGGGGAGCCCGCAGCAGGGTTCTCAGCCTCCCCCACCCCCGAAGCAGAATGGGGCCCCGACAGGTAAACCTGTTCCAAAGGGGCCCTTCAATTGTTTCAAATGTGGCGAGCCGGGGCACATATCCAGTGACCCCAAGTGTCGCCTGTTTGGAAAACCCGCACCCACTGGTGCTCCGCCCCGTCAAGTGACTAGTGTTCACTTAGGAGAAGAAGTGATGATCCCGGGGGGTGGAGATCCCGTTCACATGACCCTAGTCTCGCTAGGAGACAGTGAGATGATCCCTACGAACTACCTGCCCTCTAACACTAAGAAATATGGGCAGGTGGTGATCATCAATGGTAAGGAAGCTGAGGCTCTTAGAGACACAGGAGCCAGTGTGACTGCAGTGAGGCAGCACCTGGTGTCTCAAGAGCAGGTTGTACCCCATGCCTACTGTAGGGTTATCAACGCTGATAATTCTGAGAGTCAGTGTTCGATGGCTCAAGTTCCCTTCGAGTGGGGGGGGGTCTCTGGTACTCTGCAGGTCTGTGTAAGAAAAACCATGCCTGTTGACTGTTTGCTAGGGAATGACTTGGAGCACTCCCCTTGGGAAAAGGTGGAGAAGATGACTCACCTACGGATGGTGGGTCTGCCTGACTGGGCGTGCGTGACCACCCGGTCGATGGCAGCCAGTAGGGGTGATCAAGAGGTCCTGGGGCCTGAAGGAGAGGCCCAGGAACCGGCCTTAGGGAGAAGGCGCAGGGGGCGCGGGAAACCGGCCCCTGAAGTTCCCACGGTCCAGGAGGAAGCAGACCTTGAGGGGGATGCCCTGGAGCCTACAGGGGAACAGATCGCCGAACTGGGGGACCTGCCTGAGCTGACCCATTGGCAGCAAGAAGGAGGACCCTCCAGGGAGGAATTCTGCAAGGAGCAGAAAGAATGCCCTTCTCTCGTGGGTATGCGGCAGCAGGCTGCAGACCAGGCCAATGGTGTTCAGGCCAAAACACATTATGTGTACTGGGAGAACGACCTCCTGTATTCAGAGCCTAAGGCTGCTGAACCTGGGTCAGCCCGTGTGCTGGTGGTACCCCAGAAGTTCAGAGCCTTCCTACTGGGTCTGGCTCACGATGTGCCTTTAGCAGGACATTTGGGGATGGACAAGACCTATGACAGGCTTGTCACCCACTTTTACTGGCCCCAAATGCATAAGAGTTCAGATGCTCATTGCAGAACCTGTCCGACTTGCCAGGCAAGTGGGAAGACGGGAGGGAAGAACAAGGCTCCCCTCCAACCCTTCCCTGTGGTCGGTACGCCATTCCAGCGAGTGGGTATTGACATCGTTGGGCCTCTGGACCCCAAGACAGCCATGGGCAACAGGTTCATCCTGGTCTTGGTGGATCATGCCACCCGGTACCCTGAAGCCATCCCTCTGAGGACCGTGACGGCCCCCGTGGTGGGACGTGCACTGATGGGAATTTTCTCACGAGTGGGATTCCCTCTAGAGGTGGTGAGCGACAGGGGAACCAATTTCATATCCAAGTATATGAAGTCCCTTTGGCAAGAGTGTGGCGTAACGTATAAGTTCACCACGCCTTACCATCCCCAAGGTAACGGGTTGGTTGAGAGATTCAACCGAACCCTGAAAGGCATGATCATGGGCCTAGAAGGTCCGATGAGGCGTAAGTGGGACGTCCTCTTACCATGCCTACTCTTTGCATATCGCGAGGTGCCACAGAAGTCCCTAGGGTTCAGCCCCTTTGAGCTGCTGTACGGTCACCCCGTGAGAGGATCGCTGAGTTTGGTAAAGGAAGGCTGGGAGCAATCTCCCAGGAAACCTCCCCAGAATGTATATAGCTACATGCTGGCCTTCAGAAACCAGACCAGACGCTTCAGACAACTTGCCGAGGCAAATCTGGAAGCGAGCCAGGAGGAAATGAAGCGGTGGTACGACCAGAATGCCACTCTGGTCGAGCTTCAGCCTGGACAAGAGGTGTATGTCCTGGCCCCAGTGGAGCCCTGTGCCCTTCAAGATAGTGGACAGGCCCATTTGAGGTTGTGGAGCGCAAGAGCCCCGTGACATACTTGGTGGACATGAAGACGCCCAGGAACCCTTTGCGGGTCCTACATGTCAACCGCCTAAAGCCCCACTTGCGAAGGTCCGAAGTGGGCATGTTATTGGCAACTGATGACGGGATGGAGGAGGAGTCGGAGCCTCTTCCTGACCTCTTGGTGGCCTGTGAGAAAGATGGGTCAGTGGATGGAGTTAACCTCTCACCCACCCTGACCGCCGAACAACAGGAAGACTGCCGCCAGTTGCTGGGGCAGTTTCCAGATCTGTTCTCCCTGGTTCCGAGTGTCACAGATTGGTGCGTCCATGATGTGGACACTGGAGACAGCTTACCTGTGAAGCATAAGGCTTACAGGGTGACTGACAGGGTCCGGGCCTGCATCAAGGAGGAGGTCTCCAAGATGCTTGCCCTCGGGGTGGTTGAGTCTTCCAGCAGTCCTTGGTCCAGCCCCGTGGTCTTGGTTCCGAAGGCTGCTGCGCCGGGTGCCACACCCGAACTCCGGTTCTGTGTGGACTACAGAGGACTCAATTCAGTCACGAAGACTGACGCGCACCCCATCCCCAGAGCTGATGAGCTCATTGATCGGCTGGGGGCTGCTAAGTTCCTGAGTACATTTGATTTAACGTCTGGGTACTGGCAGATCGCCTTGACCGATGGGGCAAAGGAGAGGTCGGCATTCTCTACACCAGATGGGCATTTCCAGTTCCGGGTTATGCCATTTGGAATGAAGAATGCCCCTGCCACCTTTCAGAGATTGGTCAACCAGGTGCTGGCTGGGCTGGATGAGTTCAGTGCCGCCTACCTGGATGACATTGTGGTGTTCAGTGGCACCTGGCCAGAACACCTGCGACACCTCTGGGAAGTGTTGATGGCCCTGCGCAGAGCAGGCCTCACAATCAAGGCAAGCAAGTGCCAGATTGGGCAGGGTTCCGTGGTGTACTTGGGACACCAAGTTGGGAGTGGCAAGGTAGCACCCTTGCAGCCCAAAATTGAGACCATCCTGGCTTGGGAACCCCCCAAGACCCAGACTGCAGTGAGAGCCTTCCTGGGGCTCACTGGGTATTACAGGAGGTTTGTCAAGGGCTATGGCACGATCGTGACCCCCTTGACAGAGCTGACTTCGAAGAAGCAGCCCAGGAATGTGATTTGGACTGACACCTGTCAGAAGGCTTTTGACACCCTGAAGACTGCCATGTGCACGGCGCCCGTGCTCCTGGCTCCTGATTTCTCCAAGGAATTCATAGTGCAAACAGACGCTTCAGAGCATGGTGTAGGGGCTGTTCTTTCACAGATGACTGAGGAGGGCTTTGACCAACCCGTAGCCTTCATAAGTAGGAGGTTACTTCCACGGGAAAGTAGGTGGAGTGCAATAGAGCGTGAAGCATTTGCTGTGGTCTGGGCGCTGAAGAAGCTAAGACCCTACTTGTTTGGGTCTCACTTCCGAGTTCAGACGGACCACAGGCCCCTCAGATGGTTGATGCAAATGAGGGGTGAGAACCCGAAACTGTTGAGGTGGTCCATTTCTCTACAGAGTATGGACTTTACGGTGGAACACCGCCCTGGCACCGATCACGCCCGCGCTGACGGTCTGTCCAGATTTTTCCGCCTTAGTGATGTGGAACTCCCTGGGGAAGGGTAGTTCCCCCCACATTTCAGCTGGAGGGGACACATGTTAGACCTGGCACCTTGGCGTGAGTCTCCCTTCCACTTTTTGCTGATGTGCCTCCGATGTTTTGCTGGTTTTCCGATACTTAGGGCACTGCGCCACGGCTGACCCGTGCCGCAGTGCAAGTGCTCCCGACTGTAAATTGTACATGCGATTGGTATCCATGATTGGTTCATTGGATTTACTGTTAGTCCCTAGTAAAGTGCACTAGAGAGTGCCGGGGCTTGTAGATGCCAATACTGCTGGTGGGCCTGCAGCGCTGGTTGCGCCACCCACCGAAGCAGCCGTAAAGATGTGTCTGGGAACTGCGACCGCAGAACCCGCGTGCGGTCTCGTACTGTCACGCTAGCTGGGCAAGTGCACCCACTTGCCAGCCCCGAACCTTCCCTTGACTACACATTAGTCACCCCTATGGTAGGCCTGCGGGCAGGGTGCGTTGTAGGTGTAAGGTAGGACAAGCCCTGATGTGTGTGGCATGTCCTAGTAGTGACTTACAACCAAAACCGTATTTCACTATTGAAGGCTACCTGCTCCATTAGGCCAGACTGAGCTGCTGGAATTATTACGCCCTATAATCCCAGCAGGCTCAAGGAGCATGGTAGCGAGTCGTGTTTAGTATGCCTGAACTCAGGATGATAAAATATTTCTTTTAGTAAAGTTTATTTTAGTATCCTGGGTTTGCAAATGCTACTTTTAGAAAGTTAGCCTTTGCTTGCCTAACCATTTCAGCCCGCCTCTGCTGGTATGTGTATCTGACTGTCTGGGACGTGTGAGTGACAGGGCTGGGGGGATGACAGGTGGTGAATGCGCAGATTACACCTTAGTGGGAGGTAGGAGTGCCTCTTGACTCGAACAGTAGCTGTGCTCTGCCACCACAATGCTGGCTCCACCCTCCTGGGGAGCGACCGATGACTCAGCCGGCACCTGGCCCAGGAAGGGCGAAGCCCCCATCAACAAGGTACTCTGGCCGCCCCTGTCTGCACAATGCTGGCTCCACCTCCTGTGGGGCGTCTGATGCGCCTGCCCCTCACACTGAAAGCAGAAGCCGGAGTACACCCACCAGGGTACTCAAGGACTGAGAGTGGCTATGCAAAGGCCCCCCTGGCCTGCGAGAACAAAAGAAATGGCCTATAAAAGAAGGAGCCCTGCTCCTTGAAAATTAGATCCTGTTTGGGCTACAGAAGGAACTCTGCCCGACGAGAAGGACCGTGAGAGACAAGGAAGGGTGCTGACTCTTGCCTGTGTCTGGTGCCTTGCTGCCGAAGGAGAGGAAGAAGGAAAGACTGCGAGAAGACTTTTGCTTTACTTTGTGCCAAACTCTGCTAAAAGATCTCCAAGGGCTTGCAAACTGAACTTGCCCCCTGACCAGTGCCCCAGGACCAGTGGGCGCTACACCCTGAAGAAAGCGACTGTGTGTGTGCTGCTTATCGCTGCAGTACCGACGGAGGAATCTCCTCCAAGGCAACGACATCCACCTGACCACCGTGACCGGGGCCCAAAGCAACAGCGAAAGCAAAGTAAGGACCAGCCGCCGCTGGCCCGAACACCGTGACCGCAACTGCACCGGGAGCCCGAGAGCAAAGCGAAGGAGGACCCGTCCGGTCCAAGCTCTCGAGTTGACTGCGCCACGAGCAGCCAATCCACTTGCAAAGACGGACAGTTGCCCTGTGAGAATCCACTAGGTCGGTATCTGGCCAGACAGCTCAGCTGTGAGCGCACAGCTGCACCGGCACTTGGCTGGGTACGTCCTGCACTTGGGGACCGTACTGCCACTTGCCGCCACCACACAGCCGCCGCCTCCAGGGTCGGAGCGGACGACGAGGAGAGGACCCGGCCGCCACAGAACACCGCTGCCCCGGACGACCCGTGAACTGCTCGGCTGAGAGCCGCAACGAACAGCGACCCCGGGAAGGCAACGCGACGTGGGACAGATCCCCTGGAAGCCGCCGGCTCCACAAGAACTTTGTTGACACCGGCCTGAGGGCCCTAAGAGAACGCTTATTGCTAGAAAGAACTGTGGCAACTTGAACTAAGTAATTTGAACCCGATACCGTAAAGTACGTTGACTGTATTCACAAGCCTGCTCAAAATCTATATAAAGATATATATTTTTACAGAATACAGTCTGGTCTCGTTGTGTGGTGGGTTGGTTGTGAAGGTGTAATATTGCAAGTGTTTAACCCTATGTGCCCCAAGGATTAGCCTACGACTGCTTAAGCCACACTACCTAGAGGGTAAGCAGAGGTTGTCTGGAAGGTAACCCTCAGCCCTGACGAGGAAGAGAGAGTCCCTGCTTGTCGCTAGTGTTGCACTGCGCCAATTAGAGCCTCCCCCTTCCTACAGTACTACTGGAATTTCCCCTTTTAGGCTTTTGAGGAAAAGGAATCCAAATGGTAATATTTGCCCGTCTTGGATAAAAGACTTGCAGACTAAGGACAAATCTTGTTTGGCTTGTCATGACAGGGAAATTGTCAAAGGAAATGTTGCATCCAAACAAGTAACTCAAGAAAAGAACTTCAATTCAAAAATCCTTTCTTCAGATCAAGTTTTTAATGTTGGGGACTGGGTTATGGTGAAGTTTCATAGCAGGGTTAAGAAAGGTTTTTCAACCTTTTCTTTACCCACTCAAGTTCTCAAAGTTTCTAAGGGGTCTCTTTTTCTTGACCGGAAAGGGTGGTGGAATAAGCGTGTTATTGTAAAGCTTACTCCAGAACAGGCGAGAAAGATTTCCACTTCTAAGTATGTCAATGATTCTTCCTCTTGCTCTTTTTTCCCTTTAGGTGCAACTTCTGATGATCACTCTCTTGTTAATGTTCCTTGTGTTCACATTGCAGATCACAATTCCAATTTTGTTGAAGAATCAAATGTTGTGGAACCTCACTTTGATGCTAGTGTTGATTCTCCTGTTGGTACTAGCACTTCTACTGTTTCCTCATTTATTACAGCTAGGAGTCACAGGAATTGTTCCCTTCCTACTCGTTTTAAAGACTATTTTCTTTCATAACTTCATTTTTTTTTTAAAGTAATTTTTATTGTAGACACACAATATTCAGGCCAATATTCATACATATACAGTATTATTCAGGATGCCGTAGCATAGTATTCCACCTCCCAATTTACACAGCCTGCAGGCCCACATCCCGAATGCCGGGCGGCGACAAATTTGCAGCTCTCACATGCCCGGTGTCAATGCTACAGGAGTAGCATCTCGCAGTAGGGTGTGTGTGTCTACTTTTAGGTTCTCTTCTAAGTATTCTAAAGAACTCCCCTTTAAGTCCCCCCTCAACCTAATAAAAAAGGAAAAAAAAAAAAAAGAAAGAAAACCTCCCTCTCTATGCCCCTCCCCCCACCATCCGCTCAAGGGTCGCTTGATGTGTACGTCTAGGCTTGGTCGTCAGTCGTCTCCGTCTACTGGCTCTCTTCCCTCTCGATTACTGTAAATTGCTGCCCCTGTCTGCGCTAAGGACCTCCAGTTCATCTTCCACCCCACTATCCCTGAGGTTCTGCACTAGTATCTCCCAGGCCGTCGCTTGTTCCAGCGCCCTCGTGTTAGTGGTCCTGCGCGCCATCTGGTACCTATATGTGCTATCGCAAGCCGCCCATTTCAAAAATTCGTTGTACCACCTCCTGTGCGTTGGGCCCATCCTTGCCTTCCAGTTCCTAGTTATCTCTCGCTTGGCTATCATCAAACCCATATCTATGAATTTGCTTGAGAGCTTGTTTTTGGGGGTGTGTGGGAACCAATGCAGGAGGCATGCCGCTGGGTCAAAGTCGACGGTCCGGTCCGTCACCTCGTTCAGGGTCTCTCCTACGTCCTGCCAGTAGTCCCTAAGGGCCGGGCAAGACCATAACATATGTACCAGCTCAGCACCCTCTGCTGTACAGCGGGGGCACATCGCTTCAGTCGCGCCAAAGTATCTCTGAATCCTCCCGGGGTTCATGTACGCTCTGTGCAATATATAATAGTGGATAATTTGAAATCTCGCGTTCCTTGTGCTGTTGCGCGCCCGACGTACTAATTGTGCCCACGTCGTGTCAGGTATGGACTTGCCCAAGTCAGTCTCCCACTTGAGTTTTAGCGTCTCTAGGGGCGGCAAACGTTTACGAAGCATCCTGTCATATAAACAAGTCACCGCCTTTATCGTTCCCGCTGCCATCATGGTGTATTGGCAAGCCATAGACGTTTCAGGCTCCGCCAGTCCCATTCCCCAGTGCTTCTGAATCGCCCTTATTAACGCTGCGTGAAGGAGGTAACCCCCACGTGGGAGGTCGAAGCGTTCCTGAATGGCTAGGAACGGGAGGAGCTCCCCGTTTTCAAAGAGATCTCCTATTACCTGTACCCCCGCTTCCTCCCATTGCTGCAGGCGGGACCAATCGCCCCCGTGCGGCAGTGCTGTCAGCATGCCTAGTGGGATCTCCGGGGCATATGGGTGCTTTACCCCCGCTCGCTTCTGCGCCCGGTTCCAACACTGCCGAAATGTGTTCTGCTCAAGGGTCAAGTCCCGAACAGCAAGTTTCTGTCTTAAAGCAATGTAGGCCAGTACATGCCGTGGCGTGCCCCGCAGTCGTCCGTCCTCTGGACCCCGGTAAACTCGTGCCACTTCTTGCGTGAACACCTGCAGCTGGGCAGCGAGGTAGTAGAGCTCGTAGTCTGGGACTGCCAGACCCCCCTCATCTTTCGGGCGGGTGAGTGTCGCCAATGCCACTCTACATCTACCCGCCGCCCACAGGAATGTGGTTAACTGGGTTCTAAGTTGTCGGAAAAAGGAACTGGGAATCCAGATCAGGAGCGTCCGGAAGTAGTATAATAGCCGCGGCAATGCCACCATCTTCAGGAGGGCTATCCTACCAGCAATAGACAGTGGAAGCGTGGCCCAGAAGGCCATACTGCCCTTCAGCCCTCGTACACATCTCTCTACATTGCCCTCGAACAAAGCCGCAGCCGAGTGATATATATGAACGCCAAGGTAATGGAGACAAGTCGGTTCCCAAGTAAACAATGGCCGGTGGTCTGACCGGGCGGTGCCCTCCCGCAATGGAAAAAGGCTCGCCTTGGCCCAATTGACCTTCAGCCCCGAGAGCCTACCAAATCGTCCTAGCAGCTCTTCCGCGCCGTCGAGCTCTGCTGCGTCATTTTCAAGAAACAACAGGAGGTCATCGGCGTACAGCGAGATAAACTGTCGCTCATCTCTAGCTTGCACACCTGCGAAATACCGCCCCATCCGGGCCTCCGCCGCCAGTGGTTCAATCGCCAGGGCGAACAATAGGGGGGACAGGGAGCAACCCTGCCGGGTGCCTCTCTTCACCGGGTATTGGTGGGAAACCAAGGTCCCAACCCGCACTCTCGCTACCGCTGCTGCATAAAGCACCTTCGTCCATCGGATATAACCCGCTCCCATCCCGAAGCGTTCCATGACCATGTATAAATAGTCCCACTCTAGACTATCGAACGCTTTTTCGATGTCAACCGAGAGGGCCAATGGGGTTCTGTATCCCTCCTGCGAGTCGTCCATGAGGCGGATGAGCCGCCTAATATTAAGCGTCGTGTTCCGGGCAGGGATAAAGCCGTTCTGATCCTCGTGGATCAGGGTGGGCATGTGCGACAAGAGCCTCGCCGCCAATATAGAGCTTAAGATTTTATAGTCAGCAGTTAGCATGGAGAGAGGTCTATAAGACGCAGGGCTATTACTCTCTCTGTCAGGTTTCAGTATTGGTATTACTATCGCTTCTCGCATTGATTGGGGAAGCCGACCTGCAGTTCCTGCCTCCTAATAAACGGATAAAAGCTGCGGCGCTAAGGCGTCTACATACTTGCTATAGAATTCAATGGGCAATCCATCTATCCCCGGCGTCTTATTCCGGGCCATGTTCTTGATAGCACCTCTAATCTCCCCCAAGTCAATGTCCCTCCCCAAGTCCTCCGCTTGCTCTTCATCTAACCGCGGTAGGGTAAGGCCATCGAGGAAAGCCGCTGCCTCCTCCCCCCGGTCGCCCTGGGCACTTCTATAAAGGCTCTCGTAATATTTTTGGAAGCCGTCCACTATGGCCGATTGGGTGTAGGATAGACGTCCCTCCTCATCTGCGATATGCAAAATGGGGGAGCCACATTTCGTGGGGTTTGCAAGCCACGCCAGCAGAGTGCCCGATCTATCACCCTCTGCATGAGATCGCAGTGTATACGCCCGATGGTCGAAAGCCCGAAGCCGTTCTACTTCTACCGCTACCACTTCTCTAGCTGAGCTAACCGTCTCCTGGAGCTCCAGACGGCCAGGCCGTTCCCTCTCTGCATCTCGTAAGTTTGTGTCTGCCCTCTCCAGGTCCGCCAGCAACACCTTTCTCGCGCCCACATACTGTGCTATACACTGTCCCCTCACCACCACTTTAAAAGCATCCCATTCTGTTGCCCTAGAGCCCGTGGACCCCTCATTGACATTAAAGTACTTTCTCAATCCCTCCTCCAGTGCTGCTCCTAAAAGCGGATCCTCCAGAGTTTCCGGCCGGAGCTTCCAGGTTTGCACCCTGGTTTTTTCAGTCGCCCAGTCTAAATGAATCAGGAGCGGATTATAGTCCGAAATTGTCCTTGTTAGGTATTCAGACCAGGCAACGGATGGCAGCACTTCCCGCGAACATAGAATCGCATCCAGCCTGACGTGAAGATCGTGTAATCCGGAAAAGAACGAATAATCCCGATCGGTTGGGTGTTGCGTCCGCCATGCATCAGTCAACCCCCAGCTCTCTTGCCATTCCCGCCTACCCTTGGCGATGCGGTGCACCGGGGAGTCCCTCAGGGGTGGGTGTGATCTATCCAAGTGCACTTCCGCTACGGAGTTGAAGTCCCCTCCCATGAGTATTGGGCCCACTAGGAAACGCGCCAGTGTCCCCGATAGACCTGCATAAAAAGCCAGTTGTTCTACGTTCGGGGCATATACACTGCAAAGGACAATATCTTTGCCTCGTAGCTTGCCCTCTACCACCACATATCTCCCCTCTGGATCTACCAGCTGTCGTGTCAGTTGAAAAGGTGTTCCCGCTCTTATCCATATCAGGGCTCCCCTGGCATAAGCCGAGTAAGAGGTGTGAAAAACCTGTCCCCTCCATCTCCTCTGCAGTGCTACCCCTTCTTGCTTTGTAATGTGTGTCTCTTGTAATAGCGCAATGTGTATCCCTCTTCTCAATAGGTAGGCGTGCACTTTATGTCTACGTTGCATCGTGTGTAGGCCACGCACGTTCCAGGTTATGCATTTCAATACATTCATGTTAGCCATTGTCCCGTAGTCCAAGGTGCTGCCTCCCCTCCGTTTTCATTCCCCTGCAGATGATGGACCCTCCCCAACCCCAAACTTGAACTCCCATCTGTCCAGCCCCTAAACATTTCAGGGTCGGTGTCTGCAAAAAAAAACCCTCAACAGTCCCCAACTGTGTAGTCCCCCCCCCCCAGAACAGGCCCCAATATCGAGATACCAGACCCCATCCAAACTCCCTTGCCTGAAAAACCCAGGTGACTAATGCACGGCCGCAGCCGTGGGTGCCTTAAGGGCTAACGGAGCGAGGCTTCGCCCAGGAGGGAGCCACATGGCCCAACCCCACACCCACCTCCCCATTTCTCATAACAGTACTTAGCCATTCGCCCAGCGCCCAGCTCCGGTTTCAGCATACTCGCTGGTCAGGAGAGTCCCCTCAAGTTCCCTGCCCTTTTCCCATCAGACGGAAGTCAAATGTTCAGGATTTCTTCTGCTGTTTGCGGCGTCACCGATGGGCCTTTAGCGTCATGGATCCCAGACAGGTCCGATTCCGAGCCCGAGGCCGATGCATGTGTCTCTGTGTCCGTACCTTGCTTGGACTGGGAGTTCTCCACTCTCGCCATCGTTACCACCGCTTGCAGCGCCGCCTTGCGCTCAGCCTCGGTTTGCGAGGCGGTCGGTTTTCTTGTGCCGTGTCGCCGTTTGCGCAGTCTTTGCGATTTCCGCAGGCCCGCCGGTGCTTGCTCCCGTTCCTTTTCCCGTTCCTCTCGGATCTTAGCTCCGTCCGTTCCCGCCTTGTAGGTTTCCCACCAGTCCCAAGCGTCCGCAGTGGAGTTGAAGAACAGCGTTTTTTCGTCTACTACTATCCGGAGTCTGGCCGGGAATAGCAAGGAGTATGGAATACCCTCGGTCCGCAGCTCCTTCTTGATCGTTAGAAAGGAGGCTCGTAGTCTCTGCGTTTCAAATGTGAAGTCAGGAAACAGCGTGACTTTATTGTTCGTGATTTGAAATGGGCCAGCGTCCAGGGCTCTTTGCAGCAACAGATCCCTGTCCTTGTAGTGCAGCAGCTTGGCCACGATCGGTCTCGGTGGTAGGCCAGGTTTGGGCGGTCCGGATGGAACCCGGTGTGCTCTCTCCAAGGTGAAGAAGGGCGACAGGCCCTCAGGTGCCACTTCAGTCCTAAGCCAATTATCCAGGAAGGTTACCATGTCAGTCCCCCCTTCACTTTCCGGAACACCTACTATTCGCACGTTACTGCGTCGACTCCTGTTTTCCGCATCCTCAGCGCGTTTTTCCAAGATCTGGATTCGGTCTAGAGCCTCCGTGAGTTTGCTCTCCAAAGTTTTATGGGCAGGAGCCAGGTCCTTCAGGGTGATCTCGGCCTCCTTTACCCTATCTTTCAACTTGTCGTGATCAGCTCGAAGCAGGCCAAGTCCCGACGCCACTTGCGCAATATCATTGTGCAGCGTCTCTCTCGTGGCCGTTATGGCCTCCAGGATGCGATCTTGCAGCCGCTGCAGGTCAGTGGGCTCCCTAGTGTCACTCCCCACTGTTTCCGAGGTCGCCACTTCTTCCTGCTTGCTTCTCGGCTTCCCCATGGTACACAGCGTGTCTCCCCGAGTCTCTGCTCAGAGTCTAGCCACCCCTCAGGCCCTCCGTCGTTCCACAAGCGCCCCCAGCAGAAGGTTAAGCTTCACCGCTAGTGCGTCCAGCCGCAGTTGCAAGGACCGCCGTCCAGGGTCAGGGTAAACAGGGGTTCATGTTTGCCGCTCCCAGCCGGCAGCGGTGAGGCCTCGTTTTCCGCCCTCCTCAGGTCCCCAGGTTCACCCCCATTGGCTATAGTCAGTTGTCCCGATAGGGTATGTCTGGCCCCCCCTCATCGTTCTGAGGCCAGCTGATGCTGTTCCGCTAGGCGTGGAGTGACTGGAGCCCCAGCCGATGCGCCTGGTCGTCCCCCTTCCTGCGTGTTCCCGGCGTCGGGAGTGGCCCAGGTCTCACCGGGCCATCTGCCTCCCTGCCTCCCTCGCTCGTCCCCCCGCTGCCTCTTATGGGCGGCCTGGCGCCCCCGCTCACCGTTTGTCCCCGGGGGGGGGAGGGTTCAGGTCAGACACGTTCCTCCGGGCACCATCCGCTCCGATCCGATCTGCAGCGTTGCCGCGGTGTCCGGTGTCCTCGGGCAGCACCCTTCCGTCTGCTCAGCCTCCCTGGGCCTCCCTCTCGCGGCCGGTCCGCTGCTCTGTGAAGCCGCTGGTAGGGATCTCGCAGGGTCTCCGGGCCCCCGGGTGGGGTACTGCTCGTCTAGCCTCAGTCGGCGACGGGTCTCAGCCTCACCGTCGGGCTCATATGCTCAGTCCGAGCAGCGAGGCGCGATCAGCTCTCTCTCGCAGCCGCCATTTTGGGAGTTTCACCTTCCCGGCTCTGATGGCCTCGAGTTGCGGCGTCCGCTCTCGGAAGAGCTGCCCCTTCGGCGGCTCCTCACCCGCACCGCTCACGCTCCCCTGGCTCCTGCGTTCGGAGCACTTCGTTTCCAGAGCCGCGCTGGGCTTCTCGCGGCGTTAGACAGGATAAAGTGGGGAATGGGAGCGGAGCTCCGGGCTCACGCCGCCATTACCCTCGGCGTGCAAGCCACGCCCCTTCTTTCATAACTTCATTAGAATATTTTCTTTTATTTTTTTCATTTTTCTTTATCTATGTAAAAAGGGAGAAGATGTAGTGTACAAGTAAGTGCTTCTTTTGTTATGTTTCTGGCACGCTCAGGCGCGCTCCATGTTTTCATCTTATTATGTTTGTTAGTTCTGTGGCGCGCACTTTTGAAGAGAATGTTTCTCTTCAAAAGTGCATCGCTCGTGGAACAACCTTCTTCTGAATGCTTAACTGTTTTCACGGCATGCAGCTGTTGGTCTTCATCCTGTTTGGTCGTGCTCCTGTATGATGCTGCCAATGTTGGAATAAACTATTCTTATAGTTTAAACGTCTTTATTGCCTTCAATCCAACTTTACATGGGGACGTGCTCTAGCCCAGACGTAGCGGTCCCGCTTAGGTTAGTGTGGCTCACTGGTTAGAGGCGGCAGACCCGAGAGCAGAGGACAGCCCGGGACCAGGGTTCGATTCCCGGCGCGCCAGGTTTCTGGACCAGGGTCAGCGGACTTGATAATTCTCTCGCCTCGGTGCCCACTCTGATCAGCGATCACACTCGGCAACTCTGGGCATTAGCTTGCCTCATCTTCACTAACGGCCCCACCAGACCGCCGGGGATGCCTGGTCTCACCCTGGAGATACCCATTAAGGGACCATCTCTCAGGGAAGCCAGGAAGGGTTTCGCAGAGGTCGAAGCGCCTTGGGACCCTACGGGTAAGTAGTGCGCTATATAAATGCCAATACATTTACATTTACATTTACATTTACATTTACATTTACTTCGTGCGGCAACACTGAGAGAAGGCCCGATGATCGGGCCACTTCTACTGCTTCTTGCCCTCACCCCTGAGACAGCTGGGATAGCCCATCAGTCGGCAGGGTGCGGCCAATGCCTGAGTAGCAGCTGGCAGTGGCCTGGAGTAAAGCAGTGGGAGGCTGCTGGGTCTGAGCAGCTCCATGTTCCAGGTACAGCGGCTGCCCCGTGTGGTAGTGGGCAGATGCCTTGAAGAACAGAGTGATTTGGGCTGCATTCGGGGGATCCGGTGAGGTCCCCCAACCGAGGAAGGTGGCTCGCCCCTCCCACTTCCTGACACATACGTACTTGGGGGCAGTATTTGCGCAAGCATCAGGGGAAGACCTCGACGGAGGCCCCCACTTTATGGGGATTAGAAGTATGCTTTCCCCCCCAAGAACCATGTCTTGCTGCAGGGGCGGAACAATATGTACAGCAATGGTTGTCTTGTCTTTTTCTTATGATGTTGAAATGTGCAGGAGAAGTACTGTCATGAATCAGGCAACTAAAAAGGTGCTTACAAAGCTCTAACCCTTTTGTTGACCAAATGTCCATTTAAGGAACGGCGCCTTATGCGCAGTAATGTCATTTTACCCAATTGTTTCATGACATGCAACTCAGAAGTGTTTAGGGTATTGCCCTAACTGTGATGTTATGCCTAATGTAATTATGATATTTTCTTGAGGACTAATGCAGCTAATAAGTCTTGCGTTGGTGGCCTCTGGCAGAGTGATTTATGAACTATGATTTATGCATTATTATGACCAGTGCCTAGTGGCACAGTAACCCCTGTAATGGTGGACTTAGGTGGTTTACATGCTTTCTTCATGACAAGTTCCTAGTGGTGCAGTGATTTATGTTATGTGGTCTAATGTGCTTTACATGCTATAAAGTGATTTATAGTCTAATGTGTTTTTATGTTCAATACCAAGGATATTTTTGATATAACCTTGTGTGGAGTTGCTTTTTGTGGTGTGCCTAGTGTGTCACTTGTGTGTTTGTTGCGCAAAAGCTTTACACATTGCCTGTGGGATAAGCCTGACTGCTATCCCAAGCTACCAAGGGGTGAGCAGGGGTTATCTTGGATGTTTAACTCCCTTACCCTGACTAGAGTGGTGAGTTCTGCTTAGGCATACACCCTAGCCAACCAGAAACCCCATTTCTAACACTTATTAAGAGGAAGAGAATTTTGTCTCATTTAGTTTCCAATAACCCAGATTTGATTCTTTTGCAAGAAACGCACCTTACATAGATGCAAGCTTTTAAACTTAAACGTAATTGGGTTGGTTCGGTCTTAGTTTCTCCTACGTCCACCAAGAAAAATTGGATAATTTGTTTATGCCCAGATGGGAGTCCATTGCTCCCTTTGACACTGGATTCAAGCTAGCCTGGCTGATGACAGCTGATTAGCCAGAAACTGGTCCAAGGATGTTTGTTTCCAGTCCAGGGAAAACATAGCTTGACATTTCGGGCTGGACTGTTCCCGTGAGCCACAGGGTCAGACTGATTTGCATATGGCCAAGTCTGAACTGGGGTGGCGGAGTGAGCTAAATAATGATGATGGATTAAACCCAGATCAGTTGACTAGGGGTGAGTGCTTGCAATGTTCAACACTCCGTCCATCATCCCCTTTGGTTTTGCTTTGTCTGCTCTAAGTTGGCAGGGTATGTCCAGATTTGGGTCCCTTGCTCACTTTGCCACTAGATTCAAGATAGTCTGGCTGATGATGGCTGATTAGCCAGAAACCAGTCCCAGGATGCTTGTTTCCAGTCCAGGGAAGACATGGCTTCGCAGTTCGGGCTGGACTGTTCCCATGAGGCACAGGGTCAGACTGATTTGCATATGGCCATGTCTTAACTGGGGTGGCGGAGTGAGCTAAAGAATGATTATGGATTAAACCCAGATCAGTTGACTGGGGGTGAGTGCTTGCAATGTTGAACTCTCCGTCCATCATCCTCTTGGTTTTGCTGTGTTCGACCTAAGTTAGTAGGGTATGCCCAGACATGGGTCCCTTGCTCACTTTGCCATGACTAGCCTGACTGATGACTGCTGATTAGCCTGACTGATGCCTGACTGATGACTGCTGATTAGCCAGGAACCGGCACCAGGATGCTTGTTTCCGATCCAGGGAATACATGGCTTGGCAGTACGGGCTGGACTCTTCCCATGAGACACAGGGTCAGACTGATTTGTATATGGCCATGTCTGAACTGGGATGGTGAAGTGAGCTAAAGAATGATGGATTAAACCCAGATCAGTTGACTGTGGGTAAGTGCTTGCAATGTTCAACACTCCGTCCATCATCCCCTTTTGGTTTTGGTAATTTGTTTGTGTCACAAAAAGTTGAAATGTTCTGTTTTATCTTAGGAAATAGATTCTGAGGGTAGGTGGTTGTTGGTTAATTTACTTATTGATGATATTTCTCTAAATGTCTCTATTGTTTATGGCCCAAATCAAACGAACTACACATTTTTGCCTAATATTACAAAAAAAAAATGCATTTACTATAAAGATGAATTCTTTATTTTGGTTGGGGATTGCAATTAGATTTGCGATCCATTTTTAGATCAGAAATCCAGTGTTCGGTTTGTTTCTCGTAAGTCCCAAAAACAGTTTCATACCACAATCTCAGAAACTCACTTTGTTGACGCTTGGCGCCTGTGTCCCAGATGCAACTGAAGTTTCCCTCTTTTTAATCCCCCCATGGATCTTTTACTAGATTGGATTACATTTATCTTTCTAAGTCTTTGACTCAAAACCTTATCTCATCATCACATGAACCTATTGTTATTTCTGATCATGCCCCGGCTGTCACGGATTCCAATTTCTTCTGTCCAAATCCCAAATCAAATAGATGGCGATTTAATCATTCTCTTTTGCAGGACCCTGTTTTACTTCTTCATTCACTTCCTTTGCTAATTAATTATTTTATTAAATGCGAAACCAGACACTTCTCCCCAATTATTGTGGGATACCTTCAAAGCTGCTACCCATGGCTTTATTATTGACTATGTCTCCAAAAAAAAGAAAATTTTTTTCAATCAACACAAAATCCTCTTAGCTAACATCAAACGCCTGGAACACCAACTTTATACTGTTTCTTCTGACACTACTCTGCAGGAGATTGTTCGTGCTAAGCTTGATTTTAATATGTCTTCTACTGACTGTGCCTCTTCTATATTATTCCGTAGTAGTGCTTGCTACTACTGTGGTCGTAATAAGGTGGGTTCCCTTTTGGCTAATTATTTTAAGTCTCGGAAACACTGAGTCCTCATTACCTCCATTCAGTCATCAGATGGGACCCTCTTTTTAAAGATCAGAGATTTTGGACGAATTCATGAAATTTTATCAATGGTTATATACCCTGAAATCTCCAGCCTCTCTTTCTCTTAGCGATAGCTATCTTAATGATATTCCCTCTCCCTTTCAGGACACTTAACGTCAGATCTCTTGAATCTGATTTAGTGCTTATGGAACTCTCTAAAGCTTGAATTTTTCTTCAAAAAGGCAAAACTGCAGGACCGGATGGTTTTAAAGTGGAATTTTACTTACATTTTTCAGATTTATTGCTTCCTCAGCTTTTACATCTTTTTTTTTTCATGCGACAGGTAGAGTGCGGGGGCATGTTTCAAGAAGCTATCATTTGTCTAATTTATAAAGAAGGTCATGATCCTGTCTATTGTAAGAATTATAGCTCCATTTCTTTAGTGAATGTGGATTATAAAATCTTAGCTTTGCGGCTGGATCCTATTTTGTCTCATCTCATTGTTAAAGAACAATATGGATTTGTTCAGTGTAAATTACCTTCAGATAATTATTAGTTATTCTTCAATGTTTTAAATAAAGCTCCTTTTCTTTCTTATTCGTTGGCTGCAGGTTCCATTGATGCGGAGAAAGCATTTGACAGACTTGACTGGTCTTTTTTGCTTAAAACTCATACCTGGCATGGCTTTGCACACTCCTTTATCTCCCTTATTTCTCTAATTTATTTAACCCCACATGCTTCAGTTTTAGCTAATGGACATACTTCCCAGCTTTTTTCAATTACAATGGGGGTTCATCAGGGTTGCCATTTATCAGCTCTTTTATTTATTCTAGCCCTTGAACCCTTTTTTATCCCTCATCCATAATAATAAGCCTATCTCTGGCTTTCAGTACGGTGATCAGCATTTAAAGATATCCGCTTATGCTGAAGATATGCTGCTCTTAATTTCCATTCCAGATGTGTCTATCCCCCTTTATTGCAGGAATTTCTGACTTCTCTATGGTATCAGGATACAAAATCAATTCAGATAAAACAGAAATTCTTTCTATTACCACTTTTTGTGTAAAGCAATCTTTTGTCTCCACTGGTTTCCTCTGGAACAATTCGACAATTAAATATTTAGGTATTGGGTTTACAAATGTTATTTCGTATACAATTATAATCAATATGAAGGAAGGATTCAATAGAGTTGAAAAAGTCCTTTCTTAGAATCCGTTATTTCTCTCATGGTGGGGATGTTTTGACTCTATTAAAATGATGATTATTCTCATTTTGTTATATATTTTGTCTATGATTCCACTTCATATTCCATCCATTTATTTTAAAAACATAGATTTGCTACTTTCCAAATGACTTTGGAATAATAAAATACATTGACTCTACTTATTGCGTCTTAGGAAGTCTAAATTCAATGGTGGTGTGAACTTTCCTGATATTTGACTTTACCATAAAGCTTTTTGTTTTCGACAGGTTTCTAAATGGTTCTTTTTCTGATTCATCTCCCTTTTTACCTTCATGGTGTATTATCGAGCATTCCTTATTTACACCATTTTCTGTAAAAGACGTTCTTGTTTTTTCCTCAAAGACTACTTTTACCTCTCTCCCACTGTTTAAACATACTTGTTCTTTGCTGCAACCCCATTGTCAATCAAACATTCTTTCTAGAGATGATTTTCTCTGATCTCCTTTATGGGACAATGGTCTTATCACAATCAATAAAATACCTCTTTATTGGAAGGTGTGGAGATTTAGGGGTATTATTTGGGTTCTAGATTTTTTTGATGTTGTGACTCCCTGTTCTTTCCCCCAATTTCAGGCTACTTTTCATTGTCCTCATTCCTTTTGGTATAAGCACTCCATCCTTATGGAGGTTATTTTGGATGTTTGTTATTCACTTCTGGCATCTGTTGCTATCTCCACAGATTGATCCCTCCTCTAAATACTTACTCTCTTCCCAAAAGCTGATTTGATCTATAAATGTCAGCCCCAAATCCTGAACTAAATTGGAACTTGCTTTGAGGCTGAATTGTGATGTGTTTGGAGGATTGGTTTCTGGGAGAAGATCTGGGCTAAGTTATTAAAGATCTGCATCCACTACTCAAGTCTTGTTCTTTTTATATCACAGATTATATTACACACCGGTATCTATTGCCACTTTTTCTCACACGAATAACTCGTTGTGTTGGTCTTATGGCCATTCTTTTGTGGAGTGGTTGCATCTTTTTATTTGCCCACCTGTCGCCTCCTTTAGGTAAATGGTTTGGTCCCGTATCTCCCTCATTTTCAATGTACAATGTCACTTGTCCAGTGTTTTACTTTTTCTCTGTAGCTTATCGGATACTTTGGGATTTACTCCTTGCAAACATTATTTATTTGGCCTAATGTTTGCTTTAACCTTTCAATAAATTACACTAAACTGGAAATGTGCCTCTAAAATTTAAATTAAAGCTTCGTGGAATGATGTTTGTCATAATCATAGATTAGATGTTGCATTTGTTTCTTCTTGTAAACATCGTGTAAACAGAGATTTATTTTTGCTACCGTTAACTTCTTATTTGAATAAGGTTGCAAAAAGACAGGAAATTCGCAATTGCTCTGAAATTTTTAAACCTCCATGAACTGTTATTCTCTGTTCTCTTTTTCATAAGTTCTTGCAATTATATTTATCTTCTAGGTATTTCAACAATTTAAGTTACTTTATCATATTGTGTAATGTCATTCGACCCTCAGTTGTATGATATATATCCTTCCCATAATTTCTGTTAAAATTGCAAATCTCTTTCTTTTCTGCTGCACTGTTACTATTTTCATCAAATTGTATTCATATGTAATGATTGTCTTTTAAGCTTTGCATTCTTTGTTGCTAATAAAGCTTATTAAACATAAAAAAGAAACCTTAATTGACTCTCCATGTCCAACAAAATTCTGTACATCACCTGTACGTTCCCACATGATTAATACATATGTCTGTTCACCTGCAGGAAAAATACAATGCAGATTGTTTGGACACATCAAATCACTTAGCGATCCCCAAAAGCAACTGGGGGTGCTGCTTTATCCAAGAGAGGAGTGTAATACTTCTCTGCTATTAGTTTCCAACTTTTGGAATAATTTTCTATTAGACTACTTCCAAGTTTCCAGCTCCATGCTCTTCAGAGTAAGATTCAAAGATCGCCTGTAAACCCATCTAATCTTTAGATTTTGTCAATTAGTATCCTGTGTTGAGGAGTCTGAAAACTAGATAAAGATAAAATCTTTTAGTAGCATATTGAACACTGAGCCAGCAGTTTCAAACTGGCTTACAAGTGACTAGGCTATTCTAACTTCTGCCTATGTTTGAGCCTTGCATTGCACCTTTCAGTGATTAATGGCACATATACTGTAATGATCTTTTACTTATTTGGGTGTCCTATTCGATGATAAAGGCACTTGAGGTGCTCAACATAAGGCCAAATCTAATGCAGTGAGTAGATCTGCTGGAGCCATCTTGAATTTCGCTAGGAAATTGGGGTCAAGACCGACGAACGCCATTCTTAAAGTATATAACGCTAAGAGTATGGCGATCGCCACCTATGGGGCTTCGATCTGGGGATATACGAGTCCAGTCCTCATTCAAAGGGCATAAAACAGGTTTCTTAGATCATTACTCACTGTTCCCCAGTCCACCCCCACTTTTACTATCCATTCAGAATTGGGGGTTGGGTATGTCTCAGACGTTATAAAAGCCGCCCGTGTCATTTCCTGGTTAAAAACTTGGCTAAACGATGAGATTTCATTAAATCATAAAATCGTTGAAGATTGCTTAAGTATGGATGGAGCCTTAAAGATCCCATGGATGACGTATGTAAAAACAATGTTAACCCAGGTGGGACGTATTGATCTTTTTAACTCCCCCGAGGGCATCCGAAAGGAGGATGTCAAAACAATTAAGGAATCACTGATACATTTTTTTACAGCAGAGCGAGAGGAAATTGAATTAAAGAAAACAACGGTGAGAAGGAATTTTGCACTTAAAACTGTCCCAGGTCCAGAACCATACCTGGTATTTGTCAACAAACCATTCCACCGCTTTCTTTTAATTAGATTTCGTTTGAATTTAATACATTTTCTGTTGGGCACATACTATAGATGGGATACTCCTGATAATAATAAGCCCTGCGATTGTGATCACTTTTCACCCCAGGACACATTACATTTCATTATGTTCTGCGATCACTACGACAAAATCAGAAGAAAATATCTTGTTCCCATCTTTAGAGAGGCTCGCTTCTTACAAGTTAGGCCTGCGCTCTTATTTCTGCAACTTTTGCACAATGCACAAGTCACTTTTCATGTCGCTAATTTTTTAGTAGCAGGAGTACGTATTAACAAAAAGCGCAGCAAAGGTAACAATGGATTCATTATAAACGCAATATCTTAAATGTATCCATAATAGACAATAGATATATTGATGTTTTAAAATGTTTTAATAGTTTTTATAAATTTTCAGATTGTATATATTGATTGTTCATGCACATGTCACTTTAAAAATCGTCTACCTGATGATATGATTTACGATCCATTATGTATATATATTATGTATATATTCTTTGATATTGTCTTTTTTTTATATTCTGTGTGTAATCCATGAATTGTATCCTGTGTCTTTTTATGATTTTCAAAAATCGAATAAAAGTGATTGACTGACTGACTGTAATGATGTGCTATATAGAAATAGT
This sequence comes from Lissotriton vulgaris, assembly GCF_964263255.1. NCBI lineage: Eukaryota > Metazoa > Chordata > Amphibia > Caudata > Salamandridae > Lissotriton > Lissotriton vulgaris. The sequence continues at coordinate 1,907,882,680 of NC_141685.1, read as the reverse complement.
GGTGACTATCCTTGCCTATCTTGTTCAGCCTGCAACGATATAGTCAATATAATTTTGACCATCTTCTCATGAAAATGAAAATTGTATTTATCCCACATGCCACTTAAGACTACCGAGTCTTTCAAGATTATACAAAAGTAGTTCATGTTATGTAATCTGGGCTATTCAGAAAAAGTATCCATAAACATAACGGGAATCCTTCACTACTCTTTCAGTCAGTTCTATGATTCTCCACAGTTTGTTCGAGATTATGGAGAACATGCTACACTTCAAGAATGAATGGAAGACTGACCTCTTCAAGAAAAGTCATCTATGCCCCTGTGACCAATGTCACTCCCAATGCTTACTTTGTATATTAATAAGTGGGGGCCCAAAATGTTGCCCAGATGTCCATGGTCAGTACTACCGAATGGTGGGGGTGCTGAGAACCAAGGCTGTGTAGTCTTAGTTGCCCATCATGCTTTTTTAATTCACCACCAGACTCTCTCAGCCTATTTATCTCGCTGCTGCAGGTTTTTCTCATCCCTGCTTTCTACCTATATCACTGTTTTTCTGCTTTTCTCTCTCTCCTTATTTTCCCTTTTTTAGTTTTTCTCTCTCGATATGGATCTGCGTTTAATGAGGAAAAATATTTCATGGAGCCCAAAAATAAGTGGTGGTGGGCCCCACCTGCAACAACCGGCTCAAATTAAGCACTGAACTCTACATAACTACCCTGTCTTGATTGCACAGACTCCTCTGCAAATCTGAATGTTTAGCATTTTTTGTCTCGTCAGTCTTATCAACTCACAGATAATTTGTGTTTTATTTATGGAAACCTACAAAAGTAAGTGGTTATACCTTATTTATCGACCTGTGATCTAATGTCGGCTCCGCTGAACATCGTGAAAATGTATTTTTCGAAGTATCCAGAGGAACTGACTAAGATTGATACTAACGTCACTAATTGCAGTTGCCATCGCTGCAATATGCTTAGTGACTCGTGATCCACTTGCTTTGGCATCGCCCAACCTTTTTAAGATACTCAGAACGGACGTGCCAATTAACGTCGTCTGCCACTGGTATTTCTCAAATGAAGCAAAGTTTGCTTTTTTTACAGAAGAGATGGTATAAAATGAAATACTGAAATTGGTCCAGTTGATCGTGGCAGAAATGTGACTTCTGCTAATTATATTTCATAACTGACCTTGCCAGAAATTTCTGGTCCATTTTTTTGTCTCTGGCACGACTCATTTGAGGATTCGCTAGGGATGCCATATTGAAGCAGCAGACCTCCCACTCAATATTATGTTTCATGTATCTGTTGGAAAGGTTGTCCTGTGGCTGGAGCCAACAAGCACGAATTGCTATAACTGTGCGGAAATCAGTTTTCATATTTGTTTATTCGCCTTGACAACCCTGCACATAGAAAAATATGTCTTTAGCACTTCGTCAGTTTTGCCTCCATGCAGAAGTCTTTGTCCCTCACCTCAGGTTGAGTTGCCCTTTCTTTTATCAGTGATATGGAAAGGCGCCATCGTTCGAAGACCCTTCCTGCCCACTTCCTATGCAAAGCATATGCTCTTCGGTGTGCATTGTCCAAAAACAGACACAATAGAACATGTCTTGACAGCTGAGGTTTATTCCTTCTAAACGCCGGAAGAACCCCCTCCCCTCTTCCCGCCCGTCCATCCGCTAACCCAGGCTGCACAAGGCGCCATACTGGATGTTTTGTGTAAGTGTCCATCTGTGCTAGGGCACAGCTCTGCAGGAGCCAGGAAGGAGGTCATTGTGCAGTTACAGAAATGGCTTGTCACAAGCACACAAAACATGTCTTTGATTGGGGAATGAACTTGACCGTGGAAGGGAAGCAGATAATTAATGTACTTCCCATATTCACATTAAAGACTCGAGCCTTCCAAAGGGCTCCTTCCCCTTCATAATTTATCCTAGAATGAGAACACACATGTTGCCTGTTCTCTCAGGCAAAGTGAATACACAGGCACGTTTATCGCTTGCATCTTGCCACGCACCAGTGATTCGTGCCTCCTCCACATGGTATCATGGTAGTGAAAAGGTCGGGTCTGTTGACGTGTGTAAAATTTCTGTTGCAGGCAAGTGCTTTCCGGTGACTGTTTACCGTTCAATGTAGGTTCTGCAGCAATATTTGTATGCCTTTTGATGCTTAAATGTGTTTCTTGGGAGAAGTTGGAGGGTACGATCTAAAGCTTTGTCTAAAATCTAAACAAATTAGAAACAAAGTGTAAATGCTATATGCCTACATAAACTTTAAAGATTTTCCTACTATGGATGAGTGCGTTACGGTGCAGCAGACATGCAAAGTGGGAAAACTTTGGAGAAATTGAAATATTCTTCGCTTTTAATGCCAGCCTTAAAGAGGTATATTGTTGGGTTCAAAGTCCAGTCCCCAATTGTTAGTAGATAGGGCTATGCGTCAAAAAACATAAGTGGTTGTATGGGAACGCACATGTACCAACCATAGCTCCCCATCTTGACCTAAAACAGCGCTAGAGCTACTTTGAGTTACTTTAGTTACTTTCCAGCATAAATCAAGTTTGATGCTAGAATGTAATTCCCAATCAAACATATTGCCCTGGTTTGCATCGCTTTTGTGATGCGAACTCAGAGCTAAATTTTAGTAAATCAGCCCATAATTGTTTAGCAAAAAAACACTATCACATGTACACATAGTCAACAGTGTGAGCGGCATAACTAAACAAAAGCAATTCTTGGTCTAATTTTTTAATAATTCTTTAACATTGACGAAACGGTTCTGGCTCTAACATCTCGAGTCTTGTTGTTCCTTCACTTAATCTAATTACTGAAAAAACTGCTAACCATTTTATTGATCAAAACCTCAACTGTATTATAGGAAAATATGTGCCACGACAAAAAAGCTCACCACAATTTATTTGTCTGTTACTGTAATATGAAATTATGTAAAACAGATCAGAGGAGTCAAATATTACTACCACATGGGGGCGCTAGAGAGCCCGGAGCAAGATGGCCGCACCTTAGTGTAGCTCTCCTGGTCGGAACATCTGTCCACCTAAAATCCATTATATACGGCGCCATCCACGGCTGAACTCGATCAACATTTGACCCTGGGCCACAGAGAAACTCTTGGCAGTCTTCCAACAGGATATCGCTCACCTCTACCAGCCTGAACTCTGCCAAGTCCCGCTCGCCTCAAGATGGCGGCCCCGGTGGATGCGGACTGCTGATCTACATCTCCCGGCACTGTGTCAGCTCTGCGGGAAGACTGCCTGGTGTCACTGTCCTCCTTGCCAGGTCTTCATCGCTCGACGAGGGGCGAGAGGAGTCTCCGCTGCGCCCCGCTGTCCCTGCATCGTGCTGGGCGTCCGACATTTTGTGTGCTGGATTGTGGAGGTGAGGCGCTCATTGTGCGGCCCATGCCTGCCGCTGCGGCTGAGGATTTGCAATTAGCACGGACTGTCTGGTGCCCATACCGCCTTGCTGCATCGCCGGTGACTCCCGATCTCCTGTGTGTGGCGGTTCCTGGGGTGCTACCCAGGCGCTGGCATCTGCCGCGTCTCGGATGGTGCCTGCGAGGCTGACTGCATGCGGTCCATGGATTGTTTACTGCCCGGTGGTCTCCCTCAGAGAATAGCGAGCTCTGCACACTGGCTGCATTGTGATTGGGAGTGTGTGGTTCCTAAATTCCTGCCTCCAGATTCAATCGCACGCCTTTCTGTATTTTTGTAACACACTCCTATAGCCTGTATAGAGCCTGTTGGGAACCTAGGGGTGCTGCTGGTTGGACTTCTATGGTCACCACTGCAAGTGCCTGCACTGTGTTTATGGGCGGTGGTGAGCGCTTTTAAAATCTCCTGCGTTCCTGCTGTGACCTCCAGCATTAATTGCACGCCTTATTGTGATTTTGCAACGCACTCCTATTGCCTATACAGAGCTTGTTGGGAACCTAGGGCCACTGCTTGGACTTCTGTGGTCATCATTGCAAGTGCCTGCACTATGATTTTGGGCGGAGGAGAGCGTTTTTAAAATCACCTGCAGACGATTATTTATTTATTCATGTTTCTCTTCTCTCTTGGTCCTAGTGATAGCACCTTGCAACATTATTGTTTTTCAGCCCTCACCGAGAGCACGCTTAGTACGCGGCTAGCTTTGGCGGCTGGCGTTTTGCCCCTTCGTTAAATAGCACTGGGTCGCGGCTATATATGCAGTCACAGGTCTGCCCCGCCACGGGCCTATTCATTGTGCTCTGCTTTCTGAGCGACTCCCCAGTAAACTACCTTTGGTGACTTGCAAGCTTCTCAAGATGGGGAGGACTGATAAACAGCAGAGCAAATTACACTTTGAGGCCAGGAAGCCCACGAAATCACAGACCCCGAACGCCTCAGACACTAAGCCTGACCCCGATTCTGGCACGACTACCAAGCTGGAACGCATGATGCTGACCATGCAACAAAGCTTGCAGTCCATCGACGCAAAAATTGATCACCTCAACTTACGTATGGACAGTATGGCCTCTAAGATTGACAAACATGGTTCACAGATCGCGAAGGCGGAGCAGCGCATCTCGACTGCTGAATATCGTTTAGAAGGCATCAGTACGTCGTGTACCACCATGGAGAAGCTTTTGGAGGTAATCAGGGCCAAGAACGAGGATATCAAAGCCCGCTCCTGCCGAAATAACCTCTGTGTAACTGGCATTTCGGAAACCACCAATACCGGGCCCGTGGAGACCTATGTCGAAACGCAGCTCACGGACCTGCTGGGAGAGGAATACTTCTCCAAGGTGTTCATAGTTGAAAGGGCTCTACCGCTCTTTAGCTGTTCGACCGTCCCTGGTGCCCCGCCTTGTCCCATAATTGCCAGGCTCTTAAAAATACTGGGACGCGGCACTCCGTCTAGCTAGAGAAAAGGGCAAGCTTGAATATCATGGAATGAGGGTGGAGCTTTTCCCTGACTTCACTGTCGCGGTGCAACAGGTTCCCCATGAATTCCAAGCAGTCAAGAAAAAGTTGCAGGTCCTCCACATTCAGCATGCTATGCTTTACCCTGACAGCCTGCGGATTCAGCATGCTGGGAAAGCACGTATCTTCACGACGCCTAAGGAAGCGCTTCAGTGTTCCCGGTCGATTGAGTGGCAGGGGTCATTGCGGAGAAGGTTGTTATCTCCGATTCAGAGGGATGAGCGTGTGAGGCTTTATTGATTATTATGACTGCTGTACTGTCATCCCTACCCATGGGGATACTACATGTATTTGGCTTGGCCTCCCTCTGGTTGAGGGTTGGCTCCTGGACTGAGATAGATTTTGGTAGCATGATTCAGTTTGGTGTAACACTTGCCATCTCCTTTTTCTCCTTTCTTTTTTCCATATTTTTTGCAGAATGTTTGTGTGAGACATGCGTTCCTGGTTGGTACACAGACTTGTGGATGGCTATTGGGGTAATGAATGTTCTTTGTTATGCGCCCTATCAGTTCACATTAGGCCTTGGTCTGGTTAGCCTAATTTTACCTATCCCGACCCACCCTGTTACATGGGGGCCGTGGGCTATTAGCGACCCACAGTATGGGAATTACCCAAAAGGTTATGGTACTCGGTTGGGACCTGGTTGGTACCCCTGTAGGGTTCCTTTCTCCCTTTTTAGGTCTTGCTAGAGCCAGCACATGCGCTGACTGGCGGGAAATGTAGTAGGTGTTTTAAAAGTGCTACCCATACCGGCCAGCAGCTTGCTATTATGTGCACAGCACTTTTTCCCGTCGCGTCACCATTCAAGTTTTTTTTTTTTTGGTGCGCGTGCAATCAATCAATCAATCAATCAATCAGTGATACTTATAAAGCGCGCTACATACCCGTAGGGTCTCAAGGCGCTGGGGGGGGAGGAGGGGGGGTGCCGCTACTGCTCGAACAGCCAGGTCTTCAGCTTCTTCCTGAAGGAGAGGTGGTCTTGGGTCAGGCGCAGGTCGGTCGGGAGGGAGTTCCAGGTCTTGGCGGCCAGGTAGGAGAAGGACCTTCCTCCTGTAGTCGCTCTTCGGATGCGGGGGACGGCGGCGAGGGCGTGGTTGGCTGATCGGAGGTGGCGTTTGGGAGCGTAGAAGTTGACTCGGCTGTTGAGGTAGCTCGGGCCTTGGTCGTGTAGGGCTTTGTGTGCGTGGGTGAGGAGGCGGAAGGTGATTCTTTTGTTGACGGGGAGCCAGTGAAGGTCTCTCAGATGTCCGGAGATGTGGCTGGTTCGTGGGATGTCGAGGATGAGTCTGGCTGAGGCGTTCTGGATCCGCTGGAGTCTCTTCTGGAGCTTGGCGGTGGTACCGGCGTAGAGGGCGTTGCCGTAGTCCAGTCGGCTGGTGACGAGGGCCTGGGTGACGGTCTTCCTGGTCTCGGTGGGGATCCACCAGAAGATCTTCCGTAGCATGCGTAGGATGTTGAAGCACGCCGAGGAGACGTTGTTGACTTGCCTGGTCATGGAGAGGGAGGAGTCCAGGATGAAGCCCAGGTTGCGTGCATGGTCTGTCGGTTTGGGTGCGGTGCCCAGGGCGGGAGGCCACCAGGAGTCCTCCCAGGCGGAGGGTGAGGAGCCCAGGATGAGGACCTCCGTCTTGTCCGAGTTCAGTTTCAGGCGGCTGGTCGTCATCCACTCGGCTACCTATTTCATCCCTTCGTGCAGGTTGGCTCTGGCGGCGGCGGGGTCGTTGGTCAGGGAGAGGATCAGCTGGGTGTCGTCGGCGTAGGAGATTATGCTGAGGTTGTGTTTGCGTACGATGGCCGCGAGGGGGCTCATGTAGACGTTGAAGAGGGTGGGGCTCAGAGATGATCCTTGGGGGACGCCGCAGATGACTTCGGAGGCCTCTGACTTGTACGGTGGTAGGCGGACTCTCTGTGTTCTTCCGTCGAGGAAGGAGATGATCCATTCCAGCGCCTTGTCCTGGATTCCGATGTTGCTGAGGCGCCGTACTAGGGTGCGGTGGCAGACCGTGTCGAATGCCGCGGAGAGGTCTAGGAGGATGAGGGCCGCTGTTTCTCCATTGTCCATCAGGGCTCGGATGTCATCGGTGGCGGCGATGAGGGCGGTCTCGGTGCTGTGATTGGCTCGGAAGCCGGACTGTGAGGGGTCGAGGGATCCGTTCGTCTCGAGGAAGGCGGCCATCTGCTTGTTGACGGTCTTCTCGATGACTTTGGCTGGAAACGGGAGGAGCGAGATGGGGCGGTAATTCTTGAGGTCGGTGGGGTCCGCTGTTGGTTTCTTGAGTAGAGCGCTGAGTTCGGCGTGTTTCCAGCTCTCAGGGAAGATGGTGGTGTCGAAGGATGTGTTGATGATGTCTCGCAGGTGGGGTGCGATGACAGCATCGGCCTTGTTGAAGACGTGGTGAGGGCAGGGGTCGGTCGGTGATCCGGAGTGGATGGAGTTCATCGTGCGGATGGTGTCTTCGGTGCTGATCGGGGTCCAGGCGTGGAGGGTGGTGGTGGGGGGTGGTTGTTCGGTCATGGTGTGCGTTGGTTGGTTGTTGAAGCTGTTGTGTATGTCCGCGATCTTGTTGTGGAAGTATGAAGCGAGGGAGTTGCAGAGGTCTTGCGATGGGGTGATGTCGTTGTTTCCTGCGCTGGGGTTGGAAAGCTCTTTCATGATGTTGAAGAGTTCCTTGCAGTTGTGTGCGTTGTTGTCCAACCGGTCCTTGAATGCTGTTTTCTTGGCGGCGCGGATCAGCTGGTGGTGTTTCCGGGTGGCAAGTTTGAAGGAGGTCCTGTTGTCCGGTGTCGGTTCCCTTCTCCAGACTTTCTCGAGGGCTCGGCAGTTCTTCTTGGAGCTCTAGAGTTCGTCGGTGAACCATGGGGCCTTCTTGCTGCCGGGTCTGCTAGGCGGGGTCCTCAGTGGGGCGAGTTCGTCCGCGCAGTTGCTGATCCACTTCGTGAGGTTGTCGGCGGCCTGGCTGGGGTTCGCTGAGCTGGCAGGAGAGTGCTGGCTCAGGGAGGTGGCAAGCTGGTCTGCTGTGATCTTGTTCCAGCTTCTGCGGGCGGCCTGTTGCTGGTGTTGGTGGGTCGTCGTTCTCTTGAAGGTGAAGTGGACGCAGCTGTGGTCCATCCATTGAAGCTCTGTGGCGTGGCTGAAGTCGATGTCTGTGCTGGAAGAGAAGACTGCGTCGAGTGTGTGTCCGGCGAGGTGGGTGGGGGTGGACACCAGTTGCTTGAGTCCCAGGTTGGCGAGGTTGTCGAGCAGGGTGCTGGTGTTGCGGTCGTTGTTGTTCTCCAGATGGAAGTTGAGGTCTCCCAGGAGGATGTAGTCAGCGGAGGGGAGGGCATGCGGGCTGACGAAGTGCACACACAACTTCCAGCCGGGTCGCGCAGCGACTTTTATCTAGTTACTGATTTACTGTGCTTCAAAAACACGCAATGTGACACTAAATTTTTCCAAATTCTTTGGGAGGAACGCTCTAAATCTTCAAAGCCTAGCACATTTTATTCACTTTTTTTCCCAACATTTACAAATTGTTTTAACCCTTTCTGGACTGTTCTAATTTTCAAGCAGTGTTTTTGGCTGTTCTGTTTATTCAAAATGGTTTTGCAGTGTTTTTTTACAAATAATTTAGCCCCTGCTTCATTCATTTTACCAACACATCTAGGTAAATAAGTTTTGGTGTGATTGAGGTGCGACTTATCAATGTATTTTCTACTCAGATGTCCTTGTTGCCCACTAAAAGGTGGGAACCAATGCTTTACAATTTATTAACAAATTATTCACCTGGCTCCACCCTGGGGCAAAATGGCACCGGAGCTCTCCCCCGAGATCACAGGCAGAGGACTAGAGACATGATTTTCGGCAGCAGGGACCGCCAAAACTATTCTTTAACCAACCGTAAATTGGTCTGAAATTATCTAAAGTATTCCCGGTCTTACCTGCCTCTTTTCCACTGATCCATCTTTGTTGTTGCTACCACTGCCGCTGATCCAGCCCTGCTGTCCTGCCACCATACTATTGCTGGAGCCGATGCGGGCAGGTGCTGCTATGGGACAGACCAGGGCCAGACTTTGGGGGGATGCAGGTGCAGTTCTACCGACGCTTCAGAGGGAGTCATCCTTAACACCATCGCTGCTGCAGCAATTCCCCTCCTGTGCTGCATGATCTCTATTCCCATTGTTCATGACGAGCTCAGCTCGTCATCAGCACAGCTCAACCGTGCCTCATGACGAGCTGAACTCATCATGAGCATCGAAGGGGTTAAGGCTCTGGAGTGCCCAGAGAGGCTAGGCGGGTTTACTGGGTGAAGCCTCGGTGTTTGGCTCCAACTGACAGATTGGCGGATTCATCTCCAGCGTTCTCTGGAACAGACTGAACAGATTGTGGCTTCCAGCGGGCTCACCGCTTTGGATAAGTAACAAGGGTAAGCAAAGGAGGCACAGGTACCCATTTTCATTTCCCCCAATGTTTGGATATTGATTGCAAAGAAAGTTCACTAAAGGGTGGGGAATGCCAATTGAATGTTACAGCTCAAATGGCTGTAAATTGTCTCATTCTATCTAACACTCACAATCTCTGTTGACTCGCTGGTTGCTTCTGGGGGATACAGCATCAGAAGGTACAAAGCTTGCTTCAATTATTAGGAACTACGGTTTGCTCTCTCGTTGGACCCCATTTCACAAGGTCAGTTTTTGGGGGGCAGGAGGACTAGACGGGTGCTCGCATTCTGTGGAGCTCAAACCAGCAGGTCTCATAACCAGTTACTCTGTTCCCCCACTTTATCAAAGATGCCACCTAAAACATCTGCCAAGGGAGGAGCTTTATTGAATACCGGTATGCCATCATTATCAAATACTGGCTCAACTCAAACAGGGGTGAGGAAAAAAAATCTGCACAGAAAGGGGGATGCTAGCATTGACAACAAGAGGAATTCCGCCATGGGTAATATTGTGACCCCTACGAGTAAAGATGGGCCAGTGCTTCCTTATGGATCTACTCAGGGCAACAGCAAGTCTCTAAGGTGTGATGAGGTCCTTTTTATATGCTTTTTGCGTTACATTGGATTCTTATTGCATTGATATACCACTTATTGCCCTTGAAAAGGCATCGGAGTGCTGTGTGGTGGCTAACATGCAACTCCGGGACCGCCGGTAATTTAGTAGTTTTTGCTTGTTATGATAGTCTGCGCTATGAAGGAAACAATTTCATGCATTTACTCCAGCTTCTTTGTGGTGGATTAAAATAATAGAAGTTGCAAATGTCACTTGAGCGCAGCATTGCCGCCCTTTTATTCTTCAGTGAAAAAAATTCTGGTTATTTATTTGTGTTATACTATTCTCTAACAGCCAAGAGTGAATAGGTGAAAAGAAATGGGTGCACTTGGCTGTATGTTACTACACTGAGATCCGCCATGTCAATATACCACTACATCAAAGGAGCCAGTTGACTTGGCCAGTTTATATTGTTATTGACTACTGCCTCAACACATCACCTTGTCTTTATAGCTACTTCTACCCTAAACTTAACACAAACTCTGACCCTAATATTACATCATTTCCTGAACCTAAAACAAACCCTAGTTGTAACCCTAACCAGGCTCCAATCCTAACCACACTAACCCTAGTCCAACCACCCCAAACCCAACCCACTTCCATAGGTATAACCCACATCATACCCATGCCAGCATTAATATAAACAAGCATTGGCATAGCCAATAGATCTCGCCTTTGGGACCTTATAAGTGTTTAGCCATGCAACAGTTGATTTTGTTTCACCAAGGATATTGTGCTGCATATCTAAATACTTATAAGGTCCCAAAAGTGAGACCTATTGGCTATTCCAATGCTTGTTTCTTTTGCTCTTCATGTTATGTGGTTCAGGGATGCTACTGTCTATTTACTGTTTTGTTCTATGGGGGGTATTCATGGCATGCCTTTTATGCTGTAGTGGGTGGGGGATTAGTTGGGGATAATGTTTTCTAGTGATAGCTTTGGTAATGGCATACTGGCAGGTACTAGATTGTATGATTCGTATTTCCTACATGATAACACAGCCTGTATCATCCACCTCTGTAGACATGGCTGACACAAACAGCCCCATCTTATCTTTGATCAGTTGGAATGTAAGGGGGCTTAATAATGCTAGGAAAGTACAGCAGGTGCTCTCTTCTCTCGACCGGCACCACATTCAAATTGACCTGCTGCAGGAGACATATCTGACTAAAGGCAGTCTCACATGTAGCCACTAGATGGACAGGTGTGCGGCTAACAGCTTCCTACTCCTCGTACGTGTGGGGGGTTATGATTCTTGTTAAGAAGGGTATCCCTTTTGTCACATTACATGTTGACGAGGCTGTAGATGGGCGGTATGTCATAGTGCAGGGAGCGCTCTATAACACCCAGTTAGCTATCTTGAATCTGTATGGGCCTAATGTGGATGACCCTGCATTTTTTTACACAGTATAGTGTAAGCTCTGCAAATTATCCTCCTCAGCTCTTCTTTGCGGAGGTGATATTAATGTGGTTTTGGATCCTACAATGGATCGGGTAGCTATGGCAGATAACCCTCCCCGGAAGGCTACTCTGTCGGTACGTGTTGGAATGTGGACGCTAGACCTCACAGATACCTAGAGGTTGAGACACCCAAACATCAGAGAAGGTACATGATACTCATATGCACAACGGTCTTGGTCTCGCATAGACTACTGGCTGGGCACACAGGAGGTTTGCACTTCGACCAGACAGGTTAAACACTTACCTCGAACACTGTCGATCACTCTCCGGTTGTTCTTAATATATCTTTGGCCTCACATACTCCTACTCCTTTTCAATGGCAACTGCAATCATCCTCGTTACTGGACCACGTCTTTAAGGAAGGGACCGAGAGGCCATTTCTGATTATTTTTCATTCAATACTGGGTCTGTCCAAACTATGGAGACACTCTGGGAGGCCTTCAAAGTAACAATTCGTGGGGCATGTATAGGTCTGCAAGCCGGGGTTTTAAAATCTCTGTGACGCACCATGACTATACTCGAGCGCGTGTTACGTGACCTAGAACGTAAATATGATGAACAGGCTGACCACGGTACCCTGGTGCTTATCAAAGAGAAAATCATAGAATACAATGAAACAGCTGACCAAGAGATCAACTATCTATCCCGTCGGTACAAAGCGCCTTACTATGGTGGGAGAGCCGGCCGGGTAGAACATTGGCTGGCCGCATCTTGGAACCTCGCACTCAATCACATGTGGTTAAGGCGATTGTCACTGATGAGGGCGTACACTATGACACACCTGCTATATTGAGAACTTTTGCGGATTACTATGCTGGGTTGTATGCTCGGCCCACTGCGGACGCGGCTGAACTTGAGCAGTGTATTGATGACGTTGGTTTAGTGTGGCTGTCCCGTGGGCAGCAGGAGTTCTTGATGCACCCACTCACATTAGCGAGGTCCGTGACGCTATAACTGCTTTGCCTAACAGGAAGTTGGCGGGCACCAATGGGTTGCCGGCCGAATTTCCTAAAGAATACGTTGATCACTTGGCTCCACGCCTTCTTCAATTATATGAAGAAGTGTATGAGACTCAATGTCTGCCTCCAACCATACGCGAAGCACTAGTGGTCACACTTTTGAAACCTGAAAAGCCACCTGATAGGTGCGACTCATATCAGCCCCTATCTCTAATTAACACAGATGTAAAAATATTAGCGAAAGTATTAGCTACTAGGCTGCAATTACTTATGCCCGTTATGGTACTTCTTGACCAGTCTTGGTTTATCCCCGCCCGCTCCACATCACATAATTTGTGTATGCTTTTTGCAACAATGCATGTGTTGGAACCCAGTCTGCTGGCAGTGGCGGTGTTTCTTGATGCCGCCAAAGCCTTTGACTCGATTTCCTGGTCATATATGCTTAACGTTCCCCATCGCTTGGGTGTTCCATTAATTTTTACTAATTGGATAAAATTAGTATACACCAACCCAGCAGCACGGGTCAGAGTCAACGGGCATATATCGGATATAATTCATATACAGCGTGGCACGCGGCAAGTGTGTCCACTGTCACCCCAATTATTCGTGCTCGTACTCGAACCCCTGGCTTGTAAGGCAGCCATGCTCAGACCGCGTTACTATTTTTACAACGTCCTCTCGCGAGTCTCTATGTACGCGGACAACAGGTGCTATATGTTCCCGAACCGGTACATCATCTCGCACAAGTTATACGTGAGTACGTCCACTTTGAGCGCTTCTCGGGATGGGCCATAATGGTCTAAATCAATTGTACTACCCCTTACGGGTTGTACGCATCAGTTTGACATAGAGTACCCCTTAACATGGTGCATGGACACTGTAAAGTACTTAGGAATGTGGATCCATAGAGATTCGCAGGCTGTGATACAGTCCAATTATGGCACTGCCATCACATGACTCGAGGACCAAGTGAACCATTGGATCAAGCTACCCCTGTCATTTGTGGATCGCATAGCGCTGATGAAAATGGTAATCCTTCTGCACTTCTTGTATCTGTTTTTAAATATTCCTGTGCACTTAACGCAGCATTTTATTGATCAGCTTTGATCCCTTCTGGTTACGCTAGCATGGGGAGGTAAAAAACCCCGGCTCAAGTGGGAGATTATCGCCCTTCCTTATGATCAGGGGGGTTTGCAGCTCCAGACTCCATCTTTTTTATCTCTGCATGCAGGCGCATTACGCCTACTACTGGCAGCACGACCCAGCCTACATACCGCATGTGGCAGTGGAGAGCTGGGTGCTGTACGATCATCAATAGGCACACAGTATTTGAAAATGGAGAGTTTGACACAGTGCAAACCATGTCTAGGGCCTGGCATGAGCTGGGCAAACGAGCGCAAAAATTGTCACTATATGCGCCTAACATGCCTCGTCTGGTCTTTCTGTCACTATGGAGATTGGCACGCTGGAGACACTTCAAGATATGGGGATGTTGATAATGGAGAATGTGTTCCTTGGAGGTCAATTTATAACTCCTGCTGTGGTAAATATTTGATTTACCGTCCTAATTTCTATGCAGGTAAGTACTTAATCAATAATAACTCAATCGGAAAGAAAGAGGCAGAGTCCGTGGTGTTAGAGTTCTTAGGGGTTTTATTCCTTAAAAAGGAATGGTCATGGTACCAGATCGGATATCTTGTTCCTGCCACCACTGGGGTGCAGGAAGGGATAGAGCAATATTTTATTGACAATACATAGCTTATATACTTAAATCATACAATAGAAACCAATACAGTAGGCGTAACAGCTGAGAGAAACAAGATAAGAGCACACACGTGGTAGTGATACGTAATTAGAAGGCGTGAACTAGGCGTGAACATAGAGGTGTGTGCTAGAAACGTCACATGTAAGTGTCACGAGTAGGTGGGTACTTAGCAGAATTTGGCAATGTCAGCAGAAATCTGAGGCCTGGATGCGCGCGCAGCTGCATGACGCGTGAATGACGTGGAACTGGAGGGTGCAGGGGACTTGACATTTACACTTGCGGAAAGAGACAGAAGTCTGGCATGTCAGATCAACTCGTACCTCTATCATATCTGGTATCTGATGTTTAGGAACCATATTATCTAGAAGGAAAAGGTCTCTGGGGCAGAAGCTATTCTATACTGACTGTGAGTGCGTGTATAAGCGTCTAAGTGTCTGCATGAGATGTGAGGGGGCATGGGCCTACCATGGTAACAGAGGCTATGAATTACTTGCATGGAGACAGTGAGGCCGGGCCCTTTGCTCTGCAGCTGGAAGATGTTTACTTGAACTAGTAGGCAGGAATGTAAGTTTGAGGAGCGGAACAGATAATTCGAAGGTTGAATTCAGTCTTGGCAGGCAGCAGGCTGAGCTAAGCGCCGTGAGCCGCACAGGGAGTAAGGCAGAGGTCACGGGTACAGAGACAGCCCAGGCTGAGGCGTTCAGAGTCAGAAAGCAGGAAAAAGGCTCGATGGCAGAATTCAGGGCCTACTTCGCCAGAGCTGAAAAACGTGTAAAGTACACCACAAAAAGACGTTGGCATAGCATACTTAGAAACGGAATATTCAACCCATTCAGGGTGGGTCTGAAAGAGGACATGTTAACGTTGGACGCAAATGTATTTGCGTCTTCATAGCTGGCACAGGAGGGAAGTTACATGCACTTTAAGCTGGTACATGGAGACGGTGGGGTACACGTTAGGGAACATTACTTGACCATAAAATTTATATTTCCTCATTCCCTCCTTGTTCCCTACGGACCCTTCATGATATATCGATCCTCATGAATCGATCAGTCTGTTCTTGTAACATCATTTGCTCTTCTTTCTTCTTTTCGCGTTTTGAGTGAAAACTAGAATGTGCAATGCACGATGTGGCGCACAGACCACAAATCGCTGGCCCACACTGTAGGCACAGGCAGCAACTGAATACTATGACAAGGGCAATGCCTAGGAAGGATAGGATCTTCCATCCCCAAGCGGTCAACGTTGTCCAGAACCAACCGGACCAAGTCCAGGTGCCTGGATTCTGATGTATCAAACTTGCAATTTTATGAAGGCGTGTAATAGCTTGGTATACCGTTGGCGCGTTTTCTGGAATGAAAACACAGCAACTTGACCCGATGACCTTACAAGCTCCGCCTCTATCTGCCAGGATGACGTCAATAACAAGACGATTCTGAAGAACAACAACCCGCATGGCGGACTGCTCCTCTGTTAAGTTACCTAGGGCGGAGGCAGTTTCATTCACTACTGCTTCAAGTGTTCTAGTTAATCTGCGTATTAGTTTACTATTTTGGACGGGGCCTGTGAAGAAAAAGAATCCTTTATTGAAATCTGTGTATTGCTCCCATGCCGTTTCAGTATAGTCGACAATCGGGAGATCTCTTCGGAGTCTATTCTTTACTAGATTTGTATTTCTGTGATAATCAGGAGGCGCTAGAAAAACAGGTGGCAGAAGGAATGCAATGTAACAGGTACCATCCCAATCTAGAGGTAAGCGTATGTATGCGGTATGGCCACAAACAAAATAGGAATGACGAGTAGCTCTAAAGGAAGATTTGCCTTGATCACTGAATTCAACCACAGTAGTACATTTGCTATGACCTAAGTGTACTGAACCCTTCTTTCTGACACATAAGTCACCTTTGACTGGTAATACTGACATGGCGGGGAGAACTGGTGCAGCTTCGGATTCGACAGTAAGAATCATAAGGTTAATTGTATAATTACCTAATCCATAAACTTCATTTTCTAGATCAGTTCCTATTCTAGTGGGAAGTCCCTTTTTGTCAGGATAACAGGAGTTAAGCAGGACTAAGTTCAAGTTTCCCCAAACCCAGTTTCCTTCGAAAACAGCAATATCAGGATCTAAAGAATTAATTATTCTAAACCATGCTCCACAAGAGCCATTGTGTGTGAACGGGTACGGGAAGAGGGGCAGAACTCCCTTGTATTTCTGATAGGGAGGGAGTCGGCCACATATCCAACAATTTGTAGCATTATTAGTCTGATGGGAGTGATGTAACATACTAATGAATGTGTTGTTGCGCAGCGCGAGTCAGTAAGAGAGTTCGTGGGGAGGTAATTCACTAAAAGAATGTTCGGCAGTAACATTGTAAGCAGATTGTTCACGCTTGAAGATAGGGTAATATATGGGAAGCAATATACTGGCAACAATAATCAGAAGACTTAGAAAAAACATAATCAATAATGTCACTATACAGTGACTGCGGAGTGATTTACAATATGTACGTTTCTTGAGTTGTCTCTCTCTCTCTCTATCTCGATCTAGGGGATACATGTCAGAAACTATTTAACCGATTCACCTAGGGGAGGACTTAAACAATTAAACTGTCTGACTTGCTAGATCGAAGTTTCATTCGATACTCCTCTTGGGGAGTTTTCTCTTGTTTGGTAACTTTAAAGTCACTAGGTTCGATACAGTCTTTGGAGGGGGTGGACGAGTCAGTTTCTGGCAACAGTTCATTACATTTTTTAATATGACTCGTGTGGATCCACCCCTTTCGGCCTTCCACCTTGATAGCGGTCCGAGTTGTAAGAAGGACGGTCTTCGGCTCTTTCCAGCGGGGCTCCAGCGGACTTTTCCTGTCGAAGTTCCTAATTAGCACTGTATCTCCGGGACGGACATCGTGCAGCTTTACATCAGTGTTGTCGGGAAAAGCTGCAGCAACCTGTGAACGACATGATTGGAGTGCAGACATCAAGGAGGCAAGGTAATCTGTCAGCATGTTACAATCAACATCGGTTATTTTCTTAGGCATGGGCGTCCCCCACATATTCGGTGGTCGTCCAAAGACCACTTCATACGGGGATAGTCCTGATCTCGAATGGGGGACCATTCTCATGTAGAACAGTGCAACGGGCAGGGCGACTATCCAGTCGACCCCTTTCTCTTTACATATTTTAGCAAAGCGTGTTTTCAGTGTCTGGTTATGCCTTTCTACAAGGCCAGCGGCTTCGGGATGTCGGACGCAGTGGAATTTCCACTGATATCCCAGCAGAAGGGAAACCTGTTTCATGAGCTCGGATGAGAATGGCTGTCCGTTATCTGAGTACACGACACGAGGCAAGCCGTACCGTGGGAAGAATTCTCGAACCAGCTGCCTGGCAGTGGTCGGAGCCGTGTAATCTGGGACTGGATATGCTTCGGTCCAACGGGAAAGTGCACAAACAACTACGAGGACGTACTTGAATCCTCGACAACGGTCCATCTGGATATAATCCATCTGGAGGACTTCAAAAGGGTGATCGGGAGGATGGAATCCACCTTGCTCTACAGGGACGCTTTTACCTGGATTGAACTGACAACAGATCATGCAAGTACGCACTTTCTGTTTTGCTGCTGCTCGTAAGTGTTTGTTGTACCAGAGATTCTGTAAGCTATCTAACATAGCTTTTTCTCCTAGATGTGCTGGACTATGTGCTGTATTTATTATGACTTGAACCATAGAGTCGGGGAGAAACCATGTAGATTTTCCCTTCGTCATCCAACCTTGATCTGTCTGGATCCCTCCTAGTTCAGTCCATTTCTTGATTTCATCTGGAGTAGCATGTGTCTGAATATCGATTACATCTAGTGTGGGATCCCTAACTGTCATACAATGTGTCGGTACTATTGTCTTTGTCATATCAGTTGTCTGGGTGTGAGTCAATGCTGTATGTTTTGCTGTTTGGTCTGCCAGGTCGTTACCCTGGGAAATGGAATCTGTAACTTTAGTATGTGCTTTGCACTTCATAATGGATATGCCTGAAGGCAGATGTATTGCCTCTAATAGTGCTTGAATGAGGGGACCGTGTTGGATCTTGGCACCGTGAGAGGTCAGGAAACCTCGTTCTTGCCATAACACTCCGAAGTCGTGTACAACTCCGAAAGCATAACGTGAATCTGTGTATATGTTAACATTTCTGTTCTTGGCTAGTATACAGGCTCGGGTCAGAGCAATGAGCTCTGCCGCTTGAGCGGACAGGGTATCAATACGATATGTTTCTTTAACTTCAGTTTCAGTGGTCACTGCATACGCGGCCACTAATTCTCCTGTACTTGTTCTCATACATGAACCATCCACATAAAGTGTCAGGTCTGGATTTGTCAGTGGAACATCTGTTAAGTCTCGTCGGGGCTTTGTTACAGCATTAATGATCTCTATACAATCATGCGGGGCTGAATTTGTCATAATCGAAGGTAACAATGTTGTGGGATTCAGAATGCTGCAGCGTCTGATTTCTATGTGTGGCTGGAATAGCGTTAGTTCATAACCTGTCAGTCGTGCTATAGTCAAGTGTTGAGTCTGAGTTCGGTTTAGAAGAACCTCTACAGAGTGTGGAACTTGTACTGTTAATGGATGTCCTAAAACAATTGAGTCGCTCTGTCTGATTGCTAGGGCTGTTGCTGCTACTGACTTTAAGCACGCAGGGAGTGCCTGCGCTACTGAATCCAATGTACTTGAAAAATAAGCGCAAGGCTTATGTGATCCTGCTTGATCTTGAGTGAGGACAGACAACGCTGTACCATCACGTTCTGTAACAAAAAGTGTAAAAGGTTTGCTGTAACATGGTGTCGCTAAAACTGGTGCTTGGCATAAAGCTTTCTTTAATTCCTCAAAGGCCTGTGTATGTTCCTGAGTCCAAGGAAGGGCAGTCGAAGTCGCTGCCTCCTGTGTTGTCAACTGAATGAGTGGTTTAGCTAGAAATGCATACTGAGGAATCCATTGTCTGCAGTACGAGGTGAGGCCTATAAAGGCCCGCACTTCCTTTTGTGTCTGGGGTTGTGGCATATTTACAATTAACTGGATACGGTCAGGAGTGAGCTGTCTCCCCACTTTGGACAGCAAGTGACCCAAGTACACAACTTGCTGAACACAGAATTGTAGCTTCGAAGGAGACACCTTGTGTCCCTTGTCGGCCAGAAAATGTAGAACTGTCAGTGATGCTTGTTCACATTCGGGCTCACTTCGTGCGGTGATCAGCAGATCATCGACGTATTGCAGTAAGGCGGTGTTGACTGGCATTTGAATACAATCGAGTTGTCTTTTCAGTGCTTGACTATAGATGCTGGGGCTTTCTGTGAATCCTTGAGGTGCGCGTGAAAATTTGAAACTTCGTCCATTTAAACTGAATCCGAAGAGGTATTGGCTCTCTGGATCAATGGGCACACTGAAGAAGGCGTTCTTGAGGTCAATTACAGTAAAGAATGTTGCTTCTGAATCAATAGCAGTCAATAGGGAAGAGATGTCGGGAACCACAGGGTACTGTGGAACAATGCATTTATTCAGTTCTCGTAAATCAATCACCAACCGATATACTGGCGGTGGATTGGGATCAGTACGTTTAAGAATCGGAATGATAGGGGAATTACAGATATTGGAGTCGGTCTCTACGACCACTCCTTGGGCAATGAGCTCTTCAATGATTTCCAGTAAAGCCACTACAGCATCGGGTGGTAACTTGTATTGTCTGATTCTTGGTAAAACAACTCCTTGTTTGAGTGTAACACGGTATGGTGTAATGTGCATGCAACCTACATCGGTCGGGCCTTGTGCCCACAGGTGCTTTGGTACATTTTTCAATCTGACATCAAACTCTCGTAATACATAGTGACCCTTAAAGTCACGCAAAAAGAGTCTAACTCCTTCTGGAGAACAACATATCACAGCTCCTAGGGCCTTCAATGTTTTGATACCTAACAAGTTCTCTGGACATGATTTCGTAAGTAACAAGTCTGTAACACGTGATAATGGACCCACAGCCAGGGGGACTGGTTTCGATACCTCATTTACAATAGGCTGTCCTGAAAAACCAAGGGAAACATTCTGTGAGCCTGAGAGGGGTGCCCCTGGGACTTCATTATGGCTGATTGTTGTGCGGCTTGCCCCTGTGTCAATTAAAAACTTTCTGTCTTTTCCCAATACTCGACTGTGTACGTAAGGACCCTCTTGATCTACAGGAATCTCAATAAGAGGCAAGCCAACCTCCCTCTCTAGGCTGTTTCATGTGTATCGTTGATAATCGGGATAATCAGATTGGGCATACTGGCACATCTGCCGTGAAACTTGCTGCGTCGCGGCAATGGGCTGTGGCTGCGGCTGTGATACCGCGGCTGTCTGTGCTGTATGTGGTGGAGCATGCATAGGTTGTGAATTCTGTGAAGTCTGTTGCTGACCCTGATCTTGTCTAGGCGGATGCGGTCTTTCTTTAGTTTTACCTGTTGCTATATTGTGTTTCAGGACTGGGCATTCATGTACGTAGTGACCTGGCTGCTTGCAATAATTGCATGTCCCTTTAACGGGAGCTGCGGCATTACCTGTCTGGGTCGTACCCTTTCTCTGGCCGTCGGCTGGAACCGACTGGGCCACTAACATTTTCATTTTCGTGTCTTTCATACGTCTCTGTTCGTGATCCTGTTCTTCTCTAATTCTGTTCTGATGGTATTGTAACATTTGTAACATCTGGGATGGCGTATTTGCTTGCCATGTACTTTCAACTTTATATACACGGTTTTTGACTGCTGTCAGGGAATTCTCCACTAACTTTGATACAAAAAGATGTGGGTACGACTCGCTACCTGGTTTTAGGCCACTATTAATAATGAAACATTTCTCGAATCTTGAATAGAAGTCACTAGTATCTTCATCATGTTTCTGTTTACAGGCTGAGATTGCGTCCCAGTCTTCCTTTTTGGTGGTCAGTAATCTTGGCAGAACCTGTACTATCAAACCTGGTAATGCTTTAGCTTTCTCCCCAAGGCCTAGCCCTGGGGTACGAAGTTTCTCCTCGTCTTCTATTTCTGTCCATATAATCTTTTTGTCTCCCACCTCCCACTCTCTTTCCTTGAGTTTCTCGTAGATGCCGGTGGGCAGCAGTACCTTTAACATTTTCATGATATCTGCATATGTGTAATCTCCCATCAGTAACATGTCTTTAAGTTCTCTGTGAAAACCTGCAGGGTCTTTATCGTGACAGGGTACTAGTTTCTTCATCTCCAATAGTTCTAACTTGGTCAGAGGTGTGTGTACATACACACGTTTCAAAGTATTATCGGTACCCATAACTGGATGTACTTCTCGTAAAGGGTTCTGTCTTTCTAAACGTTCCATATGATACATTTTTCTTTCTGGGGGCGGAGCGGGAACATATTGTGGGTTTAAGAAACTGTTATATCTGTGCCGTTGTTCTAGAATTATTTGGATTAACTTGGTACTTAGGCCTCTCCATCTATCCATGAGTAGTGCTTCTAATGTATCGTGTAAGGGACCTGGATCAGAATGTTTATTTCTGTATAACGTGAGGAGGTGCTGAATCATATATATACCTGCTAATTTCTGCTCGTCTGGGGATAGGTTCAGGAATGTCTGTGCTACTGTGTCATCATTGTATATATTAGGATTGTCAGCCCATAATACTGCTGACCGGGCTAGTTCTTGTTCATCCATAGAATTGAGTACATGGTACCCCATTCGTTCTCGAAGCATTTTATCAGTGTCTTGGAACTGATGTTCAGGAGAATTCGGTTTTGATATGCCAGAGAGAAAAACTCTCTTGCTTTCTGGACGAATGCCTTTCCTAAGGTAAGTTCCCATACCTACATACGCTATCGTATCGGTAGTTATTTCTTGTTCTTCAGGTCCTTCCTCCTCTTCGGAGGAAGCATTTTCTTTTTCTTTTTCGTGTATTTCTATTACTGCTTTTCTTATTTTCTTGTACATGCTTGATATACAATTCACTTTATCATGTTTTCCTTCGGCTATGTTTTGACCCCACTTGTTTAGTGCTTCCATTTCATCCTGTTCTGTCTCAGGCCTGTCTCGTTCTCTTATTAAGCAATTTATGAAAAAACGTAATATATATGCTTGAGTGTCAACTTTCTGATGTGCCAGGGCCTCCTTAATACTTTCAGGATTTTCCCCAGTCTGGACAAAATGATATATTCTATCTAGGTGATCAGTCATCCCTGAGAATAACACTAGGTAATCTGTTGCTTGTCGCAAGCGTATTGACGCTATCAACATTCTATCATCTTTGCCGGGTACTGGATCGTATCTGCAAACTGGAAGTTGTTCTTTGAGTATGTCGAGACGGGGTGACTGGAGTGTAGGGTGCTTCTGCATGTCTCTAAGGTGTAATCTGTGTGTTGCTGGCGGGGTCTGGTAACCCCCGGTTGCACCTCCTGAGGCGGAGGCTTGGGCATTATCCCTCTGTGGAGTCTGTATGTATACTTGAACTTGTCTCTTAATAGGATCAGGCAAAAACGGATTTGGTATCTTAACCTTAGGTGAGGGAAGTGGTGGAGGTGGAGGAACGACAGGCTGTCGGACGGGGGAACTTTGTTGCGGTAATGGCGGGATATGGTCTGTAGGCGGGTTGCCCCCTCCGTCCCCGTCACCGTCAGTAGGCGGGGCGTGTGAATTGGTGTAAGCGGGTGCTACATCGTCTAGATAGGAATTCAGAAATATGTCTTTAGTAGTCCTGTGCTTTACTTTAGTTGGAACCAATGGTGGCGGCAGATTTTTCGGTATTTCTGAAGTGGTTTCAGGCGAACCCTCGGCCACAAGATACATGCCATTTACAAGATTGTTTCGCGCGCGGTCTACTTGTTCTGATTTTACTCGGATCCCTTCAGTAACTAATTCGTTTTCTCTGGCTCTATCTGACTCTTCTCTATGTCTATCTTCTCTACGGAGTGCTTTTTCAGCACGTTTATGTGATTCTTTTCGCCAAAATTCTATGGCGTCTTTCTGAGATTGTCTGGCTTTCTTTTTCCATAGTGCTTCTTCTACCTTCATGATGCACTCGGCATCCCATGTTCCGGTAACAGGCCATCTGTGTCTCTCGTCTAGATGCTTAGTATAATCGGCCCATAAATCTAGATACAATATGGCATCTAAGCCATGCTTATGATACATGAAGTTTCCAGGCGTGTCCCTAGGGGGGATAGGAATTTCTTCCTCTAGTATCCCTTTCCTAGTTCCTATCTGTCTTAGTTTATTGAAGAACGGCATCTTGTTACTTAGTACTGGATACTTGGTACTGGTTACTTATTCTGAACACAACTAGTTACACAAAAACACAATAATGCACATTAAACAATCACTCATACCACGACATTAATCACATGTAAAACATTTTGAACATATATCTCTACCCTAGATACTGGATGTACTGCTAAACAGTACAGATACACAGTCGAAGACAGTGCAAGAACTTGAATAACTGATATACTGCTAAACAGTACAGATACACTGTCTAAAACAGTGCAGACCGCGTTTGTGTACCCAAACCCGTCTTTACCGGATACATAATAATGCACCCGTCTAGATACGTCCCAGCAATGGTACTCACCGGGAAGCACGGAATCGGAAGGCCTCGGAAAACTCGACTGGACTGGACCGGACTGGACTCGACTCGACACGTGGATACTTCGGAAACTGGTGGGCCTCTTGACACCTCGGACCTTGCTTCTTTCGGCTAGGCTCTGGTCGGGATCCTCCGCACTCCTCACCGCCTCGTCTGGGTGCTGATTGCAGTCTTCGTCACCTCCGTGGGCCAGAGGGAGAAACAGGAAATCCTGCCAGTACGCGTAGTTCCGTCTAACTGATGGCAGGGGACAGAGCTTGCAACGCACCAACCGGCGCGTGGGGTGGGGGAGGGGTCCCTATTCGGGCGCCAAAATAATGTGGTAAATATTTGATTTACCGTCCTAATTTCTATGCAGGTAAGTACTTAATCAATAATAACTCAATCGGAAAGAAAGAGGCAGAGTCCGTGGTGTTAGAGTTCTTAGGGGTTTTATTCCTTAAAAAGGAATGGTCATGGTACCAGATCGGATATCTTGTTCCTGCCACCACTGGGGTGCAGGAAGGGATAGAGCAATATTTTATTGACAATACATAGCTTATATACTTAAATCATACAATAGAAACCAATACAGTAGGCGTAACAGCTGAGAGAAACAAGATAAGAGCACACACGTGGTAGTGATACGTAATTAGAAGGCGTGAACTAGGCGTGAACATAGAGGTGTGTGCTAGAAACGTCACATGTAAGTGTCACGAGTAGGTGGGTACTTAGCAGAATTTGGCAATGTCAGCAGAAATCTGAGGCCTGGATGCGCGCGCAGCTGCATGACGCGTGAATGACGTGGAACTGGAGGGTGCAGGGGACTTGACATTTACACTTGCGGAAAGAGACAGAAGTCTGGCATGTCAGATCAACTCGTACCTCTATCATATCTGGTATCTGATGTTTAGGAACCATATTATCTAGAAGGAAAAGGTCTCTGGGGCAGAAGCTATTCTATACTGACTGTGAGTGCGTGTATAAGCGTCTAAGTGTCTGCATGAGATGTGAGGGGGCATGGGCCTACCATGGTAACAGAGGCTATGAATTACTTGCACGGAGACAGTGAGGCCGGGCCCTTTGCTCTGCAGCTGGAAGATGTTTACTTGAACTAGTAGGCAGGAATGTAAGTTTGAGGAGCGGAACAGATAATTCGAAGGTTGAATTCAGTCTTGGCAGGCAGCAGGCTGAGCTAAGCGCCGTGAGCCGCACAGGGAGTAAGGCAGAGGTCACGGGTACAGAGACAGCCCAGGCTGAGGCGTTCAGAGTCAGAAAGCAGGAAAAAGGCTCGATGGCAGAATTCAGGGCCTACTTCGCCAGAGCTGAAAAACGTGTAAAGTACACCACAAAAAGACGTTGGCATAGCATACTTAGAAACGGAATATTCAACCCATTCAGGGTGGGTCTGAAAGAGGACATGTTAACGTTGGACGCAAATGTATTTGCGTCTTCATAGCTGGCACAGGAGGGAAGTTACATGCACTTTAAGCTGGTACATGGAGACGGTGGGGTACACGTTAGGGAACATTACTTGACCATAAAATTTATATTTCCTCACTGCTCACATTAACGCCTGCAGCACTGTCACCGCCATGCACCTCTTTGTTTACACTAGTTTGCGCTCCGCTATGTGTGCACTTTATCCGCCAAACCCTACCAAACCACCGACACTTGAAGCGCTACAACTTATATACACCACCACTTCCAAAGCCAAGCTAGTCACTAGACTCTACCAGGCTACACAGAGAGATGTAACTGTTGGGTGCATCTGCGCTGGCTAAGTGGAATTCCATGCTCCCTGTTCCGTTGTCTGAGGATGACTGGTTTACCAGTTGCCACTAGATGGGTCAGCTGATGGCGAATGGCAACTTACGATTAGTGCATTTTAGATATTTACATCAGCTATACTACACCCCAGCTCAGGTTTATAGGTATGGCTTGCGAGAGGCTGACAATTGTAAACGCTGTGGCAAGTCTGGTGCTAACTTCTACCATTTAGCTTGGGAGTGCCCGAAAGTCTATGAATATTGGAGGTCAGTAACACATGCACTATGCCTGATGTTTGAGGAAACTATTGAATGCTGCCCACAAGTGTGCCTATTGGGTGTCATCTCTAAAATTAGAGCGTCCAATAAGAAGTTTGTTGCCATAGCACTCTTGCTGGCTAAACACAGGGTCTCCATATGTTGGGGGGGGGCAGGCCTGCTCCGAACACTAAACTGTGGTTGCAAGATCTGACTTACTGTCGAGAACAGCTCACATGCTATGCAGAGGAATTTCCTGCTACATCTAAGCCACAGGACATCTGGGGGCCCTTTACGTCTTACCTGCTGTCGCTACCTGACATCTGATGCCCATTATGTTTCTGTAAGATTGCATCACCGGATACTGCTGTATACTGCACTGTTAAGTACTGCCCTGTCCGTATGACCCTGTGCTATTGTACTGTGAATTATTGTGATCTGTTTAATGTGATGTTATGCCATGCCAATGCTTTGATCTGGATCCTTGTATGTTGCTTATTATTTTTTGAAAATGCATAAATAAAATTCAAAAAATATATATATATTACTACCACATGAATACTCTCCAACTTTTCCCTCACCTGCTCCCTCCTAAGTCCCCCTCTTACACTCTTCACACTAATAATATCCTTCTCACAAACGTATCAATTTTTACCAGTTTTAATCTACCTACTACTACCTATGGTATCCTTGTTTATATCAGCAGAGTTGACTGTATTTGTTGGCTTGCTGGAATGCTGGGACGCTGTCTGCAGAATAAACAGTGGTTCTGTGGTTTGGCACCAGGCAGGCTCCCTGGTGAGGTGGAGCCCTCAGTGTTCTTGATGGCCATGCTAGCCTCCACATAGTAGGGTCGGCTTTTCAAGATTCATGGAGGTCCTACCTTATCTTTAACTCTAGAGGTGCAGTGTAGTGGGCCTCCAATGAATTCTGGGTGCCAGAGAGAAAGAGAACATCATGACAGACGTACAAGCTGAAACATGCAGCCAGCACCCTTACAACCCATTCATAGCTTTCTTTGTCCACTTCTCCCCATGACATTGTAGATAGTGTCTCTTTGCTCCAGCCCTCTTCCTGGCCTCCCCTGTCAAAATATTGGACGATCCACCTAGGAACCTCAAGACCCTCCATAAGGAAAAACCCAACATTGCCTCCTCTTCTACTGGCCTCTCGTCAACTCTCAGCAATTCAAGGACCTGTGGAAGAAGAAGGTGGGCCTAACTACTGCTACAGCTGCACTATCTTTGACTCTCCTGTCAGCTCTTCTCCCGATTCCTACGTCGAAGATTCGGCAACAACATCAGCAAAAGGTATAATGGTTCCCTGGTGATTCAGGATCAGAAAGTAAAAAAAAGAAGACACAGAGGCTTCAGAAACTGCAGAGGCAATAAAGACGATAAGACTAACTGCTAAACATTTTCAGCAAATTCCTGTGAGAACCAGGTAAGCCTCAAAGACTATAAAGGCATTCATGCCGATGGAGACCTGCAAGAACAGCAAGACCTACAAGGCAGGTCAAGTTTTAATGTGGTAATCTCTTTAGGCACTACTTATTCTGCCACACCTAAAGTTAAGAATCAGTAACTTCTAATTATCGATTGAATTCTGTTAACTCAAATAAGCCTATTGTTGATTTTTACTGACTGTCTCAAACTTCGATTGTCCTGAGCTGACCTCCTATAATATGACAAGTTCATTGCTTAATACAAGCTTTAGAGACAAAGAGTTACAGGACATTTTGGATAATGTTACAGTAAACCTTATCCTGTGCTGAGATACCCCTTCTGGGGTTGATTTGTGCGCAATATAAATGATTATAATATCAAATAACTGTTGCAAGTTCAGCCAAAATGGAAATGTTTGCCAGGACATCTAGGATTTGGGACACACACATTAGTATTCCTACCATATGAGGAGTCTAGATGGACTGGAGAGCAACTGTTTATAGGCCAGCCGCACCCTACTCTCTCTCTCTAGAGATATGAGTAGGCACTCATCACTACACTCATTACAGACTATGATGGAATATCTAAATATTAAAGCCTCTGACCATTGTAGATCATTAAAAGTGGAAGTTTAACCTCAAGTTTAATAAGTCTATAAATACATATACACACACACACACACACACACACACACCCATATATATATATATATTCACTGAAAAAAAATAAAGGTTACAGGGATGTTATAGTTAGACTGACACTTGGCTCGTACAAAACTCAGCAGAGCTAACTATAACTTACACCCTCATAATGCATTACTATTGACCTCACATATTACCTCACCCAGTGACATTACTCACAGCAACTCTGTTGACATTTCAAATTACATCACCGATGACATCTCAAATTACATAACGGATAACATCATGGATGACATCACTGATTGTGAGTGTTTTCTAAAAGTTATGGAGTGTTAAACATATATACTGAGGTAAGTGGCTGTGGGAGTGTCTATATGGATGAGTGAGTGGGTGTGTAAGCGGTGTATACAAGAGTGAGTGGGTATGTGAGAGACTTGGTTTGTCAGTGGGAGTACGTGAGTCCTGTGTGAGTATCTGTATGGATGACTGAGGTGGTGTGTAAGTGGGTGTAATGGTGATTGAGAGAATGAATGAGTGATGGTATGGGTGAAGGTGTGGTTGTGTCAGTGGCTGTAAATGGTGAATAAGAGAGTGCAAGAGTGGCGGAATGGGTGACTGAGCAGGTACATACATTTCTGTATGGGTGAGTGACAGGATACATATGTGACTATATGGGTGCATGAATGGGTGTATAAGTGGGTGTATGAGTGAGTGAGTGGGTGTGTGAATAGTTGTATGGGTGAGTGTATAGTTGTGTGAGTGGCTGTGATAAGTTGTATGGGACAGTAGGTACTTGCAACAGTGATTGTACATGAGATTGGGTAGATGTGTTAGTATATCTATGAGTAAGTGAGTGGATGTGTGAGTAACTGTATGAGTGAGTAAGTGAATGTGTGAGAGACTGTGTGGGTGAGTGAGTAGGTATTTGAGTATTTGTATAAGCAGCTGAGTATGATAATGGCTGTATGAGTGTATGAGTGGGTGTGTAAGTGTCTCTATATCTGTATGACTGGATGTGTCAGTGGCTGTATTGTTCAGTCAGTAGGTATATGAGTGGTTGTATATGTGAGTTAGTGGTCGCGCTAGTGGCTGTGTGAGTTGAAGTGTGATTGGCTCTAAGAATCAGTGAGTATGTGTATGAGTGTGGATTATGTCATGAGTGATGTCACTTGAGAGGTCATCAGTAATGTCATCAGTGATGTCACTGACCACGTCATGAGTGATTTAATATGTGAGGTCATAAGAAGTGCATCGTAGGGGCATAAGTTATGTAGCTGTAGTAACTATAACTTTTGAATTTCTATAGTTTTGTGTGTGTAAAATCTGAGCCTAACTATTACGTCCCTGTAACCTTTGGTTTTTTTTGTCAATTTCTAAGTATAACTTTTTTTATTTACTAACTATAATGTCCCTGTAACCTCTAATTATTTCAGTGAATATATATAGGTATATATGTAACCTTTGTTTTTTTCGGTGAAAATATATATATACTACCTACTGGCAGTCGCCAGTAGGTAGTTATAGTGAAAGGAAAAGCGTTTTATCTTTACCAATATCTTTGGCGCCGTTTGACGAATCTTTGCAACATTTTCAAAACTAATGCACTGCTCTGGTCAGCTCCTGTCTTAAAAGTTTCTGAGTGATCCGTCAAGCGGGGGCTGAGAAGAAAGGGGGGTCCCAAAACACATTTTCTTCATGTTAATTTCCATAGGAAAATTTTGATAAAGCTACAGCCCGAACTGCTGAACGGAATGACACCAAATTTGGCAAAAAGGTAGCTCTTGGTTCAGAAAGAGTTCTTCATTTAAATGGTGTAAATCCGTTTAGTAGTTCGTGAAATATTCATATTTAAAATATTTATATATCTGGTGACTGCAGTAGATCCGCAAACCCTCCCCAGCACGAGCTTGATTCTGATTGGCTGCCAATACTCTAAACCAAAAAGTGTTGGTGGTCATCTTGTGACTCGGTTGAACGGAGTCACAAGAAAAAAGGTCATAAAACAAGAAACAGGGGCAGGGAAGAAACATCCTGACCGCCTAGGTCTGGTCAGGGGGTCCCACAGGGACCCCCGGGGCTAAAGAAAGCATTGAAAAAAAATATTGGCTGCATTCACGTAGAGTCAGCAAATCCGGCTGAAATCTGTTAAAAAAAATGAAGTGGGGGTTTTAAGTCCCCAGGTGGGCCAAGTCCCAGAGCAATGCTTTAATATGTAGCAGGGGCCCACGGGGCTCCCGCAGCCCCGAGGACTACCACCTCCCCAGGGCTTCATTAATTATGCGTAGGGGCACGTGGCCCCCCACAGTCCCAGGGACCGCCACCTCCCCAGGGCTTATACAAAAAAATATGTGTGGGGCTTTACTTTATTAGGAGCGGGGGGGTCACGGGCTCCCCCAAGCCCCAGGGACTGTCTCCTCCCTTGGCTCCTTATAATACTAAGTGTGGAGGGCTTGAACCCCCCACACTGCCCTGGGGACACAAATTATTCAAATACGGGAGTCTGTTGCAGACCTCCTGCCCTGGGGACTGCCACCTCACTGTGGCTTTAAATCAGTTTGGGAGTTAGGCTGCGCAGCCCCCCTACTAGATCCCTCCATGGCCCTGGGGACCGCCAGCCCCCAGGGCCGGCTCCAGCAATGTCCCAGAGTCCCCACCCCGGACATTGAAGTTTGTAATGGCATGCTCCCGCTCTATCACTGTAAACTTCTGCTTCTCTTCATGGAAGCGAGAGCTGAATTGCTTTTGGACAAGGGGAGCTGCATGTACTATAACGTCCCTGAAACCTATGGTTTTTTCAGTGAATTTCTAAGGTTTTTGAAATGCTAAGTCCTAACTATGCCTACAGAGGTAGGACATGTCAAGAAAGAGGAAGAAAGGTGCAGAAAGAAGTAAGAGAAATGCAGAAAGAGGCAACAGAAGTCCAGAAAGATGAAGAAAAGAACAGGAAGAAGCTTGAGATATGCAGAAAGAACCAACAGAGGTGCAGAAAGAGGCCTTGTTGCAATGTCATCCTGTGTCCCCAACGTTTTGCCAACTGGTACTAGTGTTAAATCACTCTGAGTAACCAGGTCCGGAGCCAGTGCTATGCTGAAAGACAAAAGAATACAGTGAATCCGCTTAACGAGGTACTAGAAGCCACTCCGGTCAGCAACGCGGGTTTTAACACAGATAGCTGATAATCTAATCCTTTTCTACTCTGACTTAACAACTACGGGTTTTGCAACTACCAACACGTTGCTAACAGCTGGCTTATTCTAAACGCATCTTCAGTACTCTGACATGGTCAGAGTCTTTATCTTGCCACAGAACATTTAGCTCCAGCTCTGCAAGCCTGATTTGCGCAACGTTTTTTAAACTGGTAACCGGATATATTTGAACTCAGCTATTGAGGATGTTTTTACCATAACTGGCTCACTGCTGTAAACGCCAATACCACATTTCGGCACAAGGAGTGATATTATCGTTTACTAAGCCGTACCTCAGATAAAGAGGTCCTACTCATAGATTCTGACCGGACCCACTATCAAGTTATTTTCTACATTATTCGAAGACATTATTTAGGCAACAAGATGGTATTGTCCTGATGAAGACACACTCAACGTGTCTAAACGCGTAGACAGAAACCATCTCCCCTTGTATCATTGGGAACACTATGAATACAAATAACCTGTATATGTTGCATATCCATTGAAAGGAAGGAAAAAAAGGAAACATTTTTAATTGTGTTTTTTAATTAAATATTACGTCAATGAATACTTTCATGATACTTTTATCAAATTTATTAAATTGAACCCTTTGTGTTATTTCAGTGCCTTAGTTTTCATTTTTATTCTGTTACTTGAACTTTGCCAGAATTTGTGTTTTGCCTGGGTGTGTTTATTTGTCATATACAGTGAAAACACCTACATACACTAGGGTACACTATGGGTTGGGGTACCCCAGTGATTGGCATGACCTCCCTTGTAAGGCCCTCGTACATAATAGGTCGGGGGGATTAAAACTACCTCTAACTCAAAGGTGCAGAAAGAGGCAACAGAAGTGCATAAACAGGCAGGAAAGGTGCAAAAACAGGGAACAGGGGTGCAGAAAGAGGCAAGTGAGGTGCAGAAAGTAATAAGAGCAGTGCAGAAAGATCCAACAGAGGTGCAAAAAGAGGCAAGAGGGGTGCAGAGAAATGTAGGAGAGGTGCACAAAGAGGCAAGAGAGGTACATAAAGAGGCAGGAGGGGTGCAAAAAGAAGGAAGAGAAGTGTGGAAAAAGGCAAGAGAATTGCTTAAAGAAGCAACAGATGTGTAGAAAGAAGCAAGAGGATCAAAGAAATAGGCAAGTAAGGAGCAGAAAGAAGCAACAGCAGTGCAGAAAGAACCAACAGAGGTGCTGAAAGAGGCAACAGAGCTGCAGAAGGAGGCAAGAGGGGTGCAGAAAGAAGGAAGAGGAGTGCAGAAAGAAGCAATAGAGGTGCTGAAAGAGGTATAAGGGATACAGAAAGAAGGACCAGAAGTGCAGAAACAAGCAACAGAGTTGCTGAGAGAGGCACAAAGGGTGCAGAAAGAGGCAAGAGAAGTACAGAAAGAAGCAACAGAGGTACAGAAAGAGGCAAGCATGGTACAGAAAGAGGGAAGAGAGGTGAAGAAAGAGGCATGAGAGTTGCACAAATAGGGGAGAGGGGTGCAGAAAGAGGCAGGACGGGTGCAGAAAGAAGCAACAGAGGTGCAGAAACAAGCAAGAGAAGTGCAGAAAGAGGCAAGAGAATTGCTGAAAGAAGCAACAGAGGTTTAGAAAGAAGCAAGAGAAGTGCAGAAAGAGGCAAGTGAGGTGCAGAAAGAAGCAAGAGCAGTGCAGAAAGAACCAACAGAGGTGCTGACCGAGGCAATGGAGGTGCAGAAGGAGTCACGAGGGTTGCACAAAGAAGGAACTGGAGTGCAGAAAGAAGCAACAGAGGTACTGAAAGAGGCACGAGAGTTGTAGAAAGAAGGAAGAGAAGTGCTGAAAGAAGTAACAGAGGTTCGGAAAAAGGCGCGAAGGATGCAGAAAGAGCCAGAGAAGTGCAGAAAGAGGCAACAGAGGTACAGAAAAAGTCAAGAGAGGTGCAGAAAGAGGGAACGGGGTGAAGAAAGAGGCAAGAGAGGTGCCGAAAGAGAAAAGAGGGGTACAGAAAGAGGCACACACACACACAGAGCCACACACACACACAGAGCCACACCAATGGACCAAAGGAAAGCACAAGAAACCACATGATGGTGGACCCGCTGGCTCCGAATCAAATCCTGCTAATATCCTGTTCCTTTTTGCTTTTTCATACCTGTGTCGATGATCGGAAGGCGTGAGTAAGCTGTGGTGTGCCTGGTGGGGAGTTCAGAGGTGATTGTCTAGCCAAGACTGAGACTTTTCCAGTGCGGCGGGTGGCGCGCGGTCTCCCAAGATGGCGGCCAAGGCACACTGTTCAAAGCTGAGGGTCGTAGCTGCGGAACCTTTGTCTGGCGTGCCGGTGGTGGGTCCGGGTAGGTGCCCAATCATGCGGTATGGAGGAGCAGTGCCGGGATCCGACTGGGCCCTCCACTGTGCCAGTGTAATCGGAGGTTTGTGGCTGCCCTGAGCCATCTGATGGCTGATGCAGCGGCGGCGAGACGGACAGGCAGGAAGCCGCTGAACAAGTGAGAGGCTCCCCTCGGTGAAGAGCGATGGAGTATTGAGTCGGGGCACCCGATATTGAGATCTGAGGGTGCCAATAGTGGAGAAGAGGGAGCCATGCAGAGCCTTTATTCCGCGAGTCGCTGGGGGGGTCTGAGCAAGTGTCAGTTGCAGTGAGAGCAATCCATGCGGCGATCCGATCGGGCCCTCTCCTGTGACTGTGTACCATAGATTTGTTCCAGTTCTAGGCTCCTGCCCTCGCCCGTGCCGGCTTCGGTCCACTTCCCTACCCGCCGCATCTCTGCGCCACGCACTTAATGATTGCATAGTGCCTAAATCCGGAAGTTTTGATTTTAGCAGGGTGCTTGTTTTGCATGGCCACCTTGCCCGAGTGTTGTTGCGCGAGAAGCTCTGTGCCTTTTAAATGCATCAGGGCTTTAAGTGGGCCTCGAAACGGGTCTCCAAAGACAGCCACCCGAATGCCTGCTCTGAAAACACCACAAAGACAAGCAGGCCAACCGGTCAATGCATTTATTGAAGTGATATAGTACTTTGTCTCTACATTCCCTTATACCATCCAACACCTATTAATTTGGCGAGAAATGTAGCCTATACGCTAAGATCGATCACCACCACCCCCTTGAAGCATAATACTAGTAAATACTCCAAGAACATGTATGGGGTGATCAATAAGTGCGAAGGCATGAGCAGCGTGATGAGATGTTTGCAGGTCATCGGATGAAAACGTTCCAAGCTCCGCATTTTTAACACATCACGCGCTCCAAGAAATGTAGATATGATTCATTTAACTGACTGTGCAGAGAAACAAAACACAGTAGCGATTTCTAGCAGCAAAAACACCAATGTTTCAAAAGTAGTGCCCTGATCACCCCATGTTTAATCTGAGTGCAGAGGATCAACATTCTGCCTACCCCAGACATCCTCCATGATCACCCTAACTGCTTGTCTGACCCAGTACCCACCCCTACCGATCCACATCACTGCCACCAGAAATTTATCCTAGAGGAAAGTCTCACTGCAGTGCCCCCACATCAACACATTACATGAACGAATTTCCATTTCGCTTGTCAGCGTCACTGCCCTTACTATCTGCCTCCACCGATCTCCCTCTACCTTAACTATGCTGCATACTTAGCCCTTACTAAAGCCACTACTGTCCCTAACCTTCTTCCACTGGTGCATTATGGCTGGTTTTACTCGTAATGTCCCAGGAACCCCAATCCCAAATCCCAGGAGTCTCCTTATCATGATCCCACTGACCTCCTTTCGCTGCCCTCTACACTATTATGCACTCTTCTACAGTCTCTCTGCTGCAACCTTCCATTGAATCTCTTTCTCCTTCTGCTCCCAATACTACCTTAACTGCTCTTCTCTTCACTCCTAATACCTTCCTTCTTATGTTCGTCAACCACCCGCTCCTCAGATTGCCCCGTCTTCGCCTTGATCTCTGCGCCGATCCTTCTCCTTCCCTCCCCAGGTTTTGTTTCTCCTTCGTGTTGTCCCGGTGTTTACCTTCGTAGGCTTGTCGCAACCGGTCAATCTTGCCTGCAGCTTTTCCACCATTTCCAGCACCCCAACGGTCACCATCTTTAACTCTGGCAGGGCTGTAACAGGAAGTGACTTCCAATGATCCCAACCCATATCCCTATCGCCAAGGTCGCCATCTT
This sequence comes from Lissotriton vulgaris, assembly GCF_964263255.1. NCBI lineage: Eukaryota > Metazoa > Chordata > Amphibia > Caudata > Salamandridae > Lissotriton > Lissotriton vulgaris. The sequence goes on along the minus strand of NC_141685.1, from coordinate 1,907,847,462 downwards.
TCTTATGGGCATGCGATTATGACCCAGAAGTAGAAGTGTCAACTGACCCTGTTTGTTTTGGGCATTTACCAAGGGATGACTATTTCCAACACTGGAAAGCCACCATTTTATCCGAAGCAAAAAATCAGAAGTTTGAAAGTCTGCGCGGCTGATTCTGGCATTAACAGAGACACTTATGTTCTTCAATATAAACAATGGTAACAGCTGCATGTCTGAAGTCATGATCGTCTCTATATGTTGTGATGTTTACAGTCGGACTGAAGACTGCTACTTGCCACTTGAACAACAAGCGCTCGAGCACTCGCCATTTTCTATAACCCCGTCCTTTTCAGATTGGGGTGTGTGTTTTCTAGGATGTAAACAACAATCAAAAACATGCCCCCAGTCTGGAAAGGACGGGGCTTAGAGACAAATGGTTCTTCTTTCGATTTAAGCCCCGTCCTTTTGCAATTGGGGGCGTGTTTTTGACTGAAAACATCACTAGTAGAACAAAACTAAAAAACACGCCCCCCAATCCGAAAAGGACGGGGCTTAGATGGAGAGAATGACGACACTGAGACCTCTTCTCCAATGGCTGGCAGCCGTTTAGGAGGCCAGCCAATGGAGAAGAGGGGAGGAGTTTACCCTCGCTACTCAGAGTCATTAAGTCTCGCTGGCGAGACTGCGCATGTGCGCAGCCTATGCTAGCCGAGACATAAAAAGGGCGCTTTCTGAACCAAGATCTACCGTTTTGCAAAATTTGGTGTAATTGCGTTCAGCAGTTCGGGCTGTAGCTTTATCTAAAGTTCCTATGGAAACTAACATGGGGAAAACGTGTTTTGGGACCGCCCCTTTTTCTCGGCCCCCACTTGACAAATCACCCCGAAACTTTCAAGACAGGAGCTGACTGGAGTGGGCCATTTAAAAAAAAAAATATTTGCGAAGATTCGTCAAACAGCACGAAAGTTATTGGCAAATCGAAAAACGCTTTTCCTATGGAAACTAGGTTCTAACTATAACTACCTACTGGCGACCGGCAGTAGCTTATATATATATATATATATATATATATATATATATATATATATATATATATATATATATATCTTTACACAAAGTGATCCTCAGGCCACACGAGAGCGCTCAGCAGTGTGTGCTCCACCCAGGGGTCGGATCCTGACCCAGGAAAATTTCAACAAACAAAAGAGGCGGCACAATCAGGATATTTCTTAAGCCTTTTTAATCAAGACTTCACCCCACCAACGCGTTTCAGCCACAACTGGCCTTGCTTACGGTTGGTTAGTCCCTCCACAGTGTTGTTATTTGTACTATCCCATGGCTAGCTGTTTAAGAAGCATTATGGGAATCGTCCCATGGAGCACACTGTTTGTTGCTGCTTTTTTGCTCTATTTCGCAAAAAAACAGCAACAAACAGTGTGCTCCATGGGACGAGTTTTCATCCCACACCCCTTCTACGAAGTATACCGTATGGAGAATTTACACGCCTCAAGAGAAATTGTTCGGTATCTGAGGATGCGGAGAGAGTAATACAAGAGAGTAAATGCAGATTCAGAGCAAGAGGCTATGAAGAAAGAGTATTGACAAAATGTAAAAGAAAAATTGATTTGAAAACGAGGACTCAAACATTAATGGAACAGACTAAAAAAACGGAAACTCACACACCTCCTAGATTCATAACGACTTTCAGCAAAGAAAGTGGAAATATTGCCCGCATAATGAAAAAATATTGGCATCTACTGTCAGGGGACCCTGACATTGGAACAACCCTCGGTGAAGCACCATTAATAACATACAAAAAGAACACATCTCTCAAAGATTTGTTGGTCAAAAGTTACTTTCAGGAAAAACCGAAACCAAACTGGCTGCAAAATCAACGAAAAGGGTTTCAACCATGTAATTCTTGCAAAGCTTGTAGGATCGGCAAAAGCATGAAAGTGATCGAAGAACCTGATGGAAAATCAATGAGAATTGAGCAACAAATCTTATGCACTTCAAAAAACGTTGTATATATTATAGAATGCAAATGTGGAATGAAGTATGTGGGATGCACAACTTGTATGTTAAAAAAACGGATTTTGGAACATATCCGGGCGGTGAAAAACTCCAATATGCAATATGCCACCGCAAAACACATGAGTACATGCCAAAATGGAGATTGGAGACAAATACAATTCTATGGGGCAAAAATGCTGGATAGAATGGAGAGAGGTGGAGATGTGGTTCGAAGACTGCGGCAAATGGAGTCACGTATGATAATCAAACTCAGAACAAAACACCCGAAAGGGATGAATTTTGGAGAGGATCTGCATATCCATCTGGAATGAAATGTTCTCAACATGACATTGGGTACTATACCCTTAATTTGAAAACATTATTGAAATAATGAGGAACACTAATGAAAGACTTGGGTACTATACCCAGAAATCGTTTCTACTTTATTGTGAAGCCACAGTGAACTATTAGTCACATATGTGCGGTAATTTAAAAGCACACATTGTCTTTCTTTTATTTTATTTTATTTTCACTGAAAGTAATGTAACTACAATTCCCATAATGCTTCTTAAACAGCTAGCCATGGGATAGTACAAATAACAACACTGTGGAGGGACTAACCAACCGTGAGCAAGGCCAGTTGTGGCTGAAACGCGTTGGTGGGGTGAAGTCTTGATGAAAAAGGCTTAAGAAATATCCTGATTGTGTCGCCTCTTTTATATATATATATATATATATATATATATATATATATATATATATATATATATATATAATTCCAACACAACGCCACCGGTTCTGCCGAACACTTTTCTTGATGAGTGCCTCCTTCCTGCAAGTGGCATGCACGCATAATATAGTTCAGCAGATGTGTCCCTCCTTCAGGAACACTCACGGAGTACTCCTCCTTCCTAGCTACAAACATCACTATGGTAATGAAAAACAAAAGGACATACACTCAAAGATGGCGGCAAGAAATCAGGAGGGGCTGTATTTCCAGTGTAGTCCTTCCTTGCTGAACACTGGGAAGGAGGAGCCCAATGATGCTTTTAAACAAACTTTGAAACCATGGATTTCCTTACTCACCAGACAGCATCTGAGGAAGTCAGAACAGACGAAACGCGTCATGCTGGGTGTATTAAAAGACTTCACAAACCCATTGAGTGCTCCGTGAGTGTTCCTGAAGGAGGGACACATTTGCTGAAATATATATATATATATATATATATATATATATATATATATATATATATATATATATATATATATATATATATATATATATATATATATATATATATATATATATATACATATATATATATATATATATATATATATATATATATATATATATATATATATATATATATATATATATATATATATATTACACACTGTTACCAATGTGATAACTCGCTTAGTTCCTGCAGAGTTACCAACAAAGGAGCCGTGGCCACAGATATCACAGTGCAAAGGTTTATTCAGGCACGATGTCCAACGCGTTTCGGAGTTGTAGTCACTCCTTCATCACGGGCAATAAACATTGTTAAAGTGAGAGTAAATAAGTGAGAGTAAATAAAGTGAAAGTCACGTGATCATAACAATTTTTGTTATTAATTTTTCTGCAACCCCTAATAATTACTTGTGCATGAATAGATTATTGATGTAGCACTTGTATTAGACTTCATGTTTAGAAATAATCACATGACCAACTTACCTCCGATAAGCAATAATTTTATTGAAACATATAAGTTTACATCTTTTGACCATATAAGAATGTATATTATGAAATACAGTGTTGTAATGTACATTGAATTTTCATTTTATCCTTTACCGAGACGATAACATAGTTAAATCCCCTGCGAGGGAGTCTGTTGTCCATATTCTTGATCACGTGACTTTCACTTTATTTACTCTCACTTTAACAATGTTTATTGCCCGTGATGAAGGAGTGACTACAACTCTGAAATGCGTTGGACATCGTGCCTGAATAAACCTTTGCACTGTGATATCTGTGGCCACGGCTCCTTTGTTGGTAACTCTGCAGGAACTAAGCGAGTTCTCACATTGGTAACAGTGTGTAAGATATAGAGGGGGTGGCTACCCCAGCCGTGTGCCCGCCGGACTTGAGGCTTGGGTCAGCTAAACTTTTGTGTCTAATATATATATATATATATATATATATCACGTTGATAGTCCAGATTCCCTGCTAACCGGCGACCTCTTAGCGGTGCGTTTTCCAACGGCAGGACTACGCCGTTAATTATTGCAAAAAAAACTTCTGGAGACTAGAAAAGACGGGTCGCACTCACCAAAGGTACTCGTGTTCATAAAGTTTCCCTTTTATTCCGATTTCATTTCGTTTTTATACTCCAAAACAAGGCAACAAAGCCGACGCGTTTCGCAGCAGCCACTGCTTGATCACGGCATCTAACAACACATTTTTTTTTACTTTTCATTTAAACATTTGAAAACCGGACCATTACATCATTTCCTGTTGTGTCCTCAACCTGCCCCTTAGGCTTATGGGACATGTAGTATGTGCTAAATGTTGGTCCTATTTAATCATGCTAACACACAAAACAATCGAAGGGATTTTATCAGTAATCAGCATCATTATTTTCTGACACATTCATTTAGTTGTCCCCGTTTGTTAGTACTACAGTGTGGTATACAGTGCAAATTTACCAATTCATCACTATATGTAATGTAATGTGATGTCATCAGAAAGATTTTTTACTTTTTACATTTGCAGTATTTGAGCAATTTATAAATGCACGTATAACTCTTCAGACTGATTTAAACCAAACGGTGTTATTGTCCTGAACTTTAAAATATGTTGCGATTCCTTTTGGCGAAGTAATTTTTTCAAATTTCCTCCTCGTTTGTTCTCTGTTACTTGGTCAATGCCATAAAATTTTAACAATTTCCAGTCCCCCTTATGAGTCATTTCCATGTGTCTTGCTATGGCATTGTTTTTGTCTTTGTTTGTGGTTGCACGCGTGTGTTCCAAGATTCTTTTTTTCAATTTGCACGTTGTGCTCCCTATATATTTTAGTTTACAGGGAGATTCAACCACGTACACCACGTATTCGCTTTTACAAGTGATTAGTTTTTGAATTTTCCATATCTTGTTGTTAGCCATTTGGATTTCTGATGTTGGTTTGGCTATTTGACAGACCTTGCAACCTTGTAGCATTTGACGAAGCCTTTGGTTTTGAGCCAATCTTTACTTTTGTTTTGGATATGAAGATGACTGTGCACAAGATGATCTTTCAGATTTTTTGCTCTACGATAGGTCACTACTGGGTGATCCTCCACCATTTTCCCAATGCTGCAATCCAATTTTAAGATATTCCAGTTCTTTTTTAGAATTGAATTTATCATTTTGGAAATTTGAGTGAAGTCTGTGATGAATCTTATTTCTGGTGGGTTTGTTGTCTCCTTTGTTTTGGTTGTTAAGCATTCAATCCTTGTTTTATCATTTGCTTTTTTCCAACAATTTCCCACTGTTCCGGCACTATATTTTCGATTTTGGAATCTTTTCATTGAATTTTTGCTTTGTTTCAGCCATTCGTTTTCCTCACTGCAAATTCTGCGTATTCGGAGAAATTCCCCGTATGGGATACTTTCAATTAGTGATTTTTGGTAGAGGCTGTCAGCTTGTAGGGTGGCGTTTGTGGCAGTTGCTTTACGGTGAAGAGTGGTTTCGATTTTATTGTCTTTTATATATATTTTCAAATCCAGGAAGATAGCTTCACTTTTGTCCATTTGGTAAGTGAATTTTAGACTTTCCATACTCGTATTCAGTATATCAAAGTATTCCTGGAATTCAGTTGCTGTTCCTTTTTCATATGATTAATACATCATCAATAAATCTTGACCATTGAACAATTTTTGCCACATACTTGTTGTTTAAGATATTCCATGCTACCTCTTTTTCCCACCATCCCATGGTGAGGAAGGCGTAGCTTGGACTACAGGAAAAGCCCATGGCTGTTCCATTGCACTGTTTATAAATTTTGTCTCCAAAAAGGAAAATATTGCCAGTGAGACACATTTCCAACATTTCAATCAGCATTCGATTGTGGTCACTTAAATGTATGTCCCTTTCTTGTAGAAAGTATTTGCACGTATTTATTCCCATATTATTTGCTATGGTGGTGTTCAATGAAATTACATCCATTGTAATCAAGTAGTATGAATCATCCCAGGTGATTAGATCAATTTTTTCAAAGGATATCACTAGTATCCTTAATGTAGGACTCCAGATTTTCCACAAAAGGTTGCAAAAAGTGGTCTATATAGTTTTCCATAGGTTCCAACAAAGATCCATTTGCTGAGACTATCGGTCGTCCGGGGGGATGCACAGCATCTTTGTGCACCTTAGGGAGGAAATATATATCGTGGCCATCACTGGATGGTCCAACACTAGATATTTTCTTTCATCTTCATCAATTAGTTTTTGAGCTGTCCAGTTGTTGATACATTGATCAATTTCTCGTTTCATTTTGGTTGTTGGATTTATTTGTAACCTTTCGTAATAGGTTGTATCGCCGAGTTGTCGATGTGCTTCATTTATGTAGGCTTGTTTGTCTAAGATGACGACATTTCCGCCCTTGTCGGCTATCTTTATCACTATTTCATTGTCACTAGAAAGGTTTTGAAGAGCCTCTTTTTCATCATTTGTTAGGTTGTCTTTGTAGCCTCTTTTTTTCATTTTGTACAGATCATGTATGACAGCTTCCTGAAAAATGCCTATCTTATTCACCGGTTGTAATTGAGGATAAAATCTTGATGTTGGATGTTTATTACTGAGTCCTGCACCAATTTGTTCATAAGCATCTTGGAGTGCTGTTTCTTCACTTCCAAGGCATTTAGGTTTTGCAACGTTAAATATGCTGTTTCATCTTTAGCTTTTAAGGTGGATTGGGGGATTGTCCCCTATATAGTTTCTTTCTTTGGGTGTTCCTTGAAGAACTTTGAGAGTTTCAATTTTCTTACATAGAGGTATAGGTCTATCCTGGTTTGTGCGATGTCCATGGTTTTGGTAGGGCAGAGGTTTATGCCTTTCTTGAGGTCGGTCAGTTCTGTTTCCGATAATTTTCGTTTAGATAGGTTGACTACTTGAAGTTCCATTGTTGGCATCTCATCGATTTCATTATTTTCAGGGTTGATGTTCATTAGCGTTCTTTCCTTTGGGCCATGCTTCTTGTTGTCGCTCCAGTTTTCTCAGTTGAACCGCTTGTTCCGTTTTCCTCTCCGCTGCGGTTTTTTCTTTTTCCCTGCCAGGGGCGACCTCTGCCCCTTCCTCTTGTTTGGTTCTGCGCACTGCGGTTCTGTTCCCATTCTCTTTGACGAAGAACCAGACGCATGTCCCCTAAAAAATCCTGCTTTTCCCGTTCTGCTTGATTGTCAGAATCCTCTCCACTTATTTGTCCAGTAGATGTTAGGGATGAGACGCTACTTGAAACACTTGCTGTTTCATATCCTGGTGCATTTTTTCTGAATGAATCGAATTTGCGGGCGAATGTAAATATCCGTCCTTCTGCGTAGTCAACAGTATCCCTTATGAATTTTGAGTGTTTTCGTTGTCTAACCACCTCCTCATATTTTTTTGTATATGACCTTCCAGTTCATCTTTATATTTCGTCATTTCCGGGTTTAGTTTTAATGCTGTCAGTTCCTTCTCCATTTCGCACAGTTCTTCCTTTATTTTATTCAGAGCAATGTCTATATGTTTGACTAAAATTTCCATTAGACCTAAGGATGATTTCAACACAAAGTTGCCCCAATCCTCCAATAAATCATTAGTTGCATCCAGATAATTGGGCATTAACATTATCCGCAGGCCTCTGGGCACTCTTTGTACCTCCAGATATTTCTTTAGGGCCAACACTTCCCAAGATTTATTAATTTCCTTTTTAATTAGTTTTTCCCAAATTCAAAGTTTGCCTTTTACATCCAATTTCCCAATTGTGTTTTGTGTTTGCACATCGTTTTGTATTTGGTCCTTTTCAAACATTGCCGTCAGAAATTCTTGTCTGTTCACTTCTCTTTTTTCCATTTTGCCAAGCTTGGAGTGATATATATATCGTTTTTATGCCTTTGTTATTAGTTTATAAATAACTTTACGAGTCCCTTTGTTCGAGATTACAAAGTTGCATAGAATTACCACTCATTTGAAAGCTTTAGTTTACTTTTACAACCATTAGCATCTGTTTGTGGGGTTCATATGCACGATCTCAACAAAATTAGCGAAACAATTGATTCTTAGTATTTTCAACTTTCTGTTTGTTCGTAGTTTTCACTTTACGTCCGAAATAAAATGTTGGCTATTGTGCCTCTTACCTCCACCGGGAGATGTGGGTATAGCCAGTTGTTTGCTTCCTCTCGAAGTCGCACCTTCAATCGTTCGCGATCACCGAAGCAGGCTATTATGTATCATGTTGATAGTCCAGATTCCCTGCTAACCGGCGATCTCTTAGCGGTGCGTTTTCCAACGGCAGGACCACGCCATTAATTATTGCAAAAAAACTTCTGGAGACCAGAAAAGACGGGTCGCACTCACCAAAGGTACTCGTGTTCATAAAGTTTCCTTTTTATTCCATTTTCATTTTGTTTTTATACTCCAAAACAAGGCAACAAAGCCGACGCGTTTCGCAGCAGCCGCTGCTTGATCACGGCATCTAACAACAATTTTTTTTCTTTTTTGTAAACATTTGAAAACCGGACCATTACATCATTTCCTGTTGTGTCCTTAACCTGCCCCTTAGGCTTATGGGACATGTAGTATGTGCTAAATGTTGGTCCTATTTAAAAATGCTAACATACAAAACAATCGAAGGGATTTTATCAGTAATCGGCAACATTATTTCCTGACACATTCATTGGTTGTCCCCGTTTGTTAGTACTACAGTGTGGTATACAGTGCATATTTACCAATTCATCACTATATGTAATGTAATGTGATGTCATCAGAAGGATTTTTTACTTTTTACATTTGCAGTATTTGAGCAATTTATAAATGCACGTGTAACTCTTCAGACTGATTTAAACCAAACGAGGTCATTGTCCTGAATTTTAAAATATGTTGCGATTCCTTTTGGCTGAGTAATTTTTCCAAATTTCCACCTCGTTTGTTCTCTGTTACTTGGTCAATGCCATAAAATTTTAACAATTTCCAGTCCCCCTTATGAGTCATTTCCATGTGTCTGGCTATGGCATTGTTTTTGTCTTTGTTTGTGGTTGCACGCGTGTGTTCCAAGATTCTTTTTTTCAATTCGCACGTTGTGCTCCCTATATATTTTAGTTTACAGGGAGATTCAACCACGTACACCACCTATCTGCTTTTACAAGTGATTAGTTTTTGAATTTTCCACATCTTGTTGTTAGCCATTTGGATTTCTGATGTTGGTTTGGCTATTTGACAGACCTTGCAACTGTAGCATTTGACAAAGCCTTTAGTTTTGAGCCAATCTTTACTTTTGTTTTGGATATCAAGATGACTTTTTGAAGTTTTTTTGCAATATATATATATATATATATATGTATAACTTATAGACATAACAACAAACTCGGACCCTTCATATCCAGCTGCTCGGCATTTTAAGGAATTCCATAATAGCGATCTCAGCCATCTCAAATATTTTGTGATTGACACAGTACCCAAGTTAAGACGTGGAGGTAGCTGAGAAGCAGTATTGAGAAGTTTGGAGACTAGGTGAAGTTTAAATTTGGTCACCAAGACTCCACAGGGGCTTATTACCAGTGAAGACCTATACTCTTGCCTTTGAGTGTGGTGATCCTGTTAAGTTTTTTTATGCAGGTTGGCAGTACCACAGGTGTTTATGTTTCAGTCCAATTGCATTTTAAAGCTGAAAGCAATACATTATGTGTTTCAGTGGTTACTTGCAACATATTCTACAGAAGATAGTTCATATATTTTTTTTAACAAAATGTGCACTCTGCACTTCCCTGCACATTGTCACTTTAATGAGTTTTGGATGCGGTTGTATGGCTCAGTATTTCCCAAATGGGCTCAATCGTTTACAATATCTTTGCTTGTAAATTGCACACATTAAGTGAATCAATACCATGCAAAAGTTTTTCGTTTGTACTTAATTCAACACCACATACAAAATTGATTTAATCCAGAGGGTAAGAAGAATATCATGTACCTATGGTTGTTCTGAATAAACTCACAGTGGTTTCAAAAGCATTTACTAATAGCACATATCAACCACATGAGATATTTAATGCATTATGCACTTTGTAAGCAACAGTTGCACAACCATAGTAGTTTTCACTAAGATTAAAATTTTAATTGGCTAGTTTATATGCTGCAACATGTTAAAACTGCTTTTTTTGCACACATGTGCAGCTTTGCACATAGGCCCACTATTGAAGGAGCCACATTTGTGTGGCTATTTTATTAAGCAAGACGTCTGAACCAGTATCGCATAGATATATCTGTTTTAGCAAAGCTCTCATGTAAAACATCTTGAGATAATTTATGAAATGTGGAGTTTTCCTTGCAAAGCAGAAATATGAATTTATCAACCAAATATGATTTTGAATGTTCTTACAGCTGACAACATCATAGTCTGTTTTTTATGTTCATGAGAGTAGCAATCACCTGCACACTTTAAAATACCATTAAGTGCACCGTAACGCGTCATGTGGTCAAGACCAGGGATGGCCGAAGCGTGTCATGGCGAACTGTGGAAATGAACGACTCATGAGTCCTGACTTCTCCTTGGAGGTATTGACGCAACAGCTTTTGAAATGATATATATATTATATATTACCCAGCTGCAGTCACTGCTGTATAGTCGCAGATAGGTCAGAATATCCATAGGAAGAGTGTTTTTTGTTTCGCTAATAACTTTGTCGCCATTTGACGAATCTTCAGTAAACTTCTCCCAAAAAATGTCACCCGCCTCAGCTATTTTCCTGGAAAGTTTGGGCTATGATCTGCCAAGTGGGGACTGAGAAAAAGGTAGCAAGGCACTCTGGGTAGTTCACCAGTTTTAGTGGAGAGAAGTTCCTATACATGGGACACGCTACAAAACCACAGAATCTGCTCACCTGAAGGGTTTGTTTTGAGGTAAAGGATAAGCACACTACAATCCACTCGCAGTCAAGACAGTGACAACTCTTTTGACATTTTTGCAGCAAAGACTTTAAGCATAGGATTAGCTAGAGTGGTACATGGGGAGCTGAAAAATGACAAAAGTCCTTTACCACTCCAGGTAAAAAACCATCCAAGCCAACCTTGAATAAATAAAAGCAGCCTCTGACACATCTGTTTCACTCTAATTAGAACTTGTCAGAGAGACATATGTTTGTTCAGACACAGGGGACCACCAATGTAAGTCAAAGCGATACCCTGTCAGGCTTAGAGTGCTGCACACATTATGCAAAAAAAGGAAGTAGGGAACCTTGCATAGTTTCCACATTTTAGGTGCTGAGCATTTCCTTTCTATGGGGCACTCTAAAACACAGGAACTGCCCAGGGTTCTTTACTTCCTTCTTTTTTAACATATATGCTACAAAAGTGAAAGTTACTACAAAAATAACTCAAAAGTGTAGGTTACCATTGTGAATCAGGCCCAGTGAGGTTTAGGGACAGCAATGCCTGGCACCTCAGAGGAGACCACAGCTGATCAGTTTCAGAGAGGGGAAGGTACCTAAGACAGTCTGTGTCTTCAGTAGCAGCCCATCCATATGTTCACTAGCTATCAACCGGTGGGTGGTGGTGTAGGAGAGGTAATGTTGGGTATGATCCATTCTCGGGTTAGAATGCAGTGGTGCAGTAAAGCTCCTGTGCCATTGAGTCGGCTGTCAATGACAGATTTGCGATGCAAGGCCCTGTGTTGGGAAAGCTTTGCACAGGAAGCGGTTCCAAAGCAGGCTACAAGCTCGATGCGGAGTCCTTTGTATCGGTAGATCCCTTGCAGCAGAGCAATGTGTAGTTCTATACAGTTTGCACCACACAGAAGAGGGTTTTTTTCTGGGTCCATAGATGGGTTGGCAGAGCACCTTCATGCCCACTACCAAAGGTCCAAGATAGTTGTGACAACACTTCACAGGGTAAGACTCACAGATGGGAGCATCCAGGTGCTGGGTTCAAGGTTGTTGGAGCCATCTGTCCCTGAGGGTCTAGTCAGGAAGCCAGCCAACTAGCTCTTGGAGTCACTTTGTGGTCCTGGGTTCAACAGATGCAGGCCCAGTCCTCCCAGGCAAGAGACCAAAGGATCAGATCAGCACAGCAGGGGAGCAGTTCTTTCAGAGCAGTTGTCCAACAGAGAGGCAGTCTTTTTGGCAGCACAGAAGTCCTTCTCCCAGGCAGAGTATCCACAGGTCTAGAAGGGTACTGAAAAGGTGATAACCGAGGTCCTATATTTATACCTAGTTCTGATTTGAAGTTGGAGAAGCTTCTAGAGGTTTTCCCTTGAAGTGCTCAAGTGTCCTGCCTCCCCTGCCCTGGCTCCAGATTAACTTCAGGGGGTATGCAGCTCTTTGTGTGGAGGCAGGACACAGCCTATTCAGCTGTAAGTAGGGCTGTGCCCAGCTCCACCCTCCGATCCTGCCAGTGATGGCCCATTGAGGCAAACCTATTGTGTGTGGCTGTCTAAGGAGAATGCACAAAACCAAATGTCAGTTACCCAGAGGCGGGCTACAGGCACTAAATCGTTATGGGAGGAAAATTCAAACTTTGTAAAAGTGGCATTTTCAAAATTATAAATTAAAATCGGGTTTTACCATAAGGCAGGATTTTTCATTACAATTCCAAAGACACTAAACATGAACTGGTTACCTGTTGTTCCCATTTTAAAATTACAGCTTATTAAATGTAACAAGGTAACTCCTTTTTTTTTTTACTTTATTTTTATTATTTGAATGTCAATACAAGTCGTGACGGGCACAATATACAGAGGTATAAGAAAACATAAAGAAGAACAGAGTTCATGAGAAACAATATTACAGAGAGCTGTCCCACATAAACGAATAAAGAAAAAAAAAGAAACATCAATTTATACATCAACTGTGAGGCCTAATGGGCAGGATAAAGACAGCATAGCATAGCAGAAAAACTGAGGGGAAAGATCTATACCTAGAGACTAAGGGGCCCATTAGGATAGCGGGCGGTGGCAAAACCGCGGTGGTGGCGGCGCGGAAAAATAGCTTTTTCCACACGCGAGCAGTGGAACTCAGGTCCGCTACATCAGGATAGCAAAACATAGGTCATTTCCCGTCTGCCGCGGAGCGCCGCGCACCGCCATCAAAGTGCGCCCACCACCGCGGCGGTGTGAGCCAATCGAAACTCTCCGCCGTGCGGAATGACGTCCGCCCGCTCAACAAATTAGAATAGCCCAAACAAGTCGACGCACCGCAGCGGAGACACTGCCCAGTTTAAGCAGGCGAAAACTCGACAGCGGAGCGAGATAGCCGAGACCCGGACCCGAACGCCATGAACCCAGCCCTCCATATGCACCGGTGATGTTCCTTCTACAACACTATCATCAGATGGGCCGCCGTGGATGCTGCCACAGGTACGCAACTACACAAATGCAACACACAACACACAGGCCGACACAGGGTCCAATCACCACACAGACACCCTGTAGGGGTCACAACACATCCACAAAGGCACCCACACATCACCCACCTGACAACATGGCACCCCTCAGCATCCGGGACACACATCCTCCGCCAACCAGCAGCAACGTCCCGCTCCCAGTCACGTCACCGCCGTGGTCGACACATGTGCACTATGCAGAAGGCAGGGCCACTCCTAGGCATGGGCAGGGCACAAATACCACCGGGCCACACCACCACAAACCACACTGCAACACACCCCATCAAGTCACAGGCCAGGTGCCCATCCCGTGCACACCAACAAGCACTGCAACAAGCAAGCACAATACACACCCTGCACCACACAACACACAACCAGGGAGACAGCCACTGCAGCAGTGGCTGACAAGGAACACCCAACACCAGTGCCACACACACTGAAGTCGCACAATCCATTCCAGCGCATACACAGACAAACAAACACACACCCTGGGTGTAGCCACAAACACAACACACACACAGGGATGCCTCAACAAATGCCTGCACAAGAACAACACACAAACACTACAGGAACACATACTGAACTCCAAAAGAACAGACATACCCTGTACTCCCAACTGGGGAAAAGCAATGGGAGCACAGACACAACAGGAGTACACAACCTCATCACTCAGGAACAAAACACACACCCCATAACACAAATCACACAAGAAGTGCATCTGGGCAAACACACACTGTCACCTCAAACCTACCACAGATGCACATCAAACACCAATCAACAAACACCACAAGGCATCAGGGGATGCATTTCAGGCAATGCCCAGGCCACATACACACAGCACTGCATGCTCAACAAGCAGTGTGTGCAGAACAAGCACAACAGCCACACATACACATGATCAACACAACCACATCACACACACCACAATTCAGCATTGCACAAATACTACAGCACACCCAGGAACTGAACCAATACCACATCCAACACCAACACATTCAACACAACAACTACACATGCACCACTCCGGGACACAAGAGCCAATCCACCTCCACCAGAGTACTGGGCAGCACACACAGCTGAAGTGCACATGACCACCAGAGAATGACTAATAGCACAAGGACAGCACACATACACCATTGTGGCAATGTCCAGAGTGGAACAACACTTATGGCCCAAGAACTGCACCACAAGCTCACAAATGAAGTGATGGGGAGGCACACACACATGGAAACCATGGGGACAGCTGATATCAAAGTGAAATGCCCTGCATGTCAGTAGCAGACATGTAATGGATGTCCCACACACAAATAGAGAGAGGGAAGACACATAATGGCAAAGCACAAGTGGCACACATAGAGGATGGTGTAACATCACACACACCATGCCATACAAGAGGAGAAAAACCACCATGTGCCTGCAATGCATCACAAACACAAACACAATGCCAGTGTGGTGCAGCAGGGCAACACAGTCTACGCAAACACACCCAAGACACATTGAGAATCACTCAAACACAACACTGATGTGCAACTCACACACTTTGCACACTTCAAACTTACAAAAACAACTAGGAGGAGTCACACACAACTGCATGGACACACCAACACACAGCACAGTGCACGACAAACAGCTCACACAAGTGCATACAATCTTCTACACAGGGCAAGACAAAGTCAAACAACAGGCATACAACTCCTGGGTGACAGGTGTGTCTCTCACAATTCAGGGGCTCACATACATCCACTACAAACTTACACCTTACACACTGCACACCTTTGCTACACCTAAGACCACGCATCTCATGTAGGCCACAGGACTAAGGGCAAACACAAGATGACCACACACATACACAGCTGTGCACATATAAAGGAATCCACACACATACATCATGACATATCCCAACCTGCTCCAAAACCTTAGCACAGCATCACACCCTGTGCTGGCAGGGTCCCACAACCTGACATCTGAACAGTGTATCCAACAATAGCAAATCACTAAGAAGATAACTGCATGGCAGGTAAAATAGCCATCACAGATTACACCATAATCAGGGTCAGAATGGACTGAAGACCCTGTCACCCCCGTTTGAAAATCTGATGCCTGCAAAGAGCCTTGCAATGTTGAAGTGATACATAGAGCATGGGGCACAGCCAATCAAATGCAAACACAAAAATAACTTTAATCCGCAGGGACACTGACAAAACACACAACAGAAGTAACTGTATTTATTCACATATTGCACAGATGTAGCAGTAGAACAATAGTAGACAACAGCAAGGCACAAAATGATGTACACAGTCAAGATAAAGTCAAGATAATATGCACAGGTGTAACACAAACAGGAAGGCCAGTGTCCATGGCAGGTGAGAGACCAACACAGCAGAGCAGCAGGGCCAGTGTCCATGGCAGGTGAGAGGCCAACACAGCAGAGCAACAGGGCCAGTGTCCATGGCAGATGAGAGGCCAACACAGCAGATCAACAGGGCCAGCAATACACCCATATACAAAACAATGTTCAGGACTAGCACACCTGTATGAGGCACAGGCGTATGAGGGGGATGTCACACTCCTGGCTATCATGCAGACTTGTACCTGGCTGTGTGTTGGGGACAGCAGGCCCACTTGACTGTGTTGACAGAGCCCCAGGTGATGTGGTGCTAACAGTGGCTTTGCAAGCTGGAGGTCTGTGTGGACCACGTGGCATAGTGGCACGTGGAGGTGGAGTCATGCAGACCTCTGACACAGTGTGGGTGGGAGAGGTGGGAGGGGTGCCCTTCCACTTGTTGGGAATATGAAATGGCTTCCCTGTCTTGGGGTTGATCGGAAGTGGTGATGACACAACTGGCAAACATCCCAACTGTCCCACATCAGGTGCAGATACTGGCACCACCTCTGGATATGTGCTGGATCCCGCGGAATGCTTGGTCTTGCTACGCCTCTGGACCACCTTCACTTCTTTGCCAGGTGTATCCCTACAGTGCCCTCCTTTGCCTTCTTGCTAGGTGTATCCCCTATAGTGCCCTCCTTTGCCTTCTTGCTAGGTGTATCCCCTACAGTGCCCTCCTTTGCCTTCTTGCTAGGCGTATCCTCTACAGTGCCCTCCTTTGCCTTCTTGCTAGGTGTATCCCCTACAGTGCCCTCCTTTGCCTTTCTGCCAGTTGTAGCCCCTACAGTGCCCTCCTTTGATTTCTTGCCAGGGGTGGTCTCCACAGTGCCCTCCTCCACCTGGAGCAATGGTCATGGAATTGGGGTAGATGTGGTGGGTAGATGTGTCCCTGTGCTCTTCCTAGGTGTACCCCTGATATGCAACACCTCCTCAGTGGGCACAGACACTGCATGGGAAGGTTTGTGTGAAGTTCTAGTGACAGGAGAGTCTATTGTTGGTGATGGCTCTGCGACATGTGAGCCTGATGTCTGCCTGATTACTCTTCTGGCCTTCCCTGACTGGCTCTTGTCTGTGCATTCTGGGGTGGACATACTCTTCAGTGGGGATGGTGTCTGTGGGTGGGAGTGTTTGGCTTGTGTCTGTTGTGTGCTCCTTGTGCTGTACCTTTTCGTTGACGCAGGCGAACCGTGGTCACTGTCATCTGATGCGGCCACTGACTGGGGGGTGGACAAAGGCACCTGAGCTGCAATGGGAGCATATGCCTGTTGAACGGCTGACGTGACTGTGGATGACAACGCCTGGACTGTACGGTGTAGGCCACCCACGTCAGAGTGTACAGGTGCCTTTCTCCACCCCCAGTCAGTGGCCACATCAGATGACAGTGACCACGGTTCACCTGCGTCAACGAAAAGGTACAGCACAAGGAGCACACAACAGCCCACACAAAGCTGGCGCAGGAGCTCAACACACTCTGCACTGAGTGCAGCAGGGGGGACAGGTGCAGGGGCAGCGGTGCCGGGTATGAATGTGACTCATCCCCTCTTAGTGACACGGATACGGGCAGCCCCAGCGGAAGTGGATGGGAGGCTGGGCACTGGCCGCTGGGTGGTAGATGATGATGCAGACTCCCCATCCCCTGTGCCTGCCAACATGGATGCATCCCCGCTGGCATCAGATGATGTGCTACTCTGTGTCTCAGCCACGGATTCCCCATGCATCTTTCGGTCCCCCTCAGATGCGCTGGTGGGCTCTGTGTCACTTGCCTCCGCTGCAGCTGTAGTGCTACTTTTGCCACCACTGGTTTCTGGCTCATGTTCCTCCATGGTATCTTGTGAATCTGCATGAGAGAGAGATACAGGGTTGTGTAAGTGTCATCATCTGGTCATACGAATACTAATCAATGCAGTACAGGAGAGGCCCAAATCTACATGGTAACCACCATTCCCTGCAATCAGTGTGCAGCAACACATAACATAGACCACAACAGTGCCTGTAACGCTGAATAGTTGCCAGGAGTGAGGCATGTTGATGCCACACAGCACTACACCCATCCCGTAGATGGAGTGCCACCCCCCAACTTGACCTGCCCTAGGGACATGATGTGGGAACAACACTTATTACCACTGACAGACCTTCAGGGGACAACACACACACCTATTATGACATTACATGCCACAATGCCAAGTAGGCCATAGCAAGCACCATGTGGTAATCTCGGTCACATTGTTGTCAGATGTGTTGGCCTCAACTATCATGGTGCATGCAGAGTAGGCATACATGAAGTCACACTCATGAAGTTGACACTGCAGTTCACCACAATATAGATTCCCCACACTATCCCAATGATGAATGACCATGTGGAGCCTAACACATCTGGCAATGCGAAAGAACAGCAGGGAGGATCAGCTCAGTAAGGCCAGGGTAGGCCAATGCCTCATACAAGCATTCATCACAATAGCCACTCACATCACACAGCACAGCATAGCAACACACGCACATCACATGGGTCACCGCTGCCACAGGCCCTGTACACATGCACTCCCAGCTAAAGTCACCCTCCCAGATACTCACCACCCCTGCCTTGCTGCTGAATCTCCTTCAGAGGTGTATCCAGGTCTGGATGAGTCACTACCAGTATGCGGCCCATCAGTGGAGTCATGCTGCGCCGTGCCAATCGCCCTGTGCGTGGTAGCATCCCCAAGGTCATCTCTGCCACTTGCTTTGCCAGCCGGCTAATGTCGTCCCACCTCTTGTGACAGTGGGTGCATCGTCTGTTGGAAACCCCTAGGGCTCGCACCTTTACTGCAATAGCCCTCCACAGGGCATAACGCAGGTGTACTTTGAGCTGCAGGTATGAGAGAAAAGAAGGGTAAACGTACAGTCACACAATGTCAGATAACAACATCTATCAGTACAGTGGCAAGACCCAGACTCAGGACTCATTGTAACCTCCCGCCCTCCAAAACTGGCTGACCCCTCACAATGGCACTCTACATGGCCAAAACATTTGTGATTGCAGGCACGCATTTGGGCAGTTAGGCTCCATGATAATCTCACAAATGCAGGATGCCTCAACACAATATGCAGAAGTGTTTAAGTCTGGAATTATATAGGGCACAGATGGGGCATATCTACTATTCAGTGTGAAGGAACAGGAGCATGTGAGTCTGGTGATGTTTTATAGTTTGGGTGGTTAGCCACTGAACCTACTCTGTGGGTCACACTGCCTCCGACTACAGGGCACACTGAAACATTCACACAAGCAATTACTGTCCTGGCACCTACATGGCTAACATCCGGTGGCTCTGTATGGCTGACAATGTAACACACCCCACTCACACATACAAGTACAGGCATGGAAAAGAGTGACATTGGGACACACCCCCTCGCCCTGGAGACAGCTTGTCTGTCGGTGTCGTACACAACCCCACACCCTCAGGCACATACTGCAGCTGCACAACTACACGTCTGACAACCCCTGCCCTACAGTTACCTTCATGGAGACTTACCACTACATTGGGACCACCAAACAGCCTTGGGTACTGTGCCACCACCTCGTCCACAAGGACCTCCAGCTCCTCACTTGTAATGGACTGGCACGGATCTTCTCTGTCCTTGCCATCCCTGTGGATATGGAACACCTGTGGTGGAAGTGAGCGTTGAGGGGTCTCAGGCAGCAGGCTCTTCAGGCAGCAGCAGGAGAGGGTCCCAGGCAGCAGGCTCTTCAGGCAGCAGCAGGAGAGGGTCCCCGGCAGCAGGCTCTTCAGGCAGCAGCAGGAAAGGGTCCCAGGCAGCAGGCTCTTCAGGCAGCAGCAGGAGAGGGTCCCAGGCAGCAGACTCTTCAGGCAGCAACAGGAGAGGGTCCCAGGCAGCAGGCTCTTCAGGCAGCAGCAGGAGAGGGTCCCTGGCCGCAGGCTCTGTGAGCAGTGGAAATGTGAGGCTCACTCCCACAGATTTATAGCCCCCTGGGGTCGTTTGGAAGCTGAAAAGCTGCTACAATTGGTTGTCCAGGTCTGCCTCTTTCAAAAGCATCCAATGCCTGCCTCCGCGGTGGCAGTGCACACCTTCCGCGATTTTCAAATCTGCATCATGCCACCGCGTTCATCGCTGCCGTTGGCTGTAGGCAATGCTCCATGGCGGAGACGCACCGCAGGTGCCCGGGGTGCGCTACCGCGATGGTGCATCATTCAAATGTATCCCATGACCGCCTCCGCTGTGGCGGTGCACACCTTCTGCGATTTTTAAATCTGCATCATGCCACCGCGATCATCGCTGCCATTGGCTGTAGGCAATGCTCCATGGCGGAGATGCACCGCAGGTGCCCGGGGTGCGCTACCGCGATGGTGCATCATTCAAATGTATCCAATGATCGCCTCCGCAGTGGCGGTGCACACCTTCCGCGATTTTGAAATCTGTATCATGCCACCGCGATCATTGCTGCCATTGGCTGTAGGTAATGTTCCATGGTGGAGACGCACCCCGGGTGCCCGGGGTGCACTACTGTGGTGGTACATCATTCAAATGTATCCAATGACCACCTCCGCGGTGGCGGCGCATGCCCACCGCCATCTACACATGTCTCCATGTCAATGGCTACTGCACTTGTGAAGGGGGTGGTGCTGGTGTCACACCGCGGGGGCCAGGTGGTAGCTACCGCGATTCATGCGGCGGAGCATGCCCACCACAATCTACACATGTCTCCATGCCACTGGCTACCGCACTTGTGATGGGGTGGTGCTGGTGTCACACCGCCGGGGCCAGGCAGTAGCTACCGCCATTTACGTTACTTTAAATGACTATGTCCATCGTGAACACTGTATCAGTACCCAGCAGCAACATGGTGAAGGGCACATCCTTGTACACACAATGCCATTCTTCCATGTCATCCACAGGTGGACGCACGTTCTGTGTTACACACTTTGGTCTGTGTTCCCTGCCATGTTAGTTATGCATTCAATGGTTGATGATGCTTGACACTTTTGAGCTGGTGTCAATGATGTTGAAGAAATCAATGTGTTGTGGTTCAGTGCTGACCTTGACAAGACTTGTGTCACTGTATGGTTTCGTACCAGACTGGTGCTTTCACATCAGCTCATGCACACAACTGTAAGTTTTCCTGCTACTATGATGAATGTGTGGATGGATGTGTGCAGACTTTACATGAGCTATTGAGGTGTGACAGGTACAGCATATGGGTATGATACAGTCATGGTAGTTTCAGACACATTAACGGATGTCACAGCACCTGTCATGCACAAGTGACATGTGTGGTTCAGTATGTGTGCATTCACATTCACCAATGTGTTTGTGGCACTCGTGTATTGTTAGTGGAGAGGTGTGCCCTCTGTGTGTATCAAAAGACCACCCATGTAACCTGGTGTGCTATGCATCTCTCAGGCAGTCTTTGTATTTCCATGACATCGTTGATGGTATATGCTGTGGCCATCTCATGATGGTTGTCACTGACCTTTTCAAATTTACATCTCAACTCTGAGGAGGCCAAATCTCCTACGTCACCTGACAGTGCTGGAGGACATGGAGAATGTTGCAATAATTCGGAAATTCCGCCTGGACAGACCAACACTGAAGATCCTGTGTGATTTTTTGGAGCCCCCCCTGCAGCCTCGCCGTCACTACCCAACTGCATTCACACCCACATACAAGGTGATGGAAGCCCTCCACTTTTTTGCAACTGGTTCCTTCCAGGAGACCGTGGCCAGTGCTGGAGGGATGTTGCAGCCCATGTTCAGCCAGTTGCTGAGGGATGTACTTGCAGCCATCATGCTCCATAGGAATCGCTGCATTCATTTTCCTAGGGGAGCTGAATTGGCCAGTGAAAGGGTGACTTCTATCCCCTTGGGCGCATCCCACATGTTGTTGGTGCCATCGATTGCACCCATGTAGGTCTGGTGCCACCACAGGCAACAGAGCACATTTATAGAAATCGTAAACATTATCATTCTATCAATGTGCAGGTGGTGTGCCTTGCGGACATGACCAATTCCCATGTGTGTGCAAGATTTCCTGGCTCTGCACATGACTCGTACGTCATGAGGAACAGCATGGTGCCCCGGATGATGGAAAATCTACATCCCGAGCGTGCTTGGATTGTGGGTGAGTATGTCTACTGATGTTGCGTGCTGTGTGTTACCTGCTGCACTCTGGCTGTGCAACATTGCAATGGGTGTTTGTCATTCACAGGTGACTCTGCATATCCCAGTAGGCCATGGCTGTTGAGCCTGCTGAGGAATCCCAGGACCCCGGCTGACATCCGGTACAATGAGGCCCATGGCAGGACCCGACGTGTAATTGAGTGGATTTTTGGCATGCTGAAGTCAAGATTCCGCTGCCTTGACAGGACAGGAGGTGCACTGGCATACTCGCCTGG
The DNA here is from genome assembly GCF_964263255.1 of Lissotriton vulgaris. Classification (NCBI taxonomy): domain Eukaryota; kingdom Metazoa; phylum Chordata; class Amphibia; order Caudata; family Salamandridae; genus Lissotriton; species Lissotriton vulgaris. The sequence goes on along the minus strand of NC_141685.1, from coordinate 1,907,825,109 downwards.
GAAGGTATGCAAGATCGTTGTGGCATGCTGTATGCTGCATAACCAGGCCATCCGCAAGGGGATCCCTCTGCTCCTGGACGATGATGATGAACCAAGGCCACCACCTGCTCAAGGACCTGAGTCCAGTGATGGGGACAGTGGAGAGGAGGAAGGGGTTGACCTGCGCCAACAGCTCATTGACCGCTACTTCACTTGAAGGTGGGTGAGGACGTACGACGTGTACATTGTCTGGTGTGGTTGCTGTTGTTGTGAATGGCTATGCGCAGATGTAACAGACAGGCACACGTACAGTCACCTGTGTGTGGTTAATGTGACATTGACGTTCCATATGGGGACGTATGCTGGCCTCTATTTGTTCACACCTGCAGCCCATTGTCTTGTATGCCAGTAGTGTCTTGTGTATGTTTTGTGTAGTGTTCTGTCTGTGATGCCACAATGACACCAGTGACTGTGGTTCTGTTGTGTCTCCCTAGGTGCTTCTGAATAATCCTGCCCCACATACAGTACATCATTTGGACACATCATGGACATTGTCAGCACTGAAAATGTTGTACTAAAAAAGATACTGCACAAAATCTGGTGCATCAGGTATTTTATTAGTAAAGTGGACATGTGATTTGTGCGTGAATATTTACATGAAGGTGGGGAATGAGCAGTGAGTTGACAGTCATGGTCAATGAGATGCAAGAGTAGACACCACATGGATGTGGTGACCCAGTCCAACAGACAATTGCCATTGCCAAGGAAATATGGGGAAAGACAGTCCAAACAGTCAATGTAGTGGGGAAGAGGGTTGCCATCAGGGCTGGCTCAGTGACTGGCGTGTGGCAAGTGCTTTGCCTCCGGAGACTCCCAGGCTCTTTTGTGGATGCCCCCTTGATCTTTTTGGTGGTGGGGGGTCTGCTGGCTGGCCAGCAGCGTCAAGGGACTCGTCCCTCTCTGTTGGCGCAGGGGAGGATGGTGCACTGTCATCCTGCGGCACAACAGGAGGGGGCTGTAGTGTTGTTTGGGACACAGGCCTGTCCCTCTGCAACGCCACTTGCTGGCCCATGAGGTCCACCATCTTTCCAAGGCGGTTGTCGAGGGACCTCATCAGCAGGATGAGCTCCTTTAATAGTTCATCGGACCGGCCACTTTGTCCCTGGACCTCTTGGTATGCCTCCACAACTCTGGTGAAGTGATCCAGGGATGGTGTCCACTCCTCCCGAGGTCTGGTGGTGACCCTGGCCCTCCCACCTGCCCTGCTGCCACGGTCCTGTTGCCTCGCCACTCTGGATCCACGCACACTCTCCCTGCCCTCCACAGTTGCTGGTGTGGCCTGGTCATCCCCTGGGACAGGGGTGGTGCTGCAGGTGGTACTGGTGGTACTGGAGGTGGTGGTGGTGGTAGTGGTGGAGGCAGAGGCCGTGACTGCAGGGGTCTGCTGAGCTGTTGTTGGTGCAGCAGACGTGTTGGTGGGGAGGATGGGGTCCTGGGACCTTTGGGTCTATGGCACACCAGATGGGCCGGGCCGGAGCTCATCGTCCAAACTGTCCTGGGAGTCAACATCTGAGATTCCATGTACCAGGGGTGGAGACTGGCTCTGCTGGTCGATGTTCTGGTCCTCAGCAGTGAGTTCTTCCTCACCTGTGGATTAGATGGGGAATGGTCAGTGTTGTGCACTGTGCAAGTATTGTATCATCTTTGTTTCATTGACTGTCTGTACACTACATAATTATGAAGTCTCCACTACTATTATTGATGGCAACACTGTGTGTAATTTCATAGTGCAGAGGAACATCATTTACTCATACATGTCAGGTGTCGATGCATTGCATGAAATTGTTGCTTTGTATAGGAATGCAGGTCTCACACACACACATCAGGAAGAGTTAAGATGGCTACCTACCTGTAGGTCTGTTTGTTGAACAGTGCAATGGCTGACACATGCTCCTGGGTGGGGGAGGCCTCCATGCTGCTGGAGTGTGGGACAGGGGGCATGCTGGGGGTAGTGATACAGGCCTCCCACCCCAAACAGTGCTCCAATACAAGATGGCTACCTACCTGTAAGTCTGTTTGTTAAACAGTGCAATGGCTGACACATGCTCCTGGGTGGGAGAGGCCTCCATGCTGCTGGAGTGTGGGACAAGGGGCATGCTGGGAGTAGTGATACAGGCCTCCCCCCCCCAAACAGTGCTCCAATACAAGATGGATACCTACCTGTAAGTCTGTTTGTTGAACAGTGCAATGGCTGACACATGCTCCTGGGTGGGGGAGGCCTCCATGCTGCTAGAGGGTGGGACAGGAGGCATGCTGGGAGTAGTGATACAGGCCTCCCACCCCCAAACAGTGCTCCAATACAAGATGGCTACCTACCTGTAAGTCTGTTTGTTGAACAGTGCAATGGCTGACACATGCTCCTGGGTGGGGGAGGCCTCCATGCTGCTGGAGTGTGGGACAGGGGGCATGCTGGGGGTAGTGATACAGGCCTCCCATCCTAAACAGTGCTCCAATACAAGATGGCTACCTACCTGTAAGTCTGTTTGTTGAACAGTGCAATGGCTGACACATGCTCCTGGGTGGGAGAGGCCTCCATGCTGCTGGAGTGTGGGACAAGGGCATGCTGGGAGTAGTGATACAGGCCTCCCACCCCCAAACAGTGCTCCAATACAAGATGGCTACCTACCTGTAAGTCTGTTTGTTGAACAGTGCAATGGCTGACATATGCTCCTGGGTGGGGGAGGCCTCCATGCTGCTAGAGGGTGGGACAGGAGGCATGCTGGGAGTAGTGATACAGGCCTCCCACCCCCAAACAGTGCTCCAATATAAGATGGCTACCTACCTGTAAGTCTGTTTGTTGAACAGTGCAATGGCTGACACATGCTCCTGGGTGGGGGAGGCCTCCATGCTGCTGGAGTGTGGGACAGGGGGCATGCTGGGAGTAGTGATACAGGCCTCCCACCCCCAAACGGTGCTCCAATACAAGATGGATACCTACCTGTAAGTCTGTTTGTTGAACAGTGCAATGGCTGACACATGCTCCTGGATGGGAGAGGCCTCCATGCTGCTGGAGTGTGGGACAGGGGGTATGCTAGGAGTAGTGATACAGTCGTTCTACCCCCAAACAGTGCTCCAATACAAGATGGCTACCTACCTGTAAGTCTGTTTGTTGAACAGTGCAATGGCTGACCCATGCTTCTGGGTGGTGTTGGGGGTTATACATCGTGGTAGGCTGTGGTAGAGGGGGTATGGTGTGAGTTGTTGTACAGACCTCCCTCCCCCATACAGGCCTCCTATGCAAGATGGCTAGCTACCTGTTGGGTGTGGGTGGACAGTGTAATTGGGTTTGGGTTGTGCAAGGGAGTAGTTCTCAGTGTGTTGGTTGCCATTTGTTTGTACTTACCAGCCTCTGTTCCCCCGGCTACTCCTGTGAGACTCTCAGAATGCAGTAAGGCAAGTACCTTCTCCTCCCATGGTGTGAATGTTTTCGGTGGGATGGGAGGGCCACTGCCAATCACGTTCGTCAGATGTCAGTTCTTGCTCCTCTTCTCTTTGACCACCCTCTTGAGATCATGCCACCTCTTCATGATCTCCTTCTTGGATCTTGGGGTGGTCCCTACAGCATTGACCCTTTGGACTATCCTTTCCCACATTTGTGTCCTTGTGGCTAATGGTGTCTGTTGGACCAGACTACCAAACAGTTGTGGCTCTACTCTCCCAATCTCATTGACCATGACAGTCAACTCACTCTCTGTGAATTTGGGCATTTTCTGTGATGTCATGGTGGTGGTGGTTGAAGTGTTTGTGGGTGCAGGTGTGTGGGTGGGGGTTGTGGTGTTGGTGTGTAAGGTGTGTTGTATGCTGGGGGATTGTTGGTGCTGGTGTGATGGTGGTAGTGATAGTGGTGGTGGATGTGTATGTGTGCTGTGCTCTTTTGCCTCTCTTGTCAAATGCGGTGTATGGCCTTCTCTTCTGGAGTGTTGCAAAGGATTGTGGTCAGTGAAGGTGGTGGTTTTATACTCAGCTGTGTGGGTCTGTCCAAGTAGAATTTGGCTGTCAGGTGTGTTGTGGGACTGGTCCGGTGCTTTTATATTTTAATTTGCATTATGTATTTTTATTTGTATGTGTTTTTTTGGGGGGGGGGGGCATGGCTACTTTGATTTGTGCAATGTTTGGCATCACTGCAGTGTTTTAGAATCATCCGCCATGTTTTTCATGTTCAGTCCGCTGCGGTGGCTATGCTGCCGCTCTTCCGCTATCTCTCCCATTCACTCCTGTGTGCGACCGCGGCGGTCGGGAACAGCGGTTCCGACCGCTGGACACTCGGGGATATCCTAATTTGCCGTGCGGTGTCTCCGCCGCGGTCGGTATTTTGAACCTCACCGCCCGCGTCAGGCGGTTTTGGTAGGGCCGCTACTGCCGTGGTCGGTCTTTTGTGGCGGTTCATCATAATTTGGCCGCCGGTTTATCCACGGGCCGGGCGGGCGGTTGTTTTCCCCCTCCATGGCGTCGGGGTGATTTTCCGCCCGCTATCCTAATGAGGCCCTATATTTGGCCCTTCTCTATGATGTAAATCAATGCTTAGACCACTCCTTAAACGGGGCCCGTATCCTAGAAGCTAGCTCCCGCCTCCTTCTTCCCCTTAGTAGGAACACTGAGGACTCCAGATTATGCAATGCTAACATCCTAGCTCTCCAATTAAAGAAGGTGAGGACCTCCGGACTTAACCATTGAGACGTGATACACAGCCGAATGATAGCCGTCGCTACAAACAAGAAAGCGACAACGTACCTAGATCTTTCAACAATCCCAGTATCTTCGCACCCCATTATCACCAGCTCTGGGGAGATAACAACCGGAATTTCCAACACTGTATTATAAATTACTCAACTTCCCGGAGGAATTCCCCCAGATTTGAGCATGAGTAAAACATGTGTATAGCATCGGCCGCACGGAGCCCACACCTACCACAGCAATCGCCTTTCAGCCCCACCATCTGGAAGACCGGATAACAGATGTTGATAAACTGTACCTATTCTAACTCTCCTTTGAACTAATTCAATTGCAGTGACCTTTTCGAACATTGTGGGGTATCATGAAGGTACTTTTCTATAAAGCTTCTGATCAGAAGACATTTAAAAAAATCATGAATATTAAATGAAACTTTTCCCTCAGGAAGGAAAATTGCTCAGCCAGAGTCTTAAGAGCTGCAAAGCAAAGGCGAGCACGGACAACCTTGCCTGGTCCCCTTGCCGATAATAAAAACCCCTGTCTCCTGCCCTGAAACACAGATTGTTGCAGCTGGCGAGATATACAATGACTGTAAGGCCTGTATAAACTCAATATTGAAACCCTTCCAGCGGAGCACTTCCCATACAAACCCCAGGAGACCCTGTTGAACGCCTTCTTGGCGTCCAACAGGATCACTCCGAGGGGAGACCACATGACCTGGGCCCAATCCAGTAGGGCAATGACCCACCGAACATGGTCGGCTGTATCACTGCCAGTGATAAATCTGTGCTGCCGTACAGAAATTAACATGGTGATGACCTCCACAAGTCTAGAGGATAATATTTTTGAGTATATTTTGCTATCTCTGTTTATTAGTGAAATAGGTCGATAGAATGAGGGGTTTAGCTTGGACTTCTCTTTTTTCTTAAAAAGTACTATCATAGTTTGCCGCCAAGATTCTGGTATGACACCCCCCTATGCTGCCCTAAAAACTGATAGCATATCCTGGCGAATCTCTTGAGAAAATACCCTATAGAATTCTAGCGGAATGGCATCAGGGCCAGCGGCCTTTCCATTAGCCAAGGTCTTTATTGCCAACTCAGCCTCCTCCCAAGTAATTGGAGCAGAAAGAGCCTCATTCTGACCTGTTGTAACTTTGGGAGTATCGATATCCTGAAGAAAGCCCTCAGCCAAAGATTCACTCTGCAGTCTAGCACTCTCTTCCTTGTAGAGAAAAGTATAGAACTTCACAAACACTTCCATTAACCCCTCTTGCTTTTCCTGAATAACACCTTGCTGATCTTGAACTCTGATAATTCGATTTGCCAAGCTTTTCTGTTGCAGCCTTTTGGCAAGAACTCTGCCCGAGTTTTTCCCGAATTCGTACATCATCGTACGATATTGCACATACTTTGCTGCCAGATCTTGACCGAAGAATTCCAAAAATGTAGACTTGATTATGGTCACCGCCTGTTGACTCTGATCAATATTACGGCCATCTTTAATAGTACGCGTTAATTCCATCTCTGCAACCCTTAGCTCCTCAAGGCTCCCCTTAATCTGCTCCTGAACGGTCTTCCATCGATAGGCTGCAAAGCTTTTGGTCTCACCATACACTGCGGCCTTAAATGTTTCCCACACTATACAATCAGGAGCGGTTTCTCTATTAATACTTAAAAATTGGGCTATCCATTTACTCATGTGATCTCAATAAGATTGGTCCAGCAGTAATTTTCTTTCAAATGTCCACGGCCTGGGAGCTCAAGCCAACCGACCCCAAGGACACTCCACTATCAATGAATTATGATCAGATATAGTTCTTGGGGATACCTCAGCAGAAGCCACCCCTACCAGCTGATCAGACATAAAAAGATAATCCAACCAGACCATTTCATTATGGGGGGCAGAATAGTATGTATACCAGTCTTTATCTTTATTATGCCTGTACCAGATGTGAGCAAATCCATGCTCTGAAACTAAAGTCTGAAGGGCCTTGAAGACTCTAGGTTTCCTGCCCAGATACTTTCGATCTCTTATGAGATTAAAATTGCCAGCCAAGTGAATATTCAAACACTCACACATAGCCATTGGGTGCGGCCATGCTGCTAACTCCTAGATTTAAACATTTTATAACTTCTGGATCGTACAAGTTTGACCCCTATATCGTGCATATGAAAATAGGTCTGCTATTAATCATAATTTCCGCTACTGCACATCTGCCTGCCCTATCCTCTTTGACTTTTTTAGAAGACCCAACTCCTCACTTTAGCAGTATTGCCACACCTCTAATCATAGATGTCTGTCTAGAGCCGGCTATTAAATCAAACCCAGGGACTTTCAAACACTCCAGCTTCCCCCATGGTATATGTGTTTCTTGTAAACACAGAATATCCACTTTCTTGGTTTGCAAAATTTTAGATTAGCAAGGCCCGTTTTTTCCCGTCATTTAGGCCACCGACATTCCATGTACTTATATGCAACCTACTCTGCCCCATTTAAGCAGAACATAAAACCTAATCTCAACTCAGAAAAAATGACATTTTTACTCACAAACTCTAACCTAGCACCAAAACTGTTATTGCCAACGCTACGACTATAATTCAAGCCTGAAACCTTACTAGCCCCCCAGAGCCCCCCCTTTAATCCAAACCCAGTCCCTCCCTTACCCCTTGCCCTCCCCCGACCCCAAACGGCCCGACCCTTCGCCCCCATTGTGAGGCAGCAGGACCGAAGTCCTTGTGATGGAATAGGCTGGCTCCCTCGCTCTCTCCTGGATCCTTCCGCCCATTATTACCCACTACCGATGCTCTGAGCCCATAGCAGCTGAGACGAAAAAAAATACTTAGTGAAGAAAAAACCTATCAAACAGCTCAGCCCCCGTCTTAGTGTCTAAAGACTACTGTGATGGTGAGCAAAAAAATCTCGAATCTTTAGCTATATAGAGTTCAAAAACTCCTTCACCTGGATTTCCGATAGAAAAAATCTAGTCTGGCCCTGATAGATTATTTTCAGCTTTGAGGGATAGAGCAAGAAGGCTTGAGCCCTCTTTGCTTGAAATGCCACTATTAGCTAACGGAGCACTCACCTCCGCTCAACCGTTGCCGGACAGAAGTCTGGTCTGAAGAAGTACTCACAGTCTTTCCCTACCCTCTTCCTGTCTGGCCTAGCTAGGTCATACACCTTTTCCCTAGCCCAAAAATTATTCAGACAAATTAATATTGCCCGAGGCTTATCCCCAGCTGAGCCAGACTTCTGCCTTTGCTTAAAGGAAAACAATGTGCTCGCTGAACCTCCAGCTGCCAGTCCCACTGCGTTACATCCAGGAATGCTTCGGAAAAGAGTTCCACAATGAACTGCCTAATGTCCGTCCCCTCTCTGCCTTCCGGAATTCCTAAGATTCTTAAGTTATTCCTCCTGGCCCTATTTTCCAGATCAGTCAATTTCCAGAGCATGTCATCCCTTTGTGCCTTGATCTAATCAATAAGTCCTTTCTGAATTGCCACCTCATCCTCCAACGTGGAGATCCTTTCTCAGCTTCCACAATATCAGAACAAATTTTGGACACTCTTCGGATTGAATTCTGCATCCTACGGCATGCACCCTGCATGCCGACACTCTTCTGGTGCGTCTCTTCATGGTGTGCCATAATAGTCTGATAGATAGTTGACAGTGTTATTTCTCCAGATGGCCCCTGAGGGGGGTCTGTCACACTAACTCCGTCTGCAGCCGCAGCATTGCCAATTGAGCCAGGCTGCATGGAAAAAGAGTAGACCCACACCATCGATCCCAAAGATCCCGGATCCTTGCTTGACAGAAGAACCCCTTGATCTTTCAATTTCATAGCTTTGCGGACAGTGCAAGGCCCTCGGGCGAAACTTCATCTTTTGACGCTTCGTTGGACTGCCAATCCGCAAGATCGCTGTCATCATCCGTCCACTCTTTGTCTGGGCCTTCATCCTCCGATGACCCTGTATGATCGGACATCGAGTAAAATTTGTCTCCCCCTTCAGGCTCCTTTACATACCCATTGACATCAGAAGAACCATTTCGGCAAGCCCCTTGAACAACTGTGCTTATAGCGACAAATCTTTGGCTAAGCGACTCAGAGTTTTGTTGAGCACAGATGGTCAAAGCTACCGAATGCGGGACTACAGTTCCCATAGTGCCATTCCCCGGGAGTAGGCTTGTTGACTGGGATTCTCAGTTCCCCTCACCTTCGCCTTCAGAGGTTTTTCTGCTCCCACCGACCGGCATCATGCTGTTGATTGAACCATTCCTGTTTGACCCCAATGAGCTATCCTCCATCTGCTCCTGAGGCCGGGACCCATTCCGCTCGCAGGGGGAAGCAGATACAATACCATCGCGTACAGCAGAAATAGAGGCTGCACCTACCGGTTTCAATACCATATCACTTGCCGTTTTAGATGCAACCGACTGCTCCCGCTTACTCGCAACCCTGCTCACGGGGTTCTTCGCTTTCCTGGCTTGCACTTTCAACAATGCGGGCAGAGTCTGCTTCCCCTTGCATACTTCAACGACTGCCGACTGTACATTGCCTGTAGCTCCCGCAGCCATCTCGTCTGTACCGTGGGCAGCCTGCGATGCTTCCCCCCGCTGACAGTTTTACTGGAACTGGCTGCTCATGCTTTCAGTGTTCGAGCTTTCACGCTCGCGTTCTTTGCAATCGCTTTCGGAGCCATGATTCCAGATGGACTCCAAGATGGGAGCAGGAGACTGAAGCAAATTGGAGGTAATCCGAGCCAGGATATTTTGCCCGGTATTCTTTTCTGTAATTGTATCAGTCGTCAAAGCATGTCATGTCACTTGATAGAGACCCTTTTCCGAAGCATCAGATTTAGATCGCTTTTCTTTAGGCTTTAGCCATCACAGCGGCAGCAACAACCTAGAACAGGGGGAATTGTCCAGGAGAGCTCGCCTCGCCAGCTCACACAGCTGAGTGACCGGCGGCCATCTTGCCTCCGTTTTGCCCCCAGATAATAAGGTAACTCCAATGTTATCCTAAGGGAGAGGTATGCCTTGCAGTAGTGAAAAACAACTTTAGGAGTTTTTAACTACCCGGACATGTAAAACTTAAAAGTGCATGTCCAACTTTTTAAATACATTGCACTCCCATGGGCTGTTTAGGACCTAACCCAGGGGTGATCTATATGTATTAAAAAGGAAGATTTGTGCCCGCCAAAAGTTTTTTTTTGCCAGGTGGAAATGCCAGTTTGAAACTGCACATTCAGGCTGCAATGGCTGTCCTGAGGCATGCTGAAAGGGATACCTAAGTAGATGGCACAAAATAATGCTGCAGGTCCAATAGTAGTTTTTAAATCACAGGCCCTGGGTACATGCAGAATCACTTTACTAGGGACTTCTAAGTAAATTTAATATGCCAATTGGGGATAAGTCAATGTTACCATGTTCTAAGGAGTGGGAACAAGCACTTTAGCACTGCTTAGAATTGACAAAGGGTGCAGAGTCCTAAGGCCATTAAAAGCTACTTCAACAACAAATGGTGGATGGTACAGGTAAAAGGGTTGGGAATGACCCTGCAGAGAGGGTAAGAAACAACACCCAGTATAGTCCCTTGCCTTTTCTAGTACACAGCACTTCTAGGGTCCAAAGAAGAACCTCTGACCTTGGTCACAGGGCTTGAGAACCAGTGTCAGCTTTCAGTTGTACCATAGCTATTTGGCACTCATCGTCAAAGTTTCACCCACACTGACGGTACCATGTGAATCTCACTGGAGGTGTTTTGTGACTACATGCAAACTAATTCACCAAAGGTTCCTCAATCACTTATGTTCTCTTGGTGATGGCAGCCTAACCATAACATCGAGTTGATAAATCTGTCATTCTGAGACAGCCTCCAGCCGGTCAAGACAGTTGCTGGGATTCAGAAGACCTGGATACAGGATATGAGGGATTGTCATATCCTTTTTTGAAGGTCTTTTTGAAAGATCATGCCACTGGTTACAGACGTTCGTGAAGGACTGGCTTCTTCTATTCAAAATATAGATATATGAGAAGTGGGTTGAGCCAGCAAAGGAGGAAACAAATAGATCTTCCTGCTCCATTAAAGAGAATGTAAATATAAAACCAAACAACACCTATCCAACAATGGCTAGTTCTCGGAGGTAGGATGGGTTAGGATAGGGGCAGGAGAGTAGACTGAATAAAAGAGCAGCATACATAGATGGGTAGACCGCTCACTTTTCTAACTACACTACCTCTATGAATCACCTTACTGAGATTATATGTACAAAGGGGCATACCCAGAGAGAGGAATCCCTTCCGTCATTCCCTCAAATGTCCAATCACTACTTCCCTCAGTCTCTTACACTCATGAAGAACTAAGGGGCCAAGTCAAGACAAACCACATAAACTTTAACTACAAGTGCCTGTAAGCAGTCTTCCCAGCTATGCATGCAGAAACAAAGGTGCTGATCAGCTGCCACCAAATATTAGTTGTACTGTGGATTGGTCATGGAAATAGTATTCAGCCCTGATGATAATGGTTTCATTTCAAGCAGACACCATTGACCAGCACAGTGTAGAAATCTTTGGAGATCAATAGGCGATTTTTAGCATGGATTCTCAGTAGAGAAAAACATACCCAGGAGATCAGAATAATGAAATGAGGAGAAGGATGGCACACTGTGATTGTACCAGTGGGTTTGACTCTCTAGCATTTAATAATTGGAGGATGCAGAAGATGGGAAACATCCTCAGCTGGACTTAAACCTGAGGACATTTCAAGCATCGTCCCCCAGAAGGAATCCTAAATGAAGAAATACCTGCAAGATGGTGATATTTTCAGAAATGGACTGACACAAAGAAGTGCAGGAAATTCTGAGTCATGGGAATTGAATCAGAGCAGTGGAGACCAACATCTAAGAAAGACTGGCACAAAGTAATAATATACATCGGTCTGGTGGTCTTCAGCTGAAGGTGCCTTGAAGCCTCGGATGTGATGTAGCTAATATAGGAGACTGACATGTGGAAATTCAGCAACGTTCAGCAGATACTCCATATAGCATGTAATCAGTCCAGGGAGATAAAGCATGCCACTGGAAGGTCTATGTTCTACAGTCAAAAGGCCTTGGCTGTCATCAGTGCAGCCAGGGCAGTGGAATAGGGCCCCCGGGAAACAGTGGACTCAATGTACCACAATACATTTTTTTTGATGCCCAACGCTGTGCGTGGGGAGAAAGTTGAAATATTTTTCCCGCTTCATCGGGATCTTAAGAGTATCGAGATAAAGCTGTTTTTGTTCCAGGAGAGGCAACACTTCAGTCCAGTCAATCCAAATAACAGCGGAAAGCCTTGTCCTTAGGCAAGGTCTGCATCTCTAGTGTAAGAAGCTAGGGAAAGGACCATACACAGAAAATGAATGTGCAATTGGACATGAAATTCAGGTTGACAGGTAGAGCACAACAGCTGTAGCTATAAATTGTGAAGCATTTGCAGTGGCACTCAGGTGCAGTTGTGTTAGAATCCCGCTGCACCCCAATTAGGGCTCTTTTTCACTAACTAATGAAGGGGCCTTGTAAGGACTTGGGTTACTGCTTGAGGGAGGTGAATTGCCATTCAAGCCACAACTGCAATTGTCTTTGAGGTGACACACAAGTAAACCCCAAATTAACCTGTGCTTACCGCCTGATAGCTTGGCAATAAACACAGTCAGGCATACCTTAGAGGTCATGTGTAAAATATTTATGCAGTATACAGTAATAAGTGAAAACACAGCACAAGAGAAATCCCATACCAACTTTAAAAAATCAAGTAAAATGTAATAAATTATTAGACACTAAAATGACAAACGTCCAATCATTAGAACCAAAGTTATGCTATTTTAAAGCTTATGGGAAAAATAGTGCTTAGCAGAACAAAGCACCAACTGTGGTTATCTGGTTATGCCAGGCCGGGATAAAATCACACGTTCAGACTGACCACAATGGAGTGTAGGCAGATACAGGGACCAAGTTAGTCCAGCTGAGAAATGTACCTTAAATACTAGTTGTGGAGTGCTGCGTTGTGTAGCGCAGGTCCTGGGAAGCAATGTGACGTCTGCGTCGAGCAAGAGTTGTGCAGCAGTGGATCCAAAGAGTTGCAAGGGCTACAATGCAGGCTTGCGTTGAGGCTGCCTTGCAGTGGGTGGTTTCAAAGAGGAGCTGCAAGGTCAACTATGAGGATGTTTCACGTAGCTGCAGTTCCCATGAGCTGTGAGGGGTGGTGCGATGCAGACTGGCGTCATGATTGTGTTGTTCTGCGTTGGTGCTGACGAGGTGCTGCAAAGAGCTATGTCAGTTTGCATTGTGCTGTGTGGGGACACACACTTTAGATAACCTTTGCTCACCCCAAGGGTAGCTTGGCATGAGCGGACAGACTTATCCCAAAGGCAATGTGAAATGTATTTGTACTCCAAACACTCAGCAATACAATGATAACAGCACAAATGGGCATCAGATCAGTTTAGAAAAATAAAGTATTTTTATCTAAACTCAACAAGACCAACACAACAAAATCCAACATACATGTAAATAAGAATATGACTTTAAAAAGGTTTCAAACAACTTGGCCTATAGAAAACGATGGATGCGTGATTTCTCTCAAAGTAACCTGTAGTTGCGATCAAAAATCCACAAGGCCAAACAGCTCTAGAGATGGGAAGTGTTGAAACCAAATAGATGTGACAGTTCCTGAGACCATGGGGAGTGGATGCAACAGTTCTACTACACGCAGGAGAAGCGATAGGTCGGGAAAACTTGTCGCACAGGAACAATGCATGTAGATCCGGGATGTGTAGGTTTTTTCAGCCGTGATCCCTCAATGCATCATATCTTGCAGCAGTGAAAGGTGCTGCATCAGTTTCGACAGCGGCGCAGCGATGCGTGGAGATTCTTCTCGCACAATGGTGCTGCGTTGGAAAAACAGCCACAAGAAGAGCGATGTGTTAATTTTCTTGTAGTTGCGTTGCTTTTCTAGCTCCAACAGCAGGAACAACCTCCAGAGGCCCAACACAGTCACAGGCACCTCTTGGCAGTTCAGAACTACCAGCAAGGAATTTCAGGGGAGCAGGGGGTGAAGCCTCTGTGTCTCTGCGACTTCAGAACAGGAGGCAAGCTCTACTCAAGCCCTTGGAGATCTTCCTCAAGCAGGGGGGCACAGCAGAACCAGCTACTGGAGCCCAACCCCAGACAGCTTACAGGAGAGGGGCAGTACTCCTCCTCCGGTTTCTCCTGCTCTTCTCCTTCTACCTCTTGATTCCAGAAGTAGTCTAAAGTTTGTGGGTTTTAGATTTAATACTTATACCCCAAAATGTATTTCTTCTCTTTGTGCAAGGGTCTCTGAGCCCTGTCCAAACCAGTTCTGTCCTCACTGATGCAGTATGGCCACAGGGGTTGGAGACAGCATTGTGCAGGGGAGACAGGCCCCATTCAGGTGCAAGGAAATCTCCTCCCACTACTGCATATGATATGCAGCCAAGTCCCATTCAGCTTAGCTCTGAGTCATCCAGGAAGAACCAGGCACACCTCACCCCCTGCTCCAGAGGTTGTCTACAGTGAATGCACATCCACAGCTCCTGTAACTCCAAAACCAGACAGTAAATACACAAACAGGCAGAGGCACACAGAATGGTTAAACAAGAAAATGCTTACTTTCTAGTAGTGATGCGAAAGGGGAAATTTACCTATGCCTCTGCTAGTGATTGAAGAAACAATTACTGCATAAAGAAGGGTAAACCACCATTTATTAGTTCACCCAGACATTTGATTTATGTCATTTACTTTTTGTTGAATTTTAAAACATTAAACATTTCAAGCCAGGGAGAGATCATCATCAACTTCACATTATGCCGTACATCATTGTTGAAAAAGAAAACACAATATATACAATTAATGTGTAAGGAATAAACATACAATACAAATGTGCTCTCAAAACAGATGCCAAAGAACAGTACATGAGAACTGCGTTTGACCCATAAATTGATTTCCAGGGGGTAATCCTTATTAAATACCACCCAACATTCCTGTTCCAATGTTGCTAAAGTTCGATATTGTTTGACACCAGGAATGTGACGAATGCTGATGGCAAAATTTGCACAAGTAACAAATAACTAAATGCCCGTCAGGGCAGGATAAGTCCTATCCACAGGAACTGTTTAAAGAAGGAAAAGAGGGGAGTCTTTTTAGAAAGTCGTCCTCTCGTTGAATCAAGATAACTATTTCAAGAAAACGCATGTGGAAAGTCCTAAGGCCAGCAAAAACAAAGTCAGCAAAAACAGGAGGACTAAAGGAAAAAAGTTGAGGGAAATCTCACCAAGGATGTTATGTCCAACAGGCCTCATTTCACTTGCTTGCATGAGAGCCCATTGCACTGTCACTACATAACTGGGCTTTACGTTTTCTTTCTTGATCTGTAGCCAATACATGAATTTTTCAGCAGTAGCAAGACAGATGTAGATAAAGGTGCCAATGAGAAGTTTTGGACTTACTTATAACATGACCATCCATGAAACCGAATTGGCACTGTACCGTTTCATGTGATCTATCAGATTGCATCACTTTTTCGACAATGTGCTGACAAACCCCACCACTCAAGAGGTTCCTCCACCTCTTGGATACAGATCTTGGTGTCGTCTGGCTTTGACAGCTTTGTACCATTCAAAGTAATATGAAACGCAACAATATGATGTTGTCTTATTGTTTCATTTTTTTGTTTATTTAGTGGCCCCCGAAGAAGGGAGAGTTGGTCCCGAAATGCATTGGGCTACACATACTTGATCTGCATTTCTACAACACGTTATGTTGGATTTGCGAATTATGGAAAATGTATATATTGTAACAATCTGTATGATACATGATTATAGGAATCATTGTAACATGCGTTGAATATCGCATATAAAAAAAACTTTCTGAACTGGCGCTAGGGGGCGCACAGTGAGATGGCTGCCTGAGCTGCAGCTCCGCCGGGCGATCGGTAACTTTGGTGGATCTCGCCGGTTTCGCCCCGGCCGCCGACTCCCCGAGCACCTCAGCGGATGGGGGAAATGCTGTAGCACTAAATGCGGTGGAGGAAGGCCCCCGGCGGACATTGATTGCTCCTTAATTCGACGTTGAAAACAGCGGAATGTCCGAGTGCCTGACAAGATGGCCGCCGCTGGGGGACGTAGGCACAGCGACGATGGAGCAGGCAGTCATCGATCGACCATCCATGCTCACCGCAGCATTTCGAAGGTAGGGTCTTGAAGTCTGGCCCTTCCGCTGCCACTGCACTATCCTTTGTCACGCTACTGCGCACCAGGGACCCCCGTAATAGCGCCGAAGCAAATGCCTGACAAGATGGCGGCCGCCTCTCAGAAAACGCGGGCATAGCCGACCCCTCTCCGGACCCAGGGAATGTGCCAAGACCTTGATGGCGGTCCGGTGCAGCAGAGAAAGTGACTGCAATTTGCAAAATACCCAGCGTGGAGGGCTGAACTGACCGCAGGCACAGGAGGTGGCATGTACACACGCCTGCCGGATGAATAGCGATGGCTGGTGGCGGCGCGCGTTGAGGGTGGCGGACAGTCTGCGCTCGTCTGTGCTGCCTGCTGCGCTACGGGAGCTCGCCCTTGCTCCAGGAACCTGTCGACATCGCTGCCCTGCCTCTTCAGCCCACGAGAGCACGGTGCATTTCTTCTGTGGCGCCCAGGTCAGTGGCTGATGGAGTAGCGAGGGCTGACTAGCGACCACGTGCGTGGCTGCCCCTCTCGGCTCGGCGCACACAGACCCCGGCATTGCTAGTCCACCAAGGCGGGAGCGGAGGGTTGCAGCCTGTCATGCATTTGTGCCTGCGGGGAAGGCATACCTACTGCGATGGCTGCCTAGAGGTACCCCATGAGGAGGGAGAGTGAAGTGCCTACTGCGACCACACACCATCTGGGGGGTCGGTAAGGCCCGAGAACTCATCTACACAGCGAGCTACCACACCGGATCGCTCATTCTGCACGGCTGAGTGGCCACTGGCCGACTGCGTTGAGGGGATTTGCTGGACAGCGGAGCAATCGGCGATCAGCCGGCATTCGGCCACATCACCTCACACCCAGGAGAGTGTCACCTTCACCCTTTACGTAAAGCGGTGGGTCGATCTTTTCAACGGCGAGCATCCCACGGGTGGGGAACACCACGGCGTCAGCGACCAGAATTACGAGGGCATCGGGGCCCACGTGCAGAAAGACAGTTTCCCCGCCCGCCATCATGGGCAAGCCGGACAAACACCAACAGAAGCTGTCCTTTGAGGCCAAAAAAACGCAGAAGTCCACTGACGAGGTGGTGGAGGATGAGGCAGGGCCTGCGCCCAATAACAACATAGAAAAGATCCTACTGGCGATTCAATCGAACCTGCAGGACATTAATGGCAAGCTGGATAACTTAACTTGCAGAATGGACAGCATGGCGGCACGGCAGGAAAAGCATGGCGAGCGACTGGATGAGGCCGAAACACGCATCTCCGCGGTCGAGGATGAGGCGCGAGCCTCCACCTCAAAATGCACGGATATGGAACGGCTCCTGGAGGTGATCAGGGCGAAGGAGGAGGATTTGGAGGCGCGCTCGAGGCGCAACAACGTACGGATCGCGGGCCTGCCGGAATCCACCAACACAGGACGAATGGAGACCTACGTGGAAACGCTATGCAAAGACCTGTTCGGGGCTGAGGCCCTATCGCCCCTCTTCATCGTGGAGCGCGCACATAGATCACTGGCCCCGAAACCACCACCCGGCGCCACGCCAAGACCGATTGTAGCGCGAATCCTCAACTACCGCGACAGGGACACGATCCTTCGGCTAGCGAGAGAAAAAGGGAAGATCCAGCATCAAGGGAACTCCTTGGAATTTTATCCTGACCACACAGTTGCGGTCCAGCAGGCCCGGAAAGAATACACCGCAGTGAAGGCCAAATTGCGTGATATGAACATTGTATATTCCATGATGTATCCGGCGCGCCTAAGGGTGGTATGGAAAGAGAAAGCGACTGTTCTGACGTCACCGAAGGCAGCACAAGAATTTGTCAAGAAGGTGCAACGGGAGATGAGAGACAACTCGCAAAATGAACAACGCCGTGACTCGGACTAAAGGCATGGGGTTGATTCTTGGTCTGCCACTGGTGAGTTTATTGTTCTGTCCAAAAGCATGCGTTTTAGCATGGACACTGTTGTCCACACTTGGCTGGCCTGCATGATCCTGTTCTCCTGGGTGAACGATTTTGGTGTTGGTACAACGTAAACTGCGTGTTTGGATGGAGAGGGCCCGCTGGAGCTCGGAGACTGCTGTTCGATAATGCGGAATACTGCTAACTTTGGTTTGTGAATGCCCCGCGATCCATGCACTCTTGATGGCACAGTATTGGCCAACACTGACAAGCGATGCTGGTACCATATGGCGTTTACTCTATGCAGGCTAGTTCAAGTATAGCGGACAACTGCCCCTTGTGTGATGTACTCTGCTCACTATGTGCTAACTTTGGGACGCCTCAATCACTGACTGCCAGCGGTCTCCGATGCAGTATGTGTAGCGATCAGTACAAGTGGGTGGCGAAGGGTTCTGCTCTTTGCTGTTTAAATGATGTAACTGCATTGGGGTCGCACTGTTCCGGGCATGTTGCTCAACCAGTGGCTCTGTTGATGGTTCTTCGGGGGGTGGTGGGGGGGGGGGGGCGGCGAGTATTCACCTGAACTGCGTTTCATACAGCTTCTTTAGCATCGCCCACACCTGTACACCGGGTGGAGAGTTGTGCCCCTGGCGGACCTCTATAAGGGTATAACCCAGTAAGAGTTTGGTTCTGGGCACTGTATTTATGGTTGTGAAAGTTACAGTTTGGTGCACTGGATGGGAATGGCTTCGGCAGGTTGGGGTTGCTGGAGTGGGTGGGTTCAGGGGGGGCGGGTTGTTTGGATGTACTGTTAGACCGACAGAGTATGAAGTGTCTGTTCGTGCTGGTTCCCCGTTAGTCCTGGCTACTGCTGTGCCAAATGGGACTCCTAAAGGTGAGGAGCTGGCAATACCTATGCAATTGATTGGAAGTATGCGGTCATGCCTTATGTCACTCAAATTTGATGGGGACCAGGGAGGCGGGTAGACGCAGCTTAAACGTTCTCACATGGAACATTAGAGGTTTCTCACAGCCACGTAAAATACGGCAGATATTTACCAGCCTGACAAGGTGGAATGTGGACATAGCATTCCTACAGGAATCTCACCTGGCCCCGCACTCACACGCACAGCTGGGGTCAAGGTGGGCGGAAGAGGTTTACAGGGCCTCGTACTCTTCTTACTCTAGAGGGGTGATCATTTTGGTAAAACGGGGGGTGGGATTCGAGACTCGCACTGTAACACAGGACCCATCAGGTAGATTTTTGCTGGTATCAGGTACATTGAGAGGACAGAAAGTGACGTTGTTGAATGTGTATGGTCCTAACACAGACGCCCCGGACTTCTTCCGGGAGGTATGGGGACACTTGCAGAAGCACAATAGCACGCACATATTATGTGGGGGTGATTGGAACGTGACCCTACGTGACGGTTTGGACCGATCAGCCAACTCAGTAGAACAACACAAACAGTCACGCATACTGGTGGGACACATGATGAAAGACTTGGGTTTGGAGGATCTTTGGAGGTTGAGGAACACTGACGCAGCTGGGGCCACGCACATTACGGCTTCCCACAACAGCTGGTCCAGGCTGGATTACTGGCTAGGCACCAAAGACCTGGCGCTATGGGTGCGGCACCTGCAGGTGCTCCCTCGCACACTTTCAGACCACAATCCCGTCCTCTTGCAATTAGACATTCCAAGATACACACCCCCTCCCTTCCAATGGCGCTTTAACTCGCGTGCTTTAAATGACGCGGTTTACGCAGACACGATCAAAAAGGCGATTAAGGATTACTTTGACCTTAATGCCCCATCGACTGATGACCCTTGCGTCCTTTGGGAGGCATTCAAGGCCACGCTTAGAGGGGTCTGTATTAGCACCACAGCGGGGGTTCTGAAGGATATTAGAGCCCAGATACGCAGATGCGAGCAGCAGATGAGAGACCTGGAATCCCTATATGAGTCCACTCAGGATGTCCTACACCTAGCTAAACTCCGGGAAATACACACAGAGCACGCAGACTTTCTCGACTCCGAAATGAAATATTTGAACCGTACGCATGTGGCTAGAGCCTTTGGGGAAGGAGGTAGACCGGGGGCTTTTTTAGCTCGGAAAATATGTACAGGTCGCGGTCCTACTGCGATACTTAGGGTGAAGAACGGGGAGGGAGACACACAGACCCATGCTGCAGACATATTGAAATGCTTTGTTAATTCTTTTGGGTCCCTCTACAAGTCCCAGCCCACTGCTCCGGCTGATGACACCTATGAATACCTGCACGATGTGGCGATCGGATGGCTGTCGGATGCGCATAGGGAATACGTAGCAAGGCCTATCACGGCGGATGAGGTAACTGAGATCATAGGCTCACTTCCGAATGGAAAGGCGCCTGGCCCGGATGGGTTTACCTCGGAATTTTACAAACATTATGCAGACGTCCTAGCGCCACACCTAGTGGATATGTATGGCACCTCCTTTGAGAAAGCGGTGCCCCCCCCCCACACTACGCGAAGCTATGATTATCGCTCTCCTGAAACCATCTAAAAATCCGGAGGAGTGCGACTCGTACCGGCCGCTGTCATTAATAAACGTGGATTCGAAAATTCTTGCGAAGCTTATAGCCAAGCGGCTGTCGCCACTGATGACCAGTCTGGTCCTGCCGGACCAATCTGGCTTTGTGCCCTCAAGATCAACAGCACATAACACCAGGACTCTATTTGCACTCTCGCACTACCTGCAACCTTCGGTCAAAGCAGTAGCGGTCATGCTAGACGCGGCAAAAGCATTTGACTCCATTGAATGGCGGTATATGATCACTGTCCTCAATAGAATGGGGTTTCCTAAGCGATTTGTGCAATGGGTCTCCCTGCTTTACACGCAACCACGTGCCAGGGTCAGAATCAATGGATACGTTTCAGATCAATTTGCAATTGAGCGAGGGACGAGGCAAGGCTGCCCGCTCTCGCCTCTATTATTCGCGTTAGCACTGGAACCCCTGGCATGTCTGATACGTCAGAACTACAAGGATTCGGCACTGCGCTTCATAGCCAGGCCGCTTCACATATCATTGTATGCGGACGACATGTTACTGTATGTCCGGGACCCTGAGACTCACTTGAACGCCCTACTCCGGGAATACATCAGATTCGGGGGGCACTCGGGTCTGGCCATAAATTGGTCCAAATCCTCTATAATACCCCTCACTGACACCACTTCCCCCTTTGTAGTGGATTTTCCGCTAGAGTGGCAACAGGACCCGATCAGATACCTAGGGGTCATGTACCATAGAGATCCGGATGAGGTGCTGAGGGCGAACTACGGTGTGGTACTCTCGAAACTGGAGGACAGTATAAAACGTTGGATACATCTGCCCCTTTCGCTAGCCGACCGGATAGCGGTTGTTAAAATGAACATACTGCCCAAGCTACTATACCTGTTTAATAACATTCCAATCACACCACCGCAGGCTATATTCCGTCAAATAAACTCCCTGGTGAGGACCTTGATTTGGGCGGGTAAACAGGCCCGTGTGGATCTGCGGACTCTTACACTTACACTTGCACGGGGCGGCTTCGGGGTACCTGATTTCCTCCTATACTACCTATGCGCGCAGGCTCAATACGCGGCGTATTGGTACCATGCAGTTCCATACCTCACTCACACCGCTATAGAGGAGAGCGACGCACACCCTATTCCCCTCACAGCAATAATCTCACACACCCGCCCCCCGCTACATGCTAGGGATATCAACACAGTGGATGCTACGGTCAAAGCCTGGCATAGACTGGGGCACCTAGCACACAAGACCCCACTATATGCACCGGCCATGATGCTACACTACCATCAGGAGCTCTCAGTAACTGGGGAAAGCGTTGGAATGTCTCTACTGACCAGAGCCGGTATTGATAGGATGGGGGACGTGTTTCAGGGAGGCGAATTCGTAGGCCTCGACAAGCTGGGTTATGTTCACAACCAAACATCCATGTTTCGCTTCACATATTTCAGACTCACTAGAGCCCTGAGGGAGCACTACCCTACGTTCCCTTCGGAGCCGGAATGCCTTGCACCACTGCAACTATTGATCACAACTAACGATTTATCACACCTGGTGTCTAGGCTTTATTCAGCTACACAATCGGAACTAGATGGGCATGAATTGAAGGCAAGGGGGCGGTGGGATGCACTACTCGACACACCATTATCTGATGAAGAATGGGCTAGCGCCTGCGCCCTGACACAGATACTTACACCCAACGGTAATCTGAGGATAATTCACTTTAAATTCCTTCACCAAATGTATTACACACCAGCGAAACTGCTGAAATTCGGGTTTCAGGAGGAGGACAGATGTAAAAGGTGTAACCAGGAGGGTGCGGGCTTTGCACATTTGGCGTGGGACTGCGCCAAGGTAGAGAGTTACTGGGTGGAGGTCACTACCACTTTGTCTGTTATGCTGGAGGAGGAGGTACACTGTACACCCAAAGTCGGCTTGCTGGGGATAGTACCACAGTTCAGGGCTTTGAAGCGGAAGTTCTGTGCGGTAGCATTATTATTAGCTAAGAGACAAGTGGCACAATGCTGGCACAGTCGTAAAGTGCCGAAGTTAAAAACATGGTTGCATGACATGTCCACCTGTCGCGACAAGCTACAAACTTATGAAGAGTTGTTACCAGCAAAGACGAGACCAAAAAATATGTGGGTTTATTTGGAGGATTATCTTGCTTCCCTACAGAATGATGAGGAACCTCAACCCTTGGACTGAATGGGTTGAACGACTGAATGGGTAATCACGGGGCAGGTGCAGGATGACGGCGGGAAGAGGGGGAACCTTGAATGCCACCACAACTGCCGTGTAGCACGATGAGGATCCACTGTACGGTCTGAGTTGGGGTATGTTGTTATATTGTTCTTGTTATCAAAAGAGAAAATGTGGGACTCAGTTCTATTACCAGCTGTTAGCCATACATACGATAAACAACAGTATTCTGCGTCATATGTAACATTCACTCACAATGTTGGTTAATGGTATTAACGTAGCGAGCCGGCCCCAGGGTTGTAGGCTCATGCTGTGTTAACTGCTTTGCTTTCAATAAAGGTCTTACGCAAAAAAAAAAAAAACTTTCTTCAACAAAAATGTCATTTGTTTGAAACCAATTCTTGTATGAGTGTTTTTGGGTGAAAATCCGGGTTTTTCGTTTAGAATCCATCGCCAAAAAGTGACATACATTTGTATATATATATTCTGTTGTGCATGCAGTGTTTCATGCAAACTTTGCGTTTGAGTTCATTTCAAGAAGTTTATTTGGCCAGGTCAAAAATGACAGTTTAGCTGTACACCCTTAAGTGGGAAGCACAATGAGTGCAGCAGGCCCACTAGTATCATGACATTTTAAGGCCCTTGGTACAGGTAGTACCACTTTACTAGGGACTTATAAGTAAGTTAAAGGTGACAATTGGGTGGAAGCCAATGTTATCATGTTTTACGGAGAGAGGACAAGCACTCTAGCGCTGATTTCCAGGGGTAAAGTGTGCACAGTCCTATGGCCAGCAAAAACAAATTCAGCAAAAACAGGAAGACTGAAGGAAAAAAGTTGGGGGAAATCACACCAAGGATGTCATGTCCAACAGGCCTCATTGCACTTGCTTGCATGAGAACCCATTGCACCGTCACTACATCACTGGGCTTCACGTCTGCTTTCTTGATCTGCAGTCAATACATGTATTTTTCAGCAGTAGCAAGGCAGATGTAGATAAAGGTGACAATGAGAAGTTTTGGACCTGCTCATAAGGGCAAGCATCAACAACGTTCTAGAGTGTTAGTACTCCTGGAGCAGAACTGTAGGTCAGGCTCAGATCTCTGAAGATGAGCGACTATACCGGTGCTTACCATTATTGTGGTAAATGGAAAAGCATTTTCTCAGTCACAAATACAGTGTGAAAGGATACCCCATATCTAGCTACTCTATTTCATTACAGCCTCAGTTTTAGTTGAAAATATAAAAGAACTACCCTGCAACCAAAGTCTTCCTCTTTTGTCTCCCTTTTTACAAGGCATATAGGAGACTACATGTCATACGTATAACCTATATGTAAATAAATATCAAATTTCTATCTGTACTTGTCGAAATTCAATGTGTTCTCTTTTGTCTGGGTTTCATTTACCCAGGCACTCAGGAGCACTGAGTTGTATTAGTAAGTCAGTAAAATGCTTTATTGTAGAAGTTTCAATTAAACCATATACCATAAAAGTATGCTAGCATGTCCTAAAGCAACATACCTACAATTTACCATTCATTTGATATAAAATCTAGTTTCCATCATTTTTACTCTCGTAAATACCATTAGCTAATCCAAGAAATTTCATAATGTGACCAACTATTTTTTGCGTTATTCCCATAAATAAATATCAAATTGTCTAATTTGCATACCATTTCTCCATCGCGGAAAAACGATTCCAAATATTTTCTTGTAGTTCACGCAAACTTGAAGACAAGAGTAGGTGTTCATTAGTCTCATCGCATGAGTTACAAAACAGACAGTGTTCTCTTTAGTTACTTTGCTCCAGGAGTCGTCACATTGAGAACAAGCATTGGTAAATGCATTAGGTTTTGCCCATGTGATTAATGATAAGTTTTTTTTCGTTGTAAGTTGTAGCTTGCTGATTAGTTGTACAATATAAGTTACTGATAGTCTGTTAAAGTGTTATAACTTGTTTATGTAGGCAATATATTGGGCTGTAACTAGTGGTATAGTGCGAGTAAGTGATAGCAACATTTTGAAAAATGAAATGAAAGAGGGAAATAATAGAATCATTTATGTAATAGCAATATTATGTCTTTAGAGGAGCTTCTGACAACTTTTGGGCTCAGTGCCATTGCACGTGCTGCACCATTCAAATCATGCCCCTAGTGCCATCAAGATAACTGCATTTGTGACTGCCGGTTTAGTAGTAAAATATAGCAATATTTGGTGTTTAGAGAAGTTATGACATGGTTTGGATCCGGTGCCACTGCACCTGCTGCACCATTAAAAATCATGACCCTAAGGTTGCTGCATTTGTGATCCCGGTTTAGTAGTAAAATATTGCAATATTTGGTTTTTAGAGGTGTTCCTAGAGCTTTGGGCCCCAGTGTCACTGCACCTACTGCACCATTGAAATCATGACCCGTGTGCCTGCATAGTAACTGCCCTTATGACTGCCTGTTTAGGTTTAAATGTTAGCAATAATCTGGGTTTAGTGGGGTTTCTAGAGCTTTTGGCCCCAGTGGCACTGCACCTGCTGCACCATTCAAATCAAGTCCCTTTTAATTGCAAGGTAACTGCAATTGTGACAGCCTGTTTAGTAGTCAAATATAGCAATATTATGGGTGTAGAGGCAGGGCCGGCTTTAGTACTGGTGGCGCCCTGTGCGACAATGTTTGTTGGCGCCCCCCATGACCACCTTGTCACGGATTCCCTCACTACCACCATTTGAAAATGACCCCAAGTCTCCATATCCACTGTCTCTTAGATTCATTTAGTTTTATAGCACCACTCATACCAGTTTAAGGTGTCAGAACACTTTGCATCACATACGTTACACAGAGTCAATAATGTGTGTGTAAATCAGTGTATAGGACATGTTACTTAAGACAGATTACTACAATGTGTAGGAGTCACATGATCCATACTGGTAGGCAGGTGTGCAATGCCCATTGGGCTCAAAGGGTTTCAGCACCCCCTGTCGTTGTGTCAGCCGGGGCTGAGATAGCTTCCTTGGCAGGCAACCATCTTATTGCAGCCGCACCCGAGTACTTCATTTACTCGGGTGTGGCTGCATTTACTTGTTAAAGACGCTTTGTTGTGTTTTCACGATGAAACAAATGTAAAGATTCCCTTTTCATATGTTTTTTGGTAAGGAGACTGCAGTCTCTAAGGGATCCAAGTCAAAGATAGTAGGTGAATAACTAGGTTGTATCTGAGATTGTATCAGGATTAACACATTTACAATTTCAGCAAGATAAATCTATTTCAAATATTTGAATCATACATCAAGTAGAGCCAATGAGAATGTGAAGACAAAAAGGATTTATCAGGTATATCTCCGAGATTTATTATCTATTTATAAAAATATCATGGATTAAAAACATCACATTTATTCATAAAAAAACATTTCATGATTTAAAAACAATATACACTTGAACAAAGAAAAATATGTTGACGCGGCGTTTCGGTGATATAGACCGTCACCTTCTTCAGGACAATTTTTCAATTAAAACCACTCTAAATTTAAAACAAAAGTATAAAATACTATTATAAAAACTGAAATTTCTTCATGGTTGTTTTTCACAAAGATCAACATTTCATAATTTAACCACATTATAATCTTCACATTCTCCTCATCATCTTTTGTTTACTACTACAGAACTTTCTAGATTGTTTTTTTTATCTGAAAAAACATTTCGTATATTGGCTTTTCCTGCTCGATGATAAGTTTTTCTTATTATTGGTCCCGTTTCATTGATGATGTTTTCTGTATATGGACAGGGAGTGAAGATGAACTTAAAATGTTCATCGAATGGATAAATTTAGGAGATAAAAATTTAAAATTCACCTCCACATACAGTAACTAAAGTTGTGACTTTCTAGACATTAAAATTAAACATGTAGAAGGAACTTTAAAAGTGGAATTATTTAGTAAACCCACTGACCGCACCGCAATGTTGCATTACGATAGCCACCATCCTGCAACCCAAAAAAATAATATACCCTTCGGACAATTCCTAAGGGTAAAACGGAATTGCACGGATAAACATGAATTTGAAAAGTATGCCCAAACCCTAACAAATACATTTTTAGAAAGGGGCTATCCGAAGAAAATGATTAAGAAAGCCTACAAAAGAGCAGAATATTTCAATAGAGAATGTCTATTTGAACCAAAAATACAAGACCAAGCAAAAGATCAACAACTAGTGTGTATAACCAACTTCTCCAACATAAGTAATAAAATTAAGAACCTCATAAATAGAAATTGGAATCTGCTCCAAAACCCGAATTCCATACCCTTTCCCAAGCCAATATTTGCATTCAGACGCAACAAAACAATCAAAAACTGTCTGGTACATACATATCCAGACAAGAGTAAAAGGAACAATATTGGAACCATCTATGGGAAATTACCCATGTGGTTCCTGTAAAAATTGCAGTCTGATTATTAAAGGGTCCAAATTAACTTATAATGGAGTCAACCATTATCAAAAGAATCTAGTAAATTGCAGAACCCAGAATGTAATTTACATGATTCAGTGCCCCTGCCAAAAAGCCTACATAGGGGAAACGTCAAGAGAAATGAGACTGAGGCTTAATGAGCACAAATCCGCAATCCGCACAAAACGTACGAATGCCCCTCTAGTAGAACATTGGGAATCGACAAAACATACTGTTGATGAGCTAAAGTGGTGGATTATTGAGGTAGTGAAACTGAACACTAGAGGTGGGGATCTGGATGCGAAACGTAAAAAGAGACAGCAATATTACATGTCAAAATTTGACACTTTCAGGAGCGGACTGAATAGTCGAGAAGAATGGGACAGAATAGTCTAATCCCGAAAAGAATTAAATTCTGCCGTAAGCTTTATATAAACAGTATTCCTTTAAGAGTATCCATAGAAGGGAACATATTGTTTTAAATAAATAATAGAACCTTAACAACTATCAGTAACTATTTACAGCGAATAAATAAATACTATATAAACAACAGATTCATACAGGAAGGAGACGGCAAATTTTGTCACTAAAAGATGTCCGCCATAATTCTGATTAAATGGAGATTAAAACCCGAGACGCTCCCCTACCTCGAACTGATAAGACAAATTAGACACGATAAAATACACTTATGTCTATGAACTAATATGAATCAAAAAACAAGAGAAAAAACTGTGAGGAGGTCCCATTGAATAAAGATAAACGTGAGGTGCTCATTATACGTAAGCCATTGAAAGCCATCATAAGATGACCGCGACTCCAACGCTGTTTGGACTTTGAAGTCCATCACTAAAAGATGGCCGCCGCAATTTTGATTTAGACTCGAGACACTACCCCACCTCTTACTGACTAGTTACATACTAAAAAATTAAATACACTTGTATCCTCGAATGGATAGGGTTCTATAAGCAAGAATAAATATTGCAATGAGTACCCCAATGATAAAGTCGAAAACGAGGGTCCCAAGCGACGCAAGCCATTGAAAGCTATTACAAGATGGCCGCCACGCCTACGTCGTGTGGAGTGTGAAGTGATTTCTAAACTACAGGTGCGAATGATCGAATGCCTAATAGTCAATTAAGAGAGGTATAAAAGCAAAGCCCAGGGAGAGCAATGCCATTACAGCCCTGAAGGACGGTCCGTGAAGTCTTCGTTTTTGGAAGGAGTGAAGAGCAATCCAAGTAAGTAGAAATACGATGCTTAGTTAACCCTTAGCCAAATAGACCCAATTTTCTACTAAACGATATACAAATGCTATATGCACCCCTTTGTCTTTATAGAAATTGAAGCAAAGCACCGCTATAAGTAAAGTGTAGTCGTATCAACTTTTAAGCAACAAAAAGTTTGTGCTTCTCACACAGAGATGTACGGTAAGACATAAATAGAACAAAACAGAACTAGACTCTGAATGTTAGCTGAATGAGATAGCAGCTAATACGGATCTACCTTTTCCCCATAGCAAGAAAACTCTACCGTTTTGAGCAAAAGTTAACGGCCGTCCTTCCAAGGATTAGAATACAAGCTATTAAGGTAACTGATCTAAATATTTTTGGTGCTTCTTTAAAACAGGTCTGCCAACTTTAAATAAATCCACTTATACAGATAGGCATTGACAAACCCATTGATGGAAAAATACATATGGGGATATGGAAATGTATTAAACTAAAGCCCTTCACATATCAAGCAAAAGAAAAAAACCCTCGAACAAAACATCGATGAGACAGGACTCAGGATGCTAGTAACAGTAAACAACGAATGTTCCCTAGCTCCCTTGAATAGTTTAAAGATCAGATTATTGGAAGCCAAAATTCGTGAAAATCAATAATCATTCCTGAATTTAAAAATGATGAAAAGAGAGTATGCAGAATAAGGTGGTAACTTAAGAGAAAACCAAGATGTTTAAAATACATAACTATGACTTTGGTTAGAATATGAATAGGATGTAACTGAGCAATCCCGTTCTCAAACAGTGATCATTGATGTATCACCTAGAGGGCCTGTAATAGAAGAAGAAAAGAAAAACTCCTTCTACTAAGAATAACCGTCATAAAAACAAGGTAAATTACAATGAACTAAGCGGAGTAATAGATCAACAGTATATCATTATCTGTCTGATGAGCCTGTTTTTCAATTTTTAGAAATTATGCAAAAATTGTGAGAGCTTGAAATCGCCCATTGATGAAAGCGACTTTCCAGTAGCTCAACCAGGTATGTACTATGTATACCTGACACAAAATTAAGTGTGTGTTTGGAGTGGCAAAACCACCCGTAAAAACTTACAGTGATTTATGGTTGGGCATGATGGAAGAGTAGACCAACCAAAGAGCTTAAATGAAGTAACGATCGAGCATGATCACCCAATAGCTTAACCGTAGAAGCTCGCAGGGACTTGATGGTAATATTAAGTCAGCCTTAATAATAATAACTCTCCCGGGGACCCCAGAGAAGAGGGTGAACACAATGAGGTTGTGGATCAACAAATATTGTATAGGCCTGTATTATTGGAATAAGAAAAACTTATCATCGAGCAGGAATAGCCAATATACGAAATGTTTTTTCAGATAATAAAAAACAATCTAGAAAGTTCTGTAGTAGTAAACGAAAGATGATGAGGAGAATGTTGAGATTATAATGTGGTTAAATTATGAAATGTTGATCTTTGTGAAAAACAACCATGAAGAAATTTCAGTTTTTATAACAAGTATTTTATAGTTTTGTCTTAAATTTAGAGTGGTTTTAATTGAAAAATTGTCCTGAAGAAGGTGACGATCTATATCACCGAAACGCCGCGTCAACATATTTTTTTTTGTTCAAGTGTTTATTGTTTTTAAATCATGAAATGTTTTTATGAATAAATGTGATGTTTTTAATCCATGATATTTGTATAAATAGATAATAAATCTCGGAGATATACCTGATAAATCCTTTTTGTCTTCACATTCTCATTGGCTCTACTTGATGTATGATTCAAATATTTGAAATAGATTTATCTTGCTGAAATTGTAAATGTGTTAGTCCTGATACAACCTCAGATACAACCTAGTGTTTCACCAACTATCTTTGACTTGGATCCCTTAGAGACTGCAGTCTCCTTACCAAAAAACATATGAAAAGGGAATCTTTACATTTGTTTCATAGTACTTAACCCCTCCCTTTTCATAAAAGGGTTTCTCCTTAAAAACTTTTTTCATTGTTGTGTTTTCACCCCTTCTTAGAGCCCCTGCATCTCCACTCTGCCTCTTGCTGGAAGACTTAGCCCCCCCCAACCCGTCCCCCCAAAATTTATATTAGCCCCCCCTGAAATTTGACTCTAGTTGCGGCTCTTCTGGTAGGCAGTATAGTTTAAAAGTCCTAGGTCTGGAAAAGCACAAATTCCGAATTTGAAATGTAACACCATTGTTAGGGGGTTTTCTCTAATAATAGTATTTGATTTCTACCCAAATGAACCCATTTGGCAATATTAGGATAAGGAAAGACTGGGCAAAAAAAAAGTAGCTGTAATATATTTCTTGCAGTTTGCATGAGCTCTTTGAGGACAGTTAGTAGCTCACTGCTCTATTTAGGATTTTACCCTTTAAACTGCAGGTAACAAAAGGATCTCTCTGACAAAAGTAATAACCCCTTGACCTATTTATAGTGTATGCACTTTGTGATCAGAATGGGACACTTTCTTTGCAGCAAGCTTATTAACCTTCTCTGCTATGATGAGTCAAAACTTCCTCTACCAGACAAAGCTTCGGTCTCTCTTCAGGAAGAACATTAATCACCGGAGTTATTGTGACATTTTTATTGATGCTTGAAAATTGCTGGGATAAGGAGGCAGCATCTGGGCTTTTAAAACAAAAAAAATGGCACCTACACCACAAGTCAGCGCCTGGTACGGTGGCACCGATCACACCGCTCTAGAGCCGGCCCTGTTTAGAGGAATTATGACAACTTTTAGCCCGATGCACTGCAACTGCAGCACCATTGAAATCATGGCCCTAGTACCTGCTAGATACCTTCACTTGTGCCTTCCTATTTAGTGGTAAAATGTAGCAATATTCTGAGTTTAGTGGAGTCCCTAGCGCTTTTGGCCACGGTGCCAGTGCACCTGCTCCACCATTCAAATCAAGCCCCTTCAAACTGCACAAAACTGCAATTGTGTCTGCCTGTATAGTATTAACATATATAGCATTATTAGGTGTTTAGAGGTGTTCTGACAACTTTTGGGCCCAGTGCCACTGCACCTGCTGCACCATTCCAATCATGACCCTGTTGTCTGCAAGATAACTGCATTTGTGACTGCCTCTTTAGTAGTAAAATATAGCAATATTAGGAGTTTTGTGGGGTGCCTAGAGCTTTTGGTCCTGGTACTACTGCACCTGCTGCACCATTCACATGGCCCTATTGCCTCCTAGATAAATGCACTTGTGACTGTCTTGTTTAGTAGAAACATTTTACAATAATCTGGGTTTAGTGGGGCCTCTAGAGCTTTCGGCCCCAGTGCCACTGCACCTGCTGCACCATTCAAATCAAGTCCCTTTTAGCTGTAAGGTAACTGCTATTGTGATTGCCTGTTTAGTATTTAAATATAGCAATAGTATGTGTTTAGAGGAGTTCTGACAAACTTTTCGGCCAGGTGCTACTGCACCTGCTGCATCATTCTATGGCCTATGGGCCTTTGTATGCGCTCTAGAAATATCAAAATTAAATTCAATTAAATTCAATTAAATTCAATTCACAGGCCTGTAGTCTGCAAGGTAACCGCACTTGTGGTTGCCTGTTTCGGAAAAAAATATAGCATGATTTCAATAGCGCAGCAGGTGCAGTGGCACCGGGACCAAACGCTCCAGGCACCCCACTAAACACCTTGTACGTTTTTGAGTGGGGTGCCTGGAGTTTTTGAAATCATGGCCCAAGTGCTTGCTAGATAACTGCACTTATGCCTGTTTAGTTGTAAAATATAGAAATATTTGGGTTTTGGAGGAATTCTGACAACTTTTGGTCCCAGTGCCACTGCACCTGCTGCACCATGGAAATGAGGACCCTGTTGCCAGCAAGATAACTGTACTTGTGGCTGCCTGTTTAGTGGTAACATAAAGCAATATTTTGTATTTAGTAGATTTGTGACAACTTTTGACTCCGGTGCCACGGCACTTGCTGCACTATTTAAATCAAGCCCCTTTCAATTGCCAGGTAACTGCAATTGTGACTACCTGTTTAGTAGTACAATATAGCAATTTTAGGTGTTTAGTGGGCTGCTTACAGGTTTTGGGCCTGGAGTCACTGCACCTGCTTCACCATTGAAATCATGACCCTGTTGTCTGCAAGCTAACAGCAGTTGTGACTGCCTGTTTAGTTTTAAGTGTTAGCAATAATCTGGGTTTAGTGGGGTTCCTAGAGCCTTTGGTCCCAGTGCTTCTGCACCTGCAGCATAATTCAAATAAAAGTCCTTTTAATTGCAAGGTAACTGCATTTGTGACTGCCTGTTTAGTAGTCAAATATAGCGGTATTATGTGTTTAAAGGAGTTCTGACAACTTTTGGGCCCGGTGCGACTGCACCTGCTGCACAGTTCTAATCATGACCCATGTTTCCTGCAAGGTAACGGCACTTGTTGCTGCCTGTTTAGTAGTAAAATTTAGCATAACTCTTGTATACTAACTTTATTTTTAACGAGCAATGTTTATTACAACATATAGGGGCATATGTATAAAAATACAGATTTGCGAGTCCTTAATAGCGTTTTTTGGGAAATCGCTATTAAGGACTCACAACCTGCTATGTAGGTAGGAATCGCAACAATAATTGCGATTACTACGCATTCCTTAATTGCGACTCGCAAATTGCGAGTTGCAATTAAGGAATCTCTTCCCATTTATTCCTATGGGCCAAGAGGCCCACAGGAATGAATGTGAATTGCGCACACAATTTCAAGGGAGCAAGGGTTCCAAAAGGGCACCCTGTTGGACCCCTGAAATGTGCATGTGTGCACAAGTGGCGCACATACATGCCCTAAGGCCATGTATGTGTGCCACATGGCACTTTGAAAAAAGCAAAAAAGTGCTTTTTTCTAGGGAATCGCAAATTACCACCAACTTGAAGTTGGTGGTAATTTGTGATTCCTTAAGGCACTATCGCAGTTTGCAATGCCTACTAGCGTAGCATTTAGGGAATCGCAAATTGCGATTCTCCAAATGCATGTGCAAAATAGAGAATCACAATTTTTGTGATTCCTTATTTTGCAAGTAGGTTTTTGCATACATACATTGCAGACAGCTAAATTGTGATCGCAAACAATGAAAATCTACGAATTTCTGTGTTTACAAACGCAATTTAGCTTGATACGTCTGGCCCTTAGAATTTGATCATAATGACCAAATAGATTACATTGAAAAAATCTATCCGTTATTTTGCCTACAAAGTGCAAAGAAAGGTACTGAGGCATGAATAGGAAATGCCACAAACATTAATAAAAAGCAAGAATTTCAGCATACTGTTAGAAGCTGTCTGCCTTTTCCGTGGGAAGAGATCTTATCTTGACAGTGAGTGGGGCTTAAACAGTGTGAACAGCTTTAGTAGAAGTATCATAATGTGTTTAGCCAGGGAAAGTTAACAAAAAAAAGTTCCACACAAAAGCGAACGAACACAGTAACTCTGCAATGGGAACTGATAAGAGCGCTCTTTAAAGATATAATAAATATAAGATATTTCACAAGCACAGAGCAAGCGCTGTGAAGTCAAAAAGCCTAAAAAGGGACATAAAAGAGTCTACATATTTAAAATGATTTGATCATGTTTGCACGGATATGCATATCCAAGTAACGTTGTCTCTGCATTGTGTATGCTGCACCTGTGTATTTGTTGCTTGTATATGATAGTGATTTGTCAATGAAAAAAACGTTGTTTGGTCTTTTTCATCAATAATTTCTGTCCTTATCTGGTCATTTTTACAAATTCATATTATGTTAGAAGGTTGCAGTAAAGCAGCAACTTAGGGCCAGATGTATCAAGCAGTTTTCCAGTCGCAAATGGCCCAATTCGGGGAAAGGTCATTTGTTACCGGAAAAATGCATTTTTGTATGTATCATTCCCAAATTGCTATTCAGTAACAAGTTACCGAATCACAGTTTGGAATTGCAAATACATACAGATTTGGTATTAGGAAGTGGTGTGTTTAGCGCGTCCCTTTCTAATGCTGAATTGCGGTGATGTCGAGACCGAAATGTGGGGCCACATGTATTAAAAAACCTTTTAACATTCCTTAAATAGTGAATTTTAGGTAAGTGCTATATAAGTAATGCACAATGGTATGTAAGAAAATAGCTATTACTTAGCAGCGATTCCTAAAGATTCGCAATCGCAATTAGGTAAAAGCTATTAGGTAATGATGCACCATTCGTTCCTATGGGGCCAACGGTCCATAGATGCGAATGGTTTTGCATACCTAATTTGCAATTACCAAATTGATAATCACAAATTAGTTAATGCAATACCAAGGGTACCCGGGGGCCTAAGACCCCCCTGAAGCACTACCCAACAACAAAGAGCACATGTAAAGCGCACACATACCCACACATGCAAATTGTCATTCCCTATTTGTAGTCGTAATTTTAGGTAATCGCAATTTTTGTGATTAACTAAAATTGCAACTACAAAACCTTTCATACATTTTGAAAGGCTATTTTGCATTCGTAAATGGCCGAAATTACTGATTTCACAGCTTGTGAATGCAAAATTGTTTGATACATGTGGGCCATTGTTGCTAAACATTTGCATTTTACCACCCACTTCAAGTAAGTGGTAACCTATAAGCAAACAGGAAGGGGTCCTCAAGGGGCCCCTTCCTCTTTGTGAATGTTTGTAAAAACGTTTTTTAGAGTAGGCAGTGGTACAACGGGCCACTGTCTAGTCTTAAAAAATGAAAAGAAAACTTTTCACTTTTCTTTTTTGAATGCAACCCGTTTTCCTTCTGCATTTAAAAAAATATATTGCTTTATTTAAAAGCAATCACAGACATGGTGGTCAGCTGAATCCAGCAGGCCAACATCTCTGTGATTTTAGCGTTTACTAATGGGGCTCAAATTGCGACCTACCTCTTTAATAATCATGAGGCAGCTCGATTTGCGTCTAACTAGGAATCGCTAAATGAAACTTATGAGTTTCATACCTTAGGAATAGTGATTACCTAATTGCGACTCACAGAAAAACACGATTAGGTAATAGCTATTCCTAATATTGATACATCTGACTCCAAGTCCCTTACTGTGCTCACTGGTTCTGAGAACCAGATTGAAGAGACATCACTCTAAATCATAGACTCTGCTTTCTCTGTGTCAAACTATAGTGGTTGTTTAATATTGTCTCAGCAATCGCAGTCAAGCAAGACTAAAAATGACTTCATACTCGCTTTGGGGCCCTGGAGACACTGTTATTTGGTTATCATAAAAAATCAAAGATTTAATCAGTTCTTCTAAATAGGGTAACATATACTTTAACCAGTGATGCCCTGAAGGACAAACCTTGTGGAACTCCACACTTCAATGACTAAAATTCAGATTGAAATAGAGGGCGAGAAACAGCTTGTGTCCTTCCCAATACAAAACTTAATCTATTTGAGATTATGTCTGTCACTCCTGTTTGGTGGTGTCTTCTCAGCAGTGTTGCATGGTGATGGTGTCAAAAGGCACAGGGGGGTCTAACAGAATGAAGGCAGTTACACTGCAGCTATGTGTATTTTTTTTTGCTGTTTTATATAGCAAGAACATAGCTCAATGGACATCGGAGTTGATAATCCACCCATTTACCTTGATGGTAGTTGTACACTGCTTTGCTTTCCAAATGTCACAATTAACTCCTTCAATGTAGTAACACTATTGACTGACAGTCGTGTGGAAAATGTGCTAGTGTGGGCCATGTGGCAACTGGAGAAATCTTGAGTAATCGTGTTACGCAAATCTCTGCGAATCAGTAAAAAATCTCTGCGAACATGCAGAAATTCCGCGAACACACGGAATTGATTGTTCGCGATGCTTTTTTACTGTTTGCAATCACTATTTGCGTGCTCGGGGGGAAATATCTCACAAACACGCATTTGAGAACGCGAACAAGAAAAAAGTTTCAATAAGTCGCGGAACGCAGAATTTTGGGCAATTTTGCTTTCTCCGTGAACGCAAAATTACCCAAATTCCACAAATTCCGCGAGCGGAACTGAATTTTCCGCCCAGGACTAATCTAAACATCAGATTTCTGAAACAGCAAATGTTTCTGCTTAAATCCTGTTTGATTTTCGTGCCACTATATAAGAATCTGCCAATATTTTCCAACTGCCCCTAAACAGAGCCATAATGAGGAGACTGCAGGAGTGGCCCAGAGGCTCTAAGCCTCATAATCTATGTTGGAAACGGCACCCTCTCTACATGAAGTTTGTATGGGTACTCCTTTGCATATCTCTTTCTACATCAAATACTCTCCTTACTCTCCTGACTGCCAATGCATCCAAACAGTGAAGAACAGGCCCGCCGCTCATAGGGACTTTTACCCTGGGTGGGAACCGCACTGCTTCTGGCACCTCCCTCCTTTCTCAATGTTGTAATCCTGCAGGAAGGGGCGTAAGTACAAAGTCCGCCCTAGTGGCAATTTCACAGGAAACATGATTATCACTTCATCTTGGCATCTGAAAAAGTCTCCAACGACAAATTTCTCAGAAGTAGTAGGGGGTGCTAAGAGGACTGCTGCAGCGGCAACTTCGGTAAATAGGAGGTGTCCTTAGAAACCACCTGTAAAGAGATTTTCAGGGTTGGAGTCTGAGTAAGGTTGATGGACTCGAAGCTGTTAAACCTTACTACAGAACAAAAGAATATGAGAGCAGAATGGGACTTTCCATTGAAGACAGGCTGGACAAAGCAGACTTAAGGATCCCATACATTTGGCAGCTGAATAAAAAAATAATTGATCTTAAAGGCTCAGAATAATGGGACAACGTCAGGATTCAAGGGATCCCAGGGAACATGCAAAAGTAATGATGTTAAGAGATTTTTTTATTGGACTCCTACCTCATCGCTTATCATTGCTTTCACTCTGCCACTGGAATTGCAGAGGCCCCAAAGTATCCAGTTAAGAGCATCCACCAGTAGTTACATGAGCAGGCCTCGGCAGATCATAGCTTGAACGGGCCTGGCAAGTCCTATGGGCAGCACACAGGCATGGTCCCTTTGACCTAGAGGGTCATAAAATTCAGATCACTGCAGACTTTTTCGTGGGAGCGAATACCAACAGAAAACCCTTTCTCTCTCTGAGACCCAAGCTCCAGAAACGGGAAATTGAATGTGGCAAAATGTGGATGACTGTGGGTGGAAACTCCGGACAGTACAAGGAACCTGAGTATTTGGAATGGTTCCTGGAAAGTTCAGAAGAACTCAACATGGACAAGACACACCCACCTTCAAAAAAGAACAAATTCAATAATCTGGTAGGCTACAGGACCACCCTTAGAGAAAACAATCTGAGAGAGAGAAAGTGTTTCGTACAGTGGAGAAAATCACACATGACAAGTCTTGGGAAAAATCCAAACCACATTTGACAGCGATGAACAGAAGGGGCAGACAATACGATCCCTCAGGTCAGAAGCTTTGGCTTTGGCTCGGGTGCCACGCATCAAAAGGGCTCGGCTAGGCGGCCGGTCCTTTAGCTTTCTTGCTCCGCAGCTATGGAATTCCTTACCGGTGTCCTTGCGAAACACCGCTAACCTGCTTGCCTTCAGAAAAGACTTAAAAACCTGGCTGTTCACTGGATAATCTGCCCCCTCTTTAGGCCCCTGCTCTTTTTACTGTTATGTTTTCCAGCTCTTTCTTTGGTCTGGAGCACAAAAGCGCCGGGACACTCCTTTGGAGTAGCCGTTGCGCTATAAAAGTCCCATTTAACATAACATAACATAACATAACATAACATAACAATACATGGCCCCTACTGACTACTGGCAGAGACAGATGAGTACATCCTGGGCAGTGTACTGTTTAAGTTGCTGTGCTGAATTCTTATTAGTATGCGATTGTTATTTTATCTTGTGGCGGAATAGCACCTACACTAAGGTTAATGAGTAGAATGGCTATATACATGTTTACACGTATGTAAGACATCCAGACTAAAGGGAAACAATCAACTGGTGTTATATTCCATGTAGGTACCCCATTATAGCCTCAGCTACTAATTGCACCTACACCTACATAACGGTTCTTAGGACTCACCTTTTACCCAGTTGAGGTAATGACTAGAGGACCTGGGATTTTCTCCGAAAGGCCTAAGCCTCATTCATTGTGCATGAGGAATCTTGGAATCACAGCTGGACAACAGGCCAAACATCTGCATAAAAACTATGTACAATGGTAATTCCTTCCATCATCCTAGTTCGACATGACACAGCAAGGTATATCCTCAGGGGGTATCACTTTGGCTATATATATACACACCATCTCTTGCTAAGGTAGAGAGAGGAGAAAAGGACCTCCATGCCGACACACTGACACGAGACCCTGAAGCTCCTCCGCGAAGGTACTTCAGCTCGCAGTGGTCTGACATCCCATGCGGGGTGTCCACCTCGAGACCAGAACGGCGTCCCACAGTCTCTCTCTCTAGGTAATAGCGTTGACTTTATCCTAGAGGTATTCTTGGCATCCACACTTACATACATGCTAGGTACACTTAGATACATCTAGTTAGGGTTGTGTTGTGGGGCTGAGCCTTGCATTCATACAGTGTTAAGTCAGCATGAGCTTATTAAAAGTTTAAACGCCATTTTACCTTTTGCTTTCTTTGCACACAGCACACACGTTAGATATTGTTTCGCGTGAGGCTGAGTGTTCTGCTTCACATGAGACTAACTTGTTTTTCTACATTGCTAGACTTACTTAGTAAGCTTAGTCTGAACAGTGAGTGCTGAGGCCTTCAAGGTTATCAACACTGTTGCTTTTTTTCGAACTGATCAGCGCACGTTCTAGACGTAACATATATGCAGCTGTGGACAGCTCAGATACTGGCGCCTTTAATAATACACTGTGTGGGCATGATTGAACACACTTGGAGAACTTTCGTATGCTAAGAGTTTGTGCTGAACTCAATGTGATTCACTCCTGCTAATCTCTGAGGTATGGGGTCACCTATGCAAGCCTAAGAGACCTTCTTTAATTATGTATAGGCATTTATATATATAGCGCACTACTTACCCGGAGGGTCCCAAGGCGCTTCGACCGCTGCGAAACCCTTCCTGGCTTCCCTGAGAGATGGTCCCTTAATGGGTATCTCCAGGGTGAGACCAGGCATCCCCGGCGGTCTGGTGGGGCCGTTAGTGAAGATGAGGCAAGCTAATGCCCAGAGTTGCCGAGTGTGATCGCTGATCAGAGTGGGCACCGAGGCGAGAGAATTATCGAGTCCGCTGACCCTGGTCCAGAAACCTGCCGCGCCGGGAATCGAACCCTGGTCCCGGGCCGTCCTCTGCTCTCGGGTCTGCCGCCTCTAACCAGTGAGCCACACTACTTCATTAAAATAACCTACTAGCAAGAGAAGGTGAAATATAGGTATATATTTAACCTGTTTCCATTTAGTATTATAACATGTTTTCTCCCTTTTTTATTTAATGGAATAGTAACTTTGCTGACATATGTCTGCTTGTATTAGCTAAGATGCTGCACCTGAGATCACGGCGTTAAAATAAACATTTCAAACTTGCTTGTGTCTCCCTTTACCCCCTGTTCTGAACTGGTATGACAGTATAACGAAAGAGTGCTCATGTTTCCCACCTTACCTGAGGTATCCTAAGTCGCATGTTCTGGTTGTCTTATCATTGGTGACTTTGCTTTAGGACGAAGAGCTAATGAGACACTGATGCTAGTCTGGTAGAGGATTTTGGGTACTAAGGCGAGTTTTTGGTACACCCTAATTCACTGAGGTCCTGAGTCTCTGTGCACAGTTCTGTGACTGAGCAGAATCCCTTCAACATGGCGCCCATACTTTGGTGGTCTTATTTCATGACGCTTGAGTAGTGCTTATATCAGTCCTTAACCCCTTCACTATTGTTTCCGGTTAACAGTGGTGACAGATAAACCTACCTATAGTTATATAGGTCTTTTCAAGCTTGAATCTTTAAAAACTTTTCCTTTCGGATTACTAACCAGTTGTGCTCCATTGTTTTGCATTGTACCTTTCTTAACTGTGTAGCTATGGCTGTCGTTGACATACCGCAGCCTAGTCACATTGCGGTCCGCAATCATTTGCAGGCTTATAACGTTGGCTTGGAGGGCATGGCGGTTATTTTAGTGGTGAGTGCTGAGGTAGCTTACCCGTTTGGGCTTTTCTACACATGGGTGACAATTCCAGCAGTGGATGCGGCTACTCAGTTGTTTCACACTTACACTCACACAGTCGTGCCCGGGGAATATGTTCCTTATAAGACACCGGAAATTCCAATTTCTGCATGGCAGCACCGTGTTTGGTCTAATGGCGCCCTTCCCCACAGTTTAACGGTTATAAGATTAGGTCCTTTGTCCATTCCAGGCGCTTCTTGGCCTATTTTGGCTGGATTTACCCCGCATCCTCGTGTGTGGGTAGTCCCCTTTGCTGAATTGAGGCCCCTATATATATCCGCAATTGGAGTTATCAGGCCCTTAGTTCAATATATTACCCTCAATTTCCAGTGCGGGCCCCTGATGTTGCGGTGCTCCCAGCTGGACCGAGCGGAATGAAGCTTAGTCCCGTCATGGTTAATGCGGTTATGGGCAAACGTCCCCAGGATAAGGATGATATGCCGTTCTGGCTTGCCGAGAAGTTTGACCAGCTGGAAGCACTTTTTCCTAACTCGAGTCCTGTAGAAAAACACAGGATTCTTACAATTAGTTTACCCAAGGACTTGGTACCTGAAGCCGGTGACTGCGAGTCATGGGGTATAATCTTTGCGGCAGTGTACATGCGGTGCTTCAGCACTCGGTCAATGGCTGTCCTGCCGACATTAAACGTGTTCAGGATGAACACGGTCCTGAGGCTGCGGTTGAATTGGGAATGAGACTCGTAGGCTCATTTGACTTAGTTTCCGATCTCGTCCTTTCTAATATTAAGGGAGATGCGGTAAACTTCCAAGTGTCTCATGCCTTGCACGAGGTCCCTGATGCTGTTAAACCCCGTCAGTTAATGAGAATTATTACTCCTGCTTATAAGACCACAGGCCGTAATAGTTTAGGTGTCAAGCCCTTTTCTGCTAAAGATAAAAAACAAACTCAGGGATCGAAGTCTGAAAAGGACGATCAGCCCAAAGCTCCAAAGCAAAATTTGAACAAAAACAAAAAACAGGGAAAACATTAACAGAAACAGGAGTCTCGTCCCCCATCACCAGTGCCTGCGTCTACTGAGCGCTCTTATGATTTGCGCGACTGCGCTACGAATAAGTCACCTGATGGATTTCAGGTTCTTGATCAACATTCTCCTTGTTCTTTACAGGACACATCGGCATCATCGTCCGGTGGTGGAGGAGGCGGCAGAGGAAGGGGTGGCCAGCAGAGTCGCGGCCAATCCCGCCCAAAGGACGGAAAAGGCAAGCAGGACGATTCTTCGCAGAAAAGACCCCAGTTTCAGAAAAAGAAAGTTGCCGCTTTAACAGCGAGATATGTCGCAGATAGTGAGAGCGCAGGTTCGGAATCAGACGTGGGCGCTGACGCTGTTGGACAGCGCGGCGGAGATTACCATAGTGCGAGAGGCCCTGCATCCACTACTGAAGGTGACAGTGACTGACAAATTTGTTGTTGTTGAGACAGCTGTTACTAGAGTAGCTCCC
Source organism: Lissotriton vulgaris (assembly GCF_964263255.1). NCBI lineage: Eukaryota > Metazoa > Chordata > Amphibia > Caudata > Salamandridae > Lissotriton > Lissotriton vulgaris. The sequence goes on along the minus strand of NC_141685.1, from coordinate 1,907,783,214 downwards.
CCTGATAGGTTATTTAAAATCGGCCTTTTAATTGAAGGTGACATACAACGTACCATAAAAGGGGTATTTTGGGAAAATCTTACAACTACATATGACATTTTGTTAGTGGAGGCTGACTGGCCCCCACCTTTTGTTCGCGCAGCTCCGAGAGGGGAGGAGGTAATCCTCCCTTGTTTCGCGTACACAGTGTCAAAGGAGCATGCGTTGAATTTGACAGAAGAGTGGGCTAAGGCTCTTGCGCCTGCTTTGTACCGTACTCACTGTATGCGTGTTCGTATGTGGATGATATTTATCTCACAGACGGTTACAAATTTAACTTTGCAAAGTCTCACATTGCAGAGTACACAGCGTTGTTCCTGGGCTATGAGCTCAACAATGAAGGTCAAGGATTGGCTCCTCACTTCTTGGAGAAATGCGCACAACTGCGCGCTCCCACAACACTGAAAAAATTGCAATCCTTACTGGAATTTTTTTATTTCGGGCGTACATACATTCCCGAATATGCCCAGCGTATCAAGCCATAATATGCTTTGATACAACCAACTTTTACCAAATCGTGCTGGCTGCCTGAACATTCGGCCATTTTACAATCATTGCAGGCTGATCTTCTAGAATTTAAATTCTTACTGACTCATGATAACCACACCAACCTGGTGATAAGAATCGTCCCTGGGGAGGTGGGTTTCTCGTACCTTACTTTTAACAAAGGTGACACAGTACCTATCGCTTATAAGTCACACTTGTACACTTCGGCTGAAATGCGGTTTTCGACTGTGGAAAAAGTTCTGACAGCAGTGCAAATGACGATTCTAAAGGAACGCGCACTGTCGCAGGGAAAGCCCATGTTGGTTGTTACCCCGTATCCTGCCTTGGAGGCAGTTACGAAAGCCAGTGAACCTAATTCTAAAGCGTTGCACCCATGGTGGATACAATGGGCAACATCATTGACGTCTCCGGATGTCACGTTCATTTTTGATGCCTCCTAAAGTAGTATGAATTTGTTCATCCTGCCCCTTTCATTATGCGCCCTTAGGAGGATTTCCTTTGTATCATTTACACTGACGGTTCTGCGCAAGTTGCGCATGGGTCTAAGCACACATACGTCTCGGCTTGCGCCATTGTGGTTGGTACCATGGTGGATGAAGAATTCAAGTCTGAAGTCGTGCATGCACAGACATTAGGGGACTGTACCGTCCAGTTAGCGTAGCTTCGTGCTCTGATGCTTGCTTTAGAGTATGCGGACCCTGGTATGACTACACTTATTGTGAGTGACTCTTACTACTGTGTCCAGTCTTACAATGACAATCTGTTCTTTTGGACTCAAATGACTATCATGACTCCAAAGGTAGCACTATAAAATACAAAATGATCTGGGTTCGAGTGGCTGAACTTAAAGAGCAACTGCCACTTGTGTATGTAATTCATACTGTTGGTCATCAGCGTATGGGAGTTCACACTGTTGGCAATAGTTTGTCCGATGAGGCCGCAAAGACAGCAGTTTCGACATATTTGGTTTCAGCAGTTACACATTCCAAAGGTAAGATTGATGATGACATCTTGGCAGCAATTGCTGCTACTGAGAAGGGAAGTAAATATCCTACTGGATTTCCTTCAAAGTATTCTTATCAATGAATTCCTGATAAAGTTCCTTATGTGAAAATACCAGACGTTGGTGACAGATTGATTCCCAACACGGACTGCAAGTCAGCGCTGATTACAGCTGCCCACGAGGGTGTTGCGTCTGCACATGCGGGCGTTTCGGCTTCTGTATCTCAGCTACAACTTCGTTTTTGGTGGCGGGGACTGTCTGAACAGACGTGTGATTATGTCCTTCAATGTAACATTTGTCAGCAGATCAAGCCTTCGTCTGCTTCGTGTCCGCCTCAAACAAAGTTGTACATTTCCAATAAACCACTTGGTTGTGTTTATTTGGATCACTGCGGTCCCTTTTCCTCTGATACTGCATATAAGTACATCTTAGTTGCAGTTGATTCTTGCAAGCGCTTTGTATGGGTGTGGCCCCACCGAAGTGCTGATTCACGAACTCTCATGAGAGATTTGCGTGTCTTTGTGGGAATTTTTACCTGTGGCACCTTCCATTTGAACCAGGGTCCAGATTTCGCCTCAAAGGCGTACAAGGATGCCATGAGTTCATGGGGGTCTAAGTCAAATATTAGTCTCCATACGACCTGAGGGTAATAGTGCTGTGGAGCGGATGAACCGTGACTTAAAGCAATAATTGACAGCTAGGGTTATAGGTACTTGCAGGAACTGGCTGGCCCATCTCAATAGTGTACAGCGTGCACTTAATAATCTCCCTAGAAGGTCTCTGGGTGGGCGGACCCCATACGAGATGATCTTTGGTATCAAAATGTTTGTCCCGGACCTTGAAGGTCTAGACCAGGCGGTGGCTGCTGCCCCCTATGACGTAGATGAACATCATAATGTTTTACAGAATCTACAAGAGACGAGAGACAGTCTTGTAAAGGAAAACTTGCCCTCCACATCTGATGCTGCGTTGCAGATTCCGGTAGTTGGCTGGCTGCCCCGAGTTGGAGAACTGGTCCGAGAGAAGATCGAGAACAAGAAAGAATTTGGTCCCTAATATCGAGCTCCAGTTTCTGTACTTGGCGTGCAGGGCACACGAACAGTCATTTTACCACCACTTCCAGGTCAAAAGAAAAAAGGTACATCTCCATTGACAATGTCAAATTACACAGATTGGCCGATTCTGCTTAGTATGACACCTGCGGTCTCCTGTCCATCGATACTGAGAAATTCTGTTTTGGCTGCGGCTATCAACAACAGGCCTGACGTTGCCTTCGAGATGCCTGCAGTTTCAAGTCCTTTATTGAATACCCCACCTGATGCTCATCTTGATGAGACTGAGTATACATACCCCACAGACTTACTGTTGCCCGATTTGCAAACTTGTTTGGCACTGAGTCCAGATTTTCTTTTGACACTAACTCTACCACATCGAAATCCCCTTCAAAACTTTCTTTTTTTGCAACATGGATTAAAAAACATTTTTTGATTCTTCCTTGGACTTACATTTGGTTGGTGTTTTCTTCAATTTTTTTGTTTATGTCAATTGGATTTGTGGTGTATTTTTTCTGTCTTGTGAATGGACACTACGTTGAAGAGAGGACTGCTATTCGACTAATTAATGGAACATTGGCACCCCATTTCTCATCACACAGATTGAAGAGGGACCTGAGTTTTATAAACATTACTGCTTAGCCCATCTTAGATGGGATTGTTTGGGATGCTGTTAAATTTCAAGTACATGATACCACAGAGGCTATAAAGGTCCCGAACGTTCTAAGAGTTTCCATGGGGGATGTGATAAAACAAAATATACACTCTGATGATTTGGATGTTAAAGCGGTAGAGGCTTTGTTTTCAGATTTGAAATATTGTGCTGCTGAGGATTTATATTTAGATTCGGCAAATTATGGTGATTTATTTTGTTATCAACACTACGGCAATCACTACCTGCCTAAAGCAAACACAAGGAGGAATATGGTTAATTATACGCAATGGAAACATTGCCACGCTCCTGTGGAAGGCAGCTCAAGTTCTTTTTTAAAGAGATTTGATTATTTTACTGATTTCAATCAGTCAAATCCTAATGCATTTGATTTTAAGATAACCGAAAAGTCCTCTTCCAAAGTTAAACTTCCCCACACGAAATTATTATATTCAAAGTCCTTTCTTGACCAATTGGCTATTGGTAAGAGTGCTTTAAGTGGCTCTCTAATATGCCAGGATATTATGCTTCATGAGGCCTATAATGGTTCAGTTGCAAACTTATCCTGTCGCTTGAAGGGACCCCATCTGCTGTGATTAATCCGGTATTCAGGTTACTTTCAAATGAGAGTTACTTGAGGCTGAATGATCAAGGTTGTTGTGGGATGCTTCCGGACATCGCATATCTTGTCACTGTAAACTCCATGGTTTCCACCAGCCCACACAATCAGGGAGGCACCGTTATGGCCCTTGTTGAATGTTCCCTTTTTACTGTTTGATACTCTGCACCAAATGAAAGCCATGCTTTTACAGCAAACCGTGCCCTTAACCTCTGCCCGAGAAAGGTATTATCGTCAGGTTACAAGGTATTTGGCCGAGATACAGGCACTGATACAAATTGCCCTTTCCATTTCACAGAAACAATACAACGTATCTTTAACATGTATGATACGACGTGTATAGTCCACCTAGTAAAGACCATAGATTCTGGACTGTTAAGCACCTTTCAGACAATCCTCGGAGTTGTTCCCAACTTTATACACTTTGTATTCGGAGCACATTTGGAGGGTTTCCAGTGATTCTGTTTCTAATAGCAGGTACCCTGATTGTCCTTTTCTGCTATGCAATGGGCATCCCAGTCACTAAGGAGATGGAATGCATGCTCTTGGAGCACCGATACCTTGATCGAATGGTAATCAATCTGGGCACACCTCGAATTTGAGAACTAACAGAGTCTTGGTTCTTGTCATTTAGACCAGTCTGGATCAACTGTATTCTGCCAGTTCTGCAATGCCTGTTCTGCGGACAAGAATGCCTGTTGGATCTCTGTTCAACACTTCCAACAATTGCGCCACCGGACGTTGATGCTTTACTGGACCCGATAACAGACCATGTTCTGCAGTGTCCTCAGCGTATTCCAATGTTAATGTCTGCATTCTTAGAGGCTTCAGCTCCTGTTGGGAAGGATACCGGCTCCTCATCAAATGCTCAGGCCTCAGATGACACTAGCGCCTCACCAGCAACGGATGTGGTGAATATAGAGGGAACATCTGTGCTCAATTGACCTGATCTTCGAGGTGTTGCGGGGATCGTCATCTGCGGATGCAGGCAACAGTGATGTTAAGTCTCCCAGCCAGAACACAAAAACATTTGGCTCATCATGTGCTGGGAAAATTTGGCCTTTTTTCCAAAACAACCAAATTTGGAATTTTAAACAAGACATTTTAGTCTAAGCTGCATGGCGTTCAGTCACTCTATGTTCAAACTATATCCACAAACATATTCTGTATTTCTATCACCTGCTACACATGTTTTTAACATTTTTTAGACTCTGCATTTTTAAGGACTATTTTTATAGACTTATTTTATGTACAATATTTAGCCGTATGTTAGAACATTTTATCATGTCGTCCAGTCAGATGAGGAGTGGGTGTTATATTCCATATAAGTACCCCATTATAGGCTCTGGTACTAATTGCACCTTTCACTTACATTGCCCTCATATTGCACTATATAATGGTTCTTAGGACGGACCTTTTACCTAGTTGAGGTAATGACTAGAGGACCTGGGGTTTTCTCAGAAAGGCCTAAGCCACATTCATTATGCATGAGGATTCTTGGAATCACAGCTGGACAGCAGGCCAAATAACTCCTGCATAAAAACTATGTACATGGGTCATTTCTTCCATCATCCTAGTTCGACATGACACAGCTACGTATATCCCAAGGGGGTATCACGTTGGTTATATATACACCATCTCTTGCTACAGTAGAGAGAGGAGAAAAGGACTTCCATGCCGACCCACTGAACCGAGACGCTGAGGTTCCTGCATGCAGATACTACAGCTCGCAGTGGTGTGACATCCCTTGTGGAGTGTCCGCCTCGAGACCAGAACAGGGTCCCACAGTCTCTCACTTCAGGTAATGGGGTTGGCTTTATCCAAGAAGGATTCTTGGCTTTCACACCTACATACATGCTAGGTACACATAGATACATCTAGTTAGGGTCGCATCAAAAGGGTACACTTTTATTAGTCATGTATTTTTATACTTGCCTGTATTTATCGTTTTAGCACTATGGTAGAAATCTTCCATCCTTTTACTCGGTTAGTGCTTATAATCATCTATTTCTGTTACTGTCTAATGATTGTTTCACCACATCTAATTTACACTAGAATGACGCTGGTTCAATAAATACTTATTGGAAAACATCCCCATTGTTTATTCTGTGTATCTTTCTCAGAGACAAAGTGAGCATGAATGACTGAGCGACTAGTAGCACGGTTTCCATGATAATGAGGGATCAGGGTTGTCATGTTTGATATTAGCCAAGAACTATTCTCTCCTTGGTAAGAGGGGTTTCTAGTGGCGCTGTGAGCTAGCTGGCATACTCGGTGGGGTGTCCGGAGTAAGTTCAGACACCAAACCCGTAGTGTATGTTGTCTATACGTGCAGCACCTGTATAGGTTTTACAGGAACTACACGACACTGATTTAATCCATAGGCTGATGCACAATAGATCCTGATACCTGACCATCTACAACCCATCGGTTTCAGCCACCATTGGGTATTACAATCACTTATGCTTTCTGTCTTGGCTCACTATCCATGTTATTCACCCTTTGTAAGAAATGTGATTATTATTTGCGATGGGTGACTACCAACCTCAAGGAACAATCACAACCCTTGTCAGGGGGAACCCTCAAAGTCACTACATTACCCTGAGATCAACCCTCTGGTGGTTATGGCACAGAGCAGACAGGAATAACTTAGGGCAATGTGTATAGTATTTATACAGTACTAAAACAGTAATAAAGTCAAAATGCTAAAACAGAAATCCTAAACCAAATTAGAAAAACAGAGTAAAATTAAAAAACAAAATTATAAAAAATCTAACAAGGGAACCAGAGATGTCGTCTATTATTTTACAATTGCCTTTGCGGCGCTGGACACTTCCTAATGAGTTATGGATGTTTCGGCTTTGTTGGAACCGGAGTCAGCGGCGGACGCTGATTGAGCGGCCTTATGCCCCGGAGATTCCTTTAGCCATGTGTACTGCTTTCCCGCAAGGGGGCAATTGGCCTGCATTGACTGACTGGGGAGAGAAGTGTTTGCATATATTGGGAGATTTATACGAAGATGGTACCCTCCTCCCGTTTGTTACACTAAGTGGAGACTTTCTGCTCCATTCGGCGCTGGTATCCGCCATCCTAAAACACTGGCGGGAGGGATTATCGGAACCACGGACCTCCATGGCTTGTCAATACGTTGTAATGGCGGCAGGGACCTTTAAAGCTGTTACTTGTTTATATAGGCGTATAATATGTGAGGCGCTGACCCCGCTCCGGGAAGTGCAGCGGAAATGGGAAGAGGACATAGGCAAAGAGATACCAGAGAAGGTTTGGGCTGAATTGGTTGAGAGGGTGTGGAAAAGTACTAGAAATGCATGTTTTCAATTAGTGCACTTTTTATACTGCATAGGGCATACCTCACCCCGGCTAAGATTAACACATACTTTGATACGGACACAGCAAAGTGCCCAAGATGTAACACAGAGGGTGCGGATTTACGACACATGTTGTGGGAATGCCCACATTTGGGGACATACTGGGAGGAGGTGATTGCACTAATGAGTGGTATTACTGAAAGGGAGATAGAGGCTTTTAGAGGCACATGCCTGCTCCACTGGTTTACCCATACATCCAAGATCACTAGTACATTTTTGGACTTGGGTCTACTACTGGCCAAAAGGGATATTACGTCACATTGGAAGTTTAAGCGGGGTCCCAGCGTTCAGAGGTGGAGGGCTGAACTCCTTAGATGGGCGGAATGCGAGGGTACAGTTAGATTACAGCTGGACAACTGAGCGAACAGCGACAAAGCGTTGGAGGCAGCAAGGGCCTGGGAGGCACTGGTGGTTTTATTGAAAATCCCAGATGCTGAATTGGAGGTGGGTTCTACAGCGAACATCCCGACCGTTTCACCCTGATTAATCTCTATTTCATGCCTGGTGTCATATACTTGTCATATTTATAATTATACCACTCACCGGGTGAGTGGTGCCCCTTCATGTCCATTCATGATATTGCTTTTGAGACGTTTGTGCCCTATCCTGATACTCTTGCAATGTTTGTTCTGTGTGACACGTAGGGGGGTAGGATAAGAGGTTGGGGGTTTAGCAATAGTTTAGTTATTTTGTTTTTTTCTGTTTGATGGCTACAGAAATGTGTCCATGCCTTTTATTACTCATTGTTTATTTTTGCAAAGTGTATTCCTTCTTTATTTGATTACCATATGGTGCTCCCTCCTTGGGATTGTGGCATACACCTATTCTTTGTGAATATACAATTTGCTTTTGGTCATGCTCAGAGACTATTATTGCTCAGGGAACAACTGTTAGCCTTTGTATTCTGTGAATGTTTGGATGTATTTGCTTGGAAAAAGTAAAAAAAAAAATATATATATATATATTTTAAAAAGGAGAATCAGAGATGTTAATTTTAAAATGGTATGTTGAAATAGCATCAAAAAGGACTAAATGCCAATGTTAGCCATGGTAGCAGTAGACCGGGACTTGGGCAAAATTTGAGGCTGGCCGCAATGGGGCGTGCAACCAGGTTTATTCTGGTCAAGTAGTTTTACCTTCTGACTTAGACCTTTAAGTCCAGATCCACCACAGTACACGTGTAAAGCCACCCAGGACCTCAAGGGATAAACTTAGACATGCACAGGGTGTCAGGCAGGGGCCAGCAACGAGGTCCAGTTGCTACTGGTCAGCTGGGTTCTTCCCGAAAAAATGCAGTTTGTTGTGGCCCTGTAGCTTACACAGGAGATCAGTCAACTTACCATTGGAGTCCACTTCTTTGCCCTGGGTTCAAGGGGAGCCGGTCTAGTTATTCACAGTCCATCTAAGGTCAGACAGTAGCTTCAGCCCTCTTCTGCAGCTCCAGAAAGTGTTCTAAAGTGGGCGCCTGGAGATACCTGGCACAAGCTTATGGGTGAGATGACTTCTGACCCCTCCCAAACCAATGGTTTATTCTGTCTCTTCTTGCTTTCCAAGTCCTCCTCATTTCCAGGGAGGACGGTGGGTCACATGTGAATACAAAAAATTGCTCAAACTGCAAAACTACTCCTACGTGGAGAAGCATGGCTCAATGGTTAGAGCGGCAGACCCTGATGCAGAGGTCTGGCTCGGGACCAGGGTTCAATTCCCGCCTCGGCGGCTCTTGGACTCAATTTCCCCGGACCTGATCATTCTCGCCTTGGTGCCTAGTCTAATCATGGGTCCCACTCTGTGACTTTGGGCAATAGCTTGCTTAACCTCCACAACGGCCCCAGCAGCGCTTGGATGCCTGGCTTCACCTTGGGGGTGCCCAGGAGTGGACATTTCACAGGAAAGCCAGGAAGGGTTCCACAGCAGTATGAATACAGCGCTACGAGACCTCTGGGTTGAAAGCACTATATAAATACAAACACATTTACAAGTAAGCAACCACTCTGTTTTGCAGTGTGAATCTTGTCTAGGATCAAATAGTGTGCATGTATTATGTAGCGAGTTCCTCAACTATTTTGGTCGCGCACTAGTATCACTTTTATCTTTGTAACTTAATGTTTTGTCTTCTAATGTGTTCCTTGAGGTAAGCGCTCTTACACCTTCAGGTGTAGTCCGCACCACATAAAATTGCACAAATAACTACACCACCTCTCCCAACATGGAACCCACGGGCAAACACACATATAAAATTACCTACCCACCAAGCTCACAGCCAAACGCTTCAAACACAACTTCCTGAAGGCACACCCGGAAATCCCCTTCGTGGACACCTACTACTCACTGATCAATGGAGCCACGAGCACCAACATCATCTTCTACACCACACGTAGAGCACAATGGAGGAAAGCGTTCCTCGCCTCTCTCACTGTCTCCACCACTAGAAAATCCGCCCATGGTCTAACACTTTCCATCACACCATCTCGGCTCTTCCCAGGCAAAGCTACCATCACTATCTACAACAATGGGATCATCCTTTGTCAATCCACAGATAGGAACCTTGAACTACTCAACAATTTGTTCCCCACCCTCAAAGATCATATCTCCAACCGCCGGATCCCCTATCCTAGCCCCTCAGACTACACAACACCCCCCACCTCTAATTGTCTATCTAACTCTCCTAACCCAGCACAGCATCAGAATGACACGCACCTCTCCCCCCCAACGCTCGTGTCACTCACCCACCCACCGTAACTACTACACACCCCTCAACCACAGGCATTGAGCACTCCTCTTCCTCCTCTTACATTCCCAACACCCACACCCCCCCCACCCTCCACCTCACACCTCCTACCAGTCCCGCAGAACCCCTCACCGCCCTTAACTCATCCCCCCTTCCCCACAGCAGCACCATCTCCCACAGTATCTCACCACCCACGCTCAGTGCCCACCTCCCCACCCTCCCATCCAATCTCTCAGAACACACCACCTCCTTTACCCTATCCCCTCCTCCTCTCTCCCCCCCCATTCTCAGCCCCCACCTCCCTCTATGCACCTCCACCATCTCAAGCCTATTCTCATCCCCTAACTCGCCTTCACTGCCCCCCGCCAATGCCCTCACTTATACCAACAACCTCCCCCCTACCTCACCCACACCTCTCACCCCTAAACTCCCTCACCTACCAAATTTCATACCACTTACTGATTCCGAAGAACCCTGCACTAACACTAGAGCAACCCTCCCCCCCCCACGCCAGTTCCCTATTCACTCATCCACCCTCAGCTCTCTTCCCCAACACCATCCCTAATCCCACACTGGACATGATTATCTCCACCCTCATACAAGTCAAAGAAGATCTTCACACCATCAAAGAACTCCTCTGCATACACCCCAGACATCCCCGACCCACCACCACTTCCGCGCTCAACAAGCACCCCACCCGCCCCGCGCTCAACAAGCCCACCACCCGCCCCACTGACCCTCTCACTCAACACGCCCGACATTGGCTATCCATCTCTGCTCGCAATAACACCAACCGCCCCCAACGCGCCCTCAATCCCTTCTCGGACCACGACATACACACCCTCCTCCGTTCATATGTCCCAGCTCCACTGAACAACACAACCACCACACACCTTTCAATACCCACAATTCTCTCAAATCCCCTTAGGCCCTACACACATAACAACAGAAGCACCGTCCCCAAGAACCTTAGGAAAGTCCCCCGCTCACTAGAATCCTCCACCACCCTCTTCACCCCCAGACTCAAATGCATCCTACTCAACTGCAGATTGGCCCCTAGACACTCCTCCGCCATCGTGGATCTCATCTTATCAATGGACCTCGACCTAGCTATTCTGACCGAAACATGGCTATCCGAATCTTCTACACCTATATTGGACATTCTAGTTCCCCCCAACTACCACATCATTAGACTTGACAGGAACAGCAAGACGGGCGGGGGAATCGCATGCATTTTTAGGAACAACCTCTCTGTGACTAAAGTCACTGTCCCCTCACTCACCTCCTGTGAACTCATCTGCCTCGAGATCACCAGCGGGGGCAAACCTGTATGCTCCTTACATGTCATCTACCACCCACCATAGGACAACCTCACCTTCTCCCAAAAACTCATGGACACGATCTCAACCAACTCCGGACGGCAGAACATTCAAATCTACCTGGGTGACTTCAACCTCCACTGGAACGATCAGAAAGATGCAGTGGTGAATAGTCTTAAATCTTTCCTTAATGCGCTTGATGTCACTCAAATCTGCAACAGCCCGACACATGACAAAGGCTCCATCCTCGACCTTATCATCGCCAAAGAGGACTCTTGTCCATACGTCAACGAGTGAAGTTTAAGACCTGTTGTATCATACATAAAGGTCTTCATGATCTAGGACCGGAATATCTGGCAAGAATATTTGTACCATATGTTCCTACCCGCACCCTTACGTCTAGCGAACAGCTGCTACTGAGTGTACCCAAGATCAGTAGAACTAGGCTGGGTGGTAAGGCCTTGTCTGTGGTGGGTCCTAATTTGTGGAACGCGCTCCCACTTTTACTGAGACAATGCCCCAACCATCTCCTTTTCAGGAAGAATTTGAAAACTTTTTTGTTTAGTCAATATTAGCTAAGCATTCTCTATTCTGGAACTAGGTAATTGTTTGAACGAGCTTTATAATTTCAATGCTACTACCTCTAGTCCTTCATGCCGGCTGTCACAAGCGCGGAGATACTCCTATGGGAGTCTATTCCTAGCGCTATACAAACCTGCAAATAAAATAAATAAATAAATACCCAACTGGGGGCAATCCAACCCTGTGACTGGTCAGACCACCACATTATCACATTCTACATAAAGGAAAAGGTTAAACTTAACCCGGTTCAACGCTCCAAACCCAAGATCTGGAAACGGGACATGAAGAAGCTGAACCCCAACTCCCTGCCTTCCCACAGCAGCAGCCTCCTCCTTCCCCCTACCGACGCCTCTGACGTGCAATCTCTGACCGACCTATACCTCAACTCTATGACCTCAATAATCAATGAAGCCGCCCCATTGCAACTGAAGAGAGCCTCCACTAAGATCTCGAACCCATGGTATGACGGCAGACTCAATGAAGATAGGCGTGCCATGCGAATGGCAGAGCGCACCTGGAGATCAGATCCATCGGCATTGCACCTTAGAACGCTCAAGGAAAAGAGGAACGCCTACTTCAGGAAAATCAAGTGCTCAAAAACAGACTTCTTCAGCCTCCAGCTCGACCAAGCAAAAAATCGACCAAGAAAACTGTTTGAACTAGTCAAAACGCAAACCAAGGAACAACCTCTACAATCTAACAGCACAACAAGTAATATACCATCCTGTGAAGACTTTTCTGCTTTCTTTAAGCAAAAAACTGATAATATAAAAAGCGAACTCCTCAATGTTGTAAACCAATACTCCAGTCCCATCAGCAGAACTACCACTCAACCTACAAATAACGCGGCATGGTCATCCTTCGACACCTACTCAGAAGAATCAATTAACAAACTGCTCGGCACCTTGAAACCCTCTAATCACCTCACAGACCCCTTACAATCAATCAATCAATCAATCAAGGCATTTATAGAGCGCGCTACTTACCCAGAGGGTCTCAAGGCGCTTGGGGGAGGGGGTGGGGTGCCGCTACTGCTCGAACAGCCAGGTCTTGAGCTTCTTCCTGAAGGAGAGGTGGTCTTGGGTCAGGCGGAGGTCGGTAGGGAGGGTGTTCCAGGTCTTGGCGGCCAGGTAGGAGAAGGACCTTCCTCCTGTTGTCGCTCTTCGGATGCGGGGGACGGCGGCGAGGGCGTGGTTGGTCGATCGGAGGTGGCGTTTGCGAGCGTAGAAGTTGAGGCGGTTGTTGAGGTAGCTCGGGCCTTGGTCGTGTAGGGCTTTGTGTGCGTGGGTGAGGAGACGGAAGGTGATTCTCTTGTTGACGGGGAGCCAGTGCAGGTCTCTCAGGTGTCCGGAGATGTGGCTGCGTCGGGGGATGTCGAGGATAACTCTGACTGAGGCGTTCTGGATCCGCTGCAGTCTCTTCTGGAGCTTAGCGGTGGTTCCGGCGTAGAGGGCGTTGCCGTAGTCTTGTCGGCTGGTGACGAGGGCCTGGGTGACCGTCTTCCTGGTCTCGGTGGGGATCCACCGGAAGATCTTCCGTAGCATGCGCAGGATGTTGAAGCAGGACGCGAAGATGGCATTGACTTGTCTGGTCATGGAGAGGGAGGAGTCCAGGATGAAGCCCAGGTTGCGTGCATGGTCTGTCGGTTTGGGTGCGGTGACCAGGGCGGGGGGCCACCAGGAGTCGTCCCAGGCGGAGGGCGAGGAGCCATGGATGAGGACTTCCGTCTTGTCTGAGTTCAGTTTCAGGCGGCTGGTCGTCATCCACTCGGCTACGTCTTTCATCCCTTTGTGGAGGTTGGTTCTGGCGGCGGCGGGGTCGTTGGTCAGGGAGAGGATCAGCTGGGTGTCGTCGGCGTAGGAGATGATGTTGAGGTTGTGCTGGCGTGCGATGGCCGCAAGGGGGCTCATGTAGACGTTGAAGAGGGTGGGGCTGAGCGAGGAGCCCTGAGGAACGCCGCAGATGACTTCCGTGGCTGCGGATCTGAACGGTGGTAGGCGGACTCTCTGTGTCCTTCCAGCAAGGAAGGAGATGATCCACTCCAGTGCCTTCTCCTGGATTCCGATGTTGCTGAGGCGCTGCACCAGGGTGCGGTGGCAAACAGTGTCGAACGCCGCGGAGAGGTCTAGGAGGATGAGGGACGCTGTTTCACCGTTGTCCAGCAGGGCTCGGATGTCATCGGTGGCAGCGATGAGGGCGGTCTCGGTGCTGTGGTTGGCTCGGAAGCCAGACTGTGAGGGGTCGAGGGATCCATTCGTCTCGAGGAAGGCGGCCAGCTGCGTGTTGACGGTCTTCTCGATGACTTTGGCTGGGAACGGGAGGAGCGAGATGGGGCGGTAATTCTTGAGTTCGGTGGGGTCCGCTGTTGGTTTCTTTAGTAGAGCGCTGAGTTTGGCGTGCTTCCAGCTCTCAGGGAAGGTGGCGGTGTCGAAGGAGTTGTTGATGATGTCCCGCAGGTGGGGTGCGATGACAGCGTCGGCCTTGTTGAAGACGTGGTGGGGGCAGGGGTCGGTCGGAGATCCGGAGTGGATAGAGTTCATCGTGCAGATGGTGTCTTCTGTGTTGATCTGGGTCCAGGCGCTGAGGGTGGTGGTGGGGGGCGTTGGTGCGGTCGTGGGGAGCGTTGTTTGTGGGCTGAAGCTGTTGTGTATGTCAGCGATCTTGTTGTGGAAGTAGGAGGCGAGGGAGTTGCAGAGGTCTTGTGACGGGGTGATGTCGTTGTTTCCGGCGTTGGGGTTGGAGAGCTCTTTCACGATGTTGAAGAGTTCCTTGCAGTTGTGTGCATTGTTGTCCAGCCGGTCCTTGAATGCTGTTTTCTTGGTGGCGCGGATCAGTTGATGGTGCTTCCGGGTGGCGAGCTTGAGGGTGGGCATGTTGTCCGGTGTTGGCTCCCTTCTCCAGGCTTTCTCGAGGGCTCGGCAGTTCTTCTTGGAGCTCTTGAGTTCGTCGGTGAACCATGGGGCCTTCTTGCTGCCGGGTCTGCTAGGCGGGGTCCTCAGTGGGGCGAGGTAGTCTGCGCAGTTGCTGATCCACTTTGTGAGGTTGTCGGCGGCCTGGCTGGGGTTCGCTGAGCTGGCGGGAGGGTGCTGGCTCAGGGAAGCAGCCAGCTGGTCTGCTGTGATCTTGTTCCAGTTTCTTCGAGCAACCTGTTGCTGGTGGTGGTGGATCGTGGGTCTTCTGAAGGTGAAGTGGACGCAGCTGTGGTCCGTCCAGTGGAGTCCGGTGGCGTGGCTGAAGATGATGTCCTTGCTGGATGAGAAGACAGTGTCGAGTGTGTGTCCGGCGAGGTGGGTGGGGGTGGTCACTAGCTGCTTGAGTCCGAGATTGGCGAGGTTGTCAAGCAGGGTGGTGGTGTTGCGGTCGTTGTTGTTCTCCAGGTGGAAGTTGATGTCCCCCAAGAGGATGTAGTCAGCGGAGGGGAGGGAGTGCAGGCAGATGAAGTCGGCGATGTCTTCGCTGAATTGTGTGCGTGGTCCCGGGGGTCGGTAGATGAGGGTGCCTCTGAGGGTGGTTTGGGGGTCTGTGTGGATCTCTGCTAATGATGTAAAAGACTTCACCCCCCTGCTGCTTCCACTCTGGACTAAAATCATTAACAGTTCCCTGCAACAAGGCCTCATCCCCGACTCCCTCAAGGTAGGACAAGTCACGCCTATACTCAAGAAACCTACAGCTGATCCGGGCGACCTAAACAATTACCGCTCTATCACCAATATCCCCACCTTGGCCAAACTGCTGGAAAAATGCGTTCAACTCCAAATGACAAAACACATTGATCAGTTTGACCTCCTCAATCCTCATCAATCAGGACACAGTACGGAAACGGCTATGACACACATAATTGATGACGCCCTCCAAATCCTTGATCACAATGACTCCTGCCTCCTCATCCTACTTGATCTCTTCTCAGCATTTGACACCGTCAAACATGAGAATCTACTTGAACTGTTAAACACCAGAATGGGTCTATCTGGGACTGTTCTCAAATGGTTTACTTCCTTCTTACATATCCGGTCTCAGAAGTTCAAGATCAACAACGTGTTGTCCTCACCTGTACCTGTAACATTAGGCGTCCCACAAGGATCTTCCCTATCCCCCACTTTGTTCAATCTAGTCATGGAACCACTCACCACATTGCTTCTAGCATCAAATATGCACTTTCACATGTACGCTGATGACACTCAACTCTACCTCAAACTAGAATCCCCGGAAGACATCAAACTTCTGAACTCCACACTCAGAAACACCCAATCATGGTTGGCCGATAATCACCTCAAACTTAATGCGCAGAAAACTGAGTTCCTTCTGATCTCACCTCCTGCGAAAATCTCCACCACCCAATCCTGGCTCAAGCACCTAACCGCACTCAATTTCCAACCCACCATCGTGGACTCAGCGAAATCCTTAGGCATCACACTTGACGCCAATCTCAACATGCAGCAGCATATCAGCAAAGCAACTAAGGGAGCTAATTTCCAAATCAACACTTTGAGGAAACTTAAACCCTTCTTCCCAGCTAAGGACTTCCAAACCGCAGTACAAGCCCTAGTCATCCCACGCATAGACTACGGAATTGTGGCTCTCAGCGGACTCCCCCTTTCTACAACGCACCACTAAGATCCTCCCTGAACGCTGCAGCAAGACTGATCACTGGATCAAGAAAACATTTGCATATTTCCCCTGACTTAAGATCCCTGAACTGGCTGCCTTTTGAAGCCAGAATACAGTTGAAAATTGCCTGCATGACACACATGGCTGTACACCACAAGTCACCCAACTACCTCACCCAAAAGCTGACTGTATCAGGAGGCTCGAGAACCAATAGAAGCTCAAAAAATCTCCTCCTGAAACCTCGAAGATTCCGGAACGAGAAAACATACAAATGCTCCTTCTCAGGAATGGCACCCAGGATCTGGAATGCACTCCCTCCTGAAACGAGGCTGATCTCCTCCACTGCATTTTTTAAGAAAGAAGTGAAAGCCATCCTAATGGCTAAATACACCTGAATTCTATTTTGGCCCGATCTAAGACTTTACACCGACTCTGTATTAGCTGTCTATTTGATTATCTACATGTATTATGCTTGTATCTGACTGCGATCTTATTTTGTCTCTCACGCACTACTTATTACCCTTATTGTAGCAAAATGTCTGCTCCCTTACCCCTTCTTTCTGTAAAGCGCTCTGATATCTGCAAAGATCTTGTTCGCGCTATATAAAACTTTGAAAACAAATAAATAAAAAAACAAAACTTCCAGGAGACTCGGTTGAAATGAGTTTGAGGATGCATACAGGTCTTTTAGTACTTTTGGGCCCACGGTTTCCTCCTTCTTAACTTCGCTGTTCATGCAGTAATGTTTTGTAAATGTGTGTAGGGAAGACCAGATGCCTTTAATGGCTATATATGCTACGTATTACTCAGAATGAGCTCTTGGTCTTTATGTTAGAAGTACATCTACAGTCTTGTAGCATACTTGAATAATTTTGACTGCTCACCTAGCGATGGTTCCCTTGGTGATTGTTGCCCACTTGTTAGTTGGCGCAAGTGAGATAAGGAACTAGCTTGCTTCCTGATGTCCCATGTTTCTTGTAATTTGTACGACTGTCCATCTTACATCTAGCATGCTAAGGGCCTTTTATGCCTCTTTTGTCTTGGAGTTTTGGAAGAAGGTTCATAACTTCAATGTTAGGTTAACATGAAAATATAAGATAAACTTTGGTAGAAACTGCGGTTTGTCCTCCTAACTACCCTGTCCTTGTGCACTTGCAATTAATTAGGGCTCCTGTGTTAGTGCTTGTAACTCACTAACTCTTTGCAGACAAGTCACAGCGATTAAGGTCATCTTGAGGGTTAGTGGCCTGGGATCTGTTTTATGCATTGGTCCAAATGGGCTTATCATGAGTTAGGTTAGCAATAGTTGTATGGGCACTGCTTTTTGTGGGAATATTCTATTTGCCCTTTCCAGGAACCTACTGATGGCTGTTGCTTTGAAAATACTTTTTCCAGTGATTCCTATAATGTAAGTGACTGTAGCTGTGAGGTACACTTTTGGAGTCCCTTGTCTAGGAGATGATATTTGACTGCTGTGATCTCCTATGCCATGTTGACCATGAGCCTATGTTTCTTACACCATTATGTAAATCTGCTTCTTTTGCCATGTAGCACCCTGCTGTGCTTCCTCTTCTGGCCTCCTTGATACCCTCCATGGTCCTGTGTGGTAGGTGTAGGTGGACATGCAACAAGTCCTCATGAACCATGCTGCTAAGTCGAGGGTTGCTGGCTCTGGGTGGTATATTTGAACCCCTTTCATAGTTAACAAATCCTATTGAGGAAACAGTTTTTTTACTCTGTGTGCGCCTTCTCTACCAGCTCTGAAAACCATGGTTGTTTTTTACTGTCCATTTGAATTTGGACCACGTGTCCATTGATGTGTTTTTAGAAAGCTTTCACTATCACAACTGTATTGCGTTCCAGGATGTTTATCTGTTTGGCCGCTTCTTCAGGTTCAAGAGGTCTCTGATATTCAATTTTCACACGTATGCCCCCATCCTGTATGGCAGTGGTTCCCAAACTTTTGACTCCTGAAGACCCCTACTGAATCACTACTAGAAGCCGGGGACCGTCAAGCAATTTGTATAATTTAAATTTCTTTTTAAAACGCGTTTTGAAGCAGAGGCAATTTCAAGAGGGAGACAGCCTGAATTGGGTCTATTGGCATGGACATGTATGCATACAGCAGTGTATTATTTAGTGGTACCCAAGGGCTTGTGGAAAGTGAGCAATCAGACACCAGCATGAAAATCCTACTGCTGATCCTGGCTGCATCTATTTTTACATGGCTGCCAAGTAACGGTAACCTATACACATGTGCCTTTCAACGTTTTATTGCTTTTATTGTATTTTCTGAATTTTCATTGTTGTGTCTGTCACTGCGGTTGTCTGGTCTTCCTCCGCTGCCTGTACGTGGTCCGTGCCCCTTTTTCTTCCCTCTGTTCCCCTCGCTGTCTCCGTGCTCTCTCTGCCCGGTCTTTCCTTCTGTACCCCTCGCTGCCCGGTTTTCCCTTAAGTTCCCCTCGCTGTCCCTGTGCCTCTCTGCCTTCTGTTCTTAGCTGCTCCTATATTTCTGTATTCTGCCTCTGTGCCATTCGTTTTTTGTGCCCTTCTGCCCCACTCATTTTTGTGCCCCTTTTGCCTTCTGTTCCACTTGTTTTTCCCTCGTTTTTTTGTGCCTTTCTGCCCTCTCTTCCACTCATTTTTTGCGCCTTTCTGCCCTCTGTTCTACTCGTTTTTCCCTCGTTTTTTGTGCCTTTCTGCCCTCTGTTCCACTCTTTTTCCCCTTGTTTTTTGTGCCCTTCTGCCCTATGTTCCACTCGTTTTTTGTACCTTTCTGCCCTCTGTTCCACTTGTTTGTGTGCCTTTCTGCCCTCTGTTCCACTCTTTTTTCCCTTGTTTTTGTGCCCTTCTGCCCTATGTTCCACTTGTTTTTTGTGCCTTTCTGCCCTCTGTTCCACTTTGTTTTCCCCTCGTTTTTGTGCCCTTCTGCCCTCTGTTCCACTCGTTCTCTTTGGTGCCTTTCTGACCTGTTCCACTTGTTTCCCCCTCATTTTTTGTGCCCGTCTACCCTCTGTTCCACTTGTTTTTTGTGCCTTTCTGCCCTCTGTGCCACTCGTTTTCCCCTCGTTTTTTGTGCCTTTCTGCCCTGTTCCACTCGTTTTTTGTGCCTGTCTGCCCTCTGTTCCACTCGTTTTTTGTGCCCTACTGCCCTCTGTTCCACTTGTTTCATGTGCCTTTCTGCCCTCTGTGCCACTTCGTTTTCCGCTCGTTTTTTGTGCCCTTATGCCCTCTGTTCCACTCGTTTTTTGTGCCCTTCTGCCCTCTGTTCCACTCGTTTTTTTGCCTTTCTGCCCTTAGTTCCACTCGTTTTCTTCCCATTTTTTGTGCCCTTCTGCCCTCTGTTCCACTCGTTTTTTGTGCCCTTCTGCCTTCTGTGTCACAGCTCTTGTGTGCTGTGAGGACGTATGGGTGTTGAATTTTTCACTACGACAGGCACTCGAGTTCTGCAGACCCCCTGGGAATGTCTCAGGGACCCCTGGGGGTCCGCCAACCACAGTTTGGGAAACGCTGCTGTATGGGATGCATCCATTGTGATGATCACTGAGGGAGATGGGTGTTTGAAAGGCCTGAAAATGGCAGAGGAGTCCCTAAGGGTGAAGACCCCCGTAGGGTTAATCAATGAAAAATTCTAACACCCACTGCGCAATAGTACTGTACAACCACCATAAAATTTCACATGATTTTATTACATTTGATCGTTTTTTTTAAATGTTTGTTTATTTTTCTCTTTGATTGACTCTTTGTGTATTAGACTGCATAATGTGTACTGACCTCTGGAAATCTCTTTTGTTATTACCTGACAATTTGTAAACAAAATTTTTTTATGACGATCAAATGTAATAAAATCACGTGAAATTTTATATAAGATGTATTTTGTGTAGTATTGCTAGAAGCTTTCTATGTTGATATTGCTGTGATTGGTTTTTGGGTTTACAGAAACGCCTTAAATTGATCTAAATCCATTGGTTGATACTTGGTGGTTGTACAGTACTATTGCGCAGTGGGTGTTAGAATTTTTCATTGATTAACCCCACGGGGGCCTTCACCCTTAGGGACTCCTCTACCATTTTCATGTTTATTCCCCTGGTCCCTGTACCTTCAGAATAGGGGTCCTCCTATACTTTTGTTGTGTTTGAAAGGCCTGCCCATTGTAATGTTCTTTGTATTCCACAACTGTATCTCGTTCTGTACCTTTACAGTGACAACCACTAGGTCCTCCCAACTTCAAATTGCATGTGAACACTGTTCTTGGAGCCACTCCTGTAGTGGCCTGACGTATAGCCATGTGTGTGATACCAGGGAAATGCAGGGTGCCATTACTCCCATTATCCTCCAACTGTCTTCACCATCAGAGATCGTCCCTTTTGGTAGAGCTGATATGCTGCACCCGTGACAGGTCCTTCAGTCGGTTGTGAATGCTTTGGCATTGTTAGAGTTCAGTTTGTGGTGTGGGTGAAGATTTTGCCATGTTTATAGATAGCCCCAGTGTGTAGGGCGTTTGCATGACAGTCTTTATGCTTCTTTGGCACTGCATGCATGACTTTGCTTTAAATAGCAAGTCATCCAGATAGAGCTAGGCATGGATTTTCTATATTATGAGATGTGCTGCTACTACTGATTTTATCCTGCAGTGGAGAACTGTGAAAAAAATAGCACAACCTTTCCACGATGGCCCTTAGAAATTTCCTGTGATATTTGTTCATTGGTACGTGCAGGTATGAGTTTCTTAGGATTATAGTTGCCATGTAGGCTCCTTTCTGCAAGCATGGAATGATCTCTAGTAGTGTGGTAATTGAACTTTTGAATTTTTATAAATTTGCTTTCGGTGTGCATATTATAGAATGAGTTTGCGATTGCCATCCTGTTTTGGAAGAAGACCGAGTAGACTCCTTTGTTTTCCTGAGATGTTGGTACCCTATTTATAGCAGGTTTGTTGAGGTCCTGCATCTCCAGTAGTAGCCATACGTATCTTTGGTTTTATGCTTGTTGGTGTTCTTAGCAGTAGATATGTTTTATTAAGTTTATAATCCATTTGAAGGCGGTGATCTTTTGCCAGCTTTGAGGAACCTTCAGGGTCTGCCCCCTACTGGGAAGTCAGTTGGATGTGTGTTGCACTCATCTCAGAGGGTTACCTCTCCCTCTGCCCCAAAAGGGCTATATTTGTGCGCTTGGGTATTGCCACTGAGGTGATACGATGTGTGAAGCACGAAGCTTGTGTGGGGAATGGTTGGTTGCAACCCTCCACATCCTAATGGGCTTCTTCTTCGCTGTTCTCCTCTGAAGGATTCCCTGAACTGGAACACACCCATGGCCTTGGCTCCTTGGAAGGATTCCCTGAACTGGAACACACCCATGGACTTGGAAGAGTTTATTTTTTTCTTTTCATTTTTTGCAGCAACTCGTTAACCACTGGTTCAAAGATATTGACGCCTGCCAGATACATATTCAGTACCTCTTGCTTAAGTCCTGAGGCCTGCAGCCATGTGTGACTTCTAGGGGTGGAACTCTACCAAAGTTGTCTACTGGCCTTGTCTGTGGCACCTAGTGCCAACTTGATGCATGTGTTGGCTATCCCTTTGCCTTCCTGAGTGAGTTTCCTAAGCCCTTGAGTTATTTGGTGCTTTTACTCCTTCTCCCTCGATCAGTATTTTTTTTTCTATCTCAATTACTTTTTCAACATCAGAGTATTCCCCTCCCCGCTACCTTGGTGCCTTCAAGGTTCTCCTTGTTCATTTGGAGATGCTGAGATCCTTAAGGAATGTCATCACCTGTGCCACGGTGTAATGTCAATAGGCTGGGATACTTACACAGGAGCAGAATGGCAGCCAAAGCCACACTTATTTTGATGCAGTAGTAATTAACAAGAAAAGTGGCACAATAAAGGGGGAAGAGGGTTAAGAATGGAACTCATACCTCATATCCTGAGGAGTTGTAATGTATTTTTTTCTTGGATCAAATTTGAGGGAAATGAGGTGGAATATGAAGAAATGACTCTAAGCTCAGACCCTACAAAGGAAAAACAGCTAGCATACCAGTGCTCAAGTATGCAATTAAATAACTCCTTAATTCTATTACAAAAATGTTTGTTTCACTTTAGAGCACTCTGTAGCAAGACTATTATTTTCTTGAAAGTCCTATCAAACGGCATGTCTACATAAAGCTGCAACCACAGCTCAGAATGAACCAGTTCCTTCAAGGGTGCAAAGCTGGATAAACAGGTACGGCCAACTACTGAAGATAATGGAAACTGCAATGGCTGACAAGAGTTACTTGGTTGCAAAATCCTAATATCCCAAAAATATAACTTCCAACTGCCCAAGATTGTCCCATTACACACAGTTACGTTGAGCGTTGTGGTATTTTAGCAGGCAGACTGCAGACTATGTGGCTGTCCTTGTGGGAGCACTTCTAATGCCACTTCAAACAAAATCTGAAGACGGATTGCAGCATCTCCTACATTCATCTACGAATCCTGAGGTCAATCTCCTCAACGTCATTGGTACGACAGTTATTGAGCCAGCAGTGTCCCTATGTTTTCCCCCAAAATGATGTGCTGAAAAATGACATGACTGTTGAAAAATCTTCTGCGTCTTTGCTCTACGCCCAGTCCCAATAGCGGACAAAATAATCTGAAGATGGGGATCAAACAAATAGGCTTCCAGGACGTGTGTCTGTCTGGTGTTACAGAAGGAAAGAAAATGGTCAATAATACACAGCATGTAAATCCAGAAAAGATTCACACTGCAAAAACAGGCCATAAAACGGGTAGTAGCCCCCGCATTTAACTATTGTGCAAGGTATTGTACCACAAAGTCAAATATTCTAGACCTATTGTGGACCAACTGCATGACAAATGACAGTCCCTTCTACAAGTTGAACATATGGAGACAGACTGGGGTTACAGGTGTCATTGTGGCCAGAAGGAAATACTCTTCAAGTCACTTCACGATTGATAATAAACACCTACAAAAACTAATACCTGTTGGAGGAGTGGCCAGTCTGGGTGTGATTCATACACTTAACTGCTCATGTATCTCATGATACTGGACCCTGAAAGGGAATGTATTGCATGAGCAGGGACGTGCCCCCCATCCTTATGGATAAACTTATCAAGTTACATGACAAGACGAACTTGCCCTCTTTGATATGTTATACTAACTATAAGTCTTTAAGCGACACCTGTGGCCACCCCCAAACTTTGTATTCTAAGGCACTGATGATCACCCCAATTATTTATCTTTCATGAACATGTGGCCCCGAATAGTACTATGCCACACACTTAACCCATGCTCAGGGGGCTCGTATGTACACAGACTATCTTTTTCACTTCTACGTATGCTGGTATGTACAATATGTTCTGCATGTGAATTTATATCAACAGCTGCC
Organism: Lissotriton vulgaris; assembly: GCF_964263255.1. Classification (NCBI taxonomy): domain Eukaryota; kingdom Metazoa; phylum Chordata; class Amphibia; order Caudata; family Salamandridae; genus Lissotriton; species Lissotriton vulgaris. The sequence goes on along the minus strand of NC_141685.1, from coordinate 1,907,759,330 downwards.
AAGAGCAACATGCTTGCTCTCCTGAAAGAAACTTGGTGGAACCACATATTAACGATAGGGCCTCCGAGGTAGCTAACTGTTGGTCCGCAGACGACTAGTTCTGGTCATCCATTACCACAATTACGTTATTATACATTGTGAATTGTGCCTAGATGGGTCTGATGCAGGCCAATTCTCCGTATTATTTGTTTCTACTCTGAATTTAGTTTTAGTTGCTTTATTTTTTTTCTCGCTTTGACTAGTAGTTTTCCTTGCGAGTCGTCATTATTTCAATATATTTCTGGAATTCATAGTTTTACAGACTATTACTAGACAAAAGAAATGGTAGAACACGATGTATGTAATAATTCGTGTAGTTATCTTTTTTTCAGCTTCAATTTCTGCACAGGTTTGAACAGAGAATATTTCCTCTGTATCACTGTATTGTATGGATAATTTGTATCATTTCTTACTTTATTTCAATGTAACCATAAATAACCAAATACAATTACTTATCATAAAAGGGGGCAAAATACTCATCAAAACGGATTTCCAATATGCATGCCGTCAAACTAAACCCAGAGTAAAAACACAAAGATTTGTAAGGACCAGGGGTACATATAACTTCAGAAGATAACCTTTCGGTCCTCAGGCAGTTGTGGAAGTTTCCCCAAAACTAACGAGGAGCTTGTTTAGCACTATAACACATTTAAAGTGTTTGTAACACGACGTGCCTGTCTATGGAAGGAAAGAAGAGCGCATGGGACCTTAGAAGCAGTAAAAGTGGGACTAGCCCTAAAAACGGAAAAGTCCTGCTTAAGCGATCAGGAGGTAGACCGCTTAGGTTCCTTACCTTTACTCATGTTGAAAAGTCTGCCAAAATTAACAGTGCGCCTACTTTGTAAGATAGTCATGTTGTACAGCAACATGCGTTGTAAAGACTAGTAAATGAGATAAATAAAAGAGCCAGTCAACATCAGTGCCCAGAACCTGTGGTTACCTAGAGATAATTAGAACTTAAATCTCCTCAGTTTCAGGAAACGCCACAAGAAACTTTACAAAGGCGCATTCCAAAAGATTACCTTCGCGGAGGGGCCGAGGAGTGGCCTGCACTTAAGCAGGCACTGCTCAAGTAAACAGAAATCCGAGCTACCGAAGGCAGCTTCCGGGTTTGCTGCTTGTCTGGGTTTTTTTTTCGCCACACGCAACCCGGTTTGTACAAAAAAGGCTGGGTAATGGGTTGGATAAACAAGCTGGAGCCGTGCACTTGTTAAAGGAGACGGCACAGGCCGGGGTCTAGCCAGGACCCTTCGTGGACGCCTGCTATTCACATACGCTTGGCATACCCCCCGAGGTAATGGCCCATGGCACCGAGCCAGAACACGTTATTAATTTCTGAAGGGAGCTGACAAACAAAACCCACAGCGTAGCGAGGGGAAGTGGTGGGAAAGCCATCTGCTGGCTTCAGCGGGACAGTTGGAATCCAACTACGTAGGCCGCCGGAGGAAAGCAGATTAATAATCCACCAAACGGAAACGATGGCTAAAATTATCCACAGGGCACATAAAAAAGCAGCCACTAGGGCTGCAGCTGGACAGGAAATTGCTGGAGCCGCTTGCAAATCCCCCACTTTGAACTGCAGAAGCTCACGGGATGCCAGGGGCGGAAAGCGTCCAGTGCTGGATTAGCAAAAATCAAGTTTAGCTGCAGCCGGCTTCCGTAGTTTACACTGCGCGCCATTACACAAGTGGAAAGGCTTTACCTGGGTCCTGATAATACTTTGTGGGTTCACTTTTTTAGATGCCAAGTGTACAAAGTGTGTTTTGCTAATCACCGATTGCTCTGCGTCAGTGTTCCCAAGCACACAGTGCATTTAAATGGGGGGCAGGGAAGTGACCTTCAAAACAACTGTGCAGTGGACTACAAGTTAATAAACGTTTACAAGTATGCCAGACGAGCACTTCCTTCATATCAACAGCAAATTCCTTAAATCGAGCCCTGGTGGTTACTGTGTTTCAGAGGGCTCGGGTGTAATCTGGGCAGCTTTTAACATTGAAAAACAGCAATAGCTCCGTTGTACTGGCACAGCTCTCTGGCATGCCCTACATAAAAGTGATTTACAAACACTTCTGGCCTCAAACCCATACGGCTTTGACACTGTGCCGGTTACTGGAGTAACCTACCAGGCAGGTCACGGTCACTTTGGTAATCAGACAGATGTGACGTCACGGCACCTGTGATAAAAGTTCGGTAACTTTAACCAAAGTGAAACGTGTTAAAAGCAATGCACTGTTGGGTCTAAGGTGAAGTAGTGGGCTTTTAGAGACGGATTTAGAAAGCCCCACTGTACAAAGTCCATACCCGAAATAAATCCCATTATGTGGTTTGGAAATGAGGTACTGAAAAAAAAATGTCATTAGAGGAATTCACTTTTTAGAAAATATACACTAATGAGGCTGACTCGTTAAGGGTGTGGATTCCCCGGCAGAGCCAGCTACTTGCGATGCTCCCATGGTAAACAAAACCCGCAAGATCGCCCACACTTAGCTGCGGAAACCGCCATATCCGTAGAGTGGTCGGAGTTCTTTGTACTGGAGGGCTTACTTAGTGCTTCATAGCAGTATTAAGGCTCCAAAGCGCTTAGTGAGGAAACGGCATGCTTAAAACACACACAAGTCTTCTCCATAGCCAAAATAATTATTTAATAATAATTTAAGGATTTACAATAATAAATTTCATCCGAAAACTGACACCATAAACAGGAGACGCATAGCTCTTCCCCAAGTAGACAAACACCCGCTGCTTTTCACAAGCATACATTGGAGTACACATGCTCGCACATACTTCCAGTTTTTGTTTTAATAAAAATAGAATTATGTCATATTGCATTTATGGCGAGGCTCCCTGAAAGGTATGCACAAGAGGGAAAACTACGAATGTTATGTGCGCCAATACAAAATATTCAAATCCCTTCCCAAAATAAAATACTGCATTTACAAAGGCTTAGCCAAATTTGGAAACTACATCGGCCAAAATTAAAGAGAAGTAGAAATTTCACAAGTGCTTGCTTTGAGAGAGGAAAAAAAGTAGGACAAAAGTTAAATGAAGGACTGGCGCATTATCTGTACAAAGGAGCAAAATTACAAAATGCAATATTTGAATAAAACGCAAGTGGCTTTCAGCAAGATACAATGCAAGACGTTAATAAGGGTAAAGATTTTACAAACGCAATACTGCAACTGTTCCGTGAACAGAAACACCGGATATGCAGAGCTGCAATCGCAAACCAGTCTTCACTGAAGACACTTATAGCCACAATTTGTCTATATGAAGGCAGTGGTAACTTTCCAGTCGGCGGATACATGGCGTAATGTACGACCAGGTTCACCTGCTTTTTTTTTTGGATTGCCAAGTCCCACTCCACCAAGTAAGCAGCGAGCGATCGATCGATCACAAGGACCACCTTGCGAGCCTCCAAACGCTGAGGGAGAACTCTTGCCTTCCCTCATCCAACGACTAATTTCACGCATGAATAACCTTCTTTTTGTCCCACAGATTGGACTGGGTGCACTAGTTCCGTAATCCGGACAAAACCTTTGACAGCCGCAAAGAGAAGCTTGCTTTGGGAATGATCAACCGTGTGGTACTGGGGGGGCTGCAGCTCACGTGGACTGCAGGGAATCCACCTGGAAGACATTTTGGTTGGCAGGCGTAGTGAAGTAAAGCTGCTGGGCGGGCACGTGATTGTCGCACGGGCTACTCAGGCCCAGGGTCTTCTCAAAGTCCTTGAGTTGCCCCAAGAAGTTAAAGTTTGGGGAGATGTTGGATTTCTTCATTCTGACAATATCGTACGCATCGTTCATGGACAAGTTTAAGCTTTGCATAAGGTAGGCCACTGTGACCGTCACCGAGCGGCTGATCCCGGCCAAGCAGTGCACCAGCACACCGCAGCTTTTGCCCCGAGCTTCGTCTGAAAGAGAGAAACCAGGAAAAACAATGAGCCGGAGAGTAAACAAATGCAAACTTCCACAATTTTAACATAACATCAAATGTATCTCTTTGACTGCAATAGGCATCTTCAAGTCTATAACATGGCAAACTGAGCGCCCAGAAATAGGCTTAGCACTAGCGTTAAACTGGATGTTTTTTCTGCAAACTGGCAAGCTGCAGAACTATTAAATTATTCCCCAGCCCTTGTAACGTTAACAATGGCCACATTCAGGCACTTTACAAGAAAGAGGGCAGTCACAAGGGACGGGCCATTAAAGGGAACAGGATGTCAACATTGCTTGAAAATGGGATCCTTTGTAAGAGGAAAAGCATGACAATGGCCGCAGATTAGTTTCTCTGCGGTTTGCAGACAAAATGTCCCCTGCAGTGCTCAGATTACCCACCCAGCTCCCTGTTACCGGGATCAGAGTTCACGCGGCGGGGGTGCAGCATTTGGATCAGGTTAACAGTTGGGGTTTATCAACTAACTACTACGGTACTGCAGTGGCACAAATCAGATTGTTTTGCGCTTGCGAAAAACTACTCATTTCTCACGATGTGGGCGAAAACACTGGCTTGTTGCTGGCCTAGATGCATTTCTTCAAATTCTCCAAACGCCCAAGCCATTTCTATCAAATAAACCACTACCCTCTCCCCTGTGTACAAATTGAAACAGGTCGCAACAACTACTTCTCACCTAAGCTCCAGAATGGTAGCGGGCAGGTGAGATTCAGTAAGACTCCAAGCCAGGTAAAACGTAAATCTGGACGTCTCTTTCATAGGATAGGCCGTACACAGTGAGGTACAGCCTTGAGATTCTAAATTCTTCACCTCCCCGCTCTACTGCCTCCTTTCTCGATGCCTTTCTGATGGAACCTGCTGCTGCATCAACATGGCCTTCTCTCGCTGACCCTTATGCCAGCGAACATGTTTATCATAGAGGTGGCTATTTCATTTAGTGTCCAAAGCCCGGCTGAGACTCGTGGCATTCATCTTCTACACTAACTGGCTATGATTTTTCTACTTCCCCCAGACTACACCATTGCAGTGAAATGGACCCTCGCCTATGGAATTTGAGTGAGAAACGATTCCATCCACGTTTCTTATTTTAAATATGTTCAGACTTATGCGCACTAGTTCTACTGCTACCATCAATACGCGCATTGCTGACCTCGTACTCCCTTCGCCCTGCACCTGAAGTTCGCCCTGCTCTCAGGAGGGTTCAAAAATGTCTACACATCAATGGAAGAAGGAACCCGGTGAATGAACACTAGGACAAGCTCACCAAACTAGCTAGAACTCGTGCATGGAGTGTGTGTGTGGTACCTACCTATGAAAGAAATGGCGTCGGGGAAGAACTGCGAGAGGTTCTGGCTCCAGTGGTCCGAGATGGGGATCTGCTTGTATCTGAACTCGCCGGCGTTCTCGAAGAGGTTGGGCAGGTTGGGGGTGACGTTCAGGATGTACTTGATGCCGTACTCCTCCAGGATGTCGAGGTTGGTGGAGTCCTTGGCGCAGCCCAGGTACAGGTGCGGCAGGATCTCCACGGGGAAGGAGGGCTGCGGGTTGGACAGCGGACTGCCCTCAGAGTCCGTGGCGCTGATGGGGTCGCGGTCGACGTCCGACTCGATGTCCGACGACGAGTCGGAGCTGATGCGGAGGCCGCCCAGGCCCAGCACGGGCGGAGAGGAGCCGCCGCTGCTGCACGAGCTCGAATCCAGGTTGGTCTCGCAGTGGACTGGGAACTCGGCCTGGAACTTGTTGAAGCCTCCTGCAAAGACAAAAAAAACAAAGATGCTGGTCAGAACTCTTTCAACGCGATGATAAACTCTGGTCGAGCTGGCCACGCACACACTTCTGAACCATACATAGCTACCCCCCAGTTGTGCTGTCCGACACTTGGGGGCGAGTACGTCTGCCATTTGTATTATGCACATTGACTTTATCGCATAACACAGGAATCAAACGTTTCACTTCCCAACACTTTATATTCCTATTGCACCAGGAGGAGCAAATGCAAACATCTGGGGCAGAGATATACATCAAATGAGTACCTATAGATAGAAATGGTTATTTATGATACACCATGCCACAAATGTTGCAAGCATTTAGCAGTTCAGCTCTGTTTCTCATGCGCCACATGACATTCACCCACCAGCTTGCGGCATTTATGAAAGGACCTGGTGTTTAAGAGGAAGTCACAATGCCTAATGTGCCACGTACAGTACATCAAAGGAGGAGGCCCAACCCATGCAGAGAACGTGTAATGTATTCCGGGCGCCCCAGGCAGGAGCAGGAAGCGCCCTGTGAGAAGTTGTTTGCGAGTTAAGGTTACACCTACGGCCTGCAAACCGAGCAGGTATGGCGGAGCCATCCACTGGGAACTGCTCGACACAAACATCTTGGCCTAGTAACTACTACTGTGATCTCAAGATTCGACGAAGTACTGCCAGAAGCGAGGTATCAAGGCCTGAAAACAAAAGGTTAACTGACTGGATACAAAAAAAGAGAGAGAGATCCGATGCTGATGGGAGACGTGCGCAAACCCCCCCTTTTCCAGAGGAAGGTGCGAGGTTCGTGTGATTTGTTGCATACGAAAACAGCAAGGCCATGATGGCTCGCTAATATTTTCTAGAAATACATTGTAAACAGTGCCGTTAAACACCACTGCTGCACGGCACATAAACACAACTATTTTGAGACCAACCTAAACACTTAGAAACACACCAGAGGGGAATGTGTGGGCGGAAGTTCGGGTGTTTTAAACCCGTGTTTTAAATGGTGGTCGTCACTGCCAACAAGAAAGAACACCTAGTGAGCTGGAGGAGGTAATCTTGTCAAGGTAAGATAATGAATCAACATAGGAAAGGCGTCATTCTGGTTTACGGTACAGCGCATGTGTGCCGCACAGTGTCAGCTTCACACTTTAATTAACGTGCCCAACTGATTTTAATGGAGTCTCGCACCTGAGAATCGCATTTCCCCGCTTGGAAGATGTACCGATGGCCCAATAATATCAAACGCCATTTTGTGCACGAAAATAAAACACGCTTTGACGATGTATTCTCTAAAGTAGATTTTGGCCACACATCTCCACCCACCCGGAAAGAAATTAGGGCTGGGAAGGGTCCTTAAAAGGTCAACATGTCTTTTTCAGGGGTTGTCTAATACATAGTTAATGCATAGATGACAGTGGGCGACTCAAACCACTGACCTAAACACGGCTGGCGAGATCAGTTAAGACCCTTTCTTGAACGCGTTATCGTCATCACAGTTATTCACCTGAGACGCCTACACATGTTTAAATGCATGTTTTAATATAGCGCCGATCCGAAGGTATTGGCGCGCTTTACATAAGCACCAGTGACATTACACAAGGACACATCCCAGGAGCACATGCATGCTTTCCAAGGCAAAACGTCGCCAAACGAGTGTCCCTGGGTTCCCCAGCCCCCTCCCCTGGTACTCAGTAATGCACATTCCCCCGAGGGCCCAGGCAGTGGCGCGCGCTCTTACCCTCCAAGAAGAAGGCCCTGCAGCCTTCGTCCTTCAGCCGCTCCATCAGCAGCCCCAGCACGCTGTCTCCGGGGCCGCCGCCGTTCTGGTTGCAGTCGCTGCCCTCGTCGTAGAGCAGCACGGTGTCGGTGCGGCAGCGCCGGCCGAAGCGGTCGCGGTCCTCGGCGCGGGGGAAGAGCGCCCGCAGCGGCAGCTTGCCGCCCCTCAGGCGCCGCAGCATGAGGCCCGGCAGGGCCACGCTGAGCGCCGCCTCGATGTGCGAGGACTCGTAGAGCTCCTGCGGCCGGCAGTCCATGAGCAGCAGCCGCTCGCTGCCCTGCTCCATCTGCTCCTTCAGCCAGGCCGCCGTCTTGCCGCAGCCGCGGCAGCTCGTCATGCCGGACGGGCGCAACTTCTCTAGCATGGGGAAAGGGCGGCGGGCGGGCGGTTGGCGCGGGCTGCAGAGCACGGCTACTGTGGCATGTGCGCGCTGCTCCCACTCAGCGGCAGGCAGGAGGGCCGCTGGCGGGGAGGACGGGCCTCGTCACGGCTGATGGAGGTCCACAGGTCCTCTTTTGAAGGTTTAGGAGGGTGCACGTCCAGGGGAGCTTTGATGTTTTCTTGGAAGCAATTGTGATCGTGCAGTGCAGAGGTTTCTCTCAGAGGTGCTCGCGTGTGGTCTTCACTCTGCAGCGCTCAGTTCTGGATCAGTTGTGATCTCAAGAGTGAAATAAATATATTGTCTCGGTTCTACTCCTTTAAGGCATGTGCACAGATCTGTGTTTTCGTCGGCTGCGGGGTGGAGGCCTTCCGTCTGTAGTTCTCTCGGACGGGATGTTTTTTTTGGCCTGGGCCCTCTGGTCCCTGAGCAAGGAGGCTTTGTTGGCTTGTTGCACCCACTGGCGCGCAACAGTTCTGCTTCTCTCCCTGATCAGCCAGACTTCCGAGATCACTTCATGCCACGAGACCACCCGTTTTCCACAGCAAGTCTCGCAAATCCCGATCCGCGGAGACGTCCGACTTTCTCTTCTTTCCTTCCAGACAACTCAAATCCAATTACCAGTCTGCCGGCTGCCTGCAACTGGGAGGGGGTTCTCAATGGCTCGCGCCCTGCCTGCGAGTCCCCTTCTTCCTCGTGCTTAGCGCTCCCGTCTGTCTCCTCGGGCGCAGGCCTGCTTTTGTTATGCACCAGCGGTACTCCAGGGGCCTTCAGCTTCAGGGAAACTCCGGTGGCAGCTCCGGCTTCAATGGAGACACGCAGAGAGCGCCTCAATGGGTAACCTTCTGTCAGTTCAACCAATCAGGACGTTGTGCTCCTTGTGCGCTGTGATTGGTTGAGCAAAGCAGAAGGTTACCCATTGAGGCGTTGCCGTGGCGACGGAGCTGGCTGGAACAGGTTGTGTTGAATGAATCGGTAATGAGTTTGTCATTCACAAAAAAAAAACCAGAAAGGAATTTCCTCTCTTCGGATCACAGGAAGGAAGGAAGGAGGAGGAGGGGCAGAGTCACCCCGGGCACCAGCAGCTCTTACCCGCCACCCCCTCCCTCCTCCCTAGCTGAAAGTTCACTGCGCCGGAGACACGTTACACAACGTCCCGCTGCAGGCCGGATCTGGCCACACGCTCTGTTTCATTCTCCACACCGCCTCTGCTTGCACGCCTTTATGTACCACTTTCTCCGCCATGATGATTTATCCGATTCTTTTCAGAGGAGAAATTTCTGATTGTTTGGACTACTATTCAGATCCAAATATAACATTAGTGTTTTTATGGTGTACGTTTTGCCTTCTGAAGTGTTTTCAGCCATGAAATCTGACGAGAGCATATTTATGTGCGGTTTTCTATAGGGCGGGCTGCAATGGTTATTGGGGCGCTTTGCAATAGAATAGATCATTACGTTAGAGACAATAATTACACCAGTAATGCATATTGCGTAACAACATATGTTATGAGGTGTAGTATTATGTGTTGGCTGAGAATTCTCTTTGGCATTCTCCAAGTTCATTCTAGGTAGAATCCTTCTACATTCTTTCTCTCGTAGTGTTCCATGTCTCACTTGTTGGTTATGTTTTGTCTTGAAGATCAGTCAGTTGTCAGTTACACTGCTGATCTTCAAGAAGGTGGATGCTCCATTAAATACCTCCTTTCTACAACTTGGAGTTGTCTGGATTTTATTCTCTCCTGAACCACTACAACATGAGGCTAAGTAAATTATCATGCAATGTCAAGGTCAGGGGCGTAGGAGACACTAAAATTCTGGGGGGAACAGGGACAACCTTGTGGATTTTCCATTGACCCTATACAAATCACCACCCGTTAACCCCTCCCATGCTCATGACGGAGCCGCTCCGTCATGAGCATCGGCTGAGCTGTGCTCATGACGGAGCGGTCCCGTCATGGCCCTGCCGCCGCGCCTGCGCGGCGCTGATTTCGCGCCTGCGCGGCGCGTTCTATTAAGCGGGCCGGGCCATGACGGAACCGCTCCGTCATGAGCACAGCGCAACCGCGGCTCGTGACGGAGCGGCTCCGTCACGAGCATGCGAGCGCCGCTCGGGCCCCCCCCTAGCGCTGTGGCGGAATTGCCGCAGCAGCGAAGGGGTTAAACAAATACATTCGCATCGTTTTGAAGTGAAATATTGAGAAAAGCTGGCATGTAGTCACAGTTTGCATGTATGCTTTATTGTTGTTTACATTCACATAGTAATCAAACCAAATGTTAAAAAAATTATATGAATCTTGCATCTTCATGCACCAAGCAAAAAAGGATGCTGACTTCAGGTGAGGGCGTCATGGTTGTAAGTGCATTATGGCTTGAAAAGTACCTGCTGCTGCATTCCTGGTCTCCAGAAATTTTCAGGCAACAATAAAAATGTGAAGATAACTTCGGTGATTAATGATCTTTATTGAGAGAGATCAGAGGTCTGAGTACTGGAAGTTTTGACTCATGGTAAGGTAGCTACAGTGGGGTAATATGCCCGCTACAAAGATCGTGTACCACGCAGATCACAAAATGCATATAATGTAAATAGGTCAGTGAGTTACTGCTTTTGTCTGAGAGATTCTTTTGCTATTTGCAGTTTATAAGTTAAAATCCTAACATTGAACAGTGAGATATTAACCGTCATCAAAGAGCTGCATGAAAACTGCAAGGTATAGATTAGAATGTTATGATTTTTACCCAGTCTTTCATTATCCTAAAGTTTGAAAATGAGTTCATTAGGATGGAAATCAATTCTGATTATTAAAGAGAACCCCCAACCATGGTGTTATGTTGTAAATTCTGGGTTTGTGCTTCTCTAGTGTTGCAAAGCCATCTGTGCCCTGGGCACTCCCCAACATTTTGCTGACTGGTACTGGTGGTACCTCACTCTGACTGACCCTGGCCTCTGACTAACCAGGCCCAGGTCCAGTGCTATGTTGAAAGAGACACTTACAAATACAGTAAAAACACCTACATACACTAGGGTGCACTATGGGTTAGGGTACCTCCATGATTGACATGACCTCTCCTATACGGCCCTAGTACATAATAGGGCATGGGGATTGAAACTACCTTTAAGTCCCTAGTATATATTAGGGAATAGTGGTTTCGAGGCCAGAACCCCTTCCTGCTCTTGCATGTGTGCACTGCTGTAGCCTGAGGTCAGTTTAAAAGCAGACCCGTCTTGGAGGACTGCTTTTAAAATGCAAATTGTGCCCAATCTTGACTTTTGGGTTTAGGGCACTTACAAATTGTAAACTACAATGTTGGGGCATATTAGGTATCCCCAGGGATTCCCCTAGGTGTCGTAGGGGTTAGAGGTCAGGTATCTACAAGGAGGGACCTTATAAAATGAGTGTTATATGCCCTGGGTTTAGTGAAATTGCACATTTCACTGCCTACATTGTAGTATAGTGCTTCCCAAAATCGGCTTTTGTGCTAGGAGCACTGTGAAGTGAGGATCTGCAATATTTTGATATAATCAGAACCCCTAAAGTCTTTTCTATGTATTCTAGGGGTCCTGTAGGTATAAGGAGGATCCTTATACAGGCCCTGGTATTGGAGAAATTGGCCAGTTAATTTTTCCATTGCAGATCCCCAGCCCATAGGTTAACATTGCAAGAGGTTAGTAATTAATAACTGGAGAAAGGAAAGCCATACAACTAGGATTAAAGGACTCAGAAGAATGTTAATGATAAATGCAACAATGTGGTATTGTTGAATTTATTCTAAAATGTACAGACAAAAAGTTATAAGATTTTCTTGTCTGCAAGCCACAATTCAGCCCTTAGTGCCCTGCCTTGATTTGTCAGAGGTAAATGGATTGGACTGGCTGTTTGAAGAGGTGATAAATGACCCCTGGAGTTAGGTGGCCTGTCTGAGAGTAGAGGTTGCTGGGCATAGGAACGCCAGAGCCAGGGGGAGTGGTAGTAAACAATGCTCTTCAAGAGAAGGAGACAAGCTGGAAAAATCACTTTCATTTACACCTCTCCCACAGTCGGATGGGGGGATTAAGGAGGAATTCCCAGATGTAAGGGGAGTTGACCTAGGTATATGAAGCCATACTGGAGGCTGGTTGAGTTAGTTCTGCTCCCTCTGCTGGAAAATCAGCCATGATGGATTTTGGAGAAATGATGCTCTCTTTGGGAAAATAATGCCCCACTTTAGAGGATGTGGTCATACCCTGGAGCATTGCCCTGCACCTCATTGGACAGGAGTGTCCTCCTTCTTGACCCAGAGAACTTGGAATAAGTATCTGAAAGGGACTAAGCCTCTCAGATGATGCTGCTTCAAACTTGGGAGAAGAAGGGTCCCTGCTGAGGAGTTTGATTTGAACCAACCAGGCTCTCGACTGAAGATTGTGCCTGTTGCACAATCTGGAATTACAGTCCTATGGACTACCTTGCTTCAAAAGGACTAAAGAGTGGACTCCCTGCACGCTGAAGGTTAACAGAGCTAACCTGGCCCACCAAGAATCCTTAGCCTGGAGAACTACCAGTGAACTTGAAAGGGTTTTGTCCAAGTGGATTGTGGTAACTGAAGTCCATTTCAAGGACCATCCTGGAGATTCCAGACCCTTGGAGTAGGTTTTGGACACTTTGAGACCCTTTGGAAAACTTCAGGAAGAAGTTCCAGAGATTTGGAGAAGTTTGGAGCAACTTTGGTAAAAAGCTCTATAAGTGGACCGACTCACTCTGGCCTGCCAAGCCGACAACCATCAACCATGAGTTGGCCTGCCGCCCAGGTTCTTCCGGCTGAAAAGCTCCAGGGGTCCGAATTCCAAAGTTTGATCTGGCAAAGGTAGAAACCCAAGCTGGCGAACCCTCACCGAATCCAGCCTAGTGAAAAGCATTGAGGGACCCTGCAAGAAAAAGCTCTGCAAACATTTCTAATTCTGAACTTAGAAAAGGTGACCGGGCCAACCATGAGAGCCAAACCACCCACCATCAACAGTGTGCCAGCCTGCATCCCTAGCTCGTACCGCTGGAAAGCTCTGCAGGTTGGACTTCCATAAGTTTGACTGGGAGTTTGTTGCAAGACAAGCTGGTGGATACTCTCGCAGTTTCTGGAGGCCAACAATAAACTAAAAAGTTCCCAGACGGGCTTCGGACCAGGGCAGGGCACTGACATCGCCCTCCTGGCAGCGGTAGAGGAGGCCAGAGCGCTACTGGATGGGGGAGGATCAGTGGCAGTCATCCTCCTCGACCTTAGTGCGGCGTTCGATACCGTTGACCACCAACTCCTCATCGAAAGATTGGAAAGAGCTGGAGTGGAAGGTACAGCCCTATCCTGGCTTTCATCCTTCCTGGCCCAACGGACCTATCAGATCTGGGAGAAGAACGCCCGCTCCTCCGAAATGCCCCTCCAATGTGGTGTGCCTCAGGGCTCTTCCCTGAGCCCCACATTATTTAATATCTATATGTCCACATTGGAGGAGGTTATCACACCATTCAGAGTGAGCGTCGTCAGCTATGCTGACGACACACAACTAGTGGTGTCTTTGTCCCACCCCAAGCAACAGAAAGCTGATCTACTCAACTGCCTTACGCAGGTCCACCGATGGATGAATAGATCAGCCCTAAAGCTAAATGGGATGAAAACCGAGGTCCTCATACTTGGCCCGAAAGGAACCTCACTCCCCCTGGACATCTGGCCAGCCTGTCTAGGTCCTCCCCCTGACCCAAAAACAGAGGTAAAAAGTCTGGGTGTGTGGATTGACTCTGATCTCTCATTCGCTACGCAAGCAAAGAAGGTAGCAGGGACCTGCTTTGGTCTCCTAAAATCGCTGAGGAAAGTCCTGCCCCTTCTCCCCCCCAAGTCCCAAAAATTGCTAATCCAAGGTCTCATAATATCGAGACTGGATTACAGCAATGTGATTTATCTGGGCGCTCCTGAAGCGACCCTCAATAAACTTCAGAGAATCCAGAACACCGCTGCCCGGATTATCACAAACACCCCGGCCAGATCATCTGCTAAACCTGCTCTCAAACTCCTTCATTGGCTCCCCATAAGGGAGCGAGTCAAATTCAAGGCCTTGTGCCTCGTCTACAAAACATTGCATAACCAAGGCCCCCCAGTCCTTAGCAACTTTGTAACCCCTTATAAAACCACTAGGGGCCCGATGTAGGTAAACGGGATTTTCCGATTTCAAAATACCGAGGCGGGCCGAATCGGTATTCTGAAATCGGAAAACGAGATGTAGGAAAAAAATACCGACTGAAGACCGATTCGGTCGGCATCGGTAATGAGATTCGGTACGTTCCGATTCAGCTCGGTCCGAATCGGAAATTACCGAATCGGCCAACAACGAATCGGAAAATACCGAATCGGCTACCACCGAATCGGATATTTCCGATTCGGCGAATACCGAATCGGTAAAAGCCGATTCGGTAAAAACCGATTCGGCAATCATAGACCCATGGCGAAAAAGCCCATAGGAATGCATTGCATGACCCGATTCGGCTTTTACCGAATCGGATAATACCGAATCGGATTTTACCGAATCGGATTTTACCGAATCGGTAAAAGCAGACTCGGCAATAGGCGATTCAGCCAATGAGGTGGCTCCCCCTCCCCCACCCAAACAGGGAGTGGCAACCCTGGCAGGTGCAGCCAATTAAGAAGTTTCTAGAAGTTTCTGGAAAGCCTGCCTGAGCCCAACACACAGTTAGCAGCAGTGGGAGAAGGAGGTTGCAGACTGAGCAGGAGCAAGAGAATATGGCAGATCAGGCAGGAAGCCAGAAGTCCTCCCAAAAGAGGAAGCCCAAATTCACCACCACAGAACTACAGGTGCTGGTTGAGGAGGTGGTGAGGGTGCACCGCCAGCTCTTTGGCAAGCTGTCCCTCAACGTGCCAGACAGCACCAAGAGGCGATTGTGGGCAGACATCGCCCAGAAGGTCAATGCTGCTGGAGTCACCCCCAGGTCCATTGAGGAACTTAAGAAAAGGTTCTATGACCTCCGCAGCCTCACCAAGAGGAAGCTGGCCGACCTCCAAAGGCAGGCAGGACTCACCGGAGGAGGCAAGAACCCGGCGCCACCCCTCACCGAGCTGGAGGAAATTGTCTCCAGCACCATCGAGAGGGAGAGCATTGTAGGGATCGGGACCCTGGACAGCACTGCGATGGCCACAGCTACAGGTAAGAAGCATGCGCATCATGACACACCCTACCAGACACCTCCCCATTAGACACAATGCATAGGCAAACACCAGCACTGTACTGTCACCAACATACAAGAGACAAGCATCATGGTACATGTAGTCAGCAGGAGTTAGCCAAATATGTCAGTGCAGAATCACAAGACAGGAAACAGTGTGACACGGTGTAAGGAGATGCAAGGACATGTGGAATGCCATAATTGTACTGACTGTAATACATCGGCACTCAGTTTACAAATGCTTCTTTGTACCTAGGGGCACCATCAGGCGGCACCACTGTGGCAGCAGAGGGAGCTTCGACATCACATACTGCAGTGGCAGGGCCGAGCACCAGCCAGCCTGGCCAGGAGGAGGAGGAAGAGGATGAGGAAGGAGACACCCCAGGGCTTGGAATGGAGGGAGTCCTGGTGATTGATTTCCAGGCAGTGCACTCCCCAGTACTGCCCAGCTCACCCCCCTTGCAATTTTCCCCATACAACTCCCCAACAAGGCAGACCATTCCGCCGACAACAGCTCCTGCCACAACCGTGGCCTTGCCACCCGTCCTACCTGTCCTGGGAGCAGGGGCTCCGGGACCGGCCAGCACCACACCACCACCAGTGGCACCCCAGCCCACTCAGCAGGCCGGAGGCAGCAGTGCCAGACGCCGTGCCACCACCACCACCACCACCACCACCACTGCTGCACCAGCACGGGAGGGCAGTGTGTTCCTGGGCCTGGAGGGCCAGATGGTCAAAATCCAGCGCCAACAGGCCAGATCCACCATGGCCTGCCAACGCCAGCTCCTGCAGCACAACCTGCAGATGGGGGAGTTGGTGAAGGGGTTCCAGGCTGTTGTGGACAGCAACAAGGAGGTGGCAGCAGGGTTGGGCAGGCTGACCACTGCCATCACCCACTCCTCTGCCAGGCAGGAGGAGCATGAGGTTGCGCGCAGGAGGGATGCCCGGGTGCTCAACCGGGCCATGGCCCGCCTTGCAGCGGCGACTGCACAGCTGTGCCATCGTAGCGCAAATCAGGAGTCGGTGCAGAGTCAGCATACTGCTGAGCTGACCAGGGGGATGGCCAGGATCACCACGGCCATGGAGGCCATGTTAATATCAAACGCCGCCTCCAATCCTGCCCTGGACCTGGGTGATGCTGGTGACAGCAGCAGCCGCAGCAGCCCGGCCAGCGCTGCATCAGAGCCAAGGAGGAGCACCAGGCGCTCCGCTGATGCTGCTGGCCATTCGGAGGGGGCCGAGGGACACCCCAGTGGGTCTGGAAAGCGGGCCAAAAAATAGGCTGGCAAGGGGGGATGATCATACCAGAACCCTGGACTTTATTTGTTTTGACAGACTCCATTTTTCTATGCACTTCAGTGATGTAACTGTGGTGCATCACTATTAAAAAGTTTATTTTCCAAGCAACATTTAGCTGTCTTTGCATCTGTACTCAGTCAGAAATAGTTCTCAGTGATCTCCTCACGTCTGTATCTGCCATCACATGGCGTACACACCCCAGCTGGCTGTGTCAGTGGCACAGCTTCGTCGTCGTCATAGTCCTCGTAGTCAGACAACTCCACCTCAGTGCCCTTCTTGACCGCAAGGTTGTGTAACATTGCACATACAGCTATGATCTTGCAGCAGGTGATGGGGGTATACTGCCTTGCACCTCCACTCTTGTGCAGGCATCTGAATCTACTTTTCCAGATGCCAAAGGTCCGTTCAACAACATTCCTTGTGCGTATGTGGGCCCGGTTATACCTCCTTTGGCTGGGTGTGGAGGGGTTGAGGTAGGGGGTGAGTATGAATGAGCGGAGGGCATATGCACTGTCGCCTGGAAGAGAAAGGGGTCACATTAGACACATGCATACATGTATTACACCTACCTACTATGTGTTATGGGGGTCTGATGATGTGGCTCACCTAGGAGGTATCCTTCTCCAAAATCGCCAGCCATCAGCCGTGCATATATGCCGCTCTGTTGGAATATATAGGAGTCATGGGTACTCCCTGGAAATTTTGCTACCAGGTCTGTGATGGTGCACTTGGCATTGCAGATCACCTGCACGTTGATGGTGTGTGTCGATTTCCGATTGCGGTATATGTATTCGGTGTCCGCTGGTGGGCAAATCGGAATATGCGTGCCATCTATGCAACCGATGACTTGGGGAAAGTGTGCCATCTGGTAGAAGTCCGCTTTGGTTTGTAGCAGTTCTGCGTGGGTTGCAGGGAATGAGATGTATTGGTCCATCCTGTCTATCATGGCGTCAAGGAATATGTGGAAGAACCTTGACAGGCTGCTCTGGCTCACCCCTCCTGCTGCTGCTACTCCACTTTGATAGCTGCCAGACGCTACCAGGTGTAGGCTGCATAGCACCTGGACGTGCGCAGGGATGGCGTGTGCCCTTGGGGTGTGGTGGTCCAAGTATGGCTTAAGGTCCCTGATGAGCTCAAGTATGGTGTCAGAGTCCAGCCTGTATCTCTGTAGGATCTCAGCCTCAGTGAGCATGAACAGGGTTATCCTCTGTCTGTAGACCTGTTCATTTCTTAGCCATTCCCTCAGTCCTTCCTGCTGTAGCCGTAGCCGCCTCGCAATGACATAGAAAGCTGCCATCCTGCAAGTTGCAATGCATTTTGGGACTGTTTATATGGGTTGGAGTTGGTTACCACCTGATTGCAATCCATGGTAAATACCGAGTGAATTCTACCGATTTTGAGCCGATTTCGGTGTTTCTGTGCCTCCCTACATCTCCCCAACTGTCGGAATCGGGGAATTTCCCGATCGGAGATTTATACGAATCGGCATGTTTTCCGAATCGGATCATGTCCGAATCGGTATTTTTTCCGATTCGGTACATGGACCGAATCGGTGATTTTCCGATTCGGTGTCACTAACGATTCGGTAGTGGGACCGAATCGGTGATTTTCCGAATCGGTGTCGCTAACGAATCGGTAGTGGGACCGAATCGGTGATTTTCCGAATCGGTGTCGCTAACGAATCGGTAGTGGGACCGAATCGGTGATTTTCCGATTCGGTGTCGCTAACGAATCGGTAGTGGGACCGAATCGGTGATTTTCCGATTCGGTGTCACTAACGATTCGGTACATGGACCGATTCGGTCTTTGTAACCGAATCGGTGTTTTTCCGATTCGTTACATATCCGATTTTCGGTATGTACGTATCGGATTCTTTCACATTCGGTACACATTCCGAATCGGTTTTCTATCCGATTCGTTCTGTTTTTGGTCCCCTACATCTCGATGGCTGTTTACCGATCGGTAAGGGCCAAAAATCGGTATTTTCGGCCGATACCGATCGGTAAAGCCCTACCTACATCGGGCCCTTTATCCCTCCGTTCTAACGCAGAAAACCTCATCAATACCCCAAGATTCAGGAAAGCCCGATCAGGAGGAAGACGCTTTTCGGTACAAGCTGCTCGCCTTTGGAATTCACTCCCTCGCGATCTGCGTCTTGAACCACAATATCTGCGCTTCAGGAAGCATCTAAAGACGCATCTCTTCCCCTAACCTTTTTTTTGTCTTGGCCCCCCTCTCTTTCTGAATCCTCATCCCTCCTCTCTTTCTGCTCTCTGCTCCTGGTCCACAGGTCTGTAGAATTAGGGTTTTCAGCGCTGGGATACCTCCGGGTGACTACGCGCTTTATAAAAATAAATAATAATAATAATAATAATAATAATAATAATAATAATAACCCTCACCGAATCAGGGGTGGCTGAGAGCTTCAACGGACCCCGTGAAGAAAAGCTCTAGAAAAGTTTCTAAGTTAGAAGGTAACAACTTTGATCGAGACCTACCGCAAGGAGTAGCCCCTGCAGGGCTTCATCGTGGTCGGCCTGAAACTTTGACTTTGAGCAGGTGCAGCATGACCAGATGTACCAAAAGGGGATATACGTTTCTATGTGCTATATCGTGCAAACAATGTTAAAGTCATATTCCCGTTTCCCTGCATTGGATTTTTTTCATTTTAAAGAAAAAAATATTTTTTAATTTTATAAATTGGTGTTGGATTTTTATTGTGTGGTGTCTTAATTATTTACTGAATTGGTGTTTTAAAATGCTTTACATACCTGCTAACAGCCAAGCTAGCAAGGGTTGAGCATGAGAATAATTTTCAAAGACTGGTATGGAGCTATATATTGAGGTAGTGTCCTTATTGCCGGGGACAGATATACATTTGCCCCTACTATTAACCCACTTTCCAACATCCAGACCAAGCACTCTTAAACAATACTGTCTACAAATATGGATGACATGTGACTCCTACACCCTGTAGTTTTATTGAGCATTTCCTATACACAGATTTACACACCTATGATTGACTGCCTCTGTGTAGTGTGAATGATGTAAAGTGTTGACACCCTGCACTGGTATGAGTGGCGCTATATAACTAATTGAAAGCTTCTGAGAGAGTAGGTATGGAGACTTGGGCAGCACTAATAAAGGGTGGTAGTGAGTGAATCTGTGTCGGAGCTGGGTTGTTGAATACCAAGGATGTCTATCTGATTTCATCTCCTGCCTCCTTTATCCACCAACATACTCTCCCTCCTCATTATCTCACTCTTCCAGGTTCTTTCTCATCTTTGCTTTCTCCTTATTCTCTGTTTTCCATATTTCCCTTCCTCCTTCTGCCAACAACTCTTGATGCCTTTCTCTTGTTCAGTGTTACAGTCTGATGATTTAAATAATGTACCGGTCTCTAACAAAGAATACAGTTCGCCTCACCTGCAGACACCAACTTAAATTAAGCATCATTAGCTTGCAGCCCACAAAGGAAATGCCAGAGTGGCTATTCCGGCCCTTTGTGCATTGTATATCCTTCCTGAAGAGCAGATACACCCTTTTCTCTCCTTTCTGCAAGACACAAGGATCCTAGCCTTCTGCCTTCCCTATGGAAGGGAGAAGTGTGCGTGGCGATCGGTCTCTCCGAGTGCCAGGGAACAGTCCACCATTGGAATATGGCGGGCAGTAATACAGTCATCAATGGTGGTGGGACTGTCAACGATGCGGTGATGTGGCAGTCCCACCACCATTATAATCACCCCCTGAGTTTAATGTGCATGCAAATCCAACATTGCCAACCCCTGAAAAGTTGCACTACTAGTGCTGAAAAAATCCAATGGAGGTACAAATGACAAGGTGGACTGGCCTCAAGAGTCTTGTGACCTCAGTGACAGAGTCACTGTCGCTCTAGTGTGTGCTTCTTCGTATGAAATGAAATGAAAAATTGCATTTGTATAGCGCATAACCGCCCTGGGGCCTCCTGCTCGCAAGACTGGAGATGAACTGCATGGATTGTGGTGGACAGGCCGTCAAGGTTAACCCACACTTGCCACCGTTAGGGTTCACCTGCTGGTGCTAAGACACCGGGGCTTCTAAGGTCTATTGGGCCTTCTAAGGTGTAGCATCGGAATGAGCTCTGTCAGGAGTGTGGACAGGTGGACTGGTCATGAAGGCTGAAAATGGTGCTCCAGTTCCAAATTTGGCAGCTCTGGCCAGAGTGCCACATCCTGTCCCCCACTGAACACCATACTGCCCCACTGGGATAAACTGGCACTGCCTTCAGCTACAACCCAATTGTGCTGAGACTCAATTCAAATTATGCATTTGACAAGAGTGAAATGCTGCCTGAAAAAAAGTAACAACACCCTGTAAAAAGCAAACACTGAATGCAAGGATGAGCAAAGCATGTGAAATGTAAGCAGGAACAACAAGGTTACCTTAAATGTTTTAAACTCATTATTCAGAAATCAGTAAGTGATTTTGCCTGAAAAGTTTTGGACATGACTACAGGACTAGGAAGGGCCGTTTCAATGTCCATTCCTTATATCATTATAAAATATAAGCAGTTTGGTTTAAAAAAGGCCAAATCCCTCAACACAGAGCTGTGGTACACATTTTATAGGCTAAAATAATTAAAACAGTTGAAAACGCTCATATTAAACGTTTTCCAGTCCACCCCTCAACCACGCATTGCAGTCCCTTTATGAATGGTGCAATTGCTTTGTAATCTAAATCATGTTGATATCTGCTTTTTAACTGCTACTTTTCTTCTGAAAGCGATTAGGGCCAGGAAAAGTATGATTTTTTAACTCATATGGACTATTGCTTTTCTTCTGATGAATGTATTTCGTTGTATTTGTTGTGTTTTTATGGACATTGTTTTTATGTTCCGAAATAAAGCTTTATGAACTGAACTGAATGGTGCACTTCCCCACCCTGGGAAAACAATGTTGTTCAAAGAAAGAAGAGAAAAAGAAAGTAGCGCTTCACTGGAAAACTCTGTAAAGCAGATCTAAGGTGCATGGGTGTAAATAACAATCTGGCCTGTCTGCTGACCTCTCTGTATTGCTTTATTTGGTTATTTAATATTTTTTCTTATTTTGATACTTTGTTCTCTCCGTCCCGAGGTTGTACTTTGGAATAGAACCCTGTCAGAAAATTAGGACATTTCCAGATAAAGTGTTCTGCTCATTTTTGGATCCATTTCACGGGGGAACAAATAAAGAAAATGAGAGGCAAGAGAGAGTATGTAACAGCTGTCAGAAATCCACACATAAAGATAAGTGAGACAGCGACAGAAAGAGATGGAGGAATAAGGAGAGAGAGAGGGGGAGGAGGGATGCTACCAGAGGCTGAGCAGGAGAAGCAGACACTGCCCTTGCCTTCTCTGGAAATGATGGAAAAGAGACAAGAGTTTTTTCCCTTCTCTGCCCTTCCCAGACTGGCCAAGCCTTACGGCAGAGTAACAAAGGGCAGAGGGCAGGTGGCCTCTTTGACTGCAGGCAGGTGAATCACACGTCAAGTACAGGGCCATTAGGTAGCGCTTTCACGCGCTAATGGCCCTGTGCATAACAGAAGGGAGAGGGGACATTCTTTTGTCCCCTCTTCCCCCCCACCCGTGTCCCCCGTGTCCCCCCACTCCAAAATCTGGGGGGATAGGTCCACCACATCCCCCACAGTTCCTACGCCCATGGTCAAGGTAAAGGGGTAAGGTTTGAGGCAAGGCTCAATGTAAAATCTAAGTCCGCGATGGGTTTGTGGGGAGAAGAAAAGTTAATTGAAATTTCTTTTTAATAGAGGGGTTTTCAGTTGCAGTTTAAACAGTGTAATCACGGTGGTGGTGCGTAAGCTTGGAGGTGAAAAGTTCCAGACTGGTAGCAATCCCTAAAACAAGCATTGGCATAGCCAACAGGTCTCGCCTTTGGGGCCTTATAAGTGTTTATCCAGAGCTATTGACTTTGCCAATGTCTTCAAGCTGTGCTGTAGAGAATTGTGGCTGCTGAGCAGCATGCTGAAAAGTGTCAGAAGCATTTTTGTTACCTTATATATGACCAAGAAGGCATTATGTACAACTGAACGACCATATTAAAAGAAGTATTTGCAATAAACATTTTCTTCAGTTTTCTTTTGTTCTTGCAATGCTGGCAACTTGTTTCTGCCTATTGCAATGGTTGTTTGTCAAAAAAAATTTTTGGAGGGGGCATAGACAATCGCAGGGTGAAGGTTGGGAACTAGTACCTGTATTATAACACCAGCAGCGGCCAAACATAAGCAGAGAGTGGGCGGAACTTGTTATGTTATGTTATGTTATGTTACAGTGCATTTTTATAGCGCACGGCTACTCTAAAAGAGTGTCCCGGCGCTTTCCACAGGCAACTTACAGTGTCAAATCAACATAACAAATAAGACAGAACCCCAGAGAAAAGAAGACGGAAAGAAAACCCACCTAAACAGAATGATTAAAAAGCCAAGTCTTCAAATTCTTCCTGAATTGAAGCAGGTTAGGAGTGCTGCGGAGTGCCAATGGAAGCGCATTCCACAGCTGGGAGGCCTTAAGGCTAAAAGAACGCCCCCCAATACGGGCCTTCCTCACGCGTGGGACCACCGCAGTGAACAGGGATTCTGAACGCAATGAACGAGCTGGGCGATAGAAAGCTATTCTTTTCTTCAGGTATCCTGCGCCTGAGCCAAACAGAGCCTTGTGCGCCAGCGTCAAGGATTTGAAGACAATCCGCTTCCGGATAGGAAGCCAGTGAAGCGTCTGCAGCAACACCGAAGCCCGTGCTCGTCTATGCAGACCAAAGATTGCCCGGGCTGCCGAGTTCTGTGCCACCTGCAGCCGCTGAACCAAATAATCCGGGAGGCCTACGAAAAGGGCGTTAGCGTAATCTAGCCTGGATCCGATGAGCGCCTGCACCGTAATCCGTCTGTGCTCCTCAGACAGAAGGGGTAGAAACTTGCGGAGCATTCTGAGGATGCCGAAACAGGTGCCGGACAGGCCAAGGATGTGCGTTTTCAGAGAGAGTTTATTGTCAAGCTTAACACCCAAGTTCTTGGCAACCAAGGATGATTGTGTCGGAGGACACATGGCGGCCGGCCACCACTGCCGCCACTCGGGATCGAAGGCACAGCCGAAAAACAAAACCTCCGACTTGCTGGAGTTGGCCTTCAGACAGTTTTGCTGAAACCAGCTGAAGACCCTGTCCAGGCAGTCCCGGATTCTCTCCCCGTCAAATGTCTGATCTTTTCCACATGTGAAGAGGAGTTGTGTGTCATCGGCATAGGACACGATCTGGGCTCCGTAAGCCTCCACCTCGGCCGCCAGACGGGACATAAAGATGTTAAATAATGTCGGGCTCAAGACCGAGCCCTGTGGAACCCCAACACCCAATGGCGGCATCTCGGCGGAGCTCTGGGAAACCCAGACCGTCTGGCGGCGGCCCTCCAGGAAAGATGTAAACCATCTGAGCACCGTCCCCCTTAGGCCGATGTCATAGAGCCTGGCAAGCAGCGCCTTATGGGGAACGGTGTTGAAGGCCGCCGACAGGTCCAACATGACTAGCATGGCCTTGCCACCCCCATCCAAGGTCTCCCTGATGATCTCAGAGACCTCCACCAATGCTGTTTCCGTGCTGAAGTTCGGACGGAAACCGGATTGGGATGGATGGAGCAGATTGTTAGCCTCCAGGAAGTTCGACAAGACGCCATGAACATGTTTTTCGGTGATCTTGGCCAAAGCCGGGAGAATAGAAATTGGCCTGTAATTGGCCAGGGCCTCGGCATCAAGACCAGGCTTTTTCAGGAGGGGGATCACCATTGCCCTTTTCCAGGCGCATGGGACACTCCCCGCACTCAAGGAAGCATTGAGGATCGGGTTGACCAGGGGATTCACCACTGCCGCCATTCCAGCCAAGAATTTGGCGGGGCAGGGGTCCAGTGGGGAGCCAGATTTGAGACTGGCCAACAAGGTCCGGGACATGTCACTGGAGACAGGTGGAAAGTCCTCCAGGATAGCCATAGGCATGGCCGATGTCCCAGGTCCTACCCCGAGATCACAGCAACCCTCCTCCGTGCTTTCCGAGAAGGAGGCCTGAATAGCCTTAATCTTGTCAGTAAAAAAAGTGGCAAGATCACGCGCCCACACATCAGGTAATACCGGCGGAGATGAATAGGACGTAGGAGACGTGAACTCCTTCACAATCGTGAAGATCTCCTTACAAGAGTTTGCCGATGCCTCGATCCTCCTGGCGAGGTATTCCCGCTTGGCACCAAGAACATCACGATGATAGGCCTTCACCGCCGCCCTATAAGCGAGTTTGGCCTCCCCATCATATTGATGGCGCCAGGCCCGCTCAGCGACCTTACATTGGCTACGAGCCACATGTAGCGCCTCTGTAAACCAAGGCGCAGATTGCCGTTTCGCCGAGGACCGGGGGGTTACCTTGGGGGCAAGGTCATCTAATCTCTCAGTCAGCCATAGCTGCAGGGCCTCCGTGTCTCTTTCCGGATCCCCCGAGAGAGAGCAGGGATGTTCCGTGAGCGCCTGCTCAAGCATAGCAGGCGTCACACTATGCAACGCTCTCGAGGCCAATCTGGGTACCATGGGGGCGCAGGTGTCGAACCGCCCATTCTCTAACACATAGAACCCGATCAGCCTATGATCAGACCAGAGCACAGGCCATGTTTCAATGTCGACTATGGGGACAGAGGAAAACACTTGATCAAGGGTATGCCCTTTCTCATGTGTAGGCCCCGACACAAACGGTGTTAGGCCAAGCGGAGATGTAATATCCAGCAGTCTTGCCCCATCCAGATCGTCCGTGACATCAAGATGAAAATTGAAGTCGCCTGCCAGCAAACAGTGCTGTGCAGACAACGCCAGCTCCGAGATGGCTGTCTGTAGGTCATCCCAAAAGGAGCCCACCGGGCCAGGAGGCCTGTAAACCAACAGACCCTTGAGCGCTTGGCCTGGAGATAGTCTTAGCGTGAAAGCAAGGGATTCAGAGCCCCCAATGGGGTTCACGGGAAGAACAGAACAAGAGATGTCTTTCCTAACCACCACCGCGACACCGCCTCCCCTGCCCTTCGCTCTGTCTTGGCGAAAGATGTTATAAGTAGGTGGGATTGCAGAAAAAATATCCGGATTGGACGCCTCTCCCAACCAGGTTTCGGTCAGGAGTAGACAAAGAGGATTATCCCTGACCAATAGATCGTAGATGTGCAGCGCATGTCTTCCTACTGACCTTGTATTAAGCAGCAGACAGAGATGCTTCACAGGCGCCTCGGTGGCCCTAGGGGCGCTACATCGCGACCACGTAGGCGACCAGCCGCAGGCCGGACAGCGTCGTTTACCCTTGTATCGTCCAGGGAAAACTGAGCGGCACTGACTAGAGATAGTGCGCAAGGCGCGGAGCATCGCCGAAGTATAGTGGATCATCTTCGCCCACGCCTGGCCCAGAGTCCTACGCCGCCCTGCCGCCTCCGGGACGCTGACGGGCGCAGACGGGCAGGACTCCGGCACGACTCAGGCTAAGCGAAAGGCGTCCACCTGCGCGTCCCGCTGCGCGTGGGGAGCGACTTTAAATAGGCTCTCCAATGAGGCCTTGGCGCGCGCGACCGGTCCAAAATGGCTGCCGTCGCCGAACAACAATCCCCAAGCCAAGATGGCGCCCAGAAAGGAACCCAGGAACCCGGACCCACCAAAGTGGTGGTGATTTGAGGCACCGAGGTGCACTTTTTAAATGCGGTGAGGGGAGCGGGGCGCTAGCTAGAAGCAGCAAGTCTAAAACCAGGGGTAAGTAAAACAAACAGTAACACAAATAAAAAACAAGGTCAGCTTAAAATAACCCAGCGCTAATGCAGCGCAGTCGCAGCAGAGTGGTAGATGTCCCTACCTGAATACAGCATGCCTCGCAGCGCATACGCTGGCCAGGCTCGACCTAAAAACAGGGGAATTTTACAAAGGGCCTCTGGGGGAATCATACACTGGTCCCTTGGATCACTGTGTGCTCCCCACTACTGATGATGACAGCAGCTGTCTTTCACACAGTGTAGGCTGTCCTTCATGGGCAAGTTTGCAGTCTTATGTTAGGCCATAAGGTTACAGCCACAAGGTGATACTCCATTATTCGTCCAACTGGAATCAACTCCCAAATATCACCCACACATAGACACCAACATTGCATGCATCATTACATTACCACAGCATCCACAAACAGCATGCTCACTCAGCCCATGCATACACAAACACGTCACTACAGACAGCTTCTACTTTGCAAATAAATAGCACTGCCATTGACGTGTTGTTGTCCTGTTAATGACTTGAGAACATTATAGCAGTTACAAACCACAGATATAGCCATTGTGAATTTCTAGATAAGGAGAACGTCTATTTCAAGCCCCCTAATTCCAATTGAGAATGAGTCGCAGTGTGAAAATTGCACGTCGCAAATCATTTTTGTGCTTTGCAATTTCAGTACAGTTCCCGGCTGCATTATGTTTTGTACTGGCAACCCTTCTGTTTTTGCAAAATTGAGAGTAGACTGTATATTCAAATTGTTTCCTCCAATTGGGCTCTTCATCTCAACCCAGAATTTACCCGATATGAAAGCTAAAGAATTAGTAGTTTAGAGGTGATGTAAGCCCCCAACATTATCAGATCGATTAAGGGGGGGGGGGGGGGGTGGAATAGATAGGTCAAGTCACTTCTAGGTCAGATTTGAAGTGTGATGTATTCAGGGTACAGAAGACATCAACAGAAGAAATGGCTGTTTTCGCCTGCAGAAGCTAATGTGTGTTATGGCCATTTATATACTGTAACTAGATCCAATCTGATCTAGCATAGCCATGTGATGTTATAGAACATGGGTACTCACAAACTTTCTCTCGGGGGCCAAATTTACAGTGTGGCTTGAGCCCGAGGGCCGCACACTTGGGGCGGGTTTGGTGGGGGATGGGGGCAGGGCTAGAGCAAAAAAAACTGTGACCAAGAGGTTGAACACAGGCCCCTGCAGCGGACGCCTTCGTCCACTGAGCCACCAGACTCGGCATACACACTTCTTTTTCACTCTCTCTCTCTCTCTCTCTCTCTCTCTCTCTCTCTCTCTCTCTCTCTCTCTCTCTCTCTTTCTCTCTCGCTCTCTCTATCTCGCCCTCCCTCTCTCTGTCTGTCACCATCCCATCTCTCTTTCTCTCTCTCTCTGTCTCCCTCTCTCTTCCTCTCCCTCTGTCTCCCTCTGTCTCCCTTCCTCTGTCTGTCTGCCTCTGTCTCCCTGACTCCCTCCTTCTGTCTCCCTGACTACCTCCCTCTGTCTCCCTCCCTCTCTCTCCCTCTGTATCCCTCCCTCTCCATCTCTCTCCCTTTGTCTCCCTCCGTCTCCCTCTCCGTCCCTCTCTCTCTGCTTCCCTGTCTCTCAGTCTCTGCCTCTATCTGTCTGTCCCTGTCTCTGCCTCTATCTGTCTGTCTGTCCCTGTCTCTGTCTGTCCCTGTCTCCCTCCCTCTGTCTCCCTCTCTGTTTCTGTCTGTCTCTGCCTCTATCTGTCTCCCCCTGTCCCTACCTCTGCCTCTATCTGTCTCTATCTCTATCTCTCTGTCGCCCTCCTTCTCTCTCACTCAGTCTCCCTCCCTCTACCTCCACACTGCGCTCCTCATTCTGCTTGTATGCTTCACTCATACAAAGTCTGCCAGTACCTCTGTTTTTCCTTTCTCTGTCCCTTCCCTTTACCTCTGCCGTCTTATTCTGCCTCTGCCCATTCATCTCTATGTACGCACTGTGCCCCCATCCCCTCAGCTCTGACTCTACCTAATGTGTGCCACAACCAATAACTATTTGCTGTTCAATTCTGCAGCATAAAAGACCCGATGCTACATCTGTGCAACGACTCAGACTGATAGTGTTGGATGACTAAAAAGTAACATACTTTCTAAAGAAATGCACAAAGCAAGCTGAATTGCCTGTAAAAAACGTTAGAAATATTTTCCACAACACAGGCACATAAATGTTTCACTCACAATCATACAATTTAATAAAGTGGGGAAGCTGGGATTTGTACACAATTATTCTGCTGGGCTGCTTCCGAGGCATATAACTGTGTATAAACTGCATCTCCCCCAATTTCACCTGTAAACTTTCTGTAGCACCACAGTTGTGAACCGAGAGCCTGTAGCATTCCATTTACCTAAAGTGAAGCCATGCACGAAACAAACGGCTAGGTGCAGCCCACGGATCCATGTGAAGACTTTGCTGGATCCTTATTTGATTTATTCTGCTAACACCACGTGTCTGCTCTGAGACCATGAGGAAGGAAAGTCCGGGCTCGGCAGAAACCCTAACCAGGTGCCTTCAAAACATAAATTTAACTACAGAGAAAGCTCTTTTTTAGTGGCACCAATCGAGATATTAAAAAGGCCCCACTGTCTGAGCAGTACGTACAAGTAGCACAGCCAAGGTTATCAGTGGCAGGGCGAGCAAGTGAAGCCAGAGACGAAGGTGAGGGTGAGGGCAGGGGGGGGGCTATGGGTGAGCCTGCGACACACTGTCATCATGCCTCTTTTATGCTTTTCCGGGCAAATGTGGTCCAGAGTAATTACAATAGGCAGAAATTATGCCATTTCGGTGCCTGCTTATTTCCACGGGGGCCGCATGGAGTGGCCTGGCGGGCCGCAAATGGCCCGCGGGCTGTACTTTGAGTACCACCGTTATAGAACATGGAATGTTTAGCATGTCATGGGTGAGACTAGGACTGGCAACTGCTGTCCTGTCTTGGCAGTTGCTGTCATGACTTGCCTAGGTTGGTTGCATACTTGTTACTTGACTTATAATAAACCGTTGTGAAGAAGCTGATGGTGCGTGTTCACTTCAATTGCGACGAGGATGGGATCCACCCCTAGAAGACCACCCTAAGTGAATTTGCGTGGGTACACATTGGTGGTGATGGAGCGAGGTGGTAAATGCAAAATTTTGTGTACCCCTCGTGAAATCAATGTTCCATAACGTTAACATATACTAATGGTGTGATGTGCTTGAATAATCAACCTTAGAGTAATTTGCATACACAAAAAACATATGGGGAAATTAACCTTGCTTGCATGGAGTGAAATAATTAATTAATACATGTTGTCATTGTGATGTGAATTAATGTGCAGCTTAATTATAAACAAATGCAATTTAAATGTGCTTATTGTAAACGTTTTGTGCTAAAAGGTCGCTGGATATGTAAGTATAAAACGCATTTATGTGGCTTATTCGCTAGGTAACAACTAATACGGAAATATTAGAATGGTGGGAGGTAAACAGAACGGTTTCATTACTATAATCACCATGAACTTGTGTTTGTTTCTATGATAGTTACAAAATGTGGCCTGTGAGGCCTACTCTGAAAATGGCTGCTTTGAGTCGCTGTTAGCGAGTATTGGTCTACTACGCATGTGCATCTAAAATTTCTGCCAGCGCGAGTGAGCTGACTGTGTTTGGATGGGAAGTTCAAGGCCACCTTACCCCGGAACCTACGATGGGTGCCAAGCATGGACGATGTAATGCCCAGAGCCTGGGAAAGTTAGCGTATGTTTCGAATGCAAGGAAGCGCCTAGGCCACGAACTGTCCTAAACAAAGAACCTTTATTTTTTGCTGAATCACCATGAAAAACATGCTGTAATGATGAGGAAGCGCTCATCTACCCCAAAAGTGTCCAATCAGAACTGAAATTGGTGATGTTAGTTACTCTTTAGATAGATTAAGTTAGGGATTTAGTGTATAAAAACCCCTGATTTTGCATAGAAGGGGTTGCTTTTTCGATTTCCTCTGGAGATGCTGCCGAACTGAAGATCGAGTTCTTGGATGTAAGAACTTTGTTTTCTGACTGATTATTTTTCTTTGCAGGTCTGTTAGGATAAGATGAGGGTGTTAGGGATGTTAGGAGAGAATGAATATGGAACTATCTGTTCTTTGCTAAACTTTACTGAACTTTAAAATAAATGTCTATTTCTGAGCTTTAAAATAAATGATCATTTTTGAAAATAAAGTTAAAGATTCTTATTGAATAAAGAAATAATAAATGCCTAAATGTCGGACATACTAAAGTTTGCTTTGAATAAAAATTAGATTAAATGAAGAAGTAAAAGCTGGTCTTTGATTCTTCCTACGCCTAATTTTCGTTCTAGCAGATCCATTGCCATTATGGTGGTGTGTCTGAATAAATGTTACTCTGTTAGAAACACCTTCATAACTGGTACTTGGAATCTCATCCTTTTCGTGAGTCACTTCCTCTTCCCCAGTTTCAGGATTTCCGTTCCTGCCTTCGGAGCTTTCAGATTTCTCTTCAGCTTTTTCCACTTCGATGACTTTGTCTTCACCTGCTTTTGCGTCTTTACTGGTGTCAGTCTTTACCGATTCTCGACCGTCAAGTTGATCTTCAGAATCTGGTATCTCCACAATCTCCCTTTCACCTTCACCTTCAGACGCAGAACTGGCTTCTGATACTTCCAGATGTCGACGTTCCTGTCGATCTTCAGTATCTGGATTCTCTTCTGATTCAGTTTCAGAATCAGAGTCAGTTGTACTTTCTCCGTCGTATGGGTATTCAGGTGCAGGCACACGGATAGTGTGGCTGGCATTTACCCACCTCTTCAATCCTGCACACTTGACTGCAGTAGTACTGACCAAGATTACCTGTCGTGGCTTCTGCCACCGAGGTACCAAACAGTTTCTTCTGCGATGTACTTTCACTCGAACCCAGTCTCCAGGGACTAGATCATGAGCTGGATTTTTCTCTTTAGAATTTGACTCAGTTCCCACCTGGTGGAGCACAGAAGTTACCACATCAGACAGATTTTTGCAGTAGTCCAATATGATATCATCATTAATGGTTAGCAATTTATTAACAGGTACATAAGCGTGTCTCATAACCATGCCCATCAAAATTTCATGTGGACTTAGTCCAGTTTTCCTGTCAGGAATACTTCTCAATGTCATCAAAACAAGTGGCAAAGCATCTGGCCACTTAAGACCTGTTGCTAAACACATCTTTGCAATTCTATTTTTAATGGTTCCTTTTACCTGCTCTACTACTCCTGAAGCCTCAGGTCTGTAAGCACAATGCAGCTTCTGGCGAATGTCCAGAGCTTCACAGATCATTTGCATCAACTCATTTTGAAAATGTGGTCTGCGGTCTGATTCAATGGACACTGGAAACCCGAAACGCGGTATTATCTCTCGTAAAAACAATTTTGCAACAGTTATTCCATCATTCCTCCTTGTGGGGAATGCTTCAACCCATCGGGAGAGCAAACATATTATCACCAGAACATATCTAAGTCTGTTGCATGGAGGCAATTCCACAAAATCCATTTGAACTCTTGTAAATGGACCACCCTCCGGTCCTATGGTTCCCAAACTCACAACAGTTCTTCTGTGTGGATTAAATTGTTGGCATACTAGACACCTTTGGCACAAACTCTCAGCAATCATCCTGAACCTAGGATTATACCAAGTTTGTCTAAAAAGGCGAATCATGGCATCTCTTCCAATAATGGGCCTGACCATGGTACATTCGAGCCATGTCTGAAATCATGCTATCGGGCATTACTGGTCTTTCATCTTTGTAAACCCAAATTTCATCTTCTTCTCTTTGTCTACATCCTGCCTTTAGCCAAATATTTTTTTCTTCTGGTTCTGCCTCTTCCTGTATTTGCTTCACTTCCTGCCATGTCTCAACTACAGTAGTTAACATCAAAGGACTCGGAACATGTTCTTTTAATTTGTCTCGATTGATTGAAATTTAATTTTTCGCACAATGCTTAGCAATGGCATCCGCATAATTATTCCCTTTAGAAATATAATCCTCATTCTTTTTATCTGCTGTACACTTTACCACAGCTATTCTTGCAGGAAGCTGAATTACATCAATTAGTGTCTTCACAAACTCAGCATTCTGAATGGGTGTTCCCGCAGAAGTTAAATGACCTCTTTGAGACCAAAGTTGTCCATAATCATGAACAACTCCATAAGTCACTATGGTTACTCTCACCTTTTTTCCCAGTTCACATGCTCGTATCAAAGCAATCAACTCCGCTACTTGAGCAGAATGAATTCCTTTCAAACAAGATGCTTCCAACACTTCTGCTACTGTGCAAATGGCATAAGCAGCACTCAAAATGCCACTCTCTGTTCTCAGACACGATCCATCTACAAACATCACATAATCTGATTCAGGTAATGGTTCATCCTTAATATCCGACCTTGGTTTTGTGCAATACTCAAGAACATCCAGACATTTATGATCAAGTACACCTTTCTCTTCTGCTTCAATAGTGTCAGGTAACAATGTAGAAGGATTAACATTCACACATCTGACAAAAGTCACATTTTCAGCTCCCAAAATTACCTTTTCATAACAGGTCGTTCTGCTGTTAGTCATGTATTGTGTCTTTGCTCTTGTTAGGAGAATCTCCACTGAATGAGGTACATGTACCCTTACAGGAAATCTTATCACAATTCCCTCACTCTGCTCCAGACTTACACTGGTTGCTGCTACTGCTTTCAGACATCCTGGCAAAGCCTTTGCAACAGGGTCCAAAACAGCTGAGAAATACGCAATTGGTTTTCTAATTTTTCCATGTCTCTGAATTAATACTGACAATGCACATCTTTCCCGCTCACTGCAGTATAGTTCACACTCTTTTTCATAATCAGGCATTCCCAATGCTGGTGCTTCACACAATTTTGTTTTCAGTTGTTCAAATGCTTCCATTTCAGTTTTGGTCAAAACTATTGGATCTTTAATGTCTGCTTTTGTCAATCTCTGCAATGGTTTTGCAATCAATGAAAATCCACTAATCCACAATAACCTACCATTCCCAGGAACATTCTTACTTGTGTTTGAGTTTTGGGCGGTTGCATTCCTTGTATCATTCTGATTCTTTCTATTGTAACTTGTCTGATTCCCTTTGCAATCTTATGGCCTAAATATTGTACTTCTTTCTGACAAAACTGCAATTTTGACGGAGACACTTTATGTCTTCTTCTGCCAAATGATTCAACAATGCTACTGTGTCATTTAAACATGCATCTTTTGTTTTTGATGCAATCAAAAGATCATCTATGTATTGTACTAATACAGACTCTCCAGGCATGTTCAGACTTTCTAATGATTTCTTTAGCAACTGGTTAAAAATCGATGGACTCTCAGTGTACCCTTGTGGAATTCTACACCATGCTAGAATACGATTCTGGAATCGGAACGCAAAAATTGGCTGACTTTCTGTATGTAATGGTTCAGTAAAGAACGCATTGCATAGATCAATTACTGTATACCACTCTGCATCATGAGGAATTTGGTACAAAATTACTGCTGGATTTGGAACAATCGGGCAACATGGGACAGCAATTTTATTAACCTTTCTAAGGTCCTGAACAATTCTAAATGTTCCGTTTGGCTTTTTCAACCCCATGATCGGTGAGTTATAAGGGCTGCTTTCTATTTCTCTAAGAATTCCGTGCTCAATCATTTTGTCAATCACAGGTGTGATTCTCTCAATTATTTCTGCAGTCGTCTTATACTGAGGTATATTTGGGTAACTTGCACCTTCTTTCACCGTAACTTTTACAGGATCAACACCTTTCATTAATCCTATATCTTTCCCAGTAAAATCTCATACTTCCTCTTTCACCACTTCTTTCAATTCAACAGGAATCTTTTCTCGATCAAAAACAATAAATAACTTGTTCTGCTCTGCCTCAGAGTGATGTCACTGACCATGCCATGAGTGATGTAACATGTGATGTCATCAGCAGTGCATTACACGCGCAAGTTATAGTGAGTCCAACTAACTATAACGTGGGAATTTCAATGGTTTATGTCAGTAAAATTTCCAGGTAACTATAACTGGTGTGAAACCTATGTTTTTTTCAGTGAATTTAATAGGTTTTTTAAATGCTAATTCCTAACTATAACTGGTGTGAAACCTATGGTTTTTTCAGTGAATTTCATAGGTTTTTTAAATGCTAATTCCTAACTTTTAATAGGGCCTCCTACCTATGTGTTTTTTAGTGAATTTCTAAGGTTATTTTTTCGCAAATATCTATAGCTTAGAAAGGTATGTTTTTCTAAAAATGAATCCTATATTGTATAATAATATAATATATATATTTTTAAAGTATATTCATTTTTTTTTTTATATTTCACTCTGGAGCGTTCACGGTGCGCGTACCAGTGAGCGCCCCGGTGCGCGTACCGAGACGCATCCCGTCAGCGCACCCAAAAAAAAAAGAAAAAAAAATAATGAAGGAGTGAGCATGAGGAATGGGGACAAAGAGAGTAGTGTAAAGAGAAAGAGAGCTAGAGAGAGAAACACAGACGGCCTTATTTATGGAGGCCTTGCGCCACCGGTGCGTCACTTTTGTCCCATGTTAAAAATTACGCACCGGCGCCACAAGGTAATCATAAATAACACCCAAATGTAAATACCATTGATTTGCCCCCAAAATCGTTTTTTGAATAACATTTTAGAAACACAGCGCAGGACCTATGTAGAAGCATTCAATTTCACTACTGAAACCTCACTGTTTCACAAAATACAAATCCCCTATCTTGCAAATATACATAGCAAGCATTATCAAAAAGCAAGACACAAACCAACAGCAAAGAAACTCAAGGCCTTATTTATGGAGGCCTTGCGCCACCGGTACGTCACTTTTGTCCCATGTTAAAAGTGACGCACCAGCACCAAAAGGCAATCATAAATAACACCCAAATGTAAATACCATTGATTTGCCCCCAAAATCGTTTTTTGAATAACATTTTAAAAACACAGCGCAAGACCTATGTACAAGCATTCAATTTCACTACTGAAACATCACTGTTTCACAAAATACAAATCCCCTATCTTGCAAATATACATAGCAAACATTATCAAAAAGCAAGACACAAACCAACAGCAAAGAAACTCAAGGCCTTATTTATGGAGGCCTTGCGCCACCGGTACGTCACTTTTGTCCCATGTTAAAAGTGACGCACCGGCACCAAAAGGCAATCATAAATAACACCCAAATGTAAATACCATTGATTTGCCCCCAAAATCGTTTTTTGAATAACATTTTAAAAACACAGCGCAAGACCTATGTACAAGCATTCAATTTCACTACTGAAACATCACTGTTTCACAAAATACAAATCCCCTATCTTGCAAATATAAATAGAAAGCATTATCAAAAAGCAAGATAGAAACCAATAGCAAAGAAACTCAAGGCCTTATTTATGAAGGCCTTGCGCCACCGGTGCGTCACTTTTTTCCCATGTTAAAAGTGACGCACCGGCGCCACAAGGCAATCATAAATAACACCCAAATGTAAATACCATTGATTTGCCCCCAAAATCGTTTTTTGAATAACATTTTACAAACACAGCGCAGGTCCTATGGACAAGCATTTCATTTCACTACTGAAACCTCACTGTTTCACAAAAGACAATTCCTCTATCTTGCATATTTTAATATCAAACATTTCTAAAAAACATGCCACAAACCAACAAGAAAAAATCTCAATCTGCTTCCTAATTTGAGGTAACGCAAGTGACATAATTCTAAAACATTCAAATGTATTTCTTTACAGAGGCAGACACTATTAATTGCTTCTCAAAACAAAAAGCCATTCTTATACCCCAAAATCGTTTTTAAAGAACTTTTTACAAACACAGCACAAGTCCTATGTACAAGCATTCAATTTTACTACTGAAACTTCACTATCTGCTTCCAAATCTTCTCCATAGAGCAAATAAGTCTCTATCTAAATTAAATGAATCATTACTTACCTTTACAAATGCTTTGGGAGATTAAGAACAGTGTCAGACACACACACCAATTTTTCTTTAGCAGAGCAAAAGGTGTGCACTCAATACACTGAAACCAAGACTGGCAGAGAAAACCTCTAATTCTACACACATATGCCTCATTTCAACCAATCAAAACTCTTCCCTAACTTTTTTCAAACCAACACCCTACCCCCTCTCAGACCTTTCTATCTGTTACCATAGCAACTCCCTCCTAGCTGAACTCTTAGGTTCAAAGGTTTATTCTACAATGTTGCAAATTAAGTCAGCAAGGATGTTTGACCTCTCAATACACCAGCTTATCCAGGGCATTATTGCTATTAGTAACTTTTTCTTAACCATTCAAATTGCATCTTTCACACAACACAACCATGCACCCTAACTTTCAGTTTTCAACTATCTGAATCCACCAATCATTGCTTGTGATTCAAGAGCAGAGAAACTCCACAATTATTTTTTTGTAAACTCCTACTGTTCCAACTGCCATTTCATTCCCACACTTCATCTGACTGCACCAGAACCTTCTCTCATCATGTATTCTGTGTGGATTATTGGACATAGCTACATCCACTGGGCTAAAAGGTATGCAGCTAGCAGAAATTTTCACAACCTTCATTTATCAAATGTGGAAATCAAATGGATTGGCCAGAGAGGATTGAGATGTCACCAATTGATACCATTGGTGAAAACCTTTTTGCATCTGCCAAACCCTGACCTCTTAATAGTGCACTGTGGAGGAAATGACTTGTGCACTATGACTGGGGTTGGTCTGGAAATGCTTTTAAAGGACACCTTTGATCAATTGATGACACTTTTTCCACAAACTGCCTTGGTATATTCTAATATATGCCAAAGACAGAAATGGAACTGGTCCAACCAATTTTGTCCACAATTTGAGAAAGCACGGAAACATGTGAATAAATCTGTTTCTGCTTACATGAGAGACTATGGAATGGGTTCAATATACAACAATAACTTGCGTTACAACATGCAAGACATCTACAGGGGAGATGGTGTGCACTTCTCAGATGAGGGGAATAGAATATTCCTCCTGAATTTAAGACTGTGCATTGGAACCTACTTGTAGGTACTTAAATCAGCCAAAGAACCCAAAAGCTCTTTTCAGGGCTACCCTACCTCTGATCACTCATAATGATTTTCTTTTTCTAACTTTTTTCACTATTTTTCACCAAAGTACGCTCCCCGGTACGCTTCCCGGTGCGCGTACTGGGCGCTCCCCCCGCGAAAAAAAAATAAAAAAAAATTGGGGCCTATATGAGCCTCCCAAGCCCCCCTCAGAAAACCTAGGGGGTCAGGGGCTGTCTACCGTGCCCCTTCTACCCATTCCCAACGTTCTTTGTCCTCCATCTTGTGTCTCGATTGTACCGAAACACAAAATGGCGGACTCCCGTAACGCTGCCGGTGCGCGTACCGGGGCACGCACCGGTAAGCGCTCCCTAAAAAAAGGTGGGAAAGTAATTTACAGAAAAACCACTGGAGACACTTACACCAAATATAGAATAGGCCCTACTACATAGCAGTCCCTACCACTTACCCAAATTTGGTGGTATTCCATTGAGCCATTTGGGCTGCAGCCCTGTCTAAATATCCTGAGGTAAATTACATGACAAAAACACATATGAAACTGTTTGAATTTTCAACCAATTAAAATGTTACTTACATTTTGTACTTTTATGTGCTAACATTTGATTGGTTAAGTACATGAATATATATGAAAAATGAGAGGGAAACACAGCCATTTTGACTAACACTACCTAAGGTACATTTGGAAAGAATTTTGAAAGAAAACTTCAACTACTTTAAAATAGGTAAGTTGTTAATTTGAAAGGAGAACTATGTTATGCACTTTAAATTAATTTAGGAAAACGTTTTCAGATAGTTATATACAGTCCCTCTGTAATAGTTATAGATTGAGATAGGCTTCTCTGTTATAGTTATGGATTGAGTTAGGCTTCTCTGATATAATTATGAATTTACTTAGGCTTCATCACATGCACTTTTTAATAATTCTACTTCCTGCCTGAAACCATACACTGCCCAAAGATAACTTCACTGTTAAAAACTCAAAAGTACCTGTCTGAACTTAAACCCAACAGTGCCCAAACTCTACTGATTTAGTTATTTTTTATGCAATTTACAGCAAGAAAATGGAAGGAAAACAAGACAAAATTAACATTTCTTTCGAAGTTGTTGTTGAAAACAATCCTGAGGAAGATATGGATGACTTGGACTTTATGGATCAGTCTCTGGACCAACAATTACTTGACAGTGTTGAAACAATAGAATCATTGAATCAAAATGAGGACATTCCAGATGATCTAATGTTAGAAGTTCTTTTAAATTTTGAAAAATCACAACAATAAATTTATATTTAATAATTAAAAATTGTTTGAGACATTATTCATTTTTATATGTAATTCATGAAGTAGTACCAAAATGATTATAATATAAAGTGAGACTTATAGTATACTGTGCAACTTTTTTGTGTTACATTAGTAAGTTTGCTCATAGTTACTTCCTTTCTCCCACTATATTATCTCCAATGTGTATTTAACATCTCTTCATCATCTCCTGCCTCCGTGTTGTTTCTGCTTTCCTGACAGACAATGCTATGAATTCCATATACCACAATAACTTCTGTGACAACATGCAAGATATCTACAAAGGAGACGGTGTATATTAAATTTTAGACTCTGCATTGGTACCTACATGTTGGTACTTAATAAAAAAAAAAAAAACAACAAAAAGAACAATTAATTAACATACAATTTTTGAAAAGTCTGTCATTCTTTTTTCCCCATGGTAGGCTCCCCGGTACGCTCCCCAGTCCGCTCCCCGGTGCGCGTACCGGGCGCTCCCCCCGCGCAAAACGAAAAACAAATTTTTTTTTGCCCCGCGGGGCCCTTTTATAGCCCCCACATCAAACCTAGGGGTCCAGGGGGGGTCTATCCCTGCCCCCTTATGGTCATTTCCCCCTTTGTTTTGGCCACCTCTTGTGTCTCGATCCTACCGAGATACAAGATGGCGGCCGCTCCGGACTGTTTCTAATGTTTACAGACACCCGAGAGCCAATCAGCTTTCCATGCGCAAGTTGCGTGGCGCGCCCGGTGCGCTCCCCGGTGCACGTACCGGGGCGCTGCCATAGATATATATATTTTTTTGAACCTAAATTACTCAAAATCCACTGGAGCACATATCTTGAGACATAGCAAAGGCACATCGGGCTACCAGTCCCTACAATTTTGCCAAGTTTGGTGGAAATCCATTCTGCCGTTCGGGTTAAAAGTGAGTTTGACCGCCCTATGGAAATTAACATGGGGAAAACATGTTTTGGGACCCCCCTTTTATCTCGGACCCCGCTTGACGAATCCCCCCCAAACTTTCAGGGAAGGACCGGAGATCGACGAGGCAAATTTGAGGACATTTTCAGGCAGATTCGTCAACCGGCGCCAAAGTAATTCCAAATAGAATTTTGAGATTTTGCATTGAAAAAAATCCTAACTATAACTACCGACTGGCGACTGCCAGTAGGTAATATATACATATATATATATATATATATATATATATATATATATATATATATATATATATATATATATATATATATATATATATATATAACAAACGTAGACTTGAATAAAAAAACTGAATAAACAAGGACAATGCATTTGATAAATTCTTGGATCATCCAACTCAGTACATTATAGGTTGGTTTCTGATTTAAGAAAAGTGAATACGTGCAAACATTACTTCAGCAAGACAAAACTTCAGACTTATGTGCCAGCCGTTTAAAAATCAGGTAATGTGGAGGGTACGTGATCTCGTAACCCACATCCAACTCAGGCACTTGGCTACAGCTATTTAAATGCCCATGAAGGTGTCATTACGCATTATTCTCAGTGCGATGCTACATGTTCTAACACCCATAGACCTACAAATTGAGATAGCCACGCTTTGCGCTGTTCGGTGTAGGCTGGGCACACAAATAGGACGTTGGCATTGGACTCTTCAGACGTCTCACAGAAAGGGCATTTGCTATCGCCCAGGCTTGTCCATTTTGCAGTATAAGTTCTCAAGGGCAATGCCCCCACTCTAAATTGGAAGTACAACTTCCGGTCAAGGGGTTTAGATATGAAATCCTAGATATCTCCAGGTTAGGCAGTGGTTTGATTGTTAAATTAATCCCAGTTAGGGATGAACTGTTGCAAGTGCTGTAACTACTGTTTATCACCAAATCCCTGTATCTCTCTTTTAAACTCTCTATTGAAGGATATGGGGTGTTCTTTGGGTTTTCCGATAAGTTTATCATATCCATGTTTGTTAAAGATGCTCGTACTTCACATAGTCGACTGATCTTGTGGAAGGAATCCGCTTTGATTATATCCCTAAGGCCTTCAGCATATGGTAACAGTTCTGGTGTACTCCAGATTCTGCACCAATACAGAATGGGACACAGCCTGGCAAAGTTAACCAGAGCTTTACGGCCAAGGTCAAGCAGCAATGGTAATACCGAGGTGCTTTCTGGGAGAGCGGTGAGCGGTACCGCTCTCCCACAAATCACCCCGGCAGAAATCGTTTTTCAGCAATAGAAATTCTCAAAACCCGAACGTTCTGCCCCATATAACACTCATCTCACCACTTTCATATTGTATATTTGTAAGACAGGGCTAACTGGCTTGGTCAGGGAAGTATTGAACTCATTTTGTAGAATTCCTGACAGCTGTCGATGCTTCAGGGTAGCAGTGTCTATCTGGCAACCCCATCGCATGTCTTTTTGCATGGTCACCCCGAAATATGTGAAGGCGCTAACTTGTACCAGTGGTCGACTGTCTAGAAGTTTACCTCCTTTAAATGCTCTATGTGGATTAAACGCCATGAACTTGGTTTCAGTTAGGTAAATTTCTAAGCCCCAAAGGGTACATAACTTTTCAAAAAGATGTAACGCTCGTTGTAGACCACTCAGGATTTTGGAAATAATTAACATATCATCGGCAAACATCAAAATGGGGATCTTGATACCTACAAGAGCCGGAGCATAGGTAGGGATGGATGTTAAATGCTTTGCAAGGACACAGCCTTGACGCACTCCCTTTACAACAGGGAAGGGTATGGTGACATTTCCCTGCATTCCTCAATGCATTTGGGAAAATTTGTCCTCCTGGAGGCGAGCTATGAGGGAGAGCAGTTCAGGCGGCATTCCCAACTCCTGGAGCACAGCCCAAAGCTTGCTCCGAGAGACCAGATCAAAGGATGACTTGAGGTCAACAAAGGCAGCATACATGCTGCCCTTGCCTAAGACCACAGTCCGCAAGTGTATTAATCTGAACCGAAATACCTGGTCAATCGTGCTACATGATCTCGAAAGCCCACCTGTAGGGGAGTGGGAATATCCTGGACCTTGATCCATTCTTGAACCTTTCCTAACACATGATTAGCCCTAAAATGGTGTCTCAGGCCTCCCACCGCAGTGCCTGGGTGCAGTCTGTGAACTGCCAAGTCCTCCTGGTCAGTGTCCCCACTGGCCCGGCCTAACCCTTCCCTTGCTGTACACATTGGCCACCCCTATGGAAGGGAGAGAGTTCAGAACTCGTTTTTCTGAACATAAATCCTCTATCAGGAATTCACGACCAGGGGCACCTTTGGTAGCTCATTGGC
Source organism: Lissotriton vulgaris (assembly GCF_964263255.1). Lineage (NCBI taxonomy): Eukaryota > Metazoa > Chordata > Amphibia > Caudata > Salamandridae > Lissotriton > Lissotriton vulgaris. The sequence continues at coordinate 1,907,717,444 of NC_141685.1, read as the reverse complement.
AACAAATGAAACACTCTTTAGATGACCTTAAGTGGCTCATCTTGGAACACATCAAATGCCCCCTTTATGGAAATGTTGATGCTTTGAGAGTCAAAAGGGAGGTGTTCTGGATGTTCACCCTTAATACAGCCAACACAGGTTTGAATGAACACCTGCCCTGGGAAAACGCGATTATTTAAGAGAATATCCCCTGCAGTACCTCTTTCAGTGCCTGCTTTCACTCTGATTATGTTTGTTAGTACGTATTTTGGCTTGTTATCCATTTTCATTCGTTTATTTCACTTTACCTTATTACGTCATTATCCCCCTTTTTTTCCGGAAATGTTCCCTATGGAGGACCCCCTTCGTTGTTCATTTTCGTGAGCGCGCTGTCCATTGGACGTAAGGAGCACTACTTCTGCATTTCTCATAGTTAACACACCTGCTATTAATTTCACGACTCTTTCAGGCGCCTCATACCATTACTCCGTCGCATTTGATGAGGTTAGCGCGTTAGCCTTTCTGCACACTACCTTACCCAGGTGTTTTGCATTAACCATCAACCGAATTGTATTTATACCATTGGAACCCCCTCCGTTCCATTTCTGTTCTGACCATGGACAAACGCTGAGGCCGCCAGCTGCGATATCTATGTACCCCGGGTGCTCGCTGACAGAACAGGTGCCGGAGTTGCTTTTTGACCATTTCCATGCTTTTCCTTAGACCTAGTCCGAATTTATTATGTGAACCTATTCTAATTCCTGTATTGCCCTCCTTGTCGTCCCGTAGGACAGTGCATACGTTGAGGAACTGCGGACGAAACATTATTTTTATCCATAACGTGTTTCCTGTCTTACGCGATCAGGTATTAGAGCATTTTCTACATATTGCGATCATCTACAGCTCATGTTTTAATATCCTCAGACCATACACGTTGTTTCATTTTTGCTCACATGTCTATTTTCAGTGACCGTAGACATGGGTAGTAACTTATCTGTCATTGTCCATCTTTAACTACCGCATTCCAATCATTTCCGCAATTACCACTTGTCCCTTTTAGCTTATATAAGTCGGGAGCTTTGTATTCATTTTTTGCCCCTAGTTAAAATCCTGGTGTACGATTTCAGATACGAATAACTATCGGAATTTGTCCCTTGTGTGTTACCAGCCATTTTACGGGACCATTGGGATAATATATTGTTCTTCCGTTTCATTTTTAGGAGACAATTTCATTTACGTTATCAGACGGCTCCCCCTACTGACTACACTTATCAGACGGTTGGACCTTATTTTCTTTATCCACATCTTCATTCATGACAGGTACTATAACAGTCCAAGCCACGATCGGGTCCTTCATTTAGAACCTACACCTGGTTAATATGTATGGAATGTGATGACCAGTTGGATTTATTTTAGTATCTTCATTCCCTCCAATTTCTGTATTTTCTTTGTGAATCCCATTAGAAACCTTTTTTGGGGATTTTCAATCGGCAATGTGTTTCTCTTTCAGATTCTAGAAACAGAATACTGGGACTTTTTCAGTTCATCACATCCATTGTTTTGATCAGGAGAACACTGGGACAGTATTGGAATCTACTTATGATATTCCGCATAGGTACTTCATCTTTATTTCCGTTATTTGTAGGTCCCACAATAGTCCTGAGAGTTGCTCCCTCTTTGAACTTAGTCCCTTACATGTGGGACGCGCAGTTCTCTAACAGCAGCATTTACTCAGCTTTAACTGTTTGTATATATTTTCTTTTCTCCAACAGCTTATAGCCACTTTGTTGACAGCCTGCCATCATCTGTACATACTCTCCGGAACAATTTCTTCACCATTAGTGACTCCTAAATCTTGGTCAGTTTCAATGGACCCAGAGGTGTGTATAGACCACCGTTATTAAACATAGGTGTATCTTTAGATTTATCATAGTCTCATGAACTGTTACTAAGGGACCCTCCATTCCCTCCTTTCCTTCCTTTCGGATTGTCCATCTTCTTTTCCATCTCCGCCCTTTACACCAGGTTGAATGATTATAAAACTTATGCTGATATTGTGTTTCTTGTATAATGCCTTGTTTCTCTGTTGTGACCTGGAATTATAGCTTTTATATTCATCTATATTTCTTTCACCCACAGATATGCTCTGTCAGCCCAACATTTAAATTGTGAACTGATTTTCACATCTACGGTGTGCTATTAAATTTGGATCGCTCCAGACCACATAGATTTATGGATTAAATATATGCGCCCTGATGAAGGATTCTCTTGAACAACTTTTAGTTTCCGAAACGCGAGTCGGCGCTTTTTCTCCCACTGTATGCTGTCTTTGATGCTTTGTTGAATGAGAATACTTGGTTTGTTTGATAGAGAGAGTGTGCATGATTGATTGAATGAATGAACGGTATGTCATGTTTTTATTGTCATATTTGCACTTGGGCTGATTTTTCCTCATGATTCCATAATCCAATGTTATTTTACATTAGAAACTGACTTTTTGATTGGCATTGGCATCAAGGCTTGCCAGAGTAATCCACAAAATAGTCAGTAGCTCTCAACATGGTTTTATACCGGGGAGAGGGACCACTCACCATATACGTAAAGTAATAACTTTATTTGATGTTACATCAATCACAGGAGACCCGATGGCAGTTACTTGATGCAGAAAAAGCATTTGATCGGGTCTCCTGGGGCTATCTTTGGTATGCTTTAGAAAGAACAGGCATTAAACAAGGATATATTAAAGCATTACAGACTCTATATTTAAATCCGGTAGCAACTCTACGTGTGAATGGTGCGAATACGGGTCAATTTCGAATAAAAAGAGGTACTAGACAGGGGTGCCCTTGCTCACCGCTATTGTTTGCTATATACATGGATCCATTAATCCGTAGAATAGAGGCATCTGGGATGTTTATACCCCTAACAACACTCATCGGGCATTGTAAAATCTTAGCCTATGCAGATGATATTGCTGTAATCACTCCAAATCCTACTGAATCCATAGAATATCTGGAAACTGAGGCGATGAAATTTGGAAAGATATCGGGGTATAAATTAAATATATCCAAAACGCAGATAATAAAAAACTCTTTTACTCCCTGTATAGATAATCGAGTGACGCAGGAAGGCACATATTTAGGGGTTATTATCTTGGCAGATTTGGACGTATTAGTAGAAAAGAATATTATCCCTTTAATTAAGAAAGTAGAAAAAGATCTGGACAGGTGGGACAACTTGCATATGTCAATTGTGGGGCGGACAAATGTAATAAATATGCTGGTTCTCCCCAAATTTTTATATTTATTCAGAGCAATACCTTTGTTATTTGAAGTCAAAATATTTAAAAAACTAGAGTGCATAATTAATAGATTTATTTGGACAAAGGGGAAAACGAGAAGAGCCCTTAGATTTATGACACTCCCGAGAGAGAGGGGAGGCTGGGGAGTACCAGAATTAAAACTTTATTATTGGGCAGCTGCTCTCCAAAATATGATTGGCATGCTGGGAGGGGCAGAATCAGAAGGTTGGAGTAAATTTGGAACACTGGCAATTTATGGACTAACTTTGGGAATGGAAGTGCAGAATGTGTTGTTGAAATTTACAGAGGCTAGTTACTACAAGAGGACAAAGTTTAAGACGCTCATAGCAGCATATACAATTTGGAAAAGTTTTTCTAAAAGAATAGGTTTGGGGAAATATAATGTGTATACCAGACTCTCACATAACCCAAATCTTCCACAAGATATTTTCTCGGGTCCCACATTTATTGAGTGGGAAAACAAGGGAATTAGAACCATAGGGGATGTAATGGGGGATCAGGGGATTTTTCAATTCTCAGAATTACAGGCTAGATTTAAGTTAGATACCAGGCAATTCTTTAAATACCTACAAATTAGGAGTTTCCTTTTGAATAAAAAGGGAGGTGTTTTGGGTTTTAGGCGCGATCCAATTATGGAAGTAGTTCAAAGAGGGGAAGATTGCACTATTAAGAGGTTCTATGCTGAATTGATAAAATCAAAACAGGATGATTACGAAAAATGGAACGAAAAATGGAATGATAATCTTAATATAAGCGGGGAAAGTTTTGGTATCTCTCTAGAAAAGGGATACTCTTTGTTATGCTCAGCACCCTTGCAGGCGCAACATTATAAAACGTTGTATCATTTATACTATACCCCTGCAAAAATAGCACAATGGGGAGGCACCGTGGGTATTAAGTGTTATAGGTGTGGAAGTTTTGATGCTGATCTAAAACATGTATTTGCAACGTGTCCTCATCTAGATTCACTAAAAAAAGATATTGAAGGTTTCATAAATAATATTTTAGGAACCGAAATTGTGTTAACTCCCGGAACTATATTATTAGGAGTAAATCTGGAGGACGAACAATTATCTAGCGGGAGGGAATTTTTATTTGTAGCATTATCTGTTATGAGATTATGCATAGCCTCGGCATGGATTGACCCTATACCACCTACTTTCCATAAATGGTTGGCCAAATTAATAACAACATGTAACGTGGAGAAAGAGATCTATGCACAGAAAGGAAAAAGGGGAAGGAAGCTGGGTAAGCTAATATGGGATCTATTACGCGATGGAAGGAGGGTGCAATAGAATAAAACCTAGATGTGAGTAAAATCCGGCTGATTTAGGACAACATATAAGGTACTAATTGCTATGTTGGTAACATTGTGAGAGATATAAGTGACTTTATGGAAACATTATAGAATGGAAACTTTGCTTGATTATTTTTATGTTGTAGAACTTGGATTGATATTTTTGATCAAATTTCTTTATTTCTTTGCTCTAACTGGATGTAGCTCCTTTTATTATTTTTTTTGTTGCTTTATCTGCTTTTTCTCTCAATGTGATGTATTTTGTTAGTAACATTGCCGTGCCCTGTATGTAATAGTAAAATCTTTCAATAAAAAGACTTTAAAAAAAAACGAAACTGACTTTTTTCAATGCTGAACTAAATGATTTTATCAAATATGATCAATTGAAAATAAATTTTCTAAAATAACTTAGCTGTTCTGTGGGTGTTTTTGGTAGATTTCCATTCATTTGATTCTTTATTCCTTGGGGAAGCTCCCTTTCATGTTCATTTAAGTATCTCTTCCCTGGTGGATTGCTCCCCGTGCCTATGGTCTTAGGTTTTCAGGGTCCCTCTGCTGTATTTTTGCACCCCTATGGAAGGCCCAAGGTACCCACTTGGGCAGGGTGCAGTGTATGTGAAAGGTAGGGCATGTACTTGTGCAGGTGACATGCTCTGGTACTGAATTACAGTCATTTTCATTTTTCACTATTGTAAGGCTTTCTTGCCCAATAGGCTATCATGGGGGATGCTGGCTACAGTGGCTACCAGCATATCTTCCCATAGAAGCAAGATAGGACATAAAAGTCTGGTATCCCTGAACTCAGAATTTAATAACACATCTTTTAGGAAAGTTTTTTTTTAAATCCTGTTTTTGAGAACAGCACTTTTAGAAAGTTGCTGTTCTCTTGTCTGACCCTTCTGTGTGCCTTGGCCGGTTTGTGAATTGGCTGTCTGGTTTGAGGGTGACGGGGGCTAGGAGCCCCTAGGAGGCTGGCTGGGTCAGCCACAGGCTGAATGACTGCGTCTGTATCTTGAGTGGTGGGAGGGGATAGCACCTGGGCCTGAATAGAGCTGTGCCTGCCTTTCACAATGCTGGATCCACCTCCTGATGGGCGGCTGACGACCCTGCCCCTCTCCCTGAAAGGAAAGGAGAGGCCAAGAAAAAAAGTGCTTAAGGAACACCCAGAACTGGTTCAGACCGGGCTCATAGCCCTCCTGCACAAAGGGATCAAAGACTTTTAGGGGTATAAGTACAGAACCCCTGACTACAGAAAATTAGATCATCCTGGAATCAAGAAGGAACCTCTGCCGAGGAGAAAGCTGAAACTGAAGAAGGAAGACTGCCCTGCTGTTGCTCTGCTGGACTGACCTGCTGTTGCTTTGCTGCCAAGGAGAGGGGAAGGACTTTGCTTTTGGTGTTGTGTCCCCTTGCTTGAAGGAATCTCCTAGGGCCTGAGAAGAGCTGGCTCCCTGTTAAGAAGTCCCAGGAACAAAAGGACTTCACCCCCAGCTTCCCTGAACTCTGCAAAGAGAGTTCTGTCCTTGCTAGAGTGCTTGGGCCAGCTGTGGTGCCTCTGGAAGTTGTACCTGTGTTGGGAAGCTGGAAACTAAGCTTTTAAAAACTTTCTGTAAGTTTTGTCGCATCGCTCGTTTGCGGAACGCATCCTCGACAGTGCAAGGAAATTCCCGCCGCTACGAAGGCCAAGATCGTCACAGCGCCTGTTGCCATTGCCAGAGTCATCGCATCCTTCGTTTGCGGGACGCACCAGACCGGTGCGGGAAGATAACCATTCCTGCGAGTGTCGTCGCAGAGTCTGTCAACGCTGTGTGAGATCGTCGCACCGTTTGCTTGCGGACCGCATCACGTCGTTGCGAGTGTCGTCGCAGAGCCATCGCATCGAGGAGCTGCAAGAGGAAGATCACTGCTGGTCCGCGCATCGTCACCCCGGAGATTGTTGCAACTCCAAAGATCATCGCATCGTGCCTTTGCAAGCTTCTTTCACTACGGAACCTCCGCACCGGAATCCACACGAGGTATCACCTCCCTCCCCATACAGACCAGAGTCACCACATCACACCCGCTACATCCAGCGGTCTGTCGCATCGCCTCCCCAAGGTCTCAGGAGTGACGCATCGCTTGTTTTCCACCGCTTCTGTTTTGGAACTTTGTCGCATTTAAAGGTACTGTTGCCTAAACGTGACACAACTGTGAACTTTTCACACCATTGTGGATTATTTTATCTTAACTTTAAGAACTCTTTTGCAACCATATTCTTGAACTGTGTATGTGGATTATTGTCGTTTTGGTCTTGTGTCATTTAGATTAAATACCTTTATTTTTCTAAACTGTTGTGGAGTCTGTTTGTGGTGTTTTCACTGTGTTACTGTGAGTGTTGGTACAAATACTTTACACATTGCCTTCGATAAGCCTTGCCTGCTCCTACCAAGCTACCCAGGGGGTGAGCAGAGGTTATCTAAGAGTGTTTCCTCCTTACCCTGACTAGAAGCAAGGGTCCCTATTTGGACAGTGGTACCTACCTCTTCCAACTAGAGACCCCCAGTTCGAACAGTGGGGCAAATGGCAACTTAGCAGATTCTGGTTTCACACTGGTCATGGAGAAAGATATCGACTGGGAGGCCATCTATCCCCGGCGATTTGCCCTCCACAATTGCACAAAGAGCTGCATTAATGTCAGCTACAGTGAAAGGCTTACCAAGATAATAAATGTGAGGGAATGTTGGAGCACTAGCCTCTGCAGGGTCAACTGCATATTGTGATTCAAAATGGCTAACACATTGGTCTTTTGCTATGTGGTTCTGTGGCTGAGGTCAAGATCCGTCCCTGCCACATTTCACCAATGTCCAAAACCTACGGGCGTTATTATTAGCTCATGCCATTCTGAGGTCCCGCCACCTACTTTCAACCCATTCCTTTTTTTTATTTTTATTCTTTTTATTATGAAAAAAGGAACAAACAAAAGGATTTGCATTAGGTGATCAACGTATGACATTATTGCAGGGTTTAAATTGTCATTTGTACAAAATCATGAATTACAATATACATACATTTTGGGATCACGGGGAGTCCTGTGTTTCAACTTCTCTTTGTCTCGACGGGGGTGTACACAGGTCGCCACAATGGCTATACCAGGCCCCCCAGATCTTCCCCCACTTCTCCGGTCAGCCCCTTGTCAAAAACACTGCCCTTTCCCTAAATATACACCAGTCTAGATCCTGGGACCACTTGGTATGCTGGGGCGATTGGCTGGCTCCCCAAAATTGAGCGATGTTACGCTTTGCCGCCATACATGCCAAAGTCAACCACTGCTCAGAAGAAACACACCATAGAGGAGCAACCCTGGACGCAATCATTGCTGAGAACAATGCAATCTCCATTGACTACATCTTTCCTGTTGACTAGTCTGACCACCACATCATTCTCTTCCACATCAACCAAATGGTCCAAACTCAACCCCCTACTCAGGTCCCCCCAAATGGGTCAGGAACACAGCTCAGATCCCTCGGTCTGACCTAGAAAAACGAATTAGCTCGCTCCTCCCCCACGCGACTGAACACCTCTCAACTACCAAACTCACCTCCCTCTACAACGTCAATTTGACGCTCACCCTGGACCACCTAGCTCCCCTGAAACAAAATAAAACAAAAAAACAAAAAAAACAAGACCATCCCTTCTAGATCATGGTGCTCCACTGACATTAATGAACAAAGAAGGCAGCTCAGAGCCTCAGAAAGAACCTGGAGGAACAATCCCTCTATCCTCCATCGCAACCAACTTAATGAAGCCCGCCGGAACTACAAAAAGCATATTAAGATCAAAAAGTCAGCTTTCTTCTGTTACGTGCTAAACACCGCAAAAAAACGTCCCAAAAAACTCTTCAATATCATCAGGAATCAAACATCCAAGCCTCCAACTTTCTCAATACTGGCATCCAAAGAACAATGCCATAACATCGCCATCTTCTTCAATGACAAAATTGACAAGATCAACCTCTCACTTGGCGCAAATCCCCCCCTGCCATTGAGAGCAAGGCACGCGAAACTAAGGTTGCTGCCGCCGTGAACGCTCCAAATCGATCGTCCTCCTTCATCCCTATTCAGGAAGCGGAAATAGTCAATCTAATCTCCACAGCTAACCGGAATACTTAGCCGCTAAACTCCAAAGAGCCAGCCAGTCCAGGAACCTCAGGAGGTCCAACACTCTACTGCTCATCCCCCTGAAAACTCGCAAGCAGAATACCGCAGCCAAGTCTTTCGCTGGTAACGCTCCTAAAATCTGGAACTCCATCCCCCCACATCAGAACGATCCCCTCATTCCCTATATAAGAACCTGCTCAAAGCCCTCTTCCTAGACCGCTCCCGAGCGAAATGATAAGCTACAAGGTTGCAACTGTCACAGCTCTCCAGCTCTCCATATTCTTCTGACGGTGAACTTTGAATTGGACCCAGAAAACCTCTCGCCCTCTGACCTGGCTATGTATAGAATCGAATTAGACGCGCGTCCAGAAGGATCGTCACTCTACCCGCCCCTCGCCTGCCCGCACTCCTATCTGAACTATACGCGGCTCAATCCTCCATGGACTATCATAATATCTGTGCCGCATAATTGCATCTGACTGTACATGTTGTAAAGTGCTCTGATACCCTCAAGTCCAGCTAGCACTATATAAAACCTTGAAAATAAAATAAAAATTAAGAAAATAAAATCCGTGGGTCCCCACACATTCAATATACATCTCCAGGCCTCTGGTCGCATCTCCTCCCCCAGCACTTCTTCGATCACATTGTGTATATTCCTCCAATAATTTGGTATCTCTTCACAGTGCCATAGGGTATGCATGAAATTGCCCAGTTCTCCGCAACCTCTCCTACAGTCTCCGCTCACTGCTCGCCCCATGTGCACCATTCTCGGCCCTGTGATATATGATCTATGCAAGAAGCCTCATTTGAATCGCAACCACTTTGGGAGAGGAAACAGCCTCTACCCAATCTTCATCATCGAAGTCTAATCCATCCGCTCCCCACGCTGTTCCAACGCTTCCATATTATTTACAAGCTTCCTATATATTAGGGAGATGGTTTTTTCGGGTATGTGGCCGTCAAGCACTTGGTCCTCAAGGGGAGAAGACTCCGCAAGCTCCATGTCCCTAGGTATGCGGGAAAGAAGGGCGTGTCTAATCTGTCAATATCAGAAGTGTTCCTTGTCATTCAGACTTTACTGTTTTTGGAGGGCCTCAAAAGTCCGTATACCGCCCTTCCCCCACACATCTTTAATCTGACTTATGCCAATTAGGTCCCACTTATCTAACCCTTTAGACTTCCACAAGCTTCCGAGTCTCTCTGAGCTAAACAGGGGGGGTGGCCATTGTCAGTCTCCCCTCCCATCCCAAACTCCTAGTAGCCGCATGCCAGACATGTACAGCATGTGCCATTGGGCCCACCAACATGAATCTTCCGGGCTTGGCATACAAGGCTTTAATGATATCTCCACCTGGTGCCTGCCCACGGTCCATAGCATAGCCTGGGTCTCCGGGAGGGGTGTAAATCATCTGGCTCACCGCCGCAAAATGCGAGGCATAATAATATTTCTTCAAGCCTGGGAGACCAATGCCCCCATCGTACCACGGGAGAGTCAGCTTGATCAAAGCAATGCGGGGCCTGCTATCCCAGAGGAGCTGCCGCTGGAGCGCCTCGATCTCCCTGAAATAAGTAACAGGCACTGGATCCATTGTGTTTTGAAGCACGTATAGGAACCGGGGCAGGACCATCATCTTAAACAACACTGCCCTCCCCAGTAATGACAATGGGAGAGCCCTCCAACGTTCCACATCTTTTTTGAACCGACCCAGGAGGGGTTGTAAGTTATTAGCATAGCTCACCTTTGGGTCTAGTGTTATATATGCCAAGGTATTTAAATCCGACTAGCTCGATCTTTATAGGGCATGACTGTGGGACCACAGGCGGCTCACCCGATATAACGAACAATACAGACTTTGTTGAGTTGATAGCAAACCCAGAGTGTCTTCCAAATATGGCCAGGACATCTAAGAAATTACTCAGGGACGCCCTGCGGTTAGTGAGGTATAGCGGGATATCGTCCACGTAAAGTGAGATTTTATCCTCCCACTCTGATGTCCACGGCAGGCCCCGTATCGACCAGTCCCACCGGACCCAGGCCGCCAAAGGCTCCAACACCAGTGCAAGAGAAGTGGGGACAATGGACATCCCTGTCTCATGCCCCTCCCGAGGTTAAAATCAGCTGATTTACAATTATTTACAATCACTCTGGCCAAAGGAGTGGCATACAACAATCAAACCCACCCGACAAACTCCGAGCCGAAGCCCATCTTAGTCAAAACCGCAAAAAGGTAAATCCATTCGACCCTATCAAATGCCATAGTGGCGTCCAAGGTCACCAAAACCGCCAGCTCCAATATCTTTCGGGAGCCACCCAGAATCCCGTGGAGTCTCCGTAAGTTCAGGGCTGTACCACGACGCAGCATGAAGCCAGACTGATCGGGGTGTATCAGGGTTGTGATGACTTTGACCAACCTAGTAGCGAGTAGTTTCGCCAATATCTTGGGCTCCGCATTGAGAAGCGTGATGGGTCGATAAGAGAAAGGGGATGTCCGAGTCTTGCCTGCCTTATGAATAACTACAATATTCGCCACCCGCTGGTTGTCCCAACTCTCTACTTTCTAGAAACATGGCTCGGATATGTGGGGCAATTTTATGGGCGTTCAATTTGTATAGCTCAATAGGCACCCCATTAGGACCTGTTGCCTTCCCAGATTTTATGTTTCTAATTGCTTGCGCGACTTCATCATCCGTAATGGAGGAGTCTAAATATTTCCTATCATCCTCTGAGAGGTTTGGCATGTCTATATCTCTGAACATTTCCCCATTTTCGGTCTCGGTAAAACCATTTGCTGAGGTATATATGTCTTTATAATACTCAGAAAAGGCATCTGCCACTGCCTACGGATCCGTAATTCTATCGGGTCCCGACCCCTCTAGTTCAGGCACCAAGCGAGAGGCCTGCTCTCCATGTTCTAACTAGGCGATTAACTTACCAGCTCTATCTCCATGTTCGTATACTCGACTTTGTACGTCGTTGTTTTAAGAGACTGCCCTCTCCCTGGAGAGGCCCTTGTACTCATCTTGTTTCAATTTCACCATATGCAGGTCTCCCTGAGCAGCAGTCTCAGCCATTCTTTTCTCAAGACCCAGAACTTCTGCCTCCACCCTGGTTACCTCTGCCTGGTGTTTCTTCTTTTTGCCTGCAATTAAGGAGAGGACCTCACCCCGCATCACTACCTTATATGCCTCCCACAGTGAGCGTGCTGAGTCAACGGTACCCACATTCTCCTGAAAATAGTGCTCGGAAATGTGTATCTCTCTTTTTGTGACTGAATCTTTCAAGTACCATGCATTAATTGGAGCTACTCTGCCAACCGTTGGTTGCCCGACTTCAACCTGGAGCCACATCGGGAATGATCTGAAATGCCCCTCCCCAGATATCTTACTTCTCTAATTGTGCCCGCCATAGTCGCAGGTATCAATATGTAGTCTAATCTGGACATGGTATTGTGCGCAGTGGACACATGTGTGAAGTGTCTCTGAGTCAGGTTACGCACCCTCCAGCTGTCAACCAACCCCAGCGAATCGAGGAAGTCAGGCAGCCATCTCTGTGATGGTGTAAGGAGTCGTGCTGGGAGTCTATCAACTCGCCCATCGAGTACTGCGTTGAAATCTCCCCACAGCACCAGGAGTCCCAGGGGCAGGGTTAGAAAGACGGCACTCAAATCTTTAAAAGTCTCTGATTGAAGGCCTGGTGGTACATATATGGACAAGAAGGTAACCGTCCTACCTCCCAACTGCCCCGAGACACCCACATATCTGCCCCTCTGGTCTGACCATGTAGCCTGCAATGCAAACAGAAAGGAGGTTTTAATGAGGATACCGACTCCCCTAGACCCGGATGTGAACCCAGCATGCGCCGACAATTTATACCCCCCTTTATGGAGGGCCATGCACCGATTCCCAACTAGATGTGTTTCCCGTAATAGTGCAACTTCCGGAGAGTGTCGTTTGATTAGCTGATGCACCATCCCTCTCTTAATCTTGTCACCCAGACCATTACCATTCCAACTCAATACTCTGATCCCCGATCCCTGATTAGTACAAGACATCTACCCTACACCGCTAGTATTGAATTGCAAGACTGTCACCTGATGCAAAAGAAAACAAGTCGCGAATACTTGTGTGCATACTGAAAACTTAAACACAAAACAACCCTCAACTCTCGACCCCCCACCCTGCACCCCTTCATGTAGCTTACGCTCATCCCCAAGTAGCAGTGTGCCTGTCACCCCCAATCTAATCTATAGCTAACTAAAAGTAGAAAATGGAGGAGGGCCCTCGTACAAGCCCTTCACCCTCCTCCTCTCCTGCCCCCCATTGTAGCCCCTGTATATATCAATCCACTAAGATATCTGCCGAACTCAACAGGTCAGGGGATCCATTACTTGCCCACCCCCACTCCCGGAACAATTAACTATCATGTAAGCCCATGTAGCCACTATTTTCACCAAAGTTATTGTTCGTCTGCCTCTCCTCGGTCTTGGCCCTCCGGGTCCGGCATGTGGGTACTTTCCAACCAATCTGTCGCCAACTCAGGTTTGTCAAAAAACCAGGCTTTCCCATTGAGTTCCATACGGAGGCAGGCCGGAAACATCATGGCTTATTTTATTCCTTTGTCTCTCAGTTTCTTCTTCACCGACAAGAAGCCCTGGCGTTGCTTTTGTACCGTTTGGGTGAAATTCGGGAAGAAAGAGAGAGAGAGTCGCATTTTCAAATCTCAACGGAGCCCCAGTTCGAGCCGCCTGGAGGATCGAATCTCTGTCCCGAAAGTTTAGAACCCTCACGATCATAGGACGGGGGGTGCCCCTGGTCTGGGTCTACCCTTCGGAACTCTGTGAGCACGCTCAAGCATAAAGAAATTACTAAGCCCTTTAGGTTTTAGGTGGTTAAGAATGAGATTTTCAACAAACAGGTCCGGCGTTTGGCCTTCTGATTTTTCTGGCACCCCCAGTATTCGAACATTTTTTTGCCGGGCCCGTCCTTCATAGTCATCCAACTTGCGATCCACGAGAACTCTTGAGGCCTTAAGATCACGCACCTCCTGCTGCAACAGGTTCATATCGTCTATTAGGCTGGCTGTTTTGAGTTCCAGTGTCTTGACCTTTTCATTTGCCTTCGTGAGGTCCGCTCTTATAAGCCCCATCTCAATTGTGACAGTCTCTAGTTTATTGTCCAGGACCTCCATCTTTTGGCCCAGGGATGACTGAACTCCAGTGATAGCTGCCATGAGATCCGTCAGTGTTGACTCGTCCCTGGTAAGAGCCGTCTCTTCCCCCCCAGTGAGGGCCCTTTTTGCTTCCACCGGAGACCCCTTGGGCAGAGTGTAGCGATCCAGTTTGTTGGATTGGACATTTCTAGCAGGCAGGGTCTTATCCAGGTCTGTTTTTGTCGCCATCTCGCCGCCTGACCCCCCACGTCTTCTCTCCACGCCTGCAGTCAAGATCTCAGCTCCTTCACCTCTCTCCATTGGTCAATTATGGGCTGTCTTCAACCTCGCCCCACTCTCTTCCTCCAGGTCGCCCTCAGTCACTCGATCCGAGCCGCTCCTCGCACACTATCCATCTCCCGGGGAGGTGTTGGGCCGCCCAAGGGCCCCGCATCGCCTCCAAAGTTACCCTCCAGTCCAAGTTTACGGCTAATGCCGAGGCTGTGAGTTCCCCCCGCTTGCTGTGTCCTCTGCACCACTTAGGAAATGCCTCTGCCAGCTCACCCTCCGGGATCAAACTAAAGCTTTAGTGGCGTCATAGAATTCCCATGGCGACTCCCCACCGCCCCCGAGAAGAGTGCCAGCAGCACTTCACTTCTCTTCCTGGCCGCACCAGCAGTCTCTCGAGGGTCTCTCCCACAGTATGCACTTCGAGGGGAACCCCGGCTGCCAGTCCCGGCTTCTGTGTACACAGGGCGAATCGCAGGGTTCTCCCCCAGTACTGCAACATCAAGGTTCCCCCTCGTTCGGCCCGGGTATTGCCCCCGTCACCTGTGCACCTCTTCCAGGCAGTGCAGCCGGTTCTTCACTCTGGGGCCTCACCACTCTCGGGGTCTTCCGGGCAGGCCTCCGCGATGGTCAATGCATGCTCCTCAAGGCTGTCCCCATGCTCCTGCCAGCTCCGATCGGGTTCAGTGTGCCCCGGGCTTGCCCCGACCAGCACTCCAGCTGGATCCGTGGGGCTGGGTTGCAGCTCCTTCCAGGCAATCACTGGGATGGCTAATATCCCCGGGGCTCCCACGTTCTAAGGCACTCCGGGCGTGACCTCCAATGCCCGTGCCCCTCCTTTATGCCTCTGCCGCTGCGTCAAAGCTGTGGGGTCCACCGATAGCAACGGGCCAATTACATTTTTCACCTAGGCTGACCGGCCCTTCCCGGCCAATTGTGGCCAATGTTTACACACTGCCGGCCGGCCGCACTGTAACTCGAGGCCCCGGCTTCTCGGCCGGAACAGGCCTCGATCTTCACGACTGCATATCTCTGCCGTCGGACCTCGGGGGCCACTCGGGACCACCAAAGTGGGCGTCGCTTCTGCTCCTCTATGCGGGAGCGGGGCATAGGCGCAGAATAGGTGTCAGGATCATGTGGCAGGAGACGGAGGTCGGCGGAGCCGAGACCCTAAGCGGCCATCTTGGTCGCCGGTTTGGCTCCTCCCCAACCCATTCCTTTTTTTGCTTTGACTTGGGCTCTCCTATACTTTAGCTTTGCCATCCGCACACTACAGGGCTCTTTTGATTTAATCGCATCCAAAAGATTACTCCGGGTTACTTTGCATTCATTATTAATCCAGTGGCACAGATTTGTTTG
This sequence comes from Lissotriton vulgaris, assembly GCF_964263255.1. Lineage (NCBI taxonomy): Eukaryota > Metazoa > Chordata > Amphibia > Caudata > Salamandridae > Lissotriton > Lissotriton vulgaris. Next base: position 1,907,701,911 of record NC_141685.1, on the reverse strand, counting down.
GGATGTGCTTTTAACCCTAACTACTTTGAATACCATAATATGTGCAGGCCTGACAACAACAATACCAATAAATGCAATTTCAAGGTGTGCCATAACCTGTGCTCGTATAACAATGTCAAGTCACATAAGTGCAATGTCAGTGTATACCATAATCTGTGCCCGCACAACAATGTCAATACCAGCAGTAATAATGTCAATGTATGCCATGAACCATGCACAAATGATTGTTATTACCAGTAAAAACAGTGTAGATGTACACCATACTATGCCAATATCAGTCAAAATAATATCACTGTATGCTATGACAACTGTTTGCACAATGTTAAGAATGTCGTTAAAATTAATACCAGTGACTGCTATATTATTTTCAGGAGTTCCAATGAACTAGTATACTTGTTGTCTGGTTTACTGGAAGTGACTTCCCCATCAATCCAGAGTCAGAGATTCACGGTCAGACCGGTCCTGCAACCCACACCTATCGAATGACAGGTCACAGGTGGGTTTTCTCTTAACCAAAAGACAAACGCGCACCCAGGAAAACCCCTGATCGATCCTACAGACATATAGTTGCATCGCAAACAGGCCTGAGGAAATTAGACATAATAAAACACATCTGGCCAAAGGCTCGCTTTTCCCAAAAATACCACAAAGTTAGAAACCACATCTAGATAGCAACACCCAGCCAATCAGGACACGACATACACACCACACATAGTGATCACGAGCACTTCATGCCGAACATCTGGACACATACACACTGGACCATACTAGCTCTCCCCAGGGTGGAGAGCCACCTGTTTCCTTATCAGATGGCCAAACTTGTAAATTTATGACTGAGCTGCTCTCTCAGAATGCAGAAATGACTTTATTGTACCTTACAAGATATATATAACATCCATCAAAACTTTGTACACCGAGAGGCGTTCCTCAGATGCATTCTGCCGAGACTCTCCCAGCCGCTGCGTTTAATTAAACTAACTTGTTCCTGTTTTGCCGCACGCCTCTTGTCTTTTCATTTCTTTAAGGTAAATTCATATCTGAGCAACACTGGCAACGAGGTATTATGGAGTGAATGTGGGATGGGCCTTATGGGATGTGCAGGCCATGTTGTATTTAGCTCCTGCTTGAATGGGACATTAATGGAGCATTAACAGTACCAGTGAGGTATGGCCAATCCTTTTGATCTCAGGGTTGAAAATTGCTACAGCATGTAGAACTGCTTTTAGTGGAGTGAGATTAATTTTGGGAAGACCTGTCAGGATAGACTTGCAGTAGTCTATTATTGACAGCATCATTGATTGTACCAGCGTTTTGAGACCTTGTTTTAGAACTAAGCAACAAATTCCCCAGAGAAGATGCTTTTGAAAGCACATATTTATGGCCATGGTGTTAACTTGTGACTGCAGATTGAGTTTTTGTCAAAAAGATGACTCCTAGGGATTTGGCCCAGTTGATGATAGTAGATTTGCAATTGAAGATGTTGGTTGAGTTCATCCAGGATTGTACCAGCAGTGGTAAATAGGACTAGAAGCAAGGAAAAATTCTGTTTCAGATAAGTTTTAATTGATTGGCAATCTTCCTGACCTGAACAGTGTTTAGAGAGTTGGCTGAATGGGTAATGTCATTTGAAGAGGAGATCTTTAGATGCAGTAAAGTATCAGCATATTTATGAATGAGGGCCCCCATTTCTTTTAGTATGACTCCATTGGGTTAGATGTATTAGTAAAAGAGGGTAAAGGCAAGGTTGGAGCCTTGAATGATCCCATATGTTATAGAAAGTAGTTTTGAGGAGTTGGAATCATTTTTTAAACTCTGGGGCCTGTCCGTTAAATAGGAGTTAAACCATTTGAGGGCCCTTCCATCAATGTCCTTCATATTCTTGTGAATATATAAGAAGCATACAGTGACTTACTGTATTGAAAGCTGAAGATAGGTCGAAGAAGATTAGGAGGCAGGAGTTGCCAGATTCTGTGGTGTCCAATGCATTATTAATAATTTGGAGCAATGCTCTTTCTAAGCTGTAGCCTTGATTGAACCTTGACTGGTGCTTATCTGAGAGGTCATTGTCATGGATAGGTCGGTTAAGTTGCATTGCTATACAGCTTTCAAATACTTTTGCTTGTAAAGGACGGTTGGCTACAGGGCAAAAGTAGTTTAGATCATTTGCATCTGAAGAAGGATTTTTGAGGAGTGGGATGACTTGGTCACTCTGGAAGCTGTGGGAGTATTCCATGGCTGAGGGACAGATTCAATAGTTTTGTTAGCTATCAAGCCAGATGTAGAACACGGTCTTTGGCAATATGTCCAGGTATCGGATCCATAAAATGTTTGGAGGGTTTGGTCTCAGTGGTAATTTTCAATAACTCACCCTCTACAACTTGATCACAATGTTACCATGTGTTCTTAGATTTTCAAGCAGGTCTGAGAGACAGTCAAAATAAAGGGAGGTTGATTGCTTGATTTTAGGGTTAGACTGGTTGATGGGAGTAAATTCTGTGCTCCAGTGCCAACGTTATTAAGGTTGACAAACATGAATAAGGTTAAAAAGATTTTTGTAATTAGGTTATAGTTAGTTTAGCTGCTAAGACCTTAACCTATGTTAAAAACAAAAATCCACTGAAAAATAGCAATTAAATTGACATCATAGTTAGGTGCTGGAATGCGACATAAGCTATTGTTAAAAAAAAACAATCACCACTGAAATACTCCAGCCATTGTTTAATTAACTAACTATAATGTCCACCCCCATCATGCACTGCTTGTGACCTCACATATTATATCACTCATGACATGTTAAATGACATCATTGATGATACTACTCATGACATCTCAGTCAGCCTCCGGCCAGACCCCGCCTCTTGTCCACATCAGGACTTGTATTCAGTGCCTAGGCTCCGGCAATGCTCAGTGTTTAACCCTCCACAAGAATCAGCCTACACTGCTCGCAATCTTCAGCCAGTTTAACACAGGGAATAGCAGCCACAGTCTCGGAAGGAAAAAGCAATAAGCATAAAAAACATCCTTGCAGTATGAAGAACTCCAGAAGGCAGAATGGAGGACTCCACGGTGCAGAAGAGTCACCTCAAGCACAAAAACAGGAACCAGCAAAGCGGGTGAGAGCAAAGAACTGCTGAAGGAACACTATTGTGTTGCAACATGCTCTGCAACCAAACTGGAGCTTTTATATATGGAATAAATATTAACAGGAAATGATGAAACACCGAGTGTGACAATTCTAATGTGACAATCCTGATAATGGGTTGGGAAACCAAATAGAAACTAAAGAAAGAAACATCATATTGGAAAGAGAAGAAAAGAAAATCCAGAATCCGACTACCTGCGAAACGCCTTTAAAACTCACTTGCAAAATTAAAGGCACGTAATTGCCTTTTTGGAGTCAACCAACCCCAGTGAATATGACCAGCATTAGCAAGGTGCTGAGATGTTCTCTAGTAAAATATGCTGAAGATAAGTGTTCCCACTTGCCTCAGAAAAAGTGGCTCCCCTGTACTGGGTACCACAGTATTGTGACTCCCAGGAACCACAAAACCTCAACCCCAGAATGCTAGCGAAAAGCTCTGTTCACAACCCATACCCAAATTCACATGAGGGTGATGCTAGCTGCGATATCACCAGGATGAAGAATATGCTTGTTACCATCCAAGCATATATGTCCAAAGTTTACCTCAAAATGAACCCAAACAAGGTGGTGTAGGAACTCTTAGCTAATCCCAGGAAATAAAACCAGGTCTGGGTTAATTAGATGGAATGGAATGGCTTCTTTCTCAATCTGTGGATAGTTCAGTACCAAGTCCCTGGGCTTCCTGGGCTTCCACTTTAAAACATATTGTGCACAAAATGAAGACCACTTGGCATCAACTCCCTCTACTCTGAAAAGAGATGCCATTCTGCCCGTAAGACAACTTCAGAACAATCCTCCAGGGCTGGACCTTGTCCCCCTCTCAATAGAGCAAATGCTTTAGTAGCTCACAGAGGCCCATTTGCCACCCGTCCTCCACACAGTAGCGCACTTGAGCGAAAGATATCAGTAGTTTACGAGGATAACTCTAATTCTCAAAACTTCCCTTGGCTCTCTATCATTACCCACATCATTGTCAAGACCGCCTGTGCCATCTACAAGGCAATCAATGACAGAAACCCGCCTGGATTCTAAAGACAAGACATCAAGATGGCTTGCAGCTTCACTAGAAGGAAAACGAAGCCCAGACCACAGACCTTTTCCTTGACGGTATGTGTTCTCATTAGGGCTCGAGTCGGGGTACCACGCGGGTGGACCTTTCGTGACGTCAATTCCGGTCGTGACGTCAGCGTCCCCCACTTCTTTTTTTAAGACTTGTGTCCTGGCTGTCATCCTACCTGAAATCAAGAGCCAGTCCTTGTTTACTTCAGGAAAAAAATGAAGGTCCCTTTCTTTCATCAACACCTCATATAAATGTACTGTACTGGCCCACAGAACACTATTATCTCCTATAGCTTGGTCCAATATACCCCATTGGAGCCTGGGTTAAGTTGGGTGGGCGTGTTCTTTAACATCCCAAGTGTCTAGGCTCAACGTTTTTTAAATCTCTCCCGATGTTTGCAGACATTAGGAGAGATTTAAATTAGATTTAGATATGGAGGACTGAATAAAGAAACACATTGTGACAGTATGGAAATTGTTCTGATAAAATGCAGGGAACAATGCACACTGATTGGATTTAAAATGTTCAAACTGTGTTTACATTTTATGAATAGAATGTTGATCGTACCATGGATAATTATTAAACTGTGCAGACTGGTTTTGAGCTGGCATTAGGACCCTTGAAACATTTTTTTAAATTTCACAGGAACCTGTCAAATAATTTCCATATTTCACTGATGTCTGTGAAATACATCTGCATTTTGTGCAATAAAACACCAAACATATAATATACATATAAATGTTAAATAGGCGCAGGAGCACCTCTGTGATTACGGTTGTCACCGCTGCAGAGGAAATCCCACTTACTAAGTTTTTGCCCTGTGACAGACAATTATGCAACTAACTTGGCAATAGAGTTTAGTAGGATAACTGCATGCCTGAATTTATGTAGATCAGCCAAACAGAATAAAAGTTATACAGGGAATCCCAAACCAATTTTATTAATTTTGACCGGGGTAAAATACAGAAGCCATTTACTGAAAAACAGCATTTTGCGCCAATTGGCCTCTCAATGCAGAAAAATTCAACACATTAATTCTTTTCCATACGGCGGGCGTTAGTACCATGTTTTCCTGGTCTAGCCATTTATTACTTGCTTTGCCACATAAATTCGGATCCCTGTTCATGGTTAAACGTCGTTTCCACTCCCCTGGCTTCCTTTCTAGTATTGACAGAAAAAGTTCAGTGAATAGTGAATCAGGGGGGAAAAGATGTGTGGGATCTAATTGAAGCAAGACACCATGAATCAGCTTATATGAGCCCAGTAATATAAAATTGCCCTGAACCCGGGCCGTCAAATCTGACATCCTAATCCAGGTATAATTTTTTTAAAAAATCATCCAGTTTCCTGAACCCTATTTTCTGCCATTTTTCTACTAACTCAAAATTAATATCCACCACAAAGAATGAAAAAACGGAGCTAATGGGAGCGAATATATTGAGAAATGAGAGAGAGTGCCTCTTTAGAAGTGCTGTGCGTCTTTTAAAATACCAGTGCAAAACCTTATACCTAACTGTTTTTGGTGATTTGAAAACTTGAAGCGGTGAGGGAATCTGAGCTTCTTTACAAATCAAATCAAAGAAAAAATTGATAAAAAGTTGTTGGGTATTGCCCTTAAATCTAGTCAAAAATTGAGCCGAATAAGCATTATAATAGTCTTTCAGATTGGGAAGAGCAAGCCCTCCTTGTTCCTTATCCTCAAATAAAGTGTGCAAAGCAATGCGTGGTATCTTTTTAGCCCATATAAAGGAAGAAAACAAAGATTCAGCCTTAGAGAAAAATGAGCCAGGCAGAGCGCAAGAAATAGTTGAAAATAGAAAGTTGAACAGAGGAAGAACCGACATCTTAATTAGAGCAATACGTCCCATAATAGTTAATGGTAGGGAATTCCATCTTTCAAACATTACTCGGACTTTCTGCAGCATTGGTACAAAATTCAAACTATAAAGATCAGCAACTGAAGATGAAAACCATATCCCCAAGTATCTTTTTGGTTTATTATTAATGCAAGACTTTAGGTCGGGATGAATTACAGGGGGATGAGAAAGAAGAGACCACGGAGTCTGTCCTTCCTATCTCTGCTCAATCTATCTTGCCAGAGAATCCACCCCTAGTGCAAGAGGATTCTGTACTTAAGGTGAATAGGGGCGAGACGATCAAACCAGGAGCCTCTAAAGATGGGGGGCTAGGACAGGCACAGAAAATCTCTAAAAATGTTCCCCAATTCGAGAAAAAGAATGACAATTTGATGCCTGTGTCTCTTCCTTCTCCAGCAGGGGGAGGCCCAATTTTAATCCCCTCTACAATGGGAGTTAAAGACATCCCCTCACTGGTGGCATTGGGGTCACAAGAAAGTAATCTTTTGGTAGATGGAGCGTCAACTGATGTGGAGCCATTGGTATCTTCTCTCTCTGAAGTGCAGAGTCCGATTCTAGGAATGGAGACGGAGACCACTGGTGAATTCAATATTTCAGTTAAAGACATGCTCAACATGATATTGGGCGAGGTGAGGGAAATGAAAAACTCGCAACGGTCTGAGCTGGCCCTTATTAATCAAAGGCTGGATAAAATTGAAGAAGTGATATCTTCCTTTCCTGCACGATTACAGGAAGCTGAGACAAGGATTTTGAATCTGGAGGATCATGTGTCTGATGTTAAAAAAGAGGTGTCATCTCTTTCTAAGACCTCTAAGTCTCTAGAAATAAAGCTAGACGAAATGGAAAATTATAATAGGAGGTCGAACCTTAGAATCGTGGGAGTCCCCGAGAAAATTGAAAGCTCTGATATAATACAGTGGCTTACCTCCTTCTTCCTCCATGAGGTTATTCCAGAATTTAAAGGGGATTTGACGATCACACGAGCACATCGTGTTCTTGCTCAACCATTTCCAAATTCCTCTCTACCAAGGACTATCCTTGTCAATTTTGCAGATATCCGAGTGAAAGGAACTATCCTGTCTAAGGCCTTCAAGCAGAGGCAATTTTCAGCTAACCCCTCTACTAAATGCCGGATCTTCTCGGATATGTCCGCTGCAGCAGCTAGAAGGAGGAAGGAATTCGTAAAAATGCTACAATTGTTCAAGGACAGGGGAGCGCAAGCTAAGATTGCTCAGCAATCAAAACTGAAAGTTCTGGTTAAGGGCAAATTTCATTTATTTTCGGATATTGACGAAGCACAGGGGCTGTTAACGATGATCTCTAAGGACCAATGAATCTGGGCTGTGAGACTGCCCTTTGAACTTTGGTATAGAAGTTTCTTTGTGAATTTATGAATTTGGGTTTTCTTTGGAAGTTTATCGGCAGGCAGAGGAGATTACTTATCTCGCTGGATACTTTAAAAAATATTTTTTTTTTGTTGTGCGAGGGGGGAGGAGGATGGGGACTGGACTCCGAGAAAGGTTAAGGGGTGCTAATTCAAGGCACCTCATGGGTCGGGGAGGGACTGAATGGCGGGCGTGGGGGAAGAGCCATAAGGATGGGGGGACTAGAGGGAGAGGGTGGGGAGGGGGAGGGTGGTATGGGGCAAGAAATCAAAAAAAAGAAGTCTTGGATGATTTTATATATCTACTTGTACACAGCCGGAAGTCTAAGAATGTCGTTAATTCTGAAGTGTGGTACTCCTGGCAATGTTGGGCTTAATAATGGTCTGTTATCAGATTTGGGGATTAGTTATGTAGTGATTTTCCTTTGTTTAGATTTTCGAGTATGGGGGTGAAAATTATTTCCTTTAACGTAAATGGTCTAAATAATAAGAAAAAAATGAGAGCAATACAATTATGGGATAAAACGCAACAGCCGGATGTGATTCTGTTACAGGAAACCCACATACCCAGGTCGAAAAATGAGGAATTTTCTATGTTTAAAAGTTGGGCATCTTGTAGAGTATTATCTGCATGTTCTGAGTCACAGAAGGGAGTTGCACTATTTTTGAGTAAAAAACTAGAAGCCCAAGTGGGTCAGGTGGAGCATGATGGGATGGGCAGATGGTGTTGGGCCACCGGTGTTATTCCTAATAGAAACAACCCCGTGACGTTTGTTAGTTTTTACGCTCCAACGGAGGACAGACCAGAGGTATATGAGGAGCTTTTTCATTCCTTGTTATTGGTCAGGGGGGAAATCATTATAGGCGGGGATTTTAATATTATGATGAATAAAATGCTGGATTCATCCAGCAAGTCGATAGTTCAATACAAGCCTAAATCTCTTAGATCGTTGAGGAATAATATGGCGCTTTTTAATTTATGGGACCCCTAGCGTAATCAAAACCCGGATAAAAGGGAATATACCTGTTGGTCCGGCAGGTACAAATCTTCCTCTTGAATTGATTTCTTTATAATTTCACGTCAAATTATTTTCTCCAAACAGATGATGCTCTATAACGGATTCTCAGATCACGCTATGATTATTATGGAAGTAGGATCGGTAGATAGGGTAAGAACCCCGAAGCGTTGGGTCTTCAATAAGAAATATCTGACTGATGAGACCTGGGTGGAGGGTATCAAAACAGAAATTTCAGATTTTCTCGCACGGAATGTGGGTACAGCCCCCCTCAACTATGTTTGGGACTCTCTGAAGACATATATCCGAGGGCTAGTCATTGGGAGAGATGCAGTCGATTCATTGGCCGCCAAGAACAGGAATAAAGCGCTTCAACAGAAAATACAGGATCTGACTATACGTATGCAATATAACTTAGATAGATCGCTATATGACCAACTAATTGCGGCCAAAAGAGAGTTCTCTCAGAAGCTCTATACGCCGAGTGAGGAGATTTTTCGTAAGAGCTCTCAAAAAATCTATGAAGAAAGTAATTTTACTGGCAAACTCTTGGCGTGGCAGGCCAGAGAACAAGCCTCGTCGAATTTAATACATTCTTTGTACTCTCCTGAGACTTTTAGAAACACTTTGGATCCAAATGAAATTGGCGATATTATGGTCACACATTATAAGAAAATTTATGATACCCAAGCGTCCATAGACCATCAAAATTTATTGATGTACTTGGAAAAACAATCTCTTCCCACTCTTTCTTCATTTGACCAAACAAGTATGGTGATCCCCTTCTCGCGAGAGGAAGTAGAGAAAGTAGTTCATCAGCTCCCACTTGGGAAAGCTGCTGGCAATGATGGGTTCCCCTAAGAATTTTTTAAAGTTTTTTTCAATGCCTTTGTGGATTTTTTTATACAACTATTACATTTTATGTTGATGGGCGGACATGTTCCGGATTCATTTCGGGAAGGAACAGTGGTAAGCTTTCTTAAAAAGGGCAAACCCCGACAGACCCGAACTCTTATAGACCCATCACGTTATTGAACACAGATTATAAAATTACCACTAAACTATTATCCACTCGTTTTAATTCTTTTGCCGCAGATTTGATTCATGGAGATCAAAATGGTTTTGTTGCCGGAAGGCAGCTGTTGACCAATACTCATTTTCTAACGGAGGCTCTTGATTTCTTTGAAGCACGAAAGATCCCAGCATTAATTTTATTATTTGATGCTGAAAAAGCCTTTGATTTGGTGGTATGGGAGACACTTTTTGTTATTTTACAGCACTTCGGCATTCCAGATGTAATAATAGATCTAATACGGAATCTTTATTCTGGGGCTAGGGCCAATATCATTATCAATACAGAATCAGTGGGACTTGTTTCGGTGAAACGTGGCACTAGACAAGGCTGCCCACTGTCCCCGATAATATTTGCTTTTTTCATAGAGCCGTTAGCTACTGCAATTAGGAAAGCTCCACTGTTACTTCCCCCTATTAACTTAATGCCTAAAATCAAACTTTACGCAGACGACATAATCCTGCTAATTAGGCCAGAAATACAATGTCAAGCTCAGGCCCTACAAATTTTCGAAGAGTTTGAGGTTCTGGGGGGATATAGGATAAATAAAAAAAAAACTGAAATTATAGTGTGCGGGGGCATTTATCAATGTATTCGTAGCAAGAAAAGGTGATGACACAGTGCAGCATGCATGCAAATAAAACAAATGACACAGGACTCAGGAAGATTAATGAATGGTGAAACACTTTAAACAAATTCATTGAAGCGTAAGTATTGATTATATAATCTTTGGCCAGGTTTGCTTTATAAATAATGCCATTAGACCCTACGGCACAGGCCTGTCCATGACCAGGGAGCTATACACAGCCCTCAGGCTCACCCAAGGGCAAGGAAGTGAATTTGTTCCAACTCAGGTGATGTCTGAGCCCCCGTGGGTAAAGTGGGTGAAGTGGGCATATGCTCTCCTCGAAACTTGAGGTCAGTTTAAGGTGGCACCATATACCCATGGCCTCTCCCTTCGCCCCTGTTTTTTCAAGGTGCGAGGGAGTGGGGGTTTACACAAACCTTCACTTTGCCCAAGGGTGGGAAGTGGTGAAAAAAGCACCAGCTCACTGCCTCCAATGCCCAATGATCAACGTTAACTCCCCTTCAACTTTAGATTTGTTTTGAAGGAATATATGAATAAACACCCTTTCCAGAGCCTCTAATCCTGGCTGCTTATGGGCAACTGATCTTGTATTAAAAGACGAAAACTAAAGGGTGCAGCTCATACTCCAATGTATACAGAGTTTATAGTGTATTTTACTCCATTAGGGAGGCTCACTAAACAGATGACACACAATTGATGGACGGAATGCAGAACAAATCAAAACATTCTCCCCAGTCAAGAGATCTGGGTTAAATCCATCATTCTGTTGCTCACCATTCCACCTCAGTTCAGACCTGGCCATATGTAAATCAGTCTTGACCCTGTGTCTCAAGGGAACAGTCCAGACCGAACTGCCAAGCCAGGTTCTCCCTGGACCGGAAACAAGCATCCTAGAACCGGTTTCGAGGTTTCACCCCTCTTCAGCCAGGAAAGCTTGAATCCAGTGGCACAGTGAGCCCGGGACCTACGTCTAGACATACCCGGCACACTTAGGGTGAGCAAGCAAAAGACACACAATTGATGAACGGAATGCAGAACACATCAAAACATTCTCCCCCAGTCAAGAGATCTGGGTTAAATCCATCATTCTTTTGCTCACCATGTCAACCCAGTTGGGACCTGGCCATATGGAAATCAGTCTTGACCCTGTGCCTCATGGGAACAGTCCAGCCGAACTGCCAAGCCAGGTCCTCCTTGGACCGGAAATAAGCATCCTAAGACCGGTTTGGCAGTTCGGGCTGTACTGTTCCCTTGAGGCACAAGGTCCACACTGATTTGCATATGGCTGAGTTCAATCTGGAATGGCATGGTGACCAAAAAAACGGTGGATTTAGGCCCAGATCTCTGTACTGGGGTGAATGTATGACATTGTTCTGCATTCCGTCCATCAACTGTTGTGTTTGCACTAAACAGATGAGGCCCAAATACCACACATAAGAAAGTCAAAAATTGAAATTTCACTGGTTAGACCACAAAATTCTAATACACATAGGAATATATAAATATGTAGATATATAAATAAAATATTACAGAAGAGTTGTAGAACCTCCGTACTTATGAATCGATCGGTAGATCCAAATGGAATGCATTTGTTGGTTTTGCAGATAACGTTTACACCCTTTGAGGAAACTGCACAAACTTTCCCAAATACAATTTTTCACTTTTGGTCTGTCCTGCACAGTCTTGTGCAAGGTGGTCAAGGGTCATACATTATAGAGCCAGTTATTCTCATTGTCACACCTGGAACCATTCCACACAATGGTACCATTATAATGGAAACAAACGTATTTGGTGGGCATTATAATATGGGGGTGACTACAACCGTAATCAATTTAATTGAGCTCATTGAGGAAGTTATGTACCATAGATGTGGGCAGGATCTGATGACGAAGCATGCCACTGATTGTGATTGAGGGCTCTTCGTCCAAATCGATGATGATCTCTTCGGGCAGCTTGCCAATGCAAACCATCACTCATGCCCATGATTTCACACTGGGCTCTACTAGTGCCATCCCAAAGGATATCAATGACATCATTGATGACACTGCAAATGACATCATTAATCACTTATAAGATCACTTGGGACTCTACCAGCAGAATAATAAGTGACACGTGACATCACTTTTGCAAACACTTATATCACTAAGTAATGCACGCTGACATCAATATAAACACCCCAAAACACGTTTTAAATTCTTACTGGGCACATTTTATCTGCTTCTGCATCACATGCAATATCATATGAGCAGAAGTACATTGTAGCCAGACCCTCAATGAGATCCACATTGATGACCTACATCCATTTGGCCAAATCAGGCAGATGACTTGTCTGGAGCATAATGTTTGACAACTTACACTGACTCTTTAACTTTGATCACCGAGCAGTCACAGGCCTAAGTCACACTTTCTACTGTATCATTTCTGTGGTACCGCTCACCAGGTCACCCTAGCAAGGCACTTTCTTACCACCCAGTGGATAACATAACATAATGTGTATTTGTAAAGCACACGTTCATCTCTTGGAGTTCAAGAAGATGAATGTTGTTATTTTACTCAGTGGCACTCATGTTACTACCCTCTAAAGGATGACAGGTTGAGCGGACCTGCCCGGATTTAAACCTGTGACCATGAGGTCGGATACAGATTCCAGGAGTGGATTCATTAATACACCGAGCCAGGTATCCCTTCAGAGCTGCTCTGGGTGGTTTTTGTGCAGCATTATTCTTATTGTGGGTCTATCTGTACCTACTGGCCATCACGTAAAGCACGGGATTACACACACATTCCTTTATTTATTGAGCTCACTTCTTCAACCTTACAGCCAAACTGAAGCTCTCATTTAGTAGTACGTAGATATGCACTGAGTAGTTGACATATAAAGGGTATTTCTGCTTGATCCCACCAGATCCCCTTCCTTTAAGCGCATCACGTGTTGCAAACACTTCACTGTGCTAGCACCGGGTAGATAATACAAGTGATTCGATAACACAGCCTAATTGTGTTTATCATCTGGCTGTGTTCTTTGCACACAAAGTACATTTGTGCATGATGCATATTGTACAAGAAGCATTTCTTCCATCACACTCTGAGAACCCAAGACTTTCTTCCACTATGAACTAGCAAGAATGTTGGGTTACAATGACCAACATGCAGTATCTTAGGAACACAGGCTCAATGTGTGCTTAATGCAAAATATTCAAGAAATATATCCTACAGTCCAAATGCTGAGTATCATGCTTTATCTACAAATCCCAATGCTACTAGTACTGGCTTTTGTTGATTTCCTTCCTTCTATAGACTATGAGCAATTCACTTGTTTCTTACTGCACCTCACCCATTATCATTCTTCAAGCAGGGATATCATATGTGATCTCATCAAAAGACCACGACCCACAACCCCCCACAACCTATTCCTCGAAGAAACTGGAACAAAATCACCACCAACCAACTCTTCACATAGCTAAACCAAAACCCTCCTGCCATATCATCGGACCCAAACCAAGCTGCCACCAAACTCACACAATGGATCACCCACAGCGCTGACGTATTAGCACCCTTGAAAAACCATCAGATCAAACAAGGTAGCAAAAAGGCCCCCTGGTTCAACGATGACCTTAAGAAATCCAAGAAGTTATGTCATACCCTCGAGAAAACCTGGAGAAAAATCCCAACCTCTGACAACATGACCACCTTCAAGGACGCCACCCGCAAACACCACCAATTGATCCGATCCACCAAGAAATCAGCATTCAAGGATCGACTCGACAACAACGCCCACAACAGCAAGGAACTATTCAACATCGTCAAAGAATTTACTAACCCCACCGCCGGCACCAACGACATCACTCCCTCCCAAGACCTCTGTGACTCTTTATCCTCTTTCTTCCACAACAAAATCGCTGACATACATAACAGCTTTGAAAACCAGTCCAATGAACAGCCCACTCCACCCACCTCCGAACCAAAACAGCACTCTCACAACCTTTTCGCCTGGAACCCAATCACCACTGAAGACACCATCCGCCTGATGAACTCCACTCACTCAGGATCGCCAACCGACCCATGTCCCCACCACATCTTCAACAAAGCAGACTCCATCATCGCACCCCATCTCCGCGATGTCATCAACTGTTCCTTCAACTCCGCTACCTTCCCGGAAAGCTGGAAACATGCCGAACTCAGCGCCCTTCTGAAGAAACCCACAGCAGACCCCTCTGAACTTAAGAACTACCGCCCCATCTCACTCCTCCCATTCCCTGCCAAAGTCATTGAGAAAGCCGTCAATAGTCAGCTCGCCGCCTTCCTTGAATCCAACAATTCCCTCGACCCTTCACAGTCCGGCTTCCGAGCCAAACCCAGCACCGAAACCGCCCTCATCGCAGCTACAGACGACATCCAAACGCTACTGGACAACGGAGAAACAGTTGCCCTCATCCTACTCGACCTCTCCGCCGCCTTCGACACAGTATGTCATAGCACACTCATACAACGCCTCAACAACGTCGGAATACAAGAAAAAGCTTTGGATTGGATCATCTCGTTCCTCGCCGGAAGAACCCAGAGAGTCCACCTCCCCCCATTCAAATCAGAGGCCACCGAAGTCATCTGTGGTGTACCACAAGGATCTTCACTCAGCCCCACCCTCTTCAACGTATACATGAGTCCCCTCGCATCCATCGCGCGCTAACACAACCTCAACATCATCTCCTACGCAGACGACACCTAGCTGATCCTCTCCCTCACCAAAGACCCAAACACCGCCAAAACCAATCTACACGAAGGAATGAAAGAAGTAGCCGAATGGATGAAGAACAGCCGTTTAAAACTTAACTCGGACAAAACGGAAGTCCTCATCCTAGGATCATCCCCCTCTGCCTGGGACGACTCATGGTGGCCACCGGCCCTGGGTACAGCACCCATACCTACAGATCACGCACGTAACCTGGGCTTCATCCTAGACTCCTCCCTCTCGATGACCAGACAAGTCAACCCCGTCTCATCTTCATGCTTCAACATCCTATGCATGCTCAAAAAAATCTTCCGCTGGATCCCCACCGAAGCAAGAAAGACAGTCACCCACGCACTGGTCACCAGCCGATTGGATTATGGAAATATCCTTTACGCCGGGACCACAGCCAAACTACAGAAAAAACTCCAACGCATCCAAAACGCCTCAGCCAGACTCATACTGGACATTCCCCGTCATGCTCACATTTCCGGTCACCTGAAGGATCTCCACTGGCTCCCAGTCAACAAGAGAATAACGTTCCGTCTCCTCAGCCACGCACACAAGGCCCTCTACGACCTAGGACCCGAATGCCTCAACACACGACTGTCCTTCTACACACCCACCCGCCAACTACGATCATCCAATCAAGCCCTCGCCGCAATTCCCCGCATCCACAGATCCACCATGGGAGGAAGATCCTTCTCCTACTTAGCGGCCAAAACCTGGAATTCTCTCCCCACTCACCTCCGACTTACACAGAACCACCTCTCCTTCAGAAAGCAACTAAAAACCTGGCTATTCGATAAGTAATGCACCCACCCTCCCTCAAGCGCCTTGAGACCCTCTGGGTGAGTAGTGCGCTATACAAATTCCTGAACTTGAACTTGAACTTGAATGATGCAGTTTAGATGTTGGTAGTGATGTCTCGATAATGTCATCCGAAATGTCACCAGCGATGTCATGTGTTAGGGCATGAGAGGGCATGATGGGGACATTATTTATATGAGTAAGTCCAGAACAAGTTGATCCTCAGTTCGATATTATTTTTTATGTATTTACTGTAACATTTCCACAGAGATATTACACATTCAAAACATCACAAGAACAATTAATACAATAACAAATTATAGAGCAGTGAAATAATTAAAAAGTGCATAAATCCATTTGTAGAGTAAGTATCTGCAAGGCTGTATCTTAGGCCACGAGGTACACCTAGGTTTCAATCCACAAATAACAGCTGTACATTGAGGGATGGGGTCAGAGAGGCCCAGTGTCACCTGTTCTCCCAGGGCTCTGCGTGGCTGCCTTCTCTGGCATCCTGAACACAGGCTTCGAAATGAGATGCGGATTGGAGATGCTGTCAAGGGGAATGAGACACACTGATCCCTCCCAGGCCTGAATCTTGAGTCCAAAGGGTGCTCCCACATCCATGAAACACTGGAATGGCCTGGCACACCTGAGGCTCCCAGTGAGAAGAGGAGTGTCTCGTCTTTTCTTAAGAGTGGCCCTAATGATGGCTCCAGGAGACATTGCCTGGAACTTTAGGAGGTCAGATGCGAGCTAGATCACCCAGGAAAGACTAGCTTCAGAATTAGTGCTGTGGGCAAAGTGATCGAGTGAGAGGAAAGGCCGTCATGGTTGTAGTGATCCTGATTCCGCATCAGCTGGGGGATCCTGCTATCGACTGCTGGCGGCAGTCAGTCCAGAGATGCAGAAGCTCGTGTTGGAGGATAGCCTAAAATGCTGGCACAATGAAAATACCCCTGAAGGATAATAAGCATCAGAGCAGGAGGGAAGACAAAGATTTATTTACGCCCAAATCAAAGCGCAGCAGAGAGAGGAAGAACTGGTAGAAAGATGCAGTTTGGGATATAATGGTAAGGGGGGGGGGCTTTGTTTCTGGCTGCCCTTCTGACCGGCAGCAAACCTCTTCTGCAACTTAAACAAAAGCCTCATAAGTTAAACTTTGAGTACGTGACTCATTGCCACAGAAACTGGCCTATACATTGCTACTAAGACAGTCCTGGAGCTGAAATCCCCAGTAGTAGTGACTTTGAAAGAATTGGCACATAAACACACACGTTTTGATCTAGAGCTTCATTTGCTGCCATTCGCCTAAAATATCATGTAGACCTCATGGAAGACATGCTCTGAGTTGCCAACGTTTGTATGTTGGGAGTTACCTTGGATGCTTAAGGTGCGTTACCCCTTCGTGATGTGACCCAGAGGGGTTTAGATTACGAGATCCTCTCCCCAAGGTCACTGCCTGGGGTGGTTGTACAAAAGGAATTCAGACTCTCCACCATGTGAACAAAGAACAGAGGTACATTATCATGGTGGAGTGGAAGAGCTCGCAGGAACAAAGGAGGCATCCCAAAAAAGATTTCCACCCATCCAAGAGGAAAGAAAAGAATCCTGATCTTTCCAGACTACAGTCATGCTACCTAGAGATGAAGACAACAGTTGACTGCCATTGAAAAATAGTCCCCCACCCCCTGTGGACCTGTGGGTGACATCTAAGGGTGTGACCTATGTGCTTACAGAGACAAAGGCAACTGAGTCATTTTTGGCCATGAGGAAGTGGAAATACATATGAACGTTTTTGAGGCATGATCGTTGCAAAGTCTGGAGCTAACGATGATCCTCAATATGAGGCTAGGCATGATATTTAAACCCTAAAGTATTTTTCAGAGTTATGGTGGAGGAATCTGAGTGGGGGAATTATTGACACTAGTTTATTGAGGTGCTCTCCCTATCTTTTCCTTGCCTCCCTCTCTTCCTTTGGTCTTGATGCAACAAACAGCAATTAGTATGCCCAAACTCACTTTCTTGGTGTTGGTATTTTGTGTTTGATCCTGTGAGGATTCTGTTGGTACAGCTGGATATGAGAGCAAGGATGGGGCCTAATAGATCCAAGCACAAAGAGGACCAGCCTCACCCAAGGTTACTATGACTACTGGCGAGGCTACTACTAGAGTTTTGTGATAATATTATGAACGTTTTAGGGCTCATGTCCATTCGACTAAATGCAATGCTAAGCAGAAGCATAAACCAGCTGATACAGTTCTTTCCTATAACATATTGAGTCCCTCCCTGATGATTACTTTGGTAGTCTAAAAAATTAGGCATGGCTATGCATTGTTTATTAATTTCTCTGTCATAAACTTTACACTTTGAATTCCCCCAGAATGGGCTATTGTAGCTTGCCATAGTATCTTCAAACTCTGTCACATATGTCCATGAGTCTCAGAATCGGATCCATGACTCGCACCAGCTTCCCATCAGGATTAGATTTGGGTGAGTGGATGTTCCTATTTCCTTCCTTATCTAATCCCCACCTTGCCGTGCTATTTGCACCTGCACAGCCCCTATCCAAGTCACTTGGTGACTGTGTGTCCTCACCCTCACTAGGGGTCTAAAAACCCCTATGGCACTTCCACACTATATATATATCAGGTTACTCCGCCTTGGAAGGCAGTTAGGAGGCATTCCCAGGCTTCAGGGCACAGAGGAGGTGGGCCCAAAATGAACCGGAGGAAGAAATCTCAATGCAGAGTTCCGCTCCTTGTCTTGTACGCAGTATACAGTTTTCACAATTATGCACAGGGATCATATGATCGTCCATCAGATGATCTAATGACGCATGCTACTGGTACACAAGCATCTTTATTCTTTCATAAATTGGCTAAGTCGTTAATGCTACGTTCATCTACAATGGGGGGTTCGTGATTGAATTATGAACTATGGCATTCCAAATATTTTCCTCACTATCCAGTTGTTTTACTTTGCACGGCTGATAAGTCCCACTCTCCGCCTCAATCGTACCTAAAAAGTAATGTTCGTCGAAGTAGCCAGGAGCATTTAGCTTGTTCCCGAGCCCACTCCCTATCAGCATACACGCCACTCAAACTGGAGAATGCAGTTGTCAGTCATTTTCGAGCTCGTCATTGTATGAAAAACAGCAAACAAAGCACCACTGATCAGGGTCTGCACTTTAACTGGAGATTCTGTCGTATATGTAGTAGTTTCAGTCGCTTGGAATTGAGCTGACTCCAAACGTGCAAAGAAATTGAAAAACATTAATCTGCGAGAATCTATTAATGGAATGATATCAGATTGTATTGAAACAATTTACTCTACTTTCCCCGTTTGAATTTCATGTGCGAGAGACCCCATTAAGAAATTTGAAACGTGCGGTATGCAAAATGGACAACTGAAAAAAGTAAGCATTCCATTGTGTAAATAAATGCACGTGCTCTTTTCATGTGTAGGTGATGGTGCCTGCCCTGCAGATCTAGTTCAATGGTCTACTTACAGGTCCAGACAAGTGCCCCCCACACTACCCTATACCAACAATACCCTACCCTCCCCTTCAAGGGCTAACATAGAATAGCCAGAAGTGAACTACCACCATACAGAGTATTAATGTGAGATGTTGCTTAAAAATAAACAGAAACATGTAAAGATAAACCATGGTGCTACCTTCCTCACGCCCAGCTCTTCACCTGCGAATTTTACCCAGCAGCCCATAATATTGTAGAAATAAACTGCCGTGCAGCTCTTTCATAGGACAAATCAAGCGCAGCAGGCCTGCCAGATGAAAGAGCAGCAGCTGTGTAACACTAGTTTATGGTGTCAGCTTTGAGGGGCCACCTTTTCGCCAGGTCGATGATGGCAAAATGGAACCTGATAGGTCGACCAATTTAGGTCATCTCTTCAGGTGCCGTTTCCACCAGCTGACCATTGAAACCCTGGCAGCCCTGGACAGTTGCATTTTTAAACGCCCCCTTGTGCTTTGTGAAACTTTCAGTGCATGGGAACGTTTGTAGAATAGAATGAACTAGAAGACCCTGGAGCCACAGCCCTCTCAAGACTGTCAACGGTGGTGGTGGCTAGCTGGAGTGTTCCTTGCTTGGCAATCCAGATATCTGCTTGCTGTGGATGAATTCCTATTGCCAGAGTTCGCACACAAATGCTGTGATTGAAGATACCAAAACGTTTCATGTTCAAGGATAGCCTTGTCTTCAAGGATTTAGACTTGCTTCAGATTAATATAAGAATGACATTAAGATTCAGTCTTGAAATATATTAGGGCACTTTATGGCATATCTGTGTAACAGAACATTCATAATAAAAGGTTGGTATTAAGACATGATATTCCTTTTCTCACTAGTTACCCGTGCAGGGATTATTTTCATGATATACGGCACTGGATGCATATTAAAGTGTCGATTCTAGATGGAGGAATGATAATGCTGCTCCTCTTCTTAAAGGATTCTGTTATCTGGAAACTATATATCCAAGGGTCAATCAAAGCAATATAATTTGAAGCATTTCTTGATTTAGCTCTCACAATGGAATTTCATATTAATGCCATTGCTGTGTCAGGCAGGTACTAAATCACATTATTACACTGTAGTGGGCAATTTCAACCTGAGAAGATGGAGCCACAATGTCTAGAGGAATCATTGATAGGATGTTGTATGTTTAGTTGCAAACACAAATAACAACCGGTGTCAGTAAAACATCACATCTGCCCTTAAACCTCTGCCTTTTCTCTCAGTGCAGGCTAGAGATAAGATTAAGGCGGCCATTTAGACCCTGATGACCACTCCACTATCAGAAGACCGCCTGCCAAATTTTTCACTCCTCATCATGAATGAAGCACCACAGAGGACACCGAAGCTTTGCCGATTAGGCACCATTTTTGATACACCCTCTTAGCACAGTTCTTTTGTTTTAATAAACAATTTCAGTACTGGAATTTAGTTCATGACAAAACAAAACAAGCATTTGCAATGCAATAGGTCTCGCATTGGCAAAAGTTTGAGCTATTGACATTGTAAATGACAAACCTTTAATCTATGTGTTGGTTTTGAAACAGATGAATGGCATTGTTATTTACAATGCGAATAGCTTAAACTCTCGCATTGTAAATGACAGTGCCTTTTATTTATGTTTTAAAAAAAAGAAACATAAATAAAACGCAATGTCATTTATAATACCAACAGCCTAATGGTTTA
Source organism: Lissotriton vulgaris (assembly GCF_964263255.1). Lineage (NCBI taxonomy): Eukaryota > Metazoa > Chordata > Amphibia > Caudata > Salamandridae > Lissotriton > Lissotriton vulgaris. The sequence goes on along the minus strand of NC_141685.1, from coordinate 1,907,681,019 downwards.
TGCCGGAGTGGGACAGTGCATACTGTCCTGATTGTTGCTGTGTGTTTTTCTTTCTATCTTCCTGTCTTTTCTCTGTCTGTATGCCCCTGTCTGCCTCTATCGCCGATTCAGAATAATATTGTTTGTCTGCCTTTCTATCTTCCTGCCTTGTTATAGGTAGCAAGCGCTATATAAATGGAATTTACAAGTACCCTTCCCCAGTCATCCTTTGTTTGCATTGCTCCTGAACTAAAGCCAGAAGAATGGATTTTGGAGCACCATGCAAAATGATATTTTGCTCTTTGGTGGTTTCCGTCTCCCTAACGAAATGGCAACTGTGATGTGATTATTTTACCATGCCCCCTTCATGCGGCCTTTTGTGGTGACACAATTAAGCAGCTGACAGCTTTGGGCCTCATGTAGCGCACTGTTTGCTGTGTGATAAACTCATTAGTTATTTGGAAAAGGATATTATTTAATTGCGGTCAGGAGTGGGATTTGATTGTCGTCCATCAGGAGGTCGTAAAAGGGCTCTACGGTAAACGTGCACACAGTGTGAACAGTTACACTGTGGAACACGATTTGTGCAAAGAGAAAACGTGCAAACTGTCAGTGATTGTGACTCGCAGTCTCACGAGTTCACAGAGTAAAACAAGTGCACACACACACACACTGAGTCGCGAACTTACACAAAATACACCACACCACACGAATGCAACGCAAAGGAATATAAAAAGCAGCACACATATGGAGACTAGTACACAACTACAGTCAGACAGTCACAGAGTAATAAGGACAAACCAATATGGACAGGCTGATAGCTATAGAGGAACATTTTTAATTAAACATCACACAGACAAGTATAGGAAAACATCTAGACATGCACACAAAGACTCCAGCATGTATTTAATAAAAAAGGGAAGATAGAAACACGCAGTCTTGTTTGAGGACAGACGTTCACAGAGACATAGATGTGCACAGACATGCTGAGGCAAAAATGCACACCTAAGCACAGACTGCCACGTGGATGAGGAGATATGCAAATGAAGCATAATGGTAATGCAGAGAACACAAGACATACCGACACGTACACACAGATGCAAAGAGCCACACATGCAGATTTGCAGATAAACAATGGGGGGAGGAGACAGCATGCAGACACAGAGGCAGGGGGCTGCTTTAAAGAAAACCTAGACAAAAAGAGAGCTGGAGAAATTCTTACTCAAACACGCACGACAAGCACAACACAGTCAAGTTTGTAGGTCCTGCACTGCTCTGTGGTTTTTGGTCACGCTGATGCTACCTTGTGGGGCTACAGGCAGAAACACAGCGAAAAAAGCCAACATATCAGCAGGCATATCAGTTGTAAGAAAAAGTTGGGGTGAAGGCGAGGGACTGCAGAGACATGCAGTGAATAAGAGTGCATGTCAAAAATTAAAACATGAGGGAGGAAGGTGGTAAAGACATCGAAGCACGGTGGGGCTGTTGAGTTAAATCACGGGGGTGGGAGGAGGGTGCTAAGCGCAGCTTATTCAGAAACTTCCACAGAGAAAATAAAAACGAACAGAGGCTGATTAGCGAGGTCACGAGTGCAACAGAGCCTGTGCAAATAAAAGTGGCAAACAATCCATTTGACAATTAAGACTGAAGTCGCTGTGGACATTTTGCCTGGCTCTAGTATGTTTGCGGTTTCCTGAAGCGACACAGTACGCAAGCACAGTTTAGTGCACGATACTTCTGTTGATTACATGCTTAACAATTGAAGTTAAACAAATGACATAAAAGAAAACTTAACAAGAATGGAGTAGTATGTGCTTGCAAAGAGAAGAAGCACAATGTGGCGGATATGTTCAACAGTTAAATAATTAGGATAAAAAAAAGATTTACAGGGTGTTGGAGCAGCAGTGACCCGTGGGAGATGGTGGGGGACGGCATGGGGAGTTGAGTGATTTACACAAAACGTAAAGCGCGGAACCTGCCGTGTTGATAAAAGGCACGATGAGGCACACTCGCAAAAAGAAGTGCTCATTGTAAATAAAACATTACAGTAACAGAAGTAAAATTGGGGGCTCTCAGAGCACGTGAGATAAGGTTAATTAAGCCAAACATGTAGCGTGTCGTATGCCGTGCTGACAAAAGGTGTGCAGCTGCACACCCACAAACAGAAGTACTTGTAAATAAAAATTGACAGTTACAGAAGCAAAATTGGGGGAAAACCATGAAAACAAACCAAAACAAGTATTGTGTATTATTGGCTTTGATGTGGACGCGCGAGGCAGGCGGATGGAAAGCGCGTGCAGCAGTGGGCGGAGCGGATCAAAGTGAAGCTGCTGGTGGCAATGATGCAAGGCAGGCGGATGGAAGCGCGTGCACGGACACATGCACTCGTCGAAATCCGCCGCCTGGTTTAGCTTTCCTGATCCAACCCTATAATTCTCGACATATTCATTCCTTGCGGAAAGGAATAGTCGAGACCTAAAAATGGCCCTCTTCACCTTCACCCTAAATATGGAGGCCATTGTTTGTTTTCTCTATGCCTCAAATGGTGATCCCATGTAGGAATAACGCATGATGTTTTGTCCAAGATACGCCAAGATGCCCTGGCGCCCCGGTGGTGGAAGGGTCGTCAGCTCTAACGTTTACAGTAGATGAGCCAGTGCGGGGCCATTGCAGGCACAGACAGCACTTCCTCTGACTCTGACAATTTACTGTAATGTTCTCACTTCAGCAAATTCTAAATGAGGTCCAAAGCCTCATGTACATAGCCCTGCTCGCGAGACCGCCTGGACATCCCAAGAACAGATTACAGTGTTATTTTCCAGGCATGCGCCTTTCTTGGAGTGGTAGTAACATGCTTGCTACTTTTTCAAGGAGAAGAGCAGGTGTAAGTTATGTCACTCCGTAGGTTCCTATGCTCTGGAATATCTAAAGGCCCATTTAAGCAGGGTCTGACTTGGGCAAAAATAGGCCCAGGCACCAAAATAAATGGGTTTCCCATTAGCGAATCAGACAGCTAAAAGGTGGCCCACATTCAACGAATTGAGGCATTTTTGAAAGTTTAAAGACAAGCTTTATAAGGGTTTTGCAAGGTATGGTAGACTGCATGCGTTTGTGCTCGCTCCTGGAGATGTTGAGGTAATAAAAGAGAAATCAACAGTAGACACCGGCCCACATATACCCAAAACAAGCATTGGCAAGGCCAATAGGACTTTCCTGTTTGAGAGGCTATGCCAATGTCTTTTTGTCATGTTGTAGAGCAGCGTGGCTGAAGCATAGTGATTTTTTTCTTTTGGCGGGTGAGTCGGGGGAGGGGCAGGACAGATAATGGGAGGGTGGGAGGTAAGAGGTAACATGCACAACAGGAAGGCAGGGTGGGAGGCAAGAGGCCACAAGGACAACAGGAGGGTGAGGTGTGGGAGGGAAGACGCAACACAGACAACAGGGAGTGGGAGGGCAGTGCAACATAGACAAGGGCACCTGGGTGGAGGAAAGAAGTAACACGGAGAACAGGGGGTATTGGATATGAAAATATAGTTGTAGAATTAGATGTAGACACCCAAAAGCAGAGATTATACAACGAATTGGTTTGGAAAACAGTCCTCTAAGAACAAATTTGCCTCAACAGGTATGTAAAAGCTCGGTGTCCATTATTAAAGCAGTACCTCTGTGATGGTATATTTTGCAGCCATTTATTAGATGTTTAAAAACCTCAAAATACATATTTACGTTAATCACTATAGAGTTTTACTATGAAAAGCCCACCCTTTCTTTACATTGGCATAACACTAGACATCAAGAGGGTGGGGTGGGATGAGAGAGGCAATACGGACAACGGGATGGTAGGGGCAGGAGGGGAATGGTAACACGGACAACTGGAAGGTAAGGGGTGGGAAGGTAGAGGCACCATGGACAAGGGGAGATTGGGGTGTGGGAGAGAAGATGCAGCACAGACAACGGGGTTGGGAGTGGGGGGAAGAAGCAACATGGACAGCAGGGGTTGGGTGGGAGGTAAGAAGCAACACGGACTAAGGAAATGTATGGGGTGGGGTGGGGGGGAGGGACGGAAGAAGCAACACAGACAAGGAGGTTTGGGCTGGGAGGAAAGAAGCAACATGGATAAGGAGAGTAAGAGGGAAGAGGTAGCATGATAGGAAGAAGAGAATAAAAAAAAGAAACAACAGAATGGTTAGAAGAAAAAAAGAAAAATAGTACCTCAATCACAGCGCACAAAGGTTCACTAATCGAGATGAAGCAATCTGTACTTCGTCCATGCACCCGAGGAAAGAAGAGGAAGTAAAGCTGGCACATCCTGCCTAATTAGGAGGCAGAAAATTGGAGTAACAGTGATGCCAATGAGTGGTAAATAATGGGCCAGCACCAAGCCCCTCATGGTATTCAATTTTTCACACTAGCCCGAGGGCTTGCCGTGCATGCGCTGTCACAAGCGAGACCTGAAAACGGTCTACACACTAACCTGTTAGAACACCCCTTCTAGGACAGCCAGATTACCCTATAGGACAGACAGACCTTACATCTAAGGTCCCCACAGGAAGTGGAGGATTTCGGACAAGGAATCCAAAAAACTCGATCGAATTAATCTGTTCTCTGCCTGCCTTATAGCAACTTTTGTGGATTTTAATGTTTTTAGGTTTAAAGCATTTTATTAAGACAAAAAACATAGGGAGAGGGAGCAGGAGGTTAGGGTTACATACATTCAAGCGAAGAAGATGAGCATGATGCTATGAGTGTGACGGTGGACTAGTCCGCTGTGGAAAAGGAAGCAACAGCAAATGAGAAAAGCTAAATATAGCAACACCTCCAATCTGAGCATAGTCAACACCATCAGTCTGAGCAGAGAGAGATAAGCAATAACACAAAGAAACCCAACCCACCATCCCCTAGAACCCCCCCCCAAACACCCCAACTCACCCCAACTCCCCCCCACCCCCGTCCAATGTACCGCTAAGAACACTACCTGCCCTCCCCCCACTCCCCACCTCCATGAACCCAGCCCCGTTGCCCCTCCTAGTCAGCTGAAATCACCGGTGGCGTCAACCTTAGAAGCCTGAGGTACCTCGGACAGGTGAGTTCCCTAAATTCCGTAGTTAAAAGCGCATGAAAGGGTTGCCACAGCTCATCAAATTGGTCCACCTCCCCCGCTACCGTGAGTGACAATTTTTCCATACCCAGCACATGCCAGAGCCTGTGCAACCAGCCAGTGATGGAGGGGACTGTGGTGGTGCGCCAGTGGATTAGGATGTTCTGAACCGCTGAGCCCAGCGCTATCGCAATTTGCCTGCCCCTGCGGGACTTCAGCGGGTACATCAGGCCATTAGGAAGGCCCAGCAATACATACGCTGGAAAGCGCGATAATTCGATTTCAAAATGCTTATCAATCTCATCAAGAACTTCCTTCCAATAAGCGGCCAACAAGGGACAATCCCAAAGAATATGTGAAAGGGTCCCCACCTGACCACAACCTCTCCAGCACTCCCTCTCGATATGCCTGTTCATCTCGTGCAGTCTCTCTGGGGTGTAATACCAGTATGTGGACACCTTGATGAATGTTTCAGTGAGGCCAGTGTGATATGCCGAGTGTCTCGCACGGTGTGCAATCTGGTCCCACTCCTTATGGCTAAGTGTCCTACCCAATTCCCTGTGCCATCGTTCCCTGCCCGGATTATAGTAGTGAAACGGAGGGGGCTGTAAGAATTTGTAGAGATCGGTGATCAGTTTAGCATCGGAGGCGCGAGTCACCAGCCACCGCTCATATGGTGTTATCTGACGATCAGCGGTGTCCCGCACCTGGGGTTGAAGTGCCCAGTGCCGGACCTGCATATATCGCAGTCTATCCGACTCCGGCAGTTGGAACTCCTGTTGAAGCTGCCGAAAGGGGACCACTCCCTCCGACCCATAAATCTGAAAGAGCGCTCGGCAGCCCGCCGTCCTCCAGTGGGAGAAAGCGCCCGGTTCCATCCCAGGGGAGAAATCAGGATTACCCGCTATTGGCGTAAAAGGCGAGGAGAACGTGGTGAGCTCCCGAACCTCACAAACAGTGTCCCACACCCTCAGGGGAACCCGCGTGACAAAGGAAGCATAAAGGTTGGGGGGCCGGTGAACCCCGCGCAAGAATGGAACTTCCTGAAGGGTACGCCCTGCCACTGCTTGGTCCTGAAAGAGCCAGTGCTTATCGGATTCCCACCTGCTCCACTCCACAAGGTAGCGCAACTGCGCCGCCTGAAAATATTTCCGGAGGTCCGGAATACCGAGGACCCCAAAGGTCATGCAAATCCATGTCGGCGATTCGGGCCTTCCCGGCCTGGGAAAGTTCCCCAGTCTGCGGGAATCGCTGCGCTGATCTGTCCAATGCAGAGTCAAAGACTATATTTAAGTCACCCCCTAATATGACATGACGATCAGGGGAGGCAGTTACGTCCACCAGCACCGAATCTAAAAAGCGTTCTTGATGGTCATTTGGGCTATATAAGGAGCCAATAGTAAACGACGTGTCCCCTAGGCGGAGGCGGTATGCCAAAAGCCTCCCCTTCTGTTCAGCAAATTTATACAACACCTCCCCCCTGAAGGAGCTCAACAGCAGAATAGCCACCCCCGCAGTCTTGGACGCAGCAGAGGAGAAAAACTGGGTGGGAAACTTGGCAGAGCGCATTCTGTGACAATCACGGGACAACAAGTGGGTTTCTTGCAGGAGGCATATATCAGCTTGTGTCCCCTCCAGCAGAGACAGAATCGCCCTGCGCTTTACAGGGTTATTCAGACCCTTAACATTAAGGGTCACCACCTTCAGGGACGACATACCTCCCAGGGTCTGGGGACGCTATGCCGCGGGTAGGCAGCTGGCGGCGGAGGGGCGCAGGGCAGCAGCGCAGGACAGGCAAAATAGGACCAAGCGTTAACATATGGAATATCGGACGGTTCCTTCCCAACCCCTGAACAACTCCCAACCCCACCCCAAACGAACCAATGGCAACTAGCCAAATTCCCATTCAAACACAATCAACCCATTGTCCCAGTCAAGTCCCAAAACGGACAAGTCTGCAGAAAGTACCAAAAGTGGACGTCCAGCCACTCGCTCTCCCCGCTCCCCCCGGCCCTCCCTCCGACCCCCAAACCTGGCACCGAAGAAGCTATGTCCATCTCCCCCCGGAGTGAGTCTACGCCGTCAAGGCCACACCGTTCGTGGCGGGCGAGTCCCTGTCCGCTTCTCTCAGGGCGCTGGCCATGTCCGCTCTGATGGTGGGCGAGTCAGGTCGCCCAGCGCTCGCCGCTGATCTCCTCCTCGCCGACCGCCGTCGTCCTCCTCTATCCGAGCGCCTCCAGGACGGTGTTGCTCCATCCTCCTCTGTAGCTGTGAGACCCAAAACGCCGCAGACATCCAGCAAGGAGCGCAGCTGGTGCAGTACCCCGTTCCAGCGGAATATCAAACGGAAGGGATGCCCCCAGGAGTACGGTGTCTCGTGCTCTCGAAGGAAATCGGTTGCAATCTTGAAGGACCTGCGCTTCTGTAGCGTGATGGCAGACAGGTCCTGATACAGCGCCACAGGCCGCTCTCGGAACGTTAATGGTTGTTTTCTGCGGGCCTCGGACATGATGCGCTCCTTCACCGGAAAGTCAGGGAGGTAGGCCAAGATGTCCGGCGGAGGTGCCGCCGACTGTCGCTGTCGGCCGACTCTGTGGGCCCTGTCGATGCGGATCGGGAAGTCTGCGGCCTCTCCCAGAACCTCCCGGAACAAGTCCTGCAAGTAGCCCACCAGGTCCGTCCCCTCATCTGCAGATGGCACACCCCGTACCCGTATATTATTCCTCCTCGACCTGTTCTCCAGGTCCTCGTTATGGGCTTGGAGTTCAACATGTTGCTCTCTGAGACGGAGAACGTCCTGTTGCAAATGGACAATCTCGTCGTCCCGACGTTGGGCCACCGCCTCCACCGTCTCCATCCGTTCGCCAAGGCCCTCCACCTCCCTGCGGACCTCGCGTACTTCACTGGCCACCTCCTGCTTCAGCGTCTGGAAGTCAGCCTTAGGCGAGCTGAACAGTTCCTCCATGAAGGACCTCGTGACGGGGGGCTCACCCCCGGTCGGGTCCGCAGCAGCCCGGGAAGAGCCCGGAGACGGTTGCGCCCTGTCTCGCTGTTGCTGGGCCCTGCTAAGCATGTCCGGCAGGGTGCGATCCCCCTTCCTCGATCCTCCTTTTCCGGACATTCGTGCCCTGTATGCTGTCGCACTCAACTGAGGCAGGAACACTGGCCTCGGCCACCTGCAGTAGGTTTGGCCCTCGATGAGTCTCCAACGTTCGGCAGAGCCCCTCCAGAGTGAACGCCCGGCCAGATAGGGACACCAGGAGACCTGCGCCACAGATGACAAAATGGCGGGCCAGTCTAGTCACAGAGGGCCGTTCGGCGCCCAGCCAAAATTTCAACAGAGACCCCCGCAGGGGGAACCCCGGCTGGCGCGTCCCGCAGGAAGGAAGAGCTGTGCAAGGGCAGAGGTGTAGGAGACGACCTCAAGCGACACTGAAGGAGGGCTGCGTCACCGTCGCCGTGAAGACAAGTTGGCGGTTGGGCGGGGCCGGGCAGATCGTTCAGGCCCGGCGATGCCACCAGGGCCACTCTAAGAGCCAGGTATACAGAGGAAAGTTCTATCCAGGGCCGTCCAGCTAGAGAAGAGAAACAGTAGACCTGGCTCCAATCCTAAACCCTGTCGCCAACTGGCCATGGGGCCGGGGCCCGCACAACGTGAGAGGCCACCACCGCAAGTCCAAGCACCACCACGATCACACGGCAGGGTCCTCGCTCAGCGATGTCACACAGCAGTTGTCCCTCCGACGACCCCCGTCGAGTACCGGGGCGAGCTCCACTCCAGATCGCTAGACATCAGCACCTGGCCCCAGCCAAGGCACCCGGACAGCGCCCCGCTCTGCTCCGCCTCCAAGGCGCTCCACTGTCCGACTATCGGTCTTTTAGCGTGCTTCCGCCGGAGCGATCGGGGCCAAAGTAGCATCAATTTGTGCCCCAGGGTCTCCACCGCCCGTCTCTCAGCCGCTGAGCTTCAGCGGGGGAGAGAAGCTAACAAAAAAGGGGCTCGGGCCTAGTCGGGCCGGAGGAGCTGCGGGAAGAAGCGTCCGCTCACCCCGCCATCTTGGCCACGCCCCCCGATTTTAATGTTTTTAAGTGTATTTTGATGACGCTGATCCTTTAGCAAATATAGTGCGGTTAACTTTCACCTGCCACCGAACAGTCTCTTGAATGTGAAGAATTGGCTTTTGGGTTTGTGAATAGTTGTTATTCCTTGATTAATGAAACAGAAAAGGGCCTAGATGTTGTCTAAGTCCAAGTTGCGTTTGTGAGTGATTTTGTGTCTGAAGCTGATAGCGGACTAGCTTTTCATCTTGACAGGCTAATGCCCAGCTGCATTAAAGGTATTAGAGTTAGCCTATTGTCAGTTTAGGACAATATCACTGCAGGTGCTCAAAGGACCATTATGGCATTGTTAAAAATAAACATATTTCTCAAAAGGAATTGTGAATTACACATTCCATGCAACAGCTCTTTCATCTCAGTTTCAAAGGTAGGTAAGTGCTGGTCACATACTGGCACGTTTTCTGAGCTCATGTGTGCAGAATTCATGGGTGCACAAGTGGCATCCTGTCCAAGCCTTACTGGTCTGAGGTTGGCAAGTGATGGTCCATGCCATCGCCTACTTTTAATATAAAAGGGTGCATTTGAGGAGCAGCAAGATATTATTTTTTCTTAAATAGTGCCACGTCAGAACATAAAATGCCAAATTTCATCATGATCCTGCAGAGTCATTAACAAGATATACTTTGCTATCAAATTCGACCATAGATTTCAGATTATTTTCTGCTCGCACTACTTAACATGCTATAGTTATGACACTTGTCAATATTTTAAAGTGATGTCCGAACTGTTTTACTCATTGTGTACTAACTAATTTTCAGTCCGCATTGTGGCTTACTTTTTATCATCTTCTATTTAGTAATTGCAATTGACATTTACTAAAACAATATTTCAGATGTTCGCCAATCAATCTTGGCTTGTAGGGTCTATGGGTGAGAAGAAGAGCTTAAGTGTTCTATTGTGTGCAATTCCCATAAAAATACATTTAGGTGTATGGCCTCATGAAGGACATAAACTACAAATTGCATCAACTTCGACAATTTTTCTATTACCCTTTATAATCAATGATGCAGGGCAAAGCAACCAACTCATGACTCCACCGACTGTTCAACCACGGAAGAAACAAAATCAGCCATCAGCTCACCACCATCTTCAACACCATTGTCACAGCCACTTTTCCTGACACCTGGAAACACGCAGAGATTATACCCCTAGTCAAGAAACCGTCTGCAGACCCCAGCAAACCACTGGACTACAGTCCCATCTCTATGCTCCCATGTTACCAAATTCATGGAGAAAGCCATCAACATCCAACTCACAGAACACCTGGAGAGAAACAACCTACTGGACACTTCCCAATCAGGATTCAGAGCCAACCACAGCGCAGAGACAGGCCTGATTGCCACAACAGACAACATCCACACCCTACTTGACAGAGGATATTCAGCTGCCCTGATCCTGCTCGACCTCTCCTCAGCCCTTAACACCATTACCCACCACACAATCATCGATCTACTGTGACAGATCGAAATGACAGATGACATGCTCAAATGGATGGCATTAATTCTTACGGGGTGCACCCAAAGAATCCATCTCCCTACCTTCACCTGTCAACCCAAGCGCACCATCTGCAGTGTCCCTCTAGGTTCTTCCCTCAATTCAAACCCTCTTCAACATCTACATGAAACTTTTCGCAGACATCCTCAGAACCCATAACATTAACATAGTGTCCTACACCAACAAAACCCAGCTCATCCTCTGACTGCCAGCGGACCCCACCACTACAAATACCAACTTCCACAACTCTATGAAGAACGTCTCTCAGCCTGGATGAAGAACAACTGCCTGAAGCTCAACATGGAAAAAAATGAAGTACTGATCTTCGCAGACACGCCTCCCTCTGGAATGACTCCTGCTGGTGATCAGAACTCAGACCCACCCCCACTTAGAAAGACTATGCCCGCAACTTATGCTCATTCTGGACAGCTGTCTCTTCAGCCTGCGTCCACACTCTCTGTATGCACCACAAAGTCTTCAAGTGGCTCCCCATGGACAACAAGAAAACTGTGACACAGGCACTTATCACCAGCAGACTGGATTACAGCAACATACTCTATGTAGGTACCACCAACAAACTCATGGAAAGAATCCAGACGATCCAGAACACAGCAGCCAGACATATCCTCAACCTGCCAAAGAAGACCCACATCACTCAGCACCTGAAAGACCTCCACTGGCTGCCCATATAGAAAATATGTCAATTCAGGTTCCCGATCCACGCCTACAAAGCCCTCCAGGACCAAGGACCGGCCTCTATGACCACTGTCTGCACTTCCACTTACTTCCTGGGAACCTACCCTCCACTCATCTCTCCCTCGCACATATACCAAGCATCTGATGCTCCCTCTCCCTCCTGGCCACCAAGTTCTGGAATGCCCTTCCCCTCCACCTCTGTACTTCACCCTCACTGACCCACTTCAGGAAGGGACTCAAGACCTGGCTCTTTGACTGACATATCATAGTGCTTGGATACTCTCTCAGGTGAGAAGTCACACTATATAAGTTCTGCTTGATTGATTCATCAAATTTAACAGAGTTTTTGTTAAAGCAACTGTGGAGCTATTATAGTACATTTCCAACAATACTTCCCTCTGTGATGTATCGGTTGCATCCCTAAAAATAAAGCCTCCAGTTGTGTCTTTTTAACTAATTAATTCAGAAAAGGGGGTGGTGATGGACAGAGTATCTGAATTAAACAGAACACTCATACCCAGTCAACAGATCAGGGCTTGATCCATCACCATTTTTTAGCTCACTGCACCATCCCAGCTCAGAACCTGGCTACATGCAAATTAGTCTGTCCCTGGCCCAGTGCATCATGGGAACAGGGCAGACCAAACTACCAATCCAATTCTTATACTGGGAAGGAAAGAAGCTTCCGGGGACCGGTTTCTGGCATTACAGCCGTCTTCGGCCCGGCTTGCTTGAATCCTGATGGTGCAATGAGCAAGGGACTCACATCTGAGTATACCCTTCCACGCTTATGGTGGACAAAACGATTCAGAAAAGGGGGTGGTGATGGACAGAGTATCTGAATTAAACAGAACACTCATACCCAGTCAACTGATCAGGGCTTGATCCATCACCGTTTTTTAGCTCACTGCACCATCCCAGCTCAAAACCTGGCTACATGCAAATTAGTCTGTCCCTGGCCCAGTGCATCATGGGAACAGGGCAGACCAAACTACCAAGCCAATTCTTATACTGGGAAGGAAACAAGATTCCGGGGACCGGTTTCTGGCATTACAGCCGCCTTCGGCCCGGCTTGCTTGAATCCTGATGGTGCAATGAGCAAGGGACTCACATCTGAGTATACCCTTCCACGCTTATGGTGGACAAAACGATTCAGAAAAGCGGGTGGTGATGGACAGAGTATCTGAATTAAACAGAACACTCATACCCAGTCAGCAGATCAGGGCTTGATCCATCACCGTTTTTTATCTCACTGCACCATCCCAATGCCAGAAACCGGTCCCCGGAAGCTTGTTTCCTTCCCGGTATAAGAATTGGCTTGGTAGTTTGGTTTGCCCTGTTCCCATCATGCACTGAGACAGGAACAGACTAATTTGCATGTAGCCAGGTTCTGAGCTGGGATGGTGCAGTGAGCTAAAAAACGGTGATGGATCAAGCCCTGATCTTTGGACTGGGTAAGAGTGGTCTGCTTAATTCAGACACTCTGTTCATCACCACCCCCTTTTCTGAATCGCTTTTAACTAATTAAGGCACGTGAAGTTAATTTATTCAAAACTGAGTTGCTTGTGGCTAGGGAATTGAATTGACAGCTTTTTATAATTATTGCTGTTTTGGAAAAATGAGTAATTGCTAGTCATTTGCCACTTTTTGGAAAATGTTAATTTTAATTGCCCTGGAAAGCCATTGCCACGGCCGTTCTGGTTTTGGTTAGGTTTATTATTTTTACTGTTAGTGTATGATGACCCAATGATGTTTGGAACCTCCAGTGATGTCATGAAATGTGGTGAGGCTGGTGTGATACTAGGGAACCTCCGAAGATGATCATGAGAAGGAATGGAGTGGAAATGCGGAAGGGCGAATCATAAAGGTGTTTGGTGGTCCAGTCTATGAATCGTACATAGGCTATTAGAGGCAAGGAACTTTGCATCTGTGTAGTATGTGCTTGGAAGACAGATGATTATTCTGTTGCTACATAAAACATGTAGGAGTTGCAGTAAAGCCATAGGCAAAGACATAGACTTGCTGCAAAATCTGATTCTCCTTCAAACGCTTTTGTGATAGCAATGTACTCGCACGCCACACAAGAAAGAATAGGGTGAAATGGGATGGAAGAAGAGAGAGACATAGCAGCTCTTCAGGTAGCAGGATGATTGGAGTAAAGCCTAGATCAGAGTGGTTTTACTTCCAACAGGGTAGAATGGCAGCAGCCAACAGATGGATGGTAACTCTGGGGCGCTCTAAGATGAAGACAGAGGCAAGGTAATTAGAATATATAAAGCTGAGAGTGAGGTAATGATGTGTAAGCGATATAGCTGATTTCCCTTGCTCCATGACAGAGGTTGCAATGAGGAAACCAGACACCGACCAGGGTACCATCGTTTAACATAATTAATTCATGCACCTTAAAATGGCCAAAACCTATATTCACCCTTAAGAGAGGCAAGAACATTCGAGACTGCCTAGTCCACACTTGACCACCAAAAGCACCAGAAACTACAAACACTGCGTCTTCAGCCTGGGGTGTCCAACCCATGGTTGGTGGCTACCCCTGTGGCTTATTTTCAGTGTGCCACTTAACCAAGGCAATCAAGACACTAGATCTCAACACCATCCTCAAATGGACTCTAAGAAGACATACAAACTCCAATACAACACACGTGATCTATATGATAAAGTGTTCCTGCCACCTCCGATATATTGTGATGACGTCCAGAAAAGTCAAGACTCATATAGGAGAACACCGCAGCAATGGAGATCATTACAACACACTTGAGAGACGAGCGTCTCCCTATAAATACCCAGGCTATCTTGGAAGTAAATAACGTCCGGGACGAGAGAGACGCTTAGGATTAAGGCACTGCATGGTCCATACTAAATACGTGGAAACCTGAACAAGAGGCAATGTTATGGGTTTAAGTCTATCTATTTGAAGTAGACGTTAGCTGCATTGTGTCTACTTATAGTTTATTAATACCGCTAATTGAACACAACTTTACCAGTAGGCAAAGACAGAACACTCCAGATCTATCTGCACTGCATGGGGCCATTCAAACCCCATGCAGAGCTAATTGCAATTTTCCTTTTCCCTTGACCTCACCACGAGTCCCTTTTGACTGCACAATTTGTTAAGAGAAAGTGTGCACACGCACAAGCACCATCTACTCTTTAGTACCTTTTTAACAGGCCATCACATCACAAATTATAGGATGGCCAATTATAACAATGATAACAATCAGGCACCACGGGAGCACGGTGCAAGAACATAAGAATGTTAAGAAGGAGACAAAAACATGCACTCTATGAGAAAAAGGGGGCCCCTACAATGTATACAGTTAGCTACTCGTAGGGAAGGTAAACTATGTAGAGAAAGAAAGTGTAGCAAACTCTAAGGGCGTAGATAATCCCTAGAACATAATCCAAACAGAATAATAGACCCTCCAACACATTTAAATAACTGTGTGCTGAAACAATAATTTATACAAAATTCTTCAATTTATTTGTTTTGTTTTTAGTATATTTTGTTTGTTATTTTTATCCTTTGTATAAATTTCATTTACTTGTTTAGTTCATTGTTCACATTTAAAAAGAACCTTGGTATATAATACATAATATTCAAACATAAGCAAAAATTTGATTATTTACAACTAAAGACGTACAAAGACAATAGGTGAGAACAGAAAAAATTACATAACCACAATTACAAAAGCAAATTAACCCAGTGATATACGAGATATTCAGTCGTTGGAATGATTGATGAAGGCAATGCGGTTGAATGGAACTACGCGCGTTTCGGCCCAAGGCCTTCGTCAGGTGACCGTCATTCGTATATTATAAATAAATAGAAAAGGTGATATAACACAACAATGGACAAGTTGACGAATTAACACTTCGTTTCCTATGGCGACAGTTTTAATTTCATTTGTATCGAGTCATTTATGCTTATTTGTTCCTGCAAAAAGACTTTCTACGCACTGAGTCACGTGTAGATTATAGTGAGTCTAGTTAATTGGAGATAGAAGCGAATCCTTAAGATCTTTATTCCAATGGGCTGATTCTCAGATGTCCGATGATTAATATTTGTAAAGTATTTTCATGGCAACCCGCAGAAAATGTCAAAGCTTTTGGTCATTTTCCTTGTAGTCAATCTGCACTTGATATAGTGACGCTGGCACATGTACGGGCTGAGAATAATAGATTATGCAGCCACTTTGTATTGTGACTTTCGTGCGTTCAGACGGGGGTTCTGGTCGGTCGATTCTTCTGAAGTCCGCGATCTAGCATGGTTTGTGATAAATGGGACAGCAAATTCACTAATGTTCCTTGCACATGGCCACTCCCTAGCAGACCGTGGACTGTGCCTACCTTGATGCACACAAGGTGGCTCCTTAAGCACACACGCCCACCATGTATTAAAAGAAGGGACACACACAGTGCATTAACTGCTTGGCCGCTATGAAGATGGATGAGAGTCACTTCATAAGAATGACATTCTCAGGATTGAGACCGGATCCTGACTTGACGCCCGAGACCCGGCGGCCAGCTCGTTTTTCGATTGACGCCTCGGTGGCGTACTTAGTCCCGGCTCTGAAAGCTGTACTTGCCCCCATCGCAGTGGAACTACCCGAAAATACTGTGCTTTGTGATTCAAATAATTCGTTGGGATCCCCGGTTTTGCAACTGTCAGAACACTTGAAGGCTGCCCCCACTTCGGTTCCTTTTAATTGGGACTGTGAACTGTTTTGGACTGTGTCGACCCCCCTCCCCAATCGGTCTCTCAAGATGGCGGATGGGATGAACACTGGCTTCGGAGACGGGGAGGGGCATCGTTGGTACCAGCCGGCTACCTTGGGACCTGCAGTCCTTTTTTCATTTGTGGACCCCTGTTCTACTAATTTCTGTATACTATACGACATTTTGAGGACGGGGCTTTCTTCCCCTTACGGACTTAGCAAATTTCATCGACGGGGCCAAGGCTGAGACTGTTTTCTGGGTGGTTTACTGTGGTATCATGGTTAACCGGATTGTTTTATTGACTTAACGGAGTCCGGGGCGGGGTTGGTTAGGTCGGGGGCGGGAGACCGGGAGTGCGTTGTATAAAGCCCTCCTCCATTTCTCCTCTTCGGGTGGGGTTTACTTTCTTCTTCTTTTTTCTCTGTTTCTTCTATATTTCGGGTTTCGGTTTTTGGGCGACAGGCACGCTGCTAGGGGGGTAGGCCGTAGTCATCTGCAGGGGTGCAGGGTGGGGGGGGTGGGGGATGGGAGTTTTGTTTTTCTTTGTTTCTATGGCCTTTTTCTTTTCTTATCTTTCCTAGGCCTTTTCTTTTCTCTTTTTCCGGGTCAGTGTAGTGGGTTCCTTGTTAGGTCCATCTCTGTTTTCACATCTGTGCCTCAACTCTCGCGATGTTTCTGGGCCAAGGGGCGGGCATAACTGCTGGCGCGAATCGTAATAGTATGCTTGTTTATCCTGGGTGTCGTTTACTTAAACGCCACTGCTTTACATGAAAATGGATTACCTATGGACACATTGCTATTTCGCTCGCCCCCACTTTGTAGCTTGAGATATTGTATGGCACCTGATCCTCTTATCTTATATTATAAAACGAAACCTTTTGTATCCTGTTTCCAATTTGGTAGGTCTTCCAACCAGTAAGTACTGTGGGAGTAACGATTAGGCCCCCGGGAGGCTGGGTCTGAAGTTTTCACTGTAGTACTGTGTTGCAATTGCTTAGCGGCCAGCCCTGGGGGTTGTAGGCCCGTGTTTGTATCTGGTTGAGAATGTTCAATAAAGGTTTTCACACAAAAAAAAAAAAGAATGACATTCTCCTCGTTTTAATACACTACCTTTCTGTTAAAATTCACCACTTATCTTTAACGTAATTCACCATTTCGGCACAGTTAGCAAGAAACCGCTGCATATAAATATATCTTTGGCAACAACATGCCGGTTAAACCATGGAGCATGAAGCTTAACTGTGAACATCTAGATAAGAGTTGCAAGAAGCCTAAAAAAGTGCATTCATGCATAGAACCCACACTATATATAGGTATATGCAAGTTTTATTATATCACATCAGGTGTTAAATAAAACACAACATTTTTCCTACATTAATTTTCTGTTTTCCTTCTGGTTGTAGGCAACAACCTCACTTTTAACAATTACCCGTCATGGGCAACAATCAGGCCCTTGACAAAGAACCGTAATACACTTGCTTCATATTTTCATGGAATACCGACAACAACAGGGATCTACTTTACAAGGTCTTGATGAAGGCCACAGACCCATAGGGGCAAAACAAGGCCAAAACATGGCCACCAGATCGTTAGATTGCTAGAGACCGCATAACATCTTCCTGCTTTTAGTCTTACCCCTATCCTGTTTTTTTTAATAAATCACACTCACGGGTATAGGAGGCAATTTTACTTGTAATATATAGATACCACCTCTCTCATCTCCCAGATAATCTCCATCCTGGTGGAGGTACAACTCACTTGGAGAACCAAACACTGAAGTGATGGCCCCCCATGATGACACTACCCGCTACATCACTCCAACGGAACTAATATACGCTGTTGGTTGTGATAAGTTGTTGAGGGTCTCTGAGACAATCTCTTTGAGACACTAAAACATAGACCAGTGCAGTTCACTCCCCTGTTGATTTATATCCCATCTCTGATCACCAGGACGCCAAAGAGAACTTTCATGAACAGTACAAGCAAGACAAACCAACAAAAACAAGAACAACTGGAAAGGCAACGGGTAATGGCAAGGAGTAGAAACCTCAACAAGGAGGAAATAAAAACCTAGGTGAGGAAACACGATGCAAGTAATCGAACAATTGTAAGATGAAAAGCCAATGCAATCATAAAATGTTGCCAGGCGCAGAGCAATTGTGTGAGTGTGGTTATATTTATGCTCTACCGTAGCGAACCATTAGGTGAATTCCCCATCACAACTTTTACATTTCTACAGTTAGCTGTCTAGTATCCCTCACATGCTATCTTACCAACTTCCTGAGTTTCTAATCTAAGCCATGTAATTAACAGGTAGCTCTAGTACTCCCTCTAGGAATCTTAAGACTATTTCTGTTTCTATCTTACTTCTCTTGTATCTGGGCCCAAATCCTGTCCATTGTCTTGCAGTGTGAGGATTCCTATATTCTAGAAGACCATGTGCAAAGAGAAAGGACGTTATTTTGGTTGCTCTCTGACTTACCTTGAACATAAAAACTCCAGAGAGCCTAGAAGCAGAAAATAGTGTCTCTAGCTGGGCTAGAATTAAAGGCTAGCACTGGGAATGTATCAGACATGTCAGAGATTACCATGGCCATCTGTTGGAGTTGGCCCTTCTGGCAGGTTCACCCCTGAACTTTTTGCCTTTTAATATTACATAATTATAGTGATTTCTGGTCTTTGCGCACTTTGAGACAGTGTCCCAGTGTAAAGTGCGTGTGCAGCCTGAGTGCGTGTGGTGAGAATGGCCTGCCCTCCCATAGGAATGCATGGGGGATATGTATGTCCATGGTAGTTCCTGATGTGTGGGGAGTGCAGGGGCGAGTTTGTATGTACAAACTCGTTTGATTAAATGCTGCACAATGATGTGCGCGGATTTATTGGGTCTAGTTTGGAAGTGCCACATCTAGAAGTTGGCATGTCTGTGCAGTGAATGTGAATTGACTGTCTGGTTTGTGATTGGCTGGAGCTGGCTGGTGTGCCTGGCTCCAGGAGTCAGGATGGGTCTGCCCCGATGGTGAATGGAGAGATCTGCATGTTGATGGGAGGGAGGAGTGCACCTGGGACCTGAATAGGGCTGGGCCTTCCCTCCACAATGCTGGCTCCACCCCCTGTGGTTTGTCTGATGTCCCTGACCCATCCTGTGAATAGGCAGAGGGGCTGAGCAAAACATACTTCTCAAGCGCCAGTTGCATCTGCTTTGCCCCTTGCCTGCACCTTTGACAACAAACGATTTCTGTGTAATAAAGAGGGGCTGTGACCCCATGAAAATGTTCTTGTTTCCTACTTGAATCTACCAGGGGAGTGCTGCTGCTGATGTGTTTTGAGAATACAAAGGTTATTTTTGATATAACCTTGTGTGGAGTTCCTTTTGTGGGGGGCCTGGGATGTTGTTGCTGGTGGGTGCATGCGCAAATTCTTTACACATTGCCTCCGGGATAAGCCTTACTGCTCATGCCATGCTACCAAGGAGGTGAGCAGGGATTATCTTTGGCGTGTAACTCCTTTGCCTTGACTAGAGTGGTGGTTTCTGCCTGGCTTTGGCGCAAGCCTCAGCCAACCAAAAATCCCATTTCTAACAGCCCTCATATGTTAAGAAGTCTTATTTATTTATTTATTTATAAAATTTCTAGAGAGCACAAATACCTTCCGGTGTCTCGGCGCTAGAGTTCACTAAGATTCAAACCAAAAGGACGAAATTGGAACAGTCATAGAGTCCTCATGCTATAGAACCCATAGCCCAAATAACTGTCTGCCTGGGGATCCAGTAAAAAGAAAGATCCTGACAACTGAAGGAATACACAAAGTATTTATCGCTGTGACGAACAACTCCAGATATTGACAGACAATGCAGGTACAACATTGGTAGGAGGAGGAACTTTAGGAATAGAAAGAGCAGGCGGAAGTTGGGAGGAAACACCAGCAGCAAGGCATGGATCCCTCAGACACACAGAACAGCTACAGTACCGGTAGAAGAGGTGCACATTTCCCCACAAGCTGAGAGTAAGCACAACATCCTCTCTTACACAGATCAGTCAGCTTACAGGAAGCAACAGCGGCCACCTATGACTCACAGTATATATGTCATTGAGTGTGTGTGTGTGTGTGTGTGTGATGGCATATGTTTCTGTGTAGTGTGCGCTACAGTGTATTTGCTTGTGAATTATTATATGGCAGCATTTTTTGTATCTGTGTGATTGACGTTGACAGAGTGTGAGATGGTGAGTCTTTGACGGTGTTTGTGCGATGGTGTTTTTGTGTAACATGAGTGCATGAGGTTGGGTGTACATTCATTGATATCATGGACTGACTTGATGTGTGTGTGTGAGATAGTCTAATGTGTGAGTTTTGATACGTTGTGTAATTGTTGGTATGAGGGTGTTATTGTGGGTTTGTATCAACATGTTATTATGATGATGCAGGTGAGATCGTATAGAGCTATGATTATGTTTTGGTGTGATTTGTGTAGTGTCATCTTGTTTGTGTATGTGAAATCGAGTGATTATGTGGAATGGTGTGTGTGTGAGTTGTGTGATAATGGATGTGATTGTGTGAGTCAATGTGGTAAAGTGTGATGAGGGAGTGTTTGATGGTGCATGCTGTGATAGAGTGTTGTGTTGATGTGAAGTTGTGCTTGTTGGATAGTATTAAGTATTATGGAATGTATCATGATGTGTTTGTATTACTTTATGATGGTGTGAGTGTTTGTGCTGGTGTGTGTGGTGTGCTGTTATGAAGAAGGAGCACAGCTAAAGAGGCACTGTTAGGACTGCAAAGGTAGGAAAGCAATACTGCTGCTTTCTCCATGCCTCACCCCCTTGAATCACTGCGCTGAAAGAATGGAGCTCGGAAGACGATGGATATCGGATAGAAGCATGCCTCACTAGCTTGGAGCAGTTTGGAAAGTGACCAGGGTGCCAGGGACAGAGAAGAAAATGGGATTTGGTTTGCCTTCTACTTAGAGCCTTTATTGTGTACACCTTCTGCCATCCTGCAGATGTATTCCTTTCCAATTTTAGCTGTAGTCGAGAGAATCATGTTAACAGATACATGCTGCTCCTACCAGAATATTCAATGCTCGGGTGGAGGTGCACATTGTGGCATGTAGTTCTCCATGTCATCTAAAGATTCTTTCAGTTTCTGCCCTCATTACATCTTCAGACCAAGTGACGCTTACTGTGCATACAGTAAAACCACATGTGGGCAATATTTCTCCAAAAGAATACAACACCCGAACTGTGTATATATCTTGCTGTGACACCTGCAGGGGCATTGCATGGTATGAGAGAGAGAAAGGTCTGTTCTAGCTTTTAATTCAACTGGTGGAGACAGGTTGGCCCTGCCAGATGTGCTTAGTGAGTCTATGAGAGGCATTGGATGACCTACATCTGGAGTCGGCGTTGCGGAACACAGAGCAATGATATATGTTGGAATCAAACATCTATTTAGTGTAATCCCTTTTCAGGTTTCTTGGCTTTGCCCCTCAATGTTTTCAAAGGATAGCCTCCATTACCTATATATGGGATTAGTGTTTACAGCAGGTGCTGGGAGGCTAGACAGGGTTAAACTATTGAAGACCAGTTGAAGGAAATTGGCAGCTCTGCTGTTCTGGCTCAGTATCTGGGTTGAATACTAGCCCTGTCAGCCCAGGACCTATTTAGAATGTTGTGTTGGTCCTCCCAGGTTCTCTTTCTTCCCCTCCATACGCATGAGGGTTAAAAGTGCATTCAAATGTCTTATCTCTTCTGCTCCCTTAGAAGAAGCACCAACTGTTAGAATAGTCCCCTCTTAAGTCCTTACACTGCCTAAGGCTCCTTGTCCAGCACTGAGCTTTTTGTCATTAACTATTGTTCTTCATTTTGAGTTCCCACCATGAGTATTTGGAAACCTATTGGGAGATTTGGATACGTATTGGAACACTGTCTCATTTTTCTTGATTTGTATTTGCTCCATCTGAGGGACTAAGTTAGAAGGTAAGATTCTCAGGCGGAACATGCTCACTTGCATTCCTGCCTTCTTTAAACCATATACCCATTAAAATTCCATGAGAGCAGTTAGCAGTTTCTCCAATAGTTTACCTTTTTCAATAGATAACGGTAGTGAGGAGGTCCACACAGGATGATTTATTCAAGCAGGTAACAAGTTGAATAGTTCCATACAACAAGTAGTTAAGTTGTGAAGGAGAGCACAGCCAAATGTTCAACATTGTAATTACT
The DNA here is from genome assembly GCF_964263255.1 of Lissotriton vulgaris. NCBI lineage: Eukaryota > Metazoa > Chordata > Amphibia > Caudata > Salamandridae > Lissotriton > Lissotriton vulgaris. The sequence goes on along the minus strand of NC_141685.1, from coordinate 1,907,658,687 downwards.
CTTTGAAACTTTTGCTATCCAACCAATGTTCCCCACAAGACTTCTCATCAAAAATACCCCATAAAATGCACAATCCCAATCAACCTTTTCCAACCCCCCTCCCCACCCCAGAGGGAAGGATAAGCCCGCTTCAGATCATCCAACCCCCAAGAAAAAACGCCCCCATAGGAAAATCAGCGAACCATGAAAAATGCTATTTGACCTAACGTGATGTTTAAATTTTTTTTTTATATATATGTATATTTATAGGCAGGGTGGGTGGGTCACAAAAATGACAGCCTCCCAATCTCCTCACACAGAAAGCACTGTTTTCCCTAACCAACTCCCGCTCTGCTCAAGCCGATAAGCCCAGCCCCTCGCCTGCATAGAGCCCTCACATGCTGTGTGGACAGTTCCACCGTGCAAAACTCTCCAGGGGGATACTGGCTCATGCCGTGATCCCCCTGGGACCCCGTTGAGCCAGAGCATGGTAAAATACATTACACAACAAATGCAGGATACTGCATATCCCTTTTCATTCCAACAGAAGAACAAATACAATATGTGCTAAAATATAACAAGAGTGAACAAAGGACAGAAAGCAAGGCAGGAACAACGGTGTGACAGAGAGAACATCAAGGGAAAGATCAATCAAGGCAGAGCGAGGAGATAGATGGGAGAAGACAAAGAGGAGAGGGAAAAGTATAAGTAATCAAATAGAATAAACCCATCCTCTACAACAATGAAATAGAAAGAAGGAGACAGTGAAATGCCAGAGAGAAAATAAGAAATAGAGAGAGACAGACTTACCAAAGACAACCCCTACGCACACCCACTGGCCAGGCAGGCAAGCAAGGAAAGAAGGACAAGGCACGACGGGAACAGAACAGAAGACATTCCCGAGCACAAGGAGAAGAGGAGGAAGAGATTGCTTCAGAACAAGGAAGAATGAGAAGAACACTGCAGAAAGGGAAAGACTGAAGACCAAAGAAGAATAATAGCAAAATGTGTAAGGTCCAGATTCCAAAGATGATAATGAAGAGAACGTCAATAGGAAAGCTGAGCCGGAGAAAACAGAGAGGAAGCAAAGAGACACCAACAGTATAACAATACTCCTCCCCGTTTCCAAATGGAAAATACAAATAAGATTGAGTGTAACTATGCGTATAGAAAACAGCAATGTACCATCATAGAAAATATATGGAAATAACAGCCAATGGGACTAAAACCCATGACTGTCCTCTACGCCAAGGCAGGAGGGTGAGGAGCACTGTGAATGGGATGAAAGATCATGCCAAAGCAGACTGTGTAAAGTAAACCCCCAAGTTGAGGAAAACCGTACTGCCCTGTAAAGATGGGACTATAACCCAGAAGACGCCCTGTGTGAGGGTGACTACGTAGCTGTAAATGGGTATGTGACCCATGAAATTGTGCCCTGTGTAAGGGTACCTGTGTAAATGTGAATGGGACTGTGACCCATGAAATGGTGCTCTGTGTAAGGGTGAAAAACATTAGTATTCTGTGTAGGAAAGTGTAAGATCAAACATAGCTGGTACCCATTCCATCCCCGTGTAGGGAAGAGGTAACATGTAAAACATACACATGTAAAATGAACCCAATGCCATCCCTCATGAAGGGAGAAATTATATGTAAAATGTGAACATTAGAAATGAAGCACAAGAGGGGCGTGGTATCGGTGCCAATCAACATGGCTGTCTGACGGAACAGCTCCGCCGCACCGGACTTCTCTACGGTGACTTTTACCGGCTTTCATCGTCTTTTCGAGCCCCTGTTCCTGGCGCCATGCAGCGGAGTCCCTGGAGCAAAGGGTGAGACTATTTTCAAGCACCAGCACTCCGTGCTTCATCTTCATTCACCCGCGTCTCCGTCAGCGATATTGCCGCCATTTCGCACATCTCCTCAGCGCGAGCCCTTATGTTGGCATTGGGCAGTTATAACACACGCATTTGACTCTCCTCCTAATTCAGGAATGCCTTCATATAAAATTCTTCGCAGGACCTGCTCATGAGTTGTGCAGTTTTTATTCTTTGCCAGTTCTGTCAGCTATCTCACATCAGTTCCTATTACTCTACTGACGGTATGTGCACATATTTCATGACAGGATTACATGGAACTATTTGCAGCCTGGTAGTGCTCAGGAAATAATAAAAGACTCTTGCAGATTGTTTATGCTACCTAGGTCGCACCTAGCTGTGATGCAAACGCCTGCTTATATGTTTAATTCTGACGCGCTTCAGCTAATAAGTGCAGAGTTTTCACGTTGTAAAGTGATACCCAGGGTGTAATTTCAGCTCTATTTACGACAGCTGTTTGAAGTAATAGCCTTCTGTGCTGATATTTTGCTCAACATTTTCTACAAACTACCCTTGTGCCTTTGGGACTTTGTCAGTGAAGTTGTGCTGCAGATGGTTTGGAGCATGGACTGAAACTGCTTATGACCCTCAAGCGCATTGTGCTTTCTTATTTCACTCATATATCCTCAGTGTCATCACCGTCTTTATGCAGCTCGTCATAATGCTAATACTGCTTTGCTTACTTTTGGTTGCTATATTAAGCTCTCTTCACAAATGATGGAACTGTATTATCTGTGCACCTACTACTTTTCAGTCACCGTCTCAGGAGCTTCAAGTATGTTTCTTTGGTATACTGTTTTGGTTTCTCATTGCAGTTTACTACTATATCTTCACAGTGGTTTTCTCCCTTTGGTGTGCTCCTTCCCAGATAATTGAATTGCCTCTAGCATTTTGCTGCAGTTTAACTCTTTATTTTTCTTCTTTGTTCCTGCTTTGTCTTTTGTCTCATATTTATTATACTTTACGTCTATGGGCAGACTGCGCAAACCCAAACTTGTCTTTGTGCCTTCCAACTCCACCCAAGAGTCAAATTCTCCACCTCCAGACTCTCCAATTGCGGACATACAAATGGCTGGTGTAACATCTAATCGCTCTTCATTGGCTCACTCCACATCCACTAAAACTTCTCCTACTACATCGTCTAAGCGCTTAAAACAGGATCCTTCATCTCCTGATAAATCATCTTCTGCTATCTCTATGGAACTAATTTTGGCGAAAATTCACGCTTTACAACCCTTTGTAGAGGTAACTAGTAGTGATATGCAGCTTTTGAAGGAAAAGTGGTCTTCCATGGATTGCAGACTTACCTCAGTAAAACAACAAGTTACGTACATTCACACCAATTCTCAACGTATCTCTACTTTGGAAAAGTCTGTCCAATCTCTTCAGCAAAATACAGAGGATTTGGAAAATAGGAATAGGAGGAACAACCTTCGTATTTACGGTTTGCCGGAATCTCTAGAGTCTAATGATCCTGTGTCTTTTTTCACTTCATTTCTTCCGAAATGATTGGATATGCCTCTTACTACTTCTCTTAGCATTCTGAGAGCACATAGACTTGGTCCTCGTTCATCGTCTTCTTCCGAACCACATGGAGTCATTATCCTCTTCTTGAAATTTACAGACTTACTGTTGGTCCTGTCTGCGGCAAGAGCCAAACGTCAAGTCTCTTGGCTTGGTCAAAGAGTGTTTATCTCCCAAAATGTCTCCAATGTCACTGCAAACAGGCGGAAGGAGTTCCTGAATCTTCGTGCTCCTTTGAGATCTATTGGTGCTAGATATGGCTTATTCCATCCATGTACCTTTAAGGTCACTCATCAGAATCGTACTTGGACTTTTTTGGATCCTAATGAACTTAAGAACTTCATCCATAATCAATCTAACAGCAGCATGGATACCTCTACTCCTCCTACTGGTTAATTGATTCTGCATTTGTATTTGTTTGTTTTTCTGTTTCTTCTCTCAGGTTTCCTGTTGGTGTTTCTTCTCAGATTTGATATGTAGTTTTCGAGCATTCCATTATAAATATATACATGTTTGTTTGAGGCTTCCACTGTATTACCCTCTTCTAATGTTGTTTTCTTCTTCTTTGTTTTCAGTTTTTCAGATGTAGGTTCGTGATTCTTGATCCTTTCATGTGTTTGGTTCCTATCCCTTGACTTTCCATTTGTATCCTGGTGCGGTTGGACTCCTGTTCTTCGGGTGGTTCGTCTTGTTGAGTGTCGCCATTTCCCCATCCCTCCCTTTGTTCTCCCCTTCAGGTATGTCAATTGCAGTCGTCTGTTTGGATATGTACTGTCTCTTCTTCTCCTTTATTTCTTTTTTCCTTGCTCTTTCCCCTTCCTTCGCTTTCCCTTTACCTTATCTCTTTTCTCCTTTATATTCTCTTTGCTCCTCTTTTCCTTTTTCCAGCTTTTTGCTATTTCCTCTTTTTGGCTTTATGTTGTTTATATACCTTTTGGCACTTTTTATTGTTAGCATGTTTTTCTTGTTTGCAACTTTAGAGTTATCTTGTGGAATGTAAAAGGTTTTGTTAACCCTATTAAACGGCAGAGAGTACTTTCTCATTTGTCCTCCTATGCCCCTGATATTGTTCTTTTACAGGAGACTCACCTTAATGATCTTGAATCCCTTAAATTAAAAAGAAACTGGGTTGGTACAGTTTTGTTTTCTCCCTCTTCCAATAAAAAGAATGGAGTTGCTATTTTAATTCATAAAAAATTAAAATGTAAGGTTTTATTGGAGGAAAAGGATTCGGAAGGGAGATGGATTCTGGTTACATTATTGCTCAACTCAATCTCTTGAACTGTTTTTAATGTTTATGGTCCTACTCAACCTGATTGTTTGTTTTGGCCTTTAATTACTAGCAAATGTATGCAACACAAAGATGACTATTTTCTTTTAGGAGGAGACTGTAATCAGATTATTGACCTATTCCTTGACCGTAAATCCGCTGTTCACTTCATCCCCCACAAACCTCACAAGCAATTTTTGAGCACTATACTTCAAACACACCTTTCCGACTCATGGAGACTCACACATCCTGACACTCTGGACTACTCTTTTTTCTCACACCCTCATGCTTCTTCTTCTAGACTAGACTATATGTTTCTCTCTCAGTCTCTCACTCAAAATCTTTTATCCTCCTCTATTGAGCCTATTGTTATTTCAGATCATGCCCCCATTATAACTGATGTTGATTTACTTCCTCCTCACCCCAAACCCTCTCGCTGGCGCTTTAATTCTACGCCTCTTACTGACCCTATTTTCTCCTATGCATTTCAAACCTTTACTAATGACTTCTTTCAAACGAACTCTACTCCCAACACTCCTCCTTATATTACTTGGGACTCCTATAAGGCTACTGTGAGAGGATTCATTATTGATTTTGTCTCTCGGAAAAAGAAGCAATTTCTTCAGAAACGTAAATCTTCTCTCGCATATATTAAAAAATTAGAGCACAAATTCTATACCTCTTCCGATACATGCATGTCCCCAGAACTTTTACGTGCAAAGATCTCTTTTAACAAGTTTACCACAGATAATGCCTCTTCAATCCTTCTTCGCAGTAGTGCACTTTATTATGGAGGTCTTAATAAATCGGGGATGCTTTTAACTAATTACCTTAAGTCTCCTAATCAGTGTACTTCCATTGAATCCATCTTTTCTTCTGACAATGTTCTTCTCCATACAGACAAACATATTCTTGAACAATTCCAACTTTTCTATCAGCAACTTTACACTCCAGAATCCTCTCCTACTTCTTCTATGATTCAATCTTAGTTTGACAAGTTACCTAAACTCTCTACCTCTCATCTTAATTTTTCCACCCTGGACCTTGATCTTTCTCTTCATGAACTCTCTACCACTCTTTCTTCCCTCACTAAGGGTAAAACTCCTGGGCCTGATGGCTTTCCGGTGGAATTTTATTTACATTTTTCTGACCTTTTGTTACCCAAACTTTTATTACGTTTTCAATCCTTTTATTCCTCTGGTACAGCTGCCGGTACTTTTCAAGATGCCACCATTTGTCTCATTCCAAAGGAAGGTCGTGACCCCAAATTTTGTAAAAATTATCGACCCATATCACCAGTCAATGTGGATTATAACATTTTCGCTAAATTACTTGCCTTACGTCTGGATTCTTTCATGCCCCATCTTATTGGTAAGGAACAGTGTGGTTTCATTAAAGGGAGGCTTACTTCGGACAATTCTCGTCTCTTTCTGAACGTTTTAAATAAAGCCCCTTCTCTTTCCATACCTTTGGCTGCTATTTCTGTCGATGCGGAGAAAGCTTTTGAAAGAGTAGATTGGCCCTTTTTATTTGCTTCACTTAAATGGCATGGCTTCGGTTCCAAATTTATTTCTCTTATTTCATTATTATACTCTTCACCCAAGGCTTCTGTTCTCGTGAATGGCCAACTCTCATCTTCTTTCACCCTTCAAAGAGGAGTTTGTCAAGGCTGCCCTCTCTCACCCCTTCTTTTTGTTTTAGCCCTTGAACCTTATTTATCCTCCATTCGACAGAATACTTCCATTTCAGGTTTCCATATGGTGATCATCAGTAAAAACTTTCTGCATATGCCGATGATATCCTTTTGTTTATTTCGGATCCGGAGTCATCTATCTCTCCTTTGTTATCTGAGTTTGAAGCATTCTCCCTTGTTTCTGGCTATAAGATCAATTCGGATAAAACAGAAATTCTCCCTCTAACCAAGTTTTGTCTCCCTCACTTCTTTTCTTCCACTGGTTTTGCTTGGAATAACACTAACATTAAATATCTGGGTATCTGGTTCTCCAACTCTATTTCCTCCTCTGTCAAATTAAATATGTCCGCTGTTCTTTCTCGAATTGATCAGTTATTTTCTTCTTGGAACCCTCTTTTTCTTTCTTGGTGGGGTCGACTTGATTCCATCAAGATCATGGTCGCTCCTATCCTTATTTACATTCTTTCTATGTTGCCTGTTCATATTCCTGCCCTGTATTTCAAACGTATAGATTCTGCTATTTCAAAATTTCTCTGGAAAAATAAAAAATCTAGAATTTCTCTTCTATCCCTTCGTAGACGTAAATTGAATGGTGGTGTTAATTTCCCTGACTTTCGCCTCTATCATAAATCCTTTTCTTTTCATCAAGCTTCACGTTGGCTTTCATCGGAGTCTTTGCCCTTTTCTCCTCTTTGGCTCTGTATTGAACAATCTTTTTTATCGCCCTTCTCTTTTGAAGAGATAATAAATTTCTCCTCTAAATCCCCTTATGACTCGCTTCCCTTGTTTAAACACACTTCCTCCCTTCTTAAACTTTATTTTCTTCGTCGCTTACCTCACGTGAATCCTTTTTACATTTACCCATCTGGTACAATTCACTTATTCTTGTACACAACAGACCTATTTGTTGGACCTCTTGGAGACTTAAGGGTATCATATGGATCCGCCAGCTTTTTGATGGTGTTTCACCTTGCTCCTTCCCCCCAATTTCATCTTCAATTTCATTGTCCTCGCTCCTTTCTACAGAAGTATACTCTTCTTATGGAAGTCATTCCTGATTGTTAATATTCTCTTCCTTCCTCAGCTCCCGTTACTACCTCTCCTCATCTTCTTACACTTCTCTCTACTCTTCCTAAAGCATCTCTCATCTACAAATTCTTCTCTTCTCCTAATCCAGGTCGCCCCAAGTCAAAATTGGAACTTTCCTGGGAAACAGATCTGGGATGCACTTGGCCCATTACCCTTTGGGATAAACTCTGGTCCAAATCCCTGAAAATTTCTCGTTCTGCATCTCTCACTCAATCTCTCTTTTTTTCTGTTTCACAGACTTTATCTTTCTCCTCTTTCCCTTTCTCGTTTCTCCTCTTCCTCTGATTCTAGTTGTTGGACTTGCAAAGCACCTAACGCTGATCTTTTACACATGTTCTTTTTCTGTCCCACGGTTTCTACTTTTTGGAAGCAAGTCTGGTCTTACATTTCTCGTGTTTTCTCACTCTCAGTTTCATACTCTCTCCCTCTTCTTTTTCTGGGTAGTCTCTCAGATTCCCTAACTCTCCCCTTACACTCACAGGGTCTCTTTGATCTTATGCTTGCTCTTGTATTTCAGCATATCTCCTCTAACTGGAAATCCCTTACAAATGTTTCCATACAACATTGGTGGAATTCTTTATGTCATTTTCATAGACTTGATGTCTCCTTTGCTTCCTCCTGTAAACCATTTCGTAATGTTGAGCATTATTTTTGTTATAGTATATTTTCTCTCACTCCTTTCCCCTCCCCCCTCCCTCTCCCCTTAAAAATCCCATAAAATGCTTTTAGTTACCTAGCTTGACATTAGCAATAATGTGACTTTCATTGATTTGTATGCTTTATATTCTTCTTTGCTGATGTTACTGTTATTATTATTACTCTTAATAAAACTTTTCAAACACAAAAAAAAAGAAATGAAGCACAAGGTCAAGAAGTTGTGTAATATGTCAGGAGCTTAAGATATTTTGGGAACATATCCCACCAGGAAATCCCATGGAGTGAGGCAGGTTAAACAGTTCCTTGATGTGGTGCTCCCAAAACCATGGCTAAAATGCGACAATAAGGAGACAGTTAAAATGTTGTGTGAGTGAGTCACCGTAATGCTGTGACAACCCCCAGCATTAGTAAGCAAGATGCTTTGCCGAGATAGCGATGAGCAGACAATGACAGGTAGCCCCCCCATGCACTGGCATATAGAGCGCAATGTGTCGTTGAAGCGTTTTTGCACTGCCAGCTGAAATGAGAGTTCCAAAAGGGCATGTGGGCTTGAAAACCATGGACAAAATGTACATAGAGTTCAGCACTTGACCATTTAAATGGCATTTTACTAGTGCTAAGATGTTCCAGAGTTCCACAGCTGACGAGCAATGCCTAAAACTTAAAGGAAAACCAGTCAAACTCTTACTTTTTGTTTTGAATAAGCAATCCACCCGGAGCAGTTGCGATGCCAAAACATCTAATAGTTTTCTCTGAAATGTGACACTGAGAAAAAAAAGCACTACAATCCCACAACGCGCAGTAGCTCAGGAGCTTGGTGCTGATTAACATCACAGTATGGCGGCACGTAAGATACGCAGCACTGGGTGGCTCCCAGCGTGCTTGTCCCCAAACCTTGTCACTGAACAAGAAGAAACGCAGTTGGAAGACATGTTTTCATAATAGACTGTGGTTGTGCCAAAGTTCTGCGCGCTTCAATGTGTGAGGTAAGCAGCCGTAAAAAAGGCAGGCAACCAAAACAACGGTTGCAAAGGCCAAAGAATGGCAATTAGATGAGATGAAATAAAAGAAATAAAATCGTACGGTACTCACCACAGACATGAGTCCGAAACAGCCCTAAAACATCCGACACATGGCGTTGTTCATGTGCAAAGTTGGTGCAAGTGTCACAATGCTGACACAATTCCAAATAATAATGTGAGTGTATTACTTAAAACTCAATAAAATGTATAACAAAAAAAATAAAACTCATCCAACAAATACGAGTGTGCCTTCTTCTTTATTAAAGATAGTAATATCCTTTTGAACCTTATTTGTTGTTTTTAGTACGCTCAATCTTTTCAAATTCAGCAGTAGTCTTATGGCGGGAGCAACACCAATATGGCTAAAACCTTTTCGGGATTTCGGATCATTGGTAAAAATCGCTGGAACATTCAGTACTTCCAAGCCAACTGGAATGGTAACCTTTTAAAGATACTCGGTCATCATTAAGCCATGCAATGTAGTCCGTACATGTTTTTTTCGTCATTTTGTCCAATTTGTAAAATAATGAAATGAAATTAAATGAAAACAGCATTTATTAAGCACACAGCTACCCAGGGGCATCCCAGCACTGAGGCAGTAAAGGAGAGAACATCATAACAAGACTTAAGGGAAGAGCCACGTTTTTAACAGTTTCCGAAAGGTCACTATGTGAACCCCAAATGGGAGCACAATCTCCGCGAGCGAGGTCATATAAACATTAAAAAGAGAGGGACTCAGGGATGATCCCTGTGGGACTCCGCAATGGATAGGTATAGATTTCGAAGTAGCATCACACTCGAAAACCTGAAAGGATCTCCCTTCCGGGAATGATAGCAGCCATGCTAAAGCTACTACGGTCACCCCCAAACTTCTGAGTCAATAGAAAAAAATTTGGTTGTTGACCATGTCGAAGGCTGCGCTGAGGTCCAAAAGGATGACAGCTGTTCAATCTCTGTCATCAAGAATCTCTTTGGACTCTTTGACCACTGCTAACAAAGCAGTTTCTGTTCCTTGACGCAGGAGAAAGCCGGTTTGAGAGGGGTGGAAGAGGTTGTGGGATTTCAGAAATGTCGAGAGCGCTGAGTTGACATGTTTCTCCACTATTTTACTGATCCATGGGAAAAGCAAGATGGGACGATAATTACCTAGGAGATCCGGGTCGAGACTAGGTTTTTTTAAAAAAAAGAGACTTAACCATCGCTCTTTTCCAAGGGGGTGGAACCACTCCGCTGGAGATAGAGGCATTGATCAAATCCAGGATGATCGGGTAGATCGTTTCGGATACTTGCTTCAGGATATTAGGTGGAGCTGGGTCTCTAGGCGACCCGCTCTTCACGAGTGCCGAGATAGTATAGAATGACTCTAAGTCCATAAGGGGAAATACCTCCAAGGAGTGTTCCCTGCTATGTGAACCAATATCCTCAAAGTGGAAATTGTTGTGACTGTGTACAGAGGAAAAAGATGAGTAGATATTTTGAATCTTATTATAAAAGTGCTCTGCAAGTTCATTTCAGCATCGGCCAGTGGCATCAGATATATCTGGGGGCAATGGGGCTTTAAGTAATTTATTTCAGTATACGAAAAATCTCATGGGGGTAATACGAGGCCTGGGCCAATTTAATTTTGACCTTGTATGCTCTTATGGCCTTCCCATATTTCATTTTTTGTTTGGAGAGAAATACTTTCTCCAAGCTATTTAGAGTTTCTTGCAGATCTGTTTTAATGCCCGGAGGTTGGGGGAGTACCATGCTATTCTATTAGACCCACTTTAATCTCAGTAATTTTCTTCGGGAGAACCTGATCTAACCTGCTCTCAATTCAGTTGTTAAATCTGTCATTGGCAAGAATTGGATTAGGATCAGGGGTCAACTTAGTCTTTTCTAGCTCCAATACCCATTTTTCGGAAGGAAGTTTGGGCCAAGGACGTAACATAGTTCTTATTGGCCTGGTAGAAGGGGTAACACAAGTGGGGGTCCAGGAAAAAGGGATCAGACCAGGGTATTGGGATGGGTACCATTCCAGATAATTACTCCAGGTTGGAAATTATAGGATCTAGGAGTTGACCCTTCATTGTGGCCATATGTGAGTGATCATCGAAATGCAGACTGAAATCAGCCAGTAGTGTGAAATTAGTGGGGGTACTGGCGAGATTAGCAGAAATCTCAGGCAGTGATTTTCAAAATTGACCCAATAACCCAGAGGAACAATAGATTAGGGTACCTGAGAGGGAGAGGGTGGGGTAAATCCTATTGTGAATAGAAGGTTATCACAATCTGGTAAAAGACCACCAGTAGTATGGCAGCTAAGGTGACTTTTATAAATGATGGCGATCCCGCCACCTTAACCTACAGTCCGGTCTATACTGGGAATTAGGTAACCGGGGAGGAGGGCTTAGACGATATCATGATCTGAACCTGAATTAAGCCAAGTTTCTGTAAGAAACAAGACTTCTGAGCATTCTTTCTTTAGTAGGGTGAAGATCTCTAATGCATACTTGGGCAGCGATCTACAACTCAGCAGGAACATTTTATAGAACTTCAGGAGGGGCTGGGTGGTTTTGGGGCGCAGTGATGTCTAAATGGACAGTTTCTGCAGCTGAGATCCAAACTGCCAGGAGCAAAAGCGTGACCGCAATTCACCATAGTGGCAATGTTCAATTGTCTAAGCTGCTCACTATTATACTGATAATCATGTGTAGGAGAAGAGGCAGGGGTTGTGGCCCCTGACCCCGGCCGGAAGTGGATGGGCGAAGACAGGTTTGCCTGTGGCGCGCCAGCACGAGCCTGCTGCGCGTCCAACCCAGCACGTGTTTTCATAGCTGGCCGGCGCAGACTGACCTGTGACCCACGTTTCTGCCGAAGTCAGGCAGATCAGGCGTATCCGCTTTCCTCTGCACAATCGGCAATGCCGTGGTGGACCAGGGAGGCAGGACGGTTGCTGCTTCAATCAAGGAGGCGGGTGAGCGGTGTTGATTAATGGTAATGTCTGAGCTTCACTAATAACTGGTGAAGCTATAGACGGTCCCAACAGCGATGGGCTGTTTTTTAATCCTAGAGATATATTCCTCTGAATAAATCGGGGTGATAACATCAGGCATAATAATTTAAACGTGATGTCAAGGCGCACAAGCCATCTCAGCAATCAGCTATACTATGGAGGTTACATCAAAGAGGGGCAGCCCGATTACCCGAAACTGGGACAAAAAAAGATTAGAATAATAACAATGGTTGAAGCACAAACTTGCACAGAAATAAGCAACATTTGTTATGAGTACACATGAAACTAGTGTTGGAAACAATATGAATAAAACAAAAGTAGTAAAAAAAAATTATGAAAGTTATGAAAAGATACCCATACTCAATCAAACAATATATACCTCAAAAACATCTTTTACTAAAACAATGATATAAAAATGACATTAGAACAATGGACAAAAGGTGCTCATACAGTTACACAACAGACATTATAAAAAAAGACACAATGGATAGTGTACCCAATGGAATGGCAAAGGCAAGTAAATGAACATAAAAACTGGTCAGACAAATCACAAGAACAGAAGTGGCAATGAATGCTTCCTCTACAATGTATGCCAAAGACAAGCGTCTATGGTGTTTCGACCAGGCTAATTTGCTGTGGTCATCAGCAAGACAGACAAAACAAGTATCAGAGCATCCAGTAGACAAAACCTGAAAAGAATACATAAGGGTATCATAACCAGTGGAATCTAAGTCAGTAATATCAACATAGCAAAGACCAAAAAATCCAGTGTCATGGATTCGAAGCTGATAAATAATGTGCTAATCAAATTAAAACCTGTGTTAATCACCCTTTAAAAACCTTACGACTGTGCAATCATGTGTCTCCCAAAACCACCACGAATATTCACATTAAATGCACTTTATGGAGGGGAGGGCTTAAAAATATGTGATTGGGGCTTAATTTCTCAGTATTGTATTGCTTATGGGGGTGTGTTACGTTATCATTTGACATCTGCTATCATGTTTGGGGCCTCAACTGGGAATTTCGAAGCAAACACCTGTGTTTGGGATAATTTTCAACATATGGATGCTAGTATGTTTGTCACTTTTATAGCTGGGAAGCGGTTAAGTCTGTTTGAACCCTTCAAGTGGGAAGTTTGGCTCATCCTAATATGTTTGATGGCTTCATGTGTCAACATTGCCTTGCATGCTGGTGTTGTCAGTTTTAAAGCCTGTCATGTGTTATCCTGTTTGAGCCTCTTGTGGGATGTTTGGGACAGTCAATTATGTTTGGTGTTTTCATTTCTCAGCCTTTTTCTGCTTATGGCCGATGTCACTTTATCATTTGACATCTGCTAATCATGCTTGAGCCATCTCATGGGAAGTTGGGAAGCATCCTAACGTGTTTTAAGGTTTCACTTCTCATCACTGCTCTGCTCATGGCTGTTGTCACTTTATAATTTGCCATTTTCTAATCATACTTGAACACTGTCGTGGGAAGTTGGGACACCCCTTTATCCTTGGGATTTTGCTTCTCATCCTTGATCTGCTTATGGGGGATGCCACTTTACGTTTATTAGCTACTACCCTTTTTGAGAGCTCTTGTGGGAAGTTTAGTGCAAACACCTGTGTTTGGACTTCAGTTCAGATGTGACTAAATGGTTCTAAAGAAAGACATTTCGATTTTTAAAAAAAGTCCCATTTGACCAGTCCCTTTGGGTTAGGCAGCCACAAGGCTGAGGGCTGAGACTGTCTGCTTATTTCCCAACTCCTCTTGCTGAGACACACAGCTGCCACAGCTCTGCTGACCCTGTTTGAACATGCCCAGGCTTGCCTGCTTGGAATCAGATACTTTGCACACAGTGCTAGGGCTACAATTTTACACATCCCTAAAGCCTAAACACTCTGCACTAGGACTCAAACAAAGGACCAACACGTGTTTACATGATCTCACAACTAATGTGACCCACCCCGATCTATGTCAGTTCCGGGGGGCACTCACTTATCTCTGGGGCGGGGTACCTGTCACTCTTTAGATGATGAGTAAAGGTATCCCTCCCTTCTACTCTCCATCTTCGCCTAGCTTGGAATCTCCAGCCAGTTCAGGTTCTATTGTTCCTGGTGAGTCTAACAATACCATCTTGCTGTCGTCCTTCCCTCTGCTGCTGTTTGTCTCTCAAGATGAGGCTCATGCTAAAAATGAAATCTGGATTCCATTTCGACCCCTGTCTTTGGAGGCAGTAGCCTCCCAGGTCAAACCCCTTCTCAATGCTGTAACTACCTCTGGTTGCTTCCCCAAAGAATAGAAGGAAGCAACATTAATAACTTTGCTTAAAAAGCCCATTCAGGATGTGAAAGATCTGAAGAACTATCAACATATTTCGCTTTTGCCTTTTCTAGCTAAGAGTTTAAAAAACATTTAAATCAGGAACTTATGAACGTCATGGACTGCTATGATCTCTTAGACAAGTCCCAAATGGGATTTAAGAGAGGGGACAGCACCAAATCTGCATTAGTGGCAGTAGTAGGGATGTATGACGTTACAACGCATACTTTTACCACGCATACCATTACAACGCGGTATTTACAACCCATACCGTTACAACGCATAGCGCTTAGAGGTGCTGGATAGTGGTAAGTATAATTTTATATTCCAACTCCAGTCCCCGTGGACACTAGGGAAGGTGTTGGATATAAAATTATACTTATTCCCTATCCTAGAGCGCCCCCCCAGAGCAATGCGTTGTAATGGTATGCGTGGTAATGCCTGCGTTGTAGTGGTAGTGCGTGGTAAAAACTTCGTTGTAAACGTTGTATACCCAGTAGTAGATAACATCAGAACTATTGTGGATACACGAGAGGCCACCATACTTATTATGTGCCCAAACTTCTTACATATTTCATACCTAGACTATGCAGACCATCCAGTATTTCGCGATTCTCAAAATAATCGCGAAATATGCAGAGTAGCGCAATGACCGCGATATTTCGTTTTTCGGCCGCGAAAAAAGGTCTTGAAAGACAACAAACAAAATGATGGCCTCTGATTGGCTGTAAGTGCACACGTCACTACGTGGTGCCGTACAGCCCTACTTGCTGATTTGGAGGAGTGAGTAATTGAAAAAATCTTTGCCTGATTATGGGGTCAGTCAGAGCAGCTCATGGCCCCAGCGATATTTTCAACGCTGAGTGGGGGTATTTATACAGTTGGGCTCCGCACACCCAGCCTGAAAGGCATGGTCAATCTCACACAAAAAGCGTTTAAATATATCTGTCTCATCCTCAAGCCGGTGTAGTCTGACCTGGATTTTCACTCGAGAATCTTTTTTAAATTGCTGCAGTAATTCTCTCACAGTCTCCGGGTTGCCAATTGTCACAAAGATATACTTGCTTCCTAACCCAGAAATTAAAGAAACAGCAGAAGTCAAAGTTCTTGAGCGGTTTGTCGCATCAAGTAAACAGGTTACTGGATGCGGGCAGTTTCTACTGTAAAATAAATGCACAATCTGCACAGCAGTCGTATAAGGATCCCTATGTCAGCAGTAGTAGTGTGGAAGCCCATTAGCTAGGCAGCAGTAGTGTAAGTGATGGAGCTACGGTGCAAGCAAGGCCTCTTAGCTGTGTAGCAGTAGTTAATATGATCTTAGTTTGACTGCAGTAATGAATGAGTGCACTGGGCGGGCAGTAGAAGTGTATGTGGTTGGTGAGTAATTGAACAAGCCTTTGCCTTATTAGAGGGGTCAGAGCAGTTCATGGGTCCGTCGAGATGTTCACTGTTGAGTGGGGGTATTGATACAGTGGGGCTCCTGACACCAGGCCTGAAAGGCATGGTCAATCTCAAACAAAAACGTTTTAATATATTTGTCTCATCCTCAAGCTGGTGTTGTCTGACCTGGATTTTCACTCTTCGAGAATCTTTTTTAAATTGCTGCAGTATTTCTCTCACATTCGCCGGAATGCCAATTGTCACGCTGAGACTTGTTTCCTAACTCACAAATTATAGAAACAACAGAAATCAAAGGTCATGTGCTTTTTGCAGCAGTAAACAGGCTAGTGGATGCGGTCAGTTTCTACTGTTAAATGCACAATGGAAGAGCATACTGAAGATGAGGGTTTATCTTTCTCCGCAAGATTACCAAGGATTTAACTCTTAAATTGTATCATATTTGAGGAGTTTTGAATCAACTCCACAAGTAGAACTACCGTTTTTTTTTTGGAGTCTATGATGTTTTCGAACCAAAGTCTTCAGTAATGATTTTGGGCAATGGATGGCCGGACACTTGGAAGACATTCTGTTCCAGCCTTGGGGGGGGGGGGGGTGCTCGCAGAGGAGCTGTGGTGGTAATAGTTTCATATTTGGGATGTAGAATGCACACAAAGCACTTGTCAGTCACATTGAGGTGGGGGTATTGTCAAAGGGCTTCCACCCACCCCAAATCCACTGTCTGCGTAGAGCTATATTTAACATGCTTACATTAACCATGGCAATGCACTTCCACCCACAATGATCCTGTTCCCTAGGGCGCCTAAGGAAGAGGTGTCATGCCTCATGGGTTCAGGAGGCAGCGGTGGCCAGCAGGGGTGCGTACATGGGTGCTAGAACATTCCAGGGAGAAAAAGAACCCCCTCTCATGAGGTTAGGATTGGAGCTGTGCTTCCATAGAGCTGCAGGCACTTCAAACATGCCTATTTCAAAGTGGAATACTCTGCTAAAACAGTTTTCATCAATTTAAAGCTGAAAATGAATGATTAGGAAGAAAATAAAGTACCGCAGTAATGCAGCTAAATTTCTATATTTGTGCAGCTAAATCTCCATATTTGTGCCGCTAAATTTACTAATCTATGCCGCAATATCCTGGGGGGTCTGACTATGGGGGAGGCACTGGAGGTGCAAGTGGTTAGAAGCAATGGGAGTCGGTGAAGGAGAGGAAAAGCAACTCACGCCTGAGAAAGCAACATGGAGAGGGGGGGAAGAAAGAGGTCTGATATGGGAGAAGCACACAAAAGAAAGCTTGCAACAAGGAGACAGCAACACTGATGGCCAAGGGGGTATTTGGCAAAGGGAGAAAGACACGAGGGAGAGAGCTAGAAAACACATCCTCTCTCATGGAGTGCTTAAGCAAAAAGAAAGAAGTTCCATAAAAGCGAGCAGTGGAAGGATGGAAGCTAGCCAATCAGAGTGATTATGCTCCAGGTGAGTAACAAACGCAAGCTGGGGCAAGTAATGCTATTGAATAAGAAGTATGCAAACACGAGTGACAATAAAGCTAATCAATGGTAAACAATGGTTTGGCTGTGAGCCACTGAGAGTTTGTTTGTAAGTCCACCATAGTTCTTTTGCACCCAGACAACTTGTGTTGGTTGGTAGTGTTGACCTAAAAAAAACTAACTTGTGTGTCCTAACCACATATGTGTCGATCCTTAACATGAGGCTATTGCTCTGTGTGAAGATATCTGCAGCTTCAAGGCATTGGCCCCTCCAGGCGGATCTCTCAGTCATATGAGAAACTTCATAAGGTCTCTCTGGGCTCTCAACATCTCAGCAGTTAGCTAATGTAACTGATAGAGCGAGGTGAAGAAACAAAATTTTGTATACCCCTCGAAGTCATTTCCTCATAACTGTAACATTTATTAATTGTGTGGTTTGGTATACTAATCAACATAGTATAGAATGCACACACAAATACACGTGGGAATATTAATCTGCTTGCATGGAAAATTATAACTGACTAATTTAGTAATGTTGTCATTGTGTTTACTAATGCAAAAGCTTTAACTTAATCAAAAGTGGCATAAATGTGCTTTCTGTTTATGTATTTTGTGGCAAAAATATGAAGATAGGTAAGCATACCATGCACATGTGTTGCTTATTTGCTAGGTAACAACTAACAGGGAAAACCTTAGTATGGGGGGAGGTAAACAGAAGGGTTATATTTCAATAATTAACATTTATTTGTGTTTGTTTCTATGATAGTTCCCATTGTGGCTCGTGAGGCCTACTTAAACAAGCATTGGAAATGCAATAGGTCTCGCATTAGGAAAGTTTGAGCGATTGGTATTGTAAATGACACTTTTTTTATTTATGTGTTGGTTTTGAAAATAGCAAAATTAATAGCTTTGTCAGTTACAATGTCAATAGTTTTAACTTTCGCAAATGTGACACCTATAGCATTTGTAATGCAATGTGTGTTGTATTTACGTGACTTAGATGTATTGATATTACAAATAACAATGGCTTTTAATTTTGTAAATAATTAACACTTAAATAAAAGTTATTGTAATTTATAATGGCAATACCTTAAATGTTTGTAAATAACTTTTGTGAAGATTATGTTCAGTGTATTTTATTGTGACGAAAATCCAAGAACATTGCATTTGCACCTACACACACACACAGCCACACATACACACACACACACACACACACATATAGATGTGGTGGTGGTGGATCTGGGGGATATGGTGGTGGTGGATGCGGTGGTGGATGTGGTGGTGGTGGATGCGGTGGTGGATGTGGTGGTGGTGGTGGATGTGGTGTTGGTGGATGCGGTGGTGGTGGATGCGGTGGTGGTGGTGGAGTGGTGGTGGATGCGGTGGTGGATGTGGTGGTGGTGGATGTGGTGGTGGTGGTGGAAGTGGTGGTGGTGGAAGTGGTGGTGGATGTGTTGGATGTGGTGGTGGATGTGGTGGTGGTGGGTGTGGTGGTGGATGTGGTGGATGTGGTGTTGGTGGATGTGGTGGTGGATGTGGTGGTGGTGGATGTGTTGGTGGTGGATGCGGTGGTGGTGGAAGTGGTGGTGGAAGTGGTGGTGGATGTGGTGGTGGATGTGGTGGTGGTGGTGGTGGATGTGGTGGTGGATTTGGTGGTGGTGGATGCAGTGAATTGTGGTGGTGGATGTCATGGTGGATGTGGAGGTGATGCTGGATGTGGTGGTGGATGTGGTGGTGGATGTGGTGGTGATGGTGGATGTGGTGGTGGATGTGGTGGTGGATGTGGTGGGGATGGTGGATGCAGTGGATGTGGTGGTGGTGGATGCGGTGGTGGTGGTGGATGCAGTGGTGGTGGATGGGGTGGTGGTGGTGGATGGGGTGGTGGATGTAGTGGTGGTGGGTGTGGTTAAACTGTTGGTGGATGTGCTGGTGGATGTGGTGGTGGTGGATGCGGTGGTGGATGTAGTGGTGGTGTAAGTGGTGGTGGACGTGTTAGATGTGGTGGTGGATGTGGTGAAAGTGGTGGTGGATGTGGTGGTGGTGGTGGATGTGGTGGTGGATGTGGCGGTGGATGTCATGGTAGATGTGGAGGTGATGGAGGATGTGGTGGTGGATGTGGTGATGGTGGATGCAGTGGATGTGGTGGTGGTGGATGCGGTGGTGGTGGTTGATGCAGTGGTGGTGGTGGATGGGGTGTTGGTGGTGGTGGATGCAGTGGTGGTGGTGGATGGGGTGGTGGGTGTAGTGGTGGATGGGGTGGTGGATGTGGTGGTGGTGGGTGTGGTGAAAGTGGTGGTGGTGGGTGTGGTGAAAGTGGTGGTGGATGTGGTGGTGGATGTGCTGGTGGTGTATGTGGTGGTGGTGGATGCGGTGGTGGATGTGGTGGTGGTGATGGATGTGGTGGTGGTGGTGGATGTGGTGTTGGTGGATGCGGTGGTGGTGGATGTGGTGGTGGTGGATGCGGTGGTGGTGGATGCGGTGGTGGTGGAAGTGGTGTTGGATGTGGTGGTGGATGTGGTGGTGGGTGTGTATGTGGTGGTGGATGTGGTGGTGGTGGATGCGGTGGTGGTGGAAGTGTTGGATGTGGTGGTGGATGTGGTGGTGGTGGTGGATGTGGTGGATGTGGTGGATGTGGTGGTGGTGGATGCGGTGTATGTGGATGTGGTGGTGGATGTGGAGGTGGATGTGGAGGTGGTGGTGATGGTGGATGTGGTGGTGGATGCAGTGGATGTGGTGGTGGAGGATGTGGTGGTGGTGGATGCAGTGGTGGTGGATGCGGTGGATGTGGTGAATGTGGTGGTGGATGTGGCGTTGGATGTCATGGTGGATGTGCAGGTGATGGTGGATGTGGTGGTGGATGTGGTGGATGTGGTGGTGGTGGATGCGGTGGTGATGGCGGATGCAGTGGTGGTGGATGGGGTGGTGGTGGATGGGGTGGTGGATGTAGTGGTGGTGGGTGTGGTGGATGTGGTGGTGGTGGGTGTGGTTAAAGTGTTGGTGGATGTGGTGGTGGATGTTTTGGTGTATGTGGTGGTGTATGTGGTGGTGTATGTGGTGGTGGTGGATGCGGTGGTGGATGTGGTGGTGGTGGTGGATGTGGTGTTGGTGGATGCGGTGGTGGTGGTGGATGTGGTGGTGGTGGAGCTAGAGGGAGTAAGATAGAGAGAGAGGGAGCTAGAGGGAGCAAGGGAGAGAGACTATTGGCATTGCAAAAGTAGACCTCTAACCACTTATAAATAATGTAGGACAGTGGAAATACACACTTAAAGCCCACTAAGATCAGAAACCGCTAGGAAATATGCTAAAATTAACAGCGCGTGTTAAAATAATAGGAACATTGAAATATTTATCTTCACGAGTATCACTACAACTGATGGTATTCATGTTACTAACACGTCATGGCCAGTATCAGAAGAACACTGATTAATAAATGAATCCTTATGCTGCATTAGATCAATAGGTTGTTTGCATACTGGCGTTATGTTGTCAGTCGAGTTATTAAGAAAGGTGAAGCTAGACACATTTGCACTTTTTTTTTAATTAAGTGCTTTTAGGAGGAATAAGACGAGTGGGATGGAGGTGTAAAGGGGCAACATTTATTTTGAACATTCTACACAGAAGTCATCAAAGTCCGTTTGTGAAGGGAACGTTTGCCAGCAGCGTGGTTTCTTTGCACTGACAAACTCATTTTAAACCGGCCTCAAGAGATCTTGTTTACAGTGACAAAATCCCGAGTGTTGGGAATAATGCTATGAATATAGGACAATCATTTAACAAGTCAGACATAATGAGAAAGGGGCAAGGAGAGGAAAAGGATATACACGGCTGCAGCCTTCCTACCACAAGCTTCTCCCAGCGTGCGCTCTGTAGCAGGCCATGCAGTGAATAATTAGGGGAGGAGATGTGCCGGCCTGAGTCAGAGCGCACGCTGAGAAGCTTGTAGAACCGGTTTGGTGAAAACAAGAGAAATCTGTGGGCAAGAAACTTGTGTGTGCCTATTTGTACGTTTAAATTTCAAGTCACTTCTGTGGTATTTTTAATAGATCTTGCCGTGTGTATTTGATAAACAACAGAGGACAGACGTACATAAAAAACCTTAGATGTTCTCTAGAAGTCTGACAAGTTGCTGATTTTGTGTTGATTGAACTTAGTTGATCGACTTGGCCCACTGTTATTCATGATTGTTTCTCCCTTTGCTTAAAAACAGATCACAAGTCAGTAATGTACTTTTCAATTATTTCATCGGAAAATGTAAGTCCGCATGAATGTAGTATTAGCACGTTTAATGGTCTGTGTGCCAAAGGATTAACTAAAGAATTGTTAACGGAAAGAAGCCTGTTTTCAAAGTGCCAACTTTTTTCGTACTGAGTTATTTCAGATTTTTCCATTTAGAAGCACTAACATATTGTGGAACTGCTACACAATTGAATTGTTTCTCAATAGCTCAGAAGGTCGAAAGCTGAGTTGGCCTTTCCAGGTTTTGAATATGTGGTCCGCAGCATGCACACACGTCAGCAGTGAGCATGTTACTAAGCTAATTTCCCTGCATAAATCATCCATATGCATTTCTTAAGCAGATGTTACCCTGCAGCTTTATTCCTCATGTTAGGACCCTGTTTTTAAAAAGGTGAAGCAACAATTGCCTACAGTGACAAAATCTCGAGTGTTGGGCAAGGAGAAACACGAGAGACGGCCAGCGGCCGTCAAAGTGAAAGTACGGCCGGCTGAGGGCATTGCTGTGGGGAGGGGGGATGAGAAATGCGACACGGCGGGCAAGGGAGGGGGCGGAGCGGGGAGAGCGGCATGAGGGTGTGAAGCAGCAGGGGAGGAGTGCTACTGGCGATTGACTGGCGATTTGATGATGTGCACGCGCATTTTAGGTCAATGCGCTTGCGCATTGACCTAAAAGCGCACGGGCACAGCATCAAATCACCAGTCAATCGCCAGTCTAGGTAAAGCTTATTTAAGCCCCTATAGAGCTTCGCCAGCTATGCGCATGCGCACAGCAGGCGAGCCCTAAAAATGGAGGTTTTCGATTACTGTGACAGTGAAAGATACTGCGCATGTGCGGCCAGAGCCGAGACTGAATGTGAGCTGCCTGTGCCTGAGCGAGAGCGTTTCAAGGACAGCTTGCCCTGAAAGTCCAGATGACTTCCAATAAATTATGGGCATCTGAATTATGAATCGTGGGAAAGGAACTTCATATTACCAGTTGAGGACGTGACTAATCTGGACACTTTTAAAACAATGAACTCTTTAATTTCAGCTGATGCTACAGAAATTGAATATTAGAATGATGAGGTGATGCTCATCCACCCTCAAATTGTCCAATCAGGACTTGAGTTTTTACTGACAGTTACTTTTGTAGATAGATAAAGTTAGCGAAATAGGGTATAAAAAGACGTGACTTTTCTTAAGAAAAAAACTCTCTTATCGATTTCCTCCTGAGATGCTGTCGGAATGCTGATTTTTCCTGAGATGTAAGACTTTGAATGCATTTTCTATTTTCTTTGAAGGAGAAATGAGTTTTAGATGAGGTTGTTAGTTAGGGAGCTAGGAGAAAATGAACTTTGGGAACTATCTGTCTTTTGCTAATACTTGTGTCCTGAAACCTAAATAATAATGTCTATTTCTGAATCTTTGAAATAAATTAATATAACTGTTTGAGATAAAACTTTTACTCTTTTAAGGTTATTTTTTGAATAAAGAAATAAATAAATCGAATTAACTGTTAGACATGCTAAACTTTGCTTTTAATATAAATTAGATAAATGGAGAATTAAGCTGGTCTTGTATTTTCCTTAGACTAATTTTTTACTAGCAGATCCATTGACCATAATGGTGGTGTGTCTGAATAAAATGTCTCATTAATGAAAACCATGGTAAAATTCCTTTAAACTGCAAGTGTATATAATATAAATATTTAACTTTGATTTAGACACTCTGCTATGATCCAGCAGCTCTCCTTTGAATCACACAGATCCATGTAGGATGAAAGTGTTTGTGAGTAACTCTCAGTGTCATGGGCCCCACTGAAGAGTAATGTATGATTTGGTACTTCAGGGAAAGGTGATATGGTTTTATAAAACATTTCCGGAGTAGCGCTGCATCATAACCAAGAACCACTTCAGGTGCTGCACCATGCACCCAAGAACCAAAGTGTAATTTACTCTGTGCCAAAATATGTACACAACATAGCAAGCAATATGCTAGGATTTAAAGATGTTTTTCAGGAGCTGGCAATCAAGGGCCATTTATGGTCACTAAATTCAAGAACAAAAATTTAGGAGTCACAAAAAAGAACATGCTTTACTTAGTAGAAAGTTCTTCGTATTCAGTGGTGGCTAGTGAGATTTTAAAATTGGTGGGCGTAAAAGTTAGGAATTACTTTTAAGTAGTGAGCGAACACCACAATTTCTTTTACTATCACTGTGTCATTATTTTAGAGACTGTGTACCCCATGATAGGGGCCAGATCATACACCTTTGGAGAGGATCACAATTACAACTTGAATATGTGACCACAGCCCTGTGCTCTCTCTGCAAAGATGCCAAGGATTTGATCATCATGTATTCTGAATATGCTTTTGACCAACTGACAGGCACTGTAAGAGACTCGCAGTGCGTTCAGCCTCAGCTCCTGAGCTCTCAATCGCAGTATAAACACTGTTGAGCAAGACCACTAACTCATTGTCAGTGAAATGGCTCTCCCTCCCTCACAGCTCTACCATTAAGAGCCTGGAAAAAGCCGTACAGCTCCAACTTACGGAATACTTGGAAGATCACTCTCTGCTACACGGTTCCCAGTCCGGTTTCAGAGCCGGATTCAGCACGGAGACGGCCCTGCTGGAAGTATCTGAAACCATCCGAGAATGCGTGGACAGGGGCGAGGAGGCCATGCTGGTTCTCCTCGACCTGTCCGCAGCATTCGACACGGTCTCTCACCCCATCCTCCTCGATCGACTAAAGCAGATTGGCATTGGTGGCACTGCCCTCGGCTGGATCGAGTCCTTCCTCTCACACAGAAGTCAAAGGGTACTGCTACGCCCTTTTAGGTCAGAGAAAAAACCTCTATCATGTGGGGTGCCGCAGGGCTCCGCCCTCAGCCCCCTGTTCTTCAATGTCTACCTGGCCCCCTTGGCTGACGTTGTGGAGTCCTACGGAGTGGGGGTGGTCTCTTACGCTGACGACACACAGCTGGTGTTTTCCTTTAGGGACCACTCGGACTCCGCATTCCTCAAGTTCCGCCAATGCCTCAATAACATCAGTGGCTGGATGACTGCGAACCACCTCAGACTGAATGCAGATAAAACTGAGGTTCTGTTTTTCAATCAGAAAACCCCCATCCCCTCTGCTTGGTGGTGGCCCACTGCGCTTGATCCTGCCCCGTCCCCTGTCCACTCGGCGCGGAACCTTGGTTTCCAATTTGATGATTCCTTGTCATGCAAAACCCAGATTAATAAAGTTACTTCCGCTTGCTTTATGAAACTACGCATGATAAAAAAAATTCTACCCTATCTCCCCCTGGACTCCCGTCGCACTGTGACCCAGGCTCTCATCACGTCCCACTTGGACTATGCTAATAGTCTCTATGCTGGGGCTCCCCAGTACCTGATAGGCCGGCTGCAGATTGTCCAGAATGCTGCAGCCAGACTGATCGGTAATATCCCGTACCGTCAATCTATCTCTGCCTACCGGAGAGAACTCCATTGGCTCCCAGTGGCTAGCCGTATTCAATTTAAGGTCCTCACTCTTACTTACCGAGCCGTAAACGACTACGGACCTCCCTATTTGAAAAAACGGGTCTCAATATCCTGCTCCACCAGATCCCTGAGATCCAATGACCTCCGCCTCCTGATCTCTCCCCGGTTCAGACTTTCTAGAACCGGTGGCAGAGGTTTCAGTGTCATTGCTGCCAGACTGTGGAACTCCCTTCCGCTCGAGCTTAGGTTCTGTCCCTCCGAAACTATCTTCCGAGCCAAACTTAAAACCTGGCTCTTCTCCGGACTCTAGTCTATCCACTTTCCCTTTTCTCACTCCCCCTTTCCCTTGGCAACCCCTGAATTTTAGTGCCGGGACACCCCTTCGGGGGTAGCTGCGCGCACTACAAACTACATAAAATAAATAAAATAAATTAAGTGAGGCCTTTCACCAGCCCCTGCACTCTCGAGTGTTGGTGTTCGAGGCCATCCTCCACCCACATGTTTCACCTGCGCCTCATCCCTGGTGGTCCAGTGGACCTCTGACTCCATTCTCTCGCTCTTCTTTTTCTCTGCTTTTTCACTCCTTTTTTCCCTCACTTCTATCTCCCCCACTCTCCTTCTGAATCTTTCCTCCATTTTCTGTTGTTTTCCCCTCATTTCAAGCTCTCCCTTCACTCTCCTTCTGTGTCTTTCCTCAGTTGTTCACTCGTTTTTTTACCCTCATCTCAATCTCCCCCTTTCACTCTCCTGTGTCCTCTGTGTCTTTCCTCCACTCTTTCGTGTACTTTTACTGTTGTGTTTCCTTCATTTCAAGCTCCCCTTAACTGTCTTTCTGTGTCTTTCCTACTTTTTTCACTCGTTTTTTACCCTCATCTCAATCTCCCCCTTTCACTCTCCTTTGTCCTCTGTGTCCTTTCTCCACTCTTTCTTGCACTTTTTCTGTTGTGTTTCCCTCATTTCAAGCTCCCCTTCACTCTCCTGTGTCTTTCCTCCATTTTTCACTTGTTTTTTGCCCACATCCCAATTTCCCCTTTTTACTCTCCTGTGTCCTCTGTATCTTTCCTCCACTCTTTCTTACACTTTTGCTGCCTTATTTGCACTTTTCTCTCTCTTTTTGCCTTTTCCGTTTTCCTTTTCCAGCCTGTTTTTCCCTGCCGCTGCTGCCCATGCGGCCCCTGCCCCCAGCACAACCAGTGCGAATGGCCCAATCCAGCTCCCCTCTCCGCCTCCCAGCTGTCCAGCCCTCCCTGACCCCTACTTAATGGTGGCCGTGTAGCGGCTGCACCGCTAGGGAGCCAAAGGCAAGCTTGTCTGTGCCCTTCCGTGACCCGACTGCGACCAGCGCCAGGAACCCTGGATCTCTGCACCGCCAACACTACGAACCAGCGGCACTCCACGCTCTCAACCCAGGCCGCAACAACAACTGCAATCTAGCATCACCAGCCGACACCCACGGACCCTGCAGCTGTCGCCGCTGCCGGCACACCTGTAGCACCGACAAGACCAGTGAAACCAGCGCAATCCACCCTCAAGAACACAACCAAACTTAAGACCCTGCAATGCATCCTCCTCAACGTCTGATCCCTCCACAAACACTCCACCGAAATCTGGGACCTCCTCGACAGCACTATCCATAGCATTCTTTACCGAAACCTGGACCAACACCACCTCTGGACTGGAGATCGCCATCGCTATTCCCCAAGGATACAAGATCACCAGGAAGCACCGCCCCACCCTCCCGGGAGGAGGAATCTCCATCATCCACAAATCCACCCTCCACCTTAGCACACTCCCCAACGAGCCCACAGACCTGATGGAACACCTTCACTTCAAGATACTGGCCAGCCCTACCTCCACCCTCTGAGGAACCATCCACCCGCCGAGGCCCCCTGGGCCCCGTGGACTTTTCACCAACTCCATCACGGAAAAAATCTCTCTGCATGCCATCGTGTCCACCAACTACACCCTACTGGGAGACCTCAACTTCTAACTCAACAACCAACTGGACCCCAGCACCACGTCCTTCCTGGACAACCTCACCAACATTGAACTATGCCAGAACATGACCGAACCCATGCACTCAGCAGGACACACCCTCGACTTCCTCTTCACAACAGGAAACTCCATCACCTTCAGCCACGCCACCGAACTCACATGTACTCACAATTGTTGCATCCACTTCACCTTCAGAACACCCACCATCCACAGACACCAGCACCTGCTCCCACGAAGAAACTGGACCAGAATCACCGACGACCAGCTAACCTCATCACTCAGCAACTCCACCCCAACCATCGCGGAAAATGCCAACACCGCAGCCCAAACCCTGCACAGATGGATCTCCGACAGCACCAACACCATAGCCCCCTCAAGAAAAACAACAACACCCACGTCAAAAAAGCTAGATGGTTCACCACCGAACTTCGAGAGTCCAGACGCCCTTGCCACCAGCTCGAAAATTGCAGAAACAGTTGATGGACAGACCTCATGGGAACAGTCCAGCCCGAATTGCCAAGCCATGTCTTCCCTGGACCGGAATCAAGCATCCTAGGACTGGTTTCTGGCTATCAGCCGTCTCCAGCCAGGATAGCCTGACTCCAGTGGCGTGTAGAACACAGGACTCACGTCTGACCATGCCCGTCCCATTTGGGATGACTAATGCAAAAACAACAGTTGATGGACAGAATGCAGAATAATGTCATACATTCACCCCAGTAAATAGATCTTGGCCTAAATCCATCATTTTGTTTGCTCACCACACCACCCCAGTTCAGACATGGCCATATGCAAATCAGCCTTGACCCTGTGCCTCATGGGAACAGTCCAGCCCGAACTCCCAAGCTATGTCTTCCCTGGACCGGAATCAAGCATCCTAGGACCGGTTTCTGGCTATCAGCCGTCTTCAGCCAGGATAGCTTGACTCCAGTGGCGTGGAGAGCACGGGACTCACGTCTGAGCATACCCGTCCCACTCGGGGTGACAAATGCAAAAAACAACAGTTGATGGACAGAATGCAGAACAATGTCATACATTCACCCCAGTACAGCGATCTGGGCCTAAATCCATCATAGCCCCCTCAAGAAAAACAACAACACCCACGCCAAGAAAGCTAGATGGTTCACCACCGAACTTCGAGAGTCCAGACGCACTTGCCATCGCCTTTTTTAAACACCAAGAAAACCAAAGTACTCATCATGGACCCAAACCCAGATGCCTGGAATGACACCGTGAGGCCCCCCGCCCTCGAAAGCCCGCCCACCCCCACGGACCACACACGCAACCTGGGAATCATCCTGGACTCAGAGCTCAAAATGGACCGCCAGATCAATTCCGTCTCGTCCTCCTGCTTCCACCCCCTCTGCCTCCTACATTAGAACTTCAAATGGATCCCCTTGAACACAAAAAGACCATCACTCATGACCTGGTCACCAGCAGGCTCGACTACTGCAACGCACTTTATGCCAGAATAAACAAAAACCTCACTCACAACCTACAGAACATCCAAAACGCTGCCGCAAGACTGGTCCTCAACCTGCCAAGACACTGCCACATCACCCAGCACCTACGCACACTCCACTAGCTCCCCATCAAAGCTAGAGTCACCTTCAGGATGCTAACCCACGCTCACAAGGCCCTCCATGACACCAGATCAGCATACCTGAACAGCCAACTCAAATTACACTCACCCCAAAGGACCCTACGATCAGCCCAGCTTTCCTACGCTGTGGTCCCCTGCACCAGAAAGACCAGATCGGGAGGCCGCTCCTTCTCCTTCCGCGTGGCCAGCCTGGAACGACCTTCCGCTCCAACTCAGACAGATAACATCACTCCCCATCTTCGCAAGAAACATCAAAACCTGCCTCTTCGCCAGACCCCCTCCTTGATGGACTGGAACCTGCGAACCCCCCTCCCAACCCCCAGCGCCTTGAGACCCTTACGGGTGAGTAGTCGCGCTTAACAAACACCTGATTTGATTTGTTGCTCGTGAGTGTGAAAATAGAACTGAGAAGGAGAGGCATAAGGGGAAGGAATGGGAATGATATCAATGAGAAGCGGAAATAAGATCTGGAGAGAAGAGGAAACCTGTAATAGTGATGGAGATAAATAGCTAAAAATCTCTCACTTTGTGCCGCATGAGACTGTGAGAGTCTGGACAGGGCCAGACTGGGAACCAAAACCGGCCCTGCAAAGGGTTATGCTGCAGAAACGTCCCTGTAACAAAAACGGCCCCCAGGGGCCCCAAACCGGCCCCCCATCCATGCGGCGCACAGGGGGATTGCCCGATGCCCACTGAGTCTGGGAGACAGCTTCCTACCACCCCGCGCTACTTCAGGTCATGTGCACATTTATCCAGTCCAGACAGAGTCACAGGCCCCTAGTAACACATCGCTAAGCAAATCCGGACGCTACTCATGCTGCTGCAGCAGTGCCAGGATTGGCTGGAGCAGGGACCCTCACCGCTCAGACTGGGGGCTGCAGCTTTGAGTCACCTAAGGCTAAGTAATGTGCGCCATTGAGAGGCCTAGTGCACATGTCGGGCTGGCCGGAGAAAGGTAGCAGTTCAACCCGGCATGAGCACTTAGGTGCACTTGCTATACAGATGTATATCTGGCTTGCTGGCAATATTGTTGCACTTAAGCAGCCCCCCCTTCAGGCCTGCGCTGGCATGGCTTACTTCTCCAGGACGCAATGCACACCAGACAGTTACACGCTGCAACCGGTCTGCGGAAGGCCCGGTATGTTTAATGTGAATGTACAGTTTACTGATACATTTCATTGGGGGACCAGTGGGCCAAAATATCAGTGGGGTAACGCCCCAACGCCCTTTCAGATGCACCGCCCCAATCATATTGGGTTTGTTGTTCAGTATTTTCAGGATTCGTGTCCTCGCCTTGCCTTGGTTTTTCCTCAGCCTTGTTTGAGTCAATCTCAGGCCTTAGATATTCGCCTGCCTTTCCTGATAATGAGGTACCTGCTGGAGTCTCTCACCCGGTGTGCATCACTTTGAATATGCCTGTCAGCTTGTCTCTCTGATACCAAGGTGTTGCATGCTGCCTCCTTGCTCCTTTGGATCCAATTGTAATTCTTGTAGCTGTAATGAGCAGTACCATTAACTTTCAAGAAGTGCATTAGGTAGTTCTCAGTATACAAAGGGCAGCTTTCAAATATTTTAATTGCAGATGACACAGAAGAAAATACACGTTCTTACAAAACATCATCTACTTCTCAATTTTGTAAAATGTTTTTATCTACTGAACCTATTTCCGAGAATGTGATGTACACATTCTAGACTATCAAATGTCACAAGGCATTGGGGAGGCAATTATACACATCCGTGTCAGTTTGGCTGCTGTGTACTCTATTATGGGCTTCGACTGTGCTAGACACTTTAATCATCCTCAGTCGAGGTAATAATTACTTGAAACTCATCTGTACTCATTCACTCTCTTCCCCAGGGTCTGGAAATTAAAAATGTGACGTTTATCACATTCACAAGTGTACTGGAGGACACCAGAGCCTGGCTCGGGTGACAATCGGCCAGTCAGACAGCAAAGCATGAAAAGGTATGCCGTTCTGCACTTATAAATGCTGGAAAGAAGAGCTGGTTTGGCCTTAGTGGGTACCAGGCTTTTCCCCTGTGGGCCGGAACGGTGGGGGCTGATTTTTGACCCGTTTTGCTACAGAGGGACGGTTTGTCAGCAGTGCTGCAATATTGGCGCCCTGTAACAAAAGCAACAGCAGTGCTTGACACTAGCACCCCTTTCCCTGGCCTCTGTCTGGCACTTCTGAGTAGCCACCCCACTCCCTACCCTGAGGCCGGTCGAGCAGCATTGGCAGGGCTAGTTTTTGTTCCCAGTCCCGCCATGCGAGAATTGACAAAAAACATCCAATGAAAGGTCAGCCGTGTTAGGGCACAGATATTTTTAAAGTGCCTAAACAGAAGCAAGCAACCGGTAGGCACTGGCGCTCTTACCAATCTACTCTCATGAAAACAAGGTATTGGAGCTCAACTTACTGTTGTGTGATATCGGACATTTGCCTGATTTCTGAAGGAAGTTCTAAATCCGGAGGAGAATCCACTGGTGGAATTTTCTCCACCACAGGCACTGTAGTCATGGAGGAGAATCTGCTAGATGACCAGTGCTTTAAATGGGCAGGTACTGTCCGGGACTGAGTACCTGCACTCCTTTAATTTGAAAGGAAGAGTACCTGTACTTCTCAGCAATAAGTTTAATGGGAGAGTACCAGCGTTTCTCCGGAGCTAGGAGGTTCTTAAAGAGTGAGTACCTGCACTCCTACATATCTATTTCAAGCACTGCAGATGACTGTTATCTACATTTTTCATTGCCACTCACAACTTTATTCCTGATGTTCAATAGTTCATAGAGTTCCAAACTAGCCACAGAAGAGAGAACCACTTGTGGTTTCAGATAAGCAAGTATCTTTACGCACCATTGTATTTATTTATTGTTTTTTCACACATTTCTTCAGTAGCTTTTTCAATTGGTCATCAATGTTTTATACATCTTTCAACAACATATTTCAAATTAATGAATTAGTATGGAAATCGTTTGTTTCTCTTCCTCTATGTGATGTATGAAATATAAATAGTTTTAAACCACTAGGGCCATATTAGAACTAGGGCTCACTGTCCCTTTTTGTGTCACAGCACACCTTCAAATTGGTGGATTGAGTGCAAAGAGGTACAGTGCGGGCTCTTATTGATAATGTGCTGTTATCAAGGCAGCTGCAAACTCTGGCTGTCCTGGGGCAGAACATTATTGAAAGAGAGACTGATTTATTAAAGCAGACACTCCATCTTTCATTGTATAGGTGGCACCCGCAAGCGGGTGCAGTCAGGGTGAACTCTAAGAGATTCAAGGAAACTTATTCCCTCACTTCAGACCACTGCACTTTAGGGGGTGCACTGAATGGTGCACCACCTCTATGTGGTGCACAATAAGTGCCTCCTAACGGCCTCACTACCTCTGCGGTCCCTTCCATAATATAGCATGGGAACAGAGGTACAATGTTTCCCTCATTTTCATGGAGCCATACCCTTATGCAAATCAGGGAAGGCCCTTTTAAGATAGCACATGTTTTTTGGCGCTCTGGTGCTATGCTATGTTAATTACAGGATGGGCTGCACAAGAGTCTACAGACCCATCTGTCATACTTCAGTGCCCCTGGGGGCAAAATACAGGTGCCCATGCTCGTTGCACCTACAGGGCACACTCTAAAATGTGACCCCAGGTGTTTTTTATGCTTTCGAGATAATTTGCATGAATATGTAGAGCTACGTGTATTTCAAAGAGGGCAAGAGAGGAAGTAAGTGGACAATGGGACTAAAGGGCAATGATAATAATGAACAGATAAGTCTTCAAGATCACAAAGATGCTCATGTCACGACTGATAGAACACTAAAAACATGAGCAAAGCAATAGGCCATTTTGAGAAATTGGGTTGCTGGCTGAGGGGCGTCTGACTCCTCCTCAAGCAACAGCCAAAATCCTTGTCAGCGTGAACCACAAACAGTCACTAAATGAACCTGTTCTTAACCCACTAATATCTTTGCAAACAATAAATTAGGTGTAATTTAGAGGCACTGTGTAAAGTATTTATGAAGCACACAACACAAATAAAGTGAAACCACAATACAAGAAATAGCCTACGTCAATGTAAATAAATAGAGTAAAATTTTGTAAATTAATTGACACCATAACGACAAAGATCCAATCAGTAGAACTGGAGATATTTTGTTTTAAAGGTTTATATAAAGGTAGCGTCAAAAAGGGCAAAGCACTAACTTTGGTTATTTGTTCACCCCACCAGACCCGGACAAAGGCACAAGTTCAGGCCGATCACAATGGAGTGTGGGTCAGACACAGGAGCCAGGTTAGTTCCACTGAAAATGTTACTTTATGCCCTTCATCCGTAGAGTTGTGTTGTGCTGCATTGGTTGGATTAGCAGCTGCGAGGGCTGTGATGCCTGGTCCTGCATTGGACTGCGTCACGCTGCATCAGTTCTGATGAGAAACTGTGAGGGCTGCAATGCGAGGTCCTGCGTCGAGTTGAATCACACTGAGCCGGTTCCGATGAGGCAACCAATCAGGGGCTGCGAGATGATACTATGCAAGGTGTAAGAAAAAACATGGTTTCAAAGGGGTCGACAGGAGCAGAAGGAAATACCCAAAACCCTCCTATGAAGGACAGTCAACTGAGAAATACAACTCCAGTCAAGATGCACTCACATGGTGGAAAGGGGGATTGGGAATGAGAGAGAGCGAGAGAATGCCTCAGGGGGTTTAATCTAAATTTGGTTTATATTTAACAGTCTTCCCGGACATCTTGTTTGTTCTTCCAGTAATTTAGTGATCCAGTTCAGGGAGTTAAGGACCCAAGCCTTGCTTGTTCACACGATCAGGAGTTTTAATGTCACCAATCTTCTCAGAACCTGGCCTCTACTTCTGGCACTGGCTGGAATCTTGGTTGTTGGGTGAAATTATATCTAATATCGAGAATATGATAACATTGTACATTGCCAAAAATAAACATTAACTCTGTCATAACTTAATTCTATAACCTAACATTAATCATGCATAACCACTGACTTATTCTATTAATATTATTTGTTGGTCTGCATTCGTGAAATAATATACCTCTTTTTTCCCAAGGATTATCTTCTCTCTGACTAATTATAATATCATCTGATACCTCCAAGTTATGTATATGTCCATGAACAAGATGAAGTGGTGATAATTTCTCCCAAAAAACAAATATCCTTACACTCTTAGAAGCCACAGAGGGAAAAACACCAGGCCACCCTCCTCTCACAAATTATTCAAACAACAAAAGACCTGGTTGGTAGAGAGTACCTTCAAATACAACTCTTTACGGGGAACTGCATATAGCGTGATAATATCAATTTCAAACTGCTATTTTGTCCAACGTCCAATTTTACGCAGTCCCAATCTCTCTCTTTATTATTATCCTGAGCAAAAGGTTTAACAGAACCACATTGCTGTAAAAAATGCCAAACCACCCAAATCCTTTCTCACTCCAAGAAAATAAAGGAATAATACCAAGGAAAATAAGTGAGAAAGTGAGAGGGCACCTCACGTACGCAACACCAGGAAGGCTACTAGCCGGTTCTCGCCGTATGCCCAATTTTATCACCATTGGTTACCCACTCACAAAAGAAAAAGTATATAGTGTTATAGGAGAGAAACAGAAAAAAAGCGAACAAAGCACCAACATAATCCCGTGATCGACACAGAACAGACTTGTTCAATGTCAATTAAAATCGAGATAAAGACTCACTCGTAGTATACCCTCTTTATTTTGGAATGTGAACTTTACTCGAATTAAAAGCACAGCATGTTGCTAACATTTTCCAGGAAGGCCAAAATGTTTCATTGCTAATTACTCATGTTGTGGCAAATTCATCAGGGCGAGGGGTCCAGTCACTCTTCTCAATGTGCACAATTTAGTACAGTGCGGGTTGGCTAATGAGACAAAACAACACAAGAACAGAGGTTCAAACACACAAATGATCAACCAGTTAAAAGGCTTAATGAACTTAGCCATGTATCCATCCATCATTGCTCCTTTATAATTACCTGGTGAAGGCAGAGGGCTTTCATACCAGCCAACACCAGACCACAGGGTTTGTATTCCTCAGTCTTTACCCCCGTACTTTCAAGCACTATCGTTGCTCAAAGTGTCACCTGCGGAAACAATGGCAGTAACCATCAACATTGCTGCAGGCAAACATTTCAATTTAGATCCTATCACTCAAACAGTTTCATGTTGCCACAATTCCAAAATCCAGAGCACTTCTCTCCTTTAACACAATATACTTTTTCTTTTGTGAGTGGGTAACCAATGATGATAAACGTGAGCATACTTGCGAGAACCGGCTGGCATCCTCCCTGGTGTTACGTATGTGAGGTAGGTGCCCTCTCCTTTTCACACTTATTTTCCTTAGTGTTATTCCTTTATTTTCTTGGAGTGAGAAAGGATTTGCGTGGTTTGGCATTTTTTACAGTAATGTGGTTCTGGTAAACCTTTTGCTCAGGATAATAATAAAGAGAGAGATTGGGACTGCGTAAAATTGGACTTTGGACAAAATAGAAGTTTGAAATTGATATTATCATGCTATATGCAGTTCCCCGAAAAGAGTTGTATTTGAAGGTACTCTCTACCAACCAGGTCTTTTGTTGTTGGATCAAAAAACAAATACCAAAAAAGACAGAATGGGGAATTCCACTGGTGTGCACATCTCACAACCGAAACTGTAACTTCTATAACTTCAAATGCTTCTGAGGAAGCACGTTCTGCTCTCCTGCTGAGATAACAGTTGAAATGTGCAGAGCGGGAAAAGCACAGGTGTTAAGTTCTCTCTGCACTACTCACACTCCAATAAAAAATTTCAGACTCCTGACTGTGGCTGCCATCTTGGAAGTCTTGTGAAGACGAGGTGCAGAACAAGCTCAGTAGCGATCTGAAGACTTTTTTCACAAACTGCAACCTCTTCTTCCATTGATCCCTTTTAGTCTTTTTTTCAGTCCTTTTGTTCTGGTGGTGTTATCCTTTACTGTGTCAGCTATGATATCCCTGACAGTAAATCCCTTTAAAAGCTTTCCACCAATCTGGGGTTGTTTGGGAATAATGAGTAAAACTCTATGGTTAGTCTTGGTGAATGAACATTAAACCATGGTTCCCATGACCTCTCTTCAGGATCATAGCCCTTCCATTTAATCAAATGAAAAATTCAATTTCTAAACTTTTTTAATCTAGAATTCAACTAACTTCAAACTCTTCCTCTGAACCAATCAAAACTTATAGGAGTTGGTGCTAAGTTAACTCTTAGATTTGGGGAAGTCTTCTTTAGGAGGGAAACATGAAATACTGGGTGAATTTTCATCTGTGGGGAAATTTTATTGTAACCATTACAGGGGTCATCATTCTTTCTTCTATGAAAGGGACCTAGAAACATGGGTTTACATTTTCTATTTCCTTTAAAAGGCAAATGTTGAGTGGATAACCAAACTTTGTCCCCTTTAACATAAATGGGACTGTGCCTTCTATTCATATCTACGTGTCCTTTGTATATTTCCTTAACCTTAATTAGATTTCCCTAGCAGACTGATGCACCTTCAGCAACTCTTTCATTTAAGAACTAACTGCAGGCACAGAGTCATCCTGTTTGCCAATCAATAGATTTGGGTTCCTCAGATAAATTTAGATTTAATGGAGAATATTCAGTGAAAGCGTGAATTTGCATTGTTGAAAGCAAATTCTGCAGTCCAAATGAGGTAAGACATTCTCCTTCTTGAATCAATAAATACAGACACAAATACCGTTCTAATTTCTAGTTAACCCTCTCTGTTTGGCCATCTGTTTCGGGCTTATAACTGGTGGAATATTGTACATCTATTCAAAATTTTGTCAAGAACTTTTGCCAAAAATGGGATAAGGTCTGAAAACTGCGATCAGAGATTACCACTGATAGTAGTCCACACAGTCTCACTACATGTTGGGTAAACGGTTGTGCCAATTGTGAAGCTCAAGGTACTGTTTTCAAAGGAATAAAGTGGCGCGCTTTAGAAAAAGTGTCAACTAAAACTAGTAGTGCGTTATAGCCTTGACTAGAAGGGAGATCTATGAATAAATCCCTTGTGACTGTATGCCAAGGGAAAGACACAACAGGAAGGGAAATGAGTTGACCCTGTTGAGCTTGTCTGCTGGCCTTACCCTTAATACACTTTTCACAAGTTAGCAAATATTGTCTTAATGAGCATCCATTGTTGGCCACCAAACTTGTCTTTTCAGTAGATCAGTTGTGAGGTCGAAGCCTACCAGACAGCACAGCTGTCTGGTTTGCTTTAGACTTCTTATTGGCATTCGGAAAGCTTCTCTGAGAATGCATTTCACACTTTTCTTTCTTTTGGCTTTGTGGCATGTAACTCGCAGTTGGTTGCTGTCTATTTGCTGGATTTATTGGTTTTGGGATGTCTAGCCTGAGTTCATCCCTCCCAAGAGCATTCCTTGTTTGCTGTACTCTTTTTCCGTAAACAGACCTTTACATCTTGTTCTTATCTTCTCACATTTGGCGTGTGTTAAAAGACAGAGGTCAGATTTCCAGGTCTGTCTTAAAGGGAGCATGGTGTTTACTTTTTTTTCTCGGCCTTCAAAGTGAGATAACTTATTTGACAATCCTCCTGTGTGTCCATGCGAGAGGAGAGGGTGTAGGATGTTATTTTTCTAGCACAAAACAAAAATGAACAGTGCTGATGTTTCAGAACATATTACAATTTTGAAAGTACAAATGTAGCACTTTTTTTGAAATTCTGAAGTGTAGTGGAAACTAATATTTGAACACGATCAAAATACATCAATACATTAGATGATGACAATTTCACACATTATCATTTGTGCACAGTAACACTGTATGTCCCTGCAAATGTAAAGGTCATTTCAATTGAAAATGTGTTATCTGTAATGGCAGTGCAGTACCACACCATGCGTTCTCCACACTATACGATTCCACTTTACAGCACTCCACTCTGTAAAATCAACTCCACTCTATGCCCTTCCATTTTACGCGCCACACCCCTCTACTCTAAGACATTCTACAGCACCCCACTTGAGTACACGCCACTCCACTCTCCATGACTTACCCCGCTCCACTCCAATCATCCCGCCTTTACTCTGGTCTACCCCACTATATCCCTCTCCACTCCAGTATACCCATTCCACTCCACTGCACTTCAATCTACCCCAATCCACCCCACTTCACTACAATCTACCCCAATGTACTCCACTACAATCTACCTCAATTGCCCCCCTCTAATCTATTCCACTCCAATCTACCCCACTTCACCCAATCTACCCAAATCTAGTCCACCCGACTCCAATCTAGCCCATTCCACTCCACCTCAACCCACCCACCAACCCAATCTACCTCGCCCCACTCAAATCTATCCTATAACACTCCACTTCAATCTACCCCATCTACCACACTCTATACTACCCCAATCTACCCCACTCCACTCTAACTCTAATCTAGACCACTCCAATCTACCCATGTCTACTCTACTATGAACCAATCTACCCCACCCCACTCCACTACATTCTATTTCACTCCACTCTACCCAATCTACCACATCCCACTTGAAACTACTCCTCTTGACTCAGGTCTAACCCACTACACTCCATTCTACCCCACCCCACTCCAATATAACCACTCCCCTCCATTCTACCCCACTCCACTCCAATCTATTACACCCCACTCCAATCTACCTCCATCTACACTCCACCCCAATCTACCCCCTCCAATTTACCCCACTCCATTCTATCACAACCTCCCACACTCCAAATTACCACAATCTAACCCACACCACTTTTCTTCAATATACCCCACTCCAATCTACCACACTTAATTAAAATCTACCCCACTCCACTCTAGTCTAACCCACTCCACCCCAATCCACCCTGCTCCACTCTGCCCTATTCAAACCAACCCCACTTCAATCTACTCCAGACCAATCTACCCCAATTTACCACACTCCAACCTACCCTTTTCCACTCCAATCTACCCTACCACACTTCAACCTACCCTACTCTAATCTACCCAGTGTACCACACTACAATCTACGCCACTCCACTTCACCATAATCTACCACACCCCACTCCAGTCTACTACACTCCACTCCAATCCACCACACTCCACTCAACCCTACCCAAATCTATCGCACTCCACTCTTCCCTATTCTACCCCACTTCACTCCAATCTTCACTCGACTCCAACGTGTCCAATTCCACTCTACCCTAATCTACCACACTCCAATCCACCACAATCTACCCCACTCCACTCCAATCTACTCCAATCTACTCCACCTCAGTCCAGTCTACCCACTTCCGTACAATCTACCCCACACCATTACAATTTACCCTATTCTAATCCACCCAATCTACCCCACCTCACCCAAATCGACCCCACTCCACCCTACTCTATCCCACTCAACTCCAATATAACCCACTCCACTCTACCTCAATCTACCACACTCCTCTCCACTCTACCCCAGTCTAGCCCACTCCACTTCAGTCTACCCCACTGCATTCCAATCTACCCCACACCACTCCAATCGTCCCCACTCCACTTCAATCTAGCCCAATCCAATCCACTCCACTCCAATGTACCCTAATCCACCCACTCCAATTTACCCACTTCACTCCAATCTA
The DNA here is from genome assembly GCF_964263255.1 of Lissotriton vulgaris. NCBI lineage: Eukaryota > Metazoa > Chordata > Amphibia > Caudata > Salamandridae > Lissotriton > Lissotriton vulgaris. Next base: position 1,907,619,440 of record NC_141685.1, on the reverse strand, counting down.
CACAATATACCTATATCTGCAGTACCCCAATCTACCCCACTCCACCACCCCCTACTCCACTTCAATCTACCCCACTCCACTCTACTCCAATCTACCCAAGCCAATCTACCCCACTCCAATCTACCACACCAATGTAGCCCACTCACCCACTTCAATTTACCAAACTCCACCACACCCCACTCCAGTCTACCCCACTACAGCCCACCCCACTCTAATCTACCCCACACCTGTCTACCTCACTCCATTCCAATTTACCTCACTCCAATTTACCCCATTCTACCCCACTCTGCCCCACTCCACTCTGCCCCAATCTACCCCCAATTTACCCCACTCCACTCTGCTCCAATCTACCCTATTTCCCTCTACCCCAATCTACCTTACTCCAATTTACACCAATCTACCCGACCCTACACCACTAACCTTTAGCCATTCTGAACAGCAGCTAAACTGATGTACAACAAGGGTAAAACACATTGCCAGAGCCAATAGCTCTCACATAGATGAGGCCTATTGACTTGGCCAATGCTTGTTTTCAAAATTACTTTATGGCAGCCTATTTATCATTATGATATGTCTTCGTGGCCAATTCTTGTAAATCCTGATTTGGAAGGTGCAAGTAATAGAAAATGAGAAGGTCGTCTCACACCAAAGGTACAGGGCACTGCCGAATCAGTATTTTGCTGGGTGCTCTGTTCGTTTTGCGAAAGTATTTTAATTGCTTTGTGTCAATGTGGGTTTTGTGTTGCACAGTATTGTTGGAGGATCAAGAAGCAAATTGTGTTTTAGATTTATGTGCTGCACAAATGGTTTTAAATATTTAGGAATATGAAATGTTGATATGTTCCATATGAAATGATATATTTGTGGGTGCACATATATGGTATTAAAGCATTGTGTCATTTTTAACCTTGGTAGTACTTGTGTAAGAGATAAAGGGCTTACAGTACATTCAGGAACGATTCGATTGAGTGCATTGAGTGATTGAAATTTCATTGCTGTGTGAGACAATTTCTCCAAGGGGAGTTTCTTCTTACTGGTTTGGCAGGTACAATGCAATTTTATGGTATGGAAGGTTATCCCTAATTTCTCAATCATGATCTTCTTGATCCGATTTTTTGATTCCTGCCAATGAAAGGGTACCACGTGCTCCTTCTTCAAATTCAGAGTATGAGGATGGGCAGGCAAATTTTTGGACAGGAATGATTGAGGTTTCTTTAGGAATTTTGGTCTCTAAATCAGTGTTTATTCTAAAAAGAGCATCCACTTTTCTGTTGGTTGATCCAGGATGATAAGTAATAATTAAATAAAATCAGCAAAATACAAGGACCACCTCACTTGTCTGGGATATAATGTTCGAACTGATTAAAGGAACTGCCAATTTCTACGGTCTTTTAACACAGCGATCTTGTGCTTTGCTCCAAGTAGATAATGTGTCCACTCTTCAAAAGCGTCTTTCGCTGCCATAATTGTTTGCTGGCAATAGAATAGCTGACTTCCGCAGGTGTAAGCTTCCAAGAGTGAAATACCACTGGGTGAAGCTGTCCTGTTTTCTTGTTCCTCAGGGAAAGGATTCCACCAACTGCTGAATCTGATGCATCAGTTTCAACATAGAAGCTCTGGGTCAGGATGCTGGTGAATGGGTGCTGATGTAATGGTCTCTTTAAAAGATTTTAATGCTGCCTCTGCCTCCTTGGTCTATTGGAATTTGAAACCTTTCTTCAAAAGGTGAGTGATAGGAATTACTCTTTGGGAAAATTCTTTAATGAATAATCACTAGAAGTTAACAGAGCGAAGAAAACACAAGATGGCGAAGACCAGCCTCAGATGGCTCAAACCTTCTGTCGATCCATGGAAACTCCTTGAGGTGTTAGAATAAAGACTAAGAATTCAACTTCTTCTACATGGTAGACACATTTTTCCAACGTCACATACAATTGATGTTCATGCAGGGAAAGTTTATATCTAGGTGGGTTTTTATTGGGTAAAGGAGAAGTACCTGGATTCACATTATCTTTCTTTTCATTTGAATACATTTTATTGTGTCAATTAACACAAATTGTTACAAATGATGTCAAGAAAAGTTGCTCTGGCACTTGGTTGCTGCAACTGTAGTAGGTACATATTTGAATGATATAATATATATGTCTAAAACATAAATAAAATAGATCTAAAAACACAGCATTTAAAAGTATAAATCAAATAAAATCAGTGCCAAAAACAAGTGTCAAACCCTTAAATTAGTTTTAGTCCTTGATTGAAGCTTCGACTGGGGGTTCTTACACTTACTGCGCAAATTTTCGCTCATCTATCCAGTTCCAAAAACGTCTGTGCGGAACCTGTTCGATGTTTTAACCACAGAGGTTTCAATAAAGTACGGTGTGCGTGATTACCTAAATGTTTTTTCACCTTATGTGCATATTTGGCAAATCTGGCCAGTTCCATTGGGATGTCCAAGTTAAAAAGAAGTTTCATGGCATCTGTGCAAGTATGTGTTCTCTATTTTTAAAACAAAGGCTTCAGTAAAGTGCGACGTGCCTTAGTCAGACAGTAGCATGTGCAAACCAGATGAGTCATGGATTCCTTATATTGGTAACAGAGTCTACAAGAACTGACCGCCTCTAAAGCTTTCCAGCCCGAGTTGATGTCTTTTATCAGCAACACCATGAGTCTCACTGCTAAAATTCGCTTTAAAATTGACTTGTTTAGGGCAGCATCAAGATATGGCTGCCGTAGTCGGTCTTCGTAGGAGCTCGCAAGTATCCTGATGTTACTGCTGGAGTGTTTCAGTTCCTTCATGACCTCTACCTTGGATAATAGCCTGACTTGTTTTTTTAATATAGATTTTAGAGCACCGGGCTCATGAATAAAGTTCTGCCAAGTGGTCATGTCAAGGTGCAGTTCAGTGCAGGCAGTGTGCAAGGCTTTGGCCCACAGGTCACCTTATCAATTTTCCATAATAATTGTTGTCTTTCTAGATAGGATCTTTTAATTTCTTCCTTGTGTATTATATTCTCTTCTACAGTACCATCCAATTGCTTTTGAATGTTTTCTATGATAGCTGCTAATTCCTTTGCATCAAAACCTTCCACCGCTCTGCTCGGGTGGAGTATTTCCCTTGGTACTTCAATCTGTAAAAACAAACCTTGTGCCAAAAGATTCCACAGGAGCAGAAGGAAATCCCCAATGGCTCCTACACAGTAGCGGTCAGGGGTGGGAGGGCTGCCAGGAGGTGATGTGGGGGGGCGGGGGGGTTGGGGGGGGGCAGGGTGGGGTTTAGTAAACTACGGAATACGGCCAAATGCAGGTAAGTAAGTAAACATATAAATAAATAAAACTAATTTTGTAGCGCATTGCATCGAATTTGGAGATGCAGTCCTTGCAACCAAAGTCCTCTTATTTAATTATATGTTTACTTACCTGCATTTGGCCGTATTCTGTAGTTTACTACCGCCCGCCCCATGTCACCGCCCGGTAGCACTCCCACCTCTTATGGTGATGGATATCGAAGAGACATCATAAGACGTATTAGCCTATGTAAAGGACCCTTAGGACACTAGAGACTGATAGAGAGTGATAACATGGAGTTTTACTTACTAAGGATATGATTATGAGGAAGTCTGCCTTGCGTGGCTAAACTTGACAATAGATATTTAGTAATTTCTGTTAAGATTCAGAGAGTTAATCAACTCGCATAACGTAACTGGGTATCTCCTCTTTATTTGATGTCTGCATTTGTATTGGTTTTGGTGAAAGTCACACATTTAGCTATTTATGTAACAGTTGAGTCGACTTTTTTAGTAACACTGAACTCATATATACATTAGAATTTCGAGCACTTGACAAGTGTTTACTAGACAGGACGGGAGAATTACACAATGGTATAGGATCATGTGGAGCGTCGATTATTTTTCCACCTACAGATGGCAAGGTTACCGGTTTGATACTGCCTTAAGGTAGGGTTGATATAGTTTTTATTTTTTATTTTACATTATGTATATATATAAATATTTTTAATTAGTAGATTGAGTATTATGGGAAAAACCAAAAGTAGATCCTAGCACTTTTGAAACTTTTCACCGAATCACAGTGAGAACTGGTAGTCGGGGGGTAATCTCTGGTTGAATTGAATAGGTTAGGAACTGCGGGGCTTAAATCAAATAATGCAAATACTAAATTATAATCAGAGTCGTTCATACAATTGAGTTGAATAAATTTATTAATTAGATTATGTGTAATAGTATGTATGTATATAGAATGTTAGTGATGACTTGTTGCCTTTCTGCCTTTCTGTATCCTTTTGAATTGCTCTAGAGTTCCTGGCTCGAGGTTCTCTGAGTGGCTCTCAGTTGCTGAGAGAACTCCTGGAGACAGGACACATTTGTATTGTGGGTGAATAACTTGGAATACACTTCTACTTTTATTTTAAGAAGTTTCCTTGCGTTCCAGCTACTACAAATTGGCAACGATTGGGATTAATTTTATTCACCCACCGACCCACGGGTCTTTTAAAGTATTGTGGAATTCTTTACATTTGTGGTGGAAGATGGAAGACTCCGTGAATTATGGCCTACGGCAGTTTTGATGTCCAATTATTTTCTAAATTTATTTGGTACGTCGGATTACGGTAGGACCATCTCTGTTCACCTAAGTGGGATTGTTGTCTACCCTCATCTTTGTCTGCGGTCACTGGAGCTGCTTTGACTGTTGCCTTTTGGAATTTTTGCTAACGGAAGCTGTATGACTCAACTATCTCGGATTTCTGGAGTGAATTTTGTGGATTTGAAGGGCTGACATGAGAGCTGTCTTGTGGAGGTGGTTAAACGGCGATAGAATGTGCATCTTTTAAGTCCGTCACCATACCTCGCTCTCTGTCTTCATCGCAACGCTGGTGTTCTCTGCCCATGAGCTTCGAAGGTGATGTTGGTCTTCAGCGCGACGCTAGCGTTCTCTGTTCATAATCTTTGATGGTGACGTTTGTCTACGTGCTGATCGTGACGCAAAGCGTTCAGCAGCTCCTGCAGCACATTTACGTGCAGGGAAGCCATCCGGCTGCGCGTCGTCTACGTGACTTAATTTTTTTTATCAAAGAAGGAGAATCGGAGATCGGACTGTTGCTGTTGCAGTACGAACATTTTGGACTTTGGGGTTTTGTGGTGAGAGTCTGTTTTTACGGATTTAGCAGTTCATCGATATTTTTGTGAGGACTCCGAGACTATTATTATATATATTTTTTTTTATAAAAAAAAAAGAGATTACTAATATTATTTTTTTTACAGGTTTCGACAGGGTGAGGTTTAAAATATTTGCACTTAAGTCAATTTGGGAGATTTATAACCATGTCCTCTGTCAAGGAGATTACCCAACCTCCACCTTTTAGAGAAACCGGGTAAACCTACTCTTTTGTGGCCTGAGTGGTTGGGTTTGTTTCAAAATCACCTTGTAGCTATAGATGTACTTGAGTATTCTCCTCCTCGCAAATTTGCCTTATTATTTGGTAGTTTGGGCCTTGCTGCTCAGCGTATTTTTAACAGTCTTACGCCTATTCCTCCTCCAGTTGGCCAGTCTGGGGACAGACAGTGGAATGTGTATTTAGAAGCTCTGGCTAGGTTGAAGAAACAGTTTGATGAATCTCCTAATATCATGCTGGAACGACATAATTTTTATAAAAGAAAACAAAAGGAGGATGATAAAATTGAGGAGTATGTGGCTGCATTAAGGGTTTTAGCTGTCTCTTGTGATTTTGGTACTCTTTTGGACAATTATATTAGGGCTCAGTTTTTAATTGCGTCTCTGTCAAAATCAAGGAAAGAATTCTTAGCTGTAAGAATCCTTCCTTGTCAGAGGTAATTGATTTAGCATTAGGCATTGAGAGATCGGTTTTATCAACCAAAGCAATGTCGTTAGATTCTTCCCCTAAAGTTAACATGGTTTCAGAAGGGATTGAGGAGGATGGTTTATATGCTGTGGGTAATAAGGATAAAACAAAGCCTTTTCAGAATAAAGGACAGAATTTTTGTTATAGATGTGGTTCAAAATTTCACATCGGAAATTTTAAAGGCTGTCCTGCTTTGGGTAAGCGTTGTGCAGTCTGTAAAAGGGTTGGCCATTTTCAAAAAGTGTGTACGTTTCAAAAGAAAAATGTTGAAATTAACAATGTGGATTGGGATGATTGTTGTGAACCTATGGACAATTTACTTCTGATGTTAGATAATTGGGACGAAGAAATTAAAGGTCCTTTGTGTTCTTCTACGGTTGATGGAATCCATCTACAGCTGATGGCAGATTCAGGATCGCCCATCACGATTCTGCGAGACTCCACATTCTACGAGAAATGGGGTAAAGAGACTGTTCTTATGGAGACTGATGTTAACCCCAAGGCTTTCGGGGAAAAAGATATTGATATGCTGGGTTTCTTCATGGGGAAGGTTGAAATTTTGGAAAGGGCTATTTGTACTAAAGTTTACGTAGCTCTTAAAGGCAAAAACATTGTGGGGTGGAAAGACCTTACCAGGATGGGATTGTATTTGGTTCCGGGTGATGAAAATCCCTTTAAGGCAAGGGATCTACCTATTTGCTCCATTGAGGATATGATGATTAACCGTAGTGACCTGGTAAAAGAGTTCAAAGGTGTTTTTGCTAACAAGGTGGGTCTGGTGAAGGGTGTGGAACATAAAATCAGACTTCTTCCTAACGCTTCACCAGTTGCTCACAGGGTTCGCAATGTTCCTTTGAGTGTGAGGGCATCTAAAAAAAATGTTGGAGGATTTATGTGAACAAGGGATTATTCAACCCACCGAGTCTTCACAACCAGTTCAGATTGTTTGTGGATCTCAGGGGTTTGAATATAAATATCAAGGTGGACTGTCATCCCCTTCCTAAAATTCAGGAGTTGTTGGCAAATTTGGGGGGGTTGGGGGAAATGGTTCTCTTTAATCGACCTGAAATCCGCATACCATCAGGTGCCATTATCCAGGGATTCTCAAGAATTGACCACGTTTGTCACCCCATTTGGGGCGTTCAAGTTTTTGAGACTCCCCTTCGGGTTGGCGTCAGCGGCCAGCGTTTTCCAGAGACTGATGGATACTCTATTTAAGAATTTGAAGGGGGTCCAAGCTTATCTGTTTGATATTCCGATTTTCGCGAACAGTCTAGATGAACACAATATTTTGTTGAGAAAAGTTCTCTCTTTACTATGAGAGCGTGGAATGACCATCCGGGAGGATAAGTGTAAGTTTGGGGTTCAAGAGTTGGAATATCTTGGGCACACTATATCAGCGTCTGGTATCAAACCCAAATTCTCAGGGATTAATGCTTTGAAAGAGGCGAAAGCTCCCTCAGATAAAGATTCTCTTCGCTCGTTCCTGGGATTGGCGGAGTATTATGCCAGATTTGTGAGTAATTATGCGCAGGTGGTGGAGCCTCTTAGAGCGTTGCTTAAAAAAGATCAGAATTTTTTGTGGTCTAAAGATTTGGAAATGGTCTTTGATAAGATGAAAGAGTTGATTGTGGCAGCTCATCCCCTTCATGCGTTTCGTGATGATTGTATTTCTACTATTGCTGTGGATGCAAGTATGAGTGGGTTAGGGGCGATTTTAAGTCAGGAGGTGGATGGTGTGGAAAGAACTATGGGGCATATTATCAAGGGATTTAGCTCCGCTTTTTTGGCTTTAAAAGCCCAAAAAGCGGAGATAAAATTATCTCCCTATTACCTAGCTGTCGCTAACACCAGTTAGCGACAGCTAGTTGGAGATAGCGACCATCTTGGGCCCCACTTTGCATGTCAGTGATATTTATCACTAATGACATGCAAAGTGGGCGTGCCAAGATGTTAGCGACTGGAAACAGTCGCTAACATCGCTATCTCCTATTTCCAACTTTTGAAGATATTCGCGCTAAGCGAGAATATCTCCAAAAGCTAACACCTGCCCTGAGCAGTTCTTAGCCATGTTATCCAATGGGAGGTGGATAACATGGCTAAGAGCATTTGCTCGGTAATGCATGAATATCGCTGACTTTTCAGCGATATTCATGCATTTCGGCCGATTTTTATCGCTTAGGAGATAAACCTTGATAATATCAAGGCTCCTAAGCGATAAAAATCGTCGCTACACGGCGATAAAATTATTGCCGCTAAGCCAACCTAGCGATAATTATCGCTAGTTGTTGGTAATATGCCCCTATAGCTTTTGCTTCTAGATCCTTAAAGGAGTATGAGAAGCGGTATAGCACCATCGAGCGTGAGGCTTTGGCCTGCGTATGGGCAGCTCAGAAATGTAAGATGTATATCTGGGGGAGAAGATTTTTGATGTTATCGGATCACAAGTCACTTTCTTTCATTTTTAGTAGGGTTTCGGAGAATAATAATTTATCTCCTAGGTTGACAAGACTGGTTTCAAAGCTGCAGGAGTACAATTTTGAATTGAGGCATATTCCGGGAGGTAGAAACTTTCGGGCTGATTGTCTGTCTAGGATGTCACTTGACAAGGAGGAGGAGGAAGATTTAGTGGACGATGATGTGGAGTGTGTAACTTTTGTAGATGCCGTTGAAGATTTCAATCTTCCTGTTGCTGAAAACGATTGGATGAGAGCTAAGGAGAAAGATTTGGTTCTGTCCAAAGCTTTGGAGTTTGCGTCTGGGAAATGGCCTGATGTAAGGAATTTATCTGGTGATCTAAGGGTCATGGCACAGGTATCTGAGGAGTTATCTTTTAAAGGCAATGTTTTATTGCGAGCGATAAAGTGGTTCCTCCTGCAGATCTTAGGAAGGATATTGTTAGGTTGGCCCATATGGGGCATTTAGGAGTTTCAAAGACTTGCATGAGAATAAGGGCGTATTATTGGTGGCCCAGTTTGGATTCGCAAGTGAGGTCTCTGGTAAATGATTGTGAAGAGCGTTTACTCTCAGATAAACACTGGAATTTACCTGCGGTACCTTTGCATCCTACGGTTTTTCCTGATTCAGCATGGGAGAAAGAAGGTTTAGATTTCTCGGGCCCTTATAATATTTTGCCGGAAGGGATGAGATTTTTAATTTTGGCTGTGGATTACTTTTCAAAGTGGTTATATTATAGGTTTGTAGATGCTCCTAATTCAGACAATACGATAAAATATTTAGGAAAACTTTTCATGTTGGAAGGGGCACCCAAATTTTTGGTAACGGATAGTGGGACGCTCTTTGTCTCTGAAAAGATTAGTAAATTCTTAAGTGCACAGGATGTGAAACATCTCAGAGTGGCGCTCTATTCGCCGGCCTCTAATGGTTTGGTGGAGCGTGGCAATAAAATTGTAAAGGAGGGTATTCAAACTGTCATTGCTTCTGGATTGGATGTTGGTTCTAATATTGAGGAAAAGGTTTGGAATTACAATACTTCTCCTCATTGTACTACGGAGGTTACGCCATTTGTGTAATTAAGGGGTAGAAAGGTGCACTCGGTTATGTTCCCGGCTTGGTTGGAAAAAAAATGTCCGGATTCTACTTGGGTAAATAGAAATAGTAATTTAGCTGAGGTGGTCAGGAAGAAACAGGATTCTATGAAAAAAAAATTGATGGAAAGAAATGTTCAGATTCCCAGAGTTTTGAGGTAGGAGATTGGGTGATGATTAGGAAACCTTTCAGGGTGTCGAAGGGGAGTTCAGTTTTTTCTAATCCTGTAAAGGTGGTTAAAGTTAGTAAGGGAGCTGTTTTCCTGAGGATAAGGGTTGGTGGAACATGAGGCAGTTGGTTAAGATGTCTAAGGATCAAGCTCTGGTGGTTAATAGAGCCAAAAGCAGAGGGTCTACGGATCATTGTGGGTGGGCTCATTGGATTTTGCCTGATACGTCTGTTTCTAATCAACGTACCAGTTCATTGAATTTTGATGCTTCCTCTTCGGATCTGGCTTCTTCTTCTTCTACTGTCACCAGGAGGGGGGTGTTGATGAAGACTCCGGCTAGATTTGATGGTTTTGTTAGGTATTAGGAGTAATATATATATATATATTTTTTTTTTATTGTTTATTTAGATAAGGGGGAAGGTGATGTAATAGTATGTATGTATATAGAATGTTAGTGATGACTTGTTGCCTTTCTGCCTTTCTGTATCCTTTTGAATTGTTCTAGAGTTCCTAGCTCGATGTTCTCTGAGTGGCTCTCAGTTGCTGAGAGAACTCCGGGAGACAGGACGCATTTGTATTGTGGGTGAATAACTTGGAATAAACTTCTACTTTTATTTTAAGAAGTTTCCTTGCGTTCCTGCTACTACAAATTATGTGAGTATTATACACGATGGGAGTGCCTATTAACATGTTCTAAGATGGCACCCACACAGCAGATTTAGATTTAAGGAAAAGCAATATGGCACTTGAGCTCTACGCTCACTGAAATTCGAACTCGTTGAGGGGATGTACATAACGGGAATCGGTAAGCGATAGCCTGTAATACTATGAATTCTGATAGTAAACCGTGTAACTAGTAAGAGGACAGGAATGGTTCCTTATGGATTTTCATACTTTGTATTTTTGAAATAGATCACGTACTCGTGGATTCCATAACAATTTGATTTACGAGATTGTACCGTATAAAGGTGAGATTTAATATTGAATGAAGCATATCGACCTCAGCAGTACTTGTGGATGCTTTACTTATATTTGGGGGATATTATGTTTTTCTACCACACAGGATTACAATTTCAAATCGAGATTCATAAATATTGAGTTACAGATTGGACAATTGATTAACATATGACCCATAGTGAGAATCATTTCTTCCGAGGTGAGCCCGGCTACTCAGCGTGAATACGAAATATATGGTGAGGCAAACTTGTTTATATTGGAATATGCTTCCTTGTCGTTAATAGTATGAAGACATACCTTAGGGGGATATTGTTTATTTATCTTACAGGAGTGTAAATGCCATTCGGGACCTATAAGTACCGAATTAAGTTTAAAGGGAGATTTCAATTTATGACTTACCGTGATAATCGTTTCTTTTGAGGTGAGCCTGGTTACACAGCGAATTCATAATATCGGGTGAGGCTAACTCCTAAAGATTGGAGAATGCTAAGTTGTTTTTAATAGTTAGTCGATTCAACTAAATATGTTTCAATGGTGGGTGATGAGGACGGCTTGAATTTGAGTCTCAGGTGACTTTAGTTGGTTTTTAGTTCTGTGAATACAGTGGGAAATATATTTTTCTTTAGACAGACTGTTTCTCTCTTACAGATTTTGGTCTATTTAAACATTCAGACAAAAGTTATACGACTGTGACTGAATATGTATCGTGCTTGAGGTGAATTTTATTTTGAGTGCTTTAATCCTTGGGCCCTAAATGCATAAGGGTGTTGATTCGAGTATTAACTTTTATCTAATAACTTTCTTTTCGCTTACTAACATTTCACGACGGGTGTATTGGGACTTTCATCCCTCGTTTGCTTTTTGACCTGATTTTGGGTTACGGTTAGCATGTCCAGTAACTTATACAGTATTGTTGTATTTGAGACATAGATTTGTATGTTTTTCATGCCATTTATTTTGGGTTGCAGCCCTGGTGAAGTCATGATGCATTTCAAATTGCATGACGAAACACGTGTTGGCTGCGCTTTTTGATGACAGCAGTTATACCCTGGAACTGTATAAGTACTGATACTGAGAAGATCTTTGTTGACATTGGAGATTCCTTTGGATTTGAAAAAGGACTTTCTTTGGAACCAACAATTAAATAATTTGTTGTACTATCAATATTTGAACATTGGAGCAATTGTATTTGAATTGTCTGCAATTTGTATTGTGGAACTTGTTTACACACATGTGGAGAAGTGTGGCTCACTGGTTGGAGCAGGCAGACCCTGAAGCAGAGGTCAGACCCGGGACCAGGGTTCAATTCCCGACGCGGCAGGGTCTTGAGCTCAAATGTCCATGGACTCGATAATTCTTCCTTCGGTGCCTGACCTAATCATGGGTTCACACTCTGCAACTCTGGGCATTAAGCTTGCTTAATCTCCACAACGGCCCCCCCTCCCCCGCGGCGGGATGCCTGGCTTTCACCTTGGGGATGCCCTGTAGGGGCTATCTCACAGGGAAAAGCCAGGACAGGTTCCCAAGGCAAGCGCGGAGATACCCCTTCGGGGGTCGATTCTGGCGCTATATAAGAAACATAATAATAATAATAATAATACATGTTTGATTGACCTTATATTGAAGTGCTCAGGGAGGAATTGTTGTATAGTTTAGCTGCGCCCACTTTGTGGGGACTTGTGGGATTGTTTGATAACCAATCCTTCCACCCTTTGAAGCACTCATTTGCTACAGAAATCCTATTACTCCCCCAGACAGACGGTAGTGCGCCCAAACTTAAACCTGGTTACCAATCTTGTTGTTAGTTATATGAAGCCACTGTGTTGATTAGCTGTTTTTCCATTAGCCACTCTGCTTTCTTTTTCAGGTGGTAGCTCCCAAAAATGACAACCTTGGTTTCCCCCTGATTAACTGTCAGGTTGTTATTGTTGTTGAACTGATTCAGTGCGTTTAGGGTTCTTTGTAGGCCCCCCTCGTGTGGTCTAGTATGGCTGTGTCATCGGCGTATTGTAGCACGGGAAGTCTCACGCTTCCAAGTCGTGGTGCTACTAGGCTGCCTCCTTTCAGGGCATCACCCAGATCAGCAGTGTACAGGTTAAAAAGGATGAGTGCCAGCACGCATCCTTGTTTCAGCCCGTTGTTCGTTGCTATTTTGGGGGACACTGTGCCGGTGCTTGTTTTGACCCACACCCAGGTGTCTTCATATAGCGATCTAATTGCCCTCAGAAGGTTTGGCGGGATGCCCCAATTTTCTAATTTCCACCATAGCCCTTCGTACTACTTTGTTGAAGGCTGTGCTGTAATCGATAAAGCAGCAGAAGAGTGGTGGGTTTTTCTTCATTGTTGCTTGTGTTGCTAGGTGCGCTAGTGCCAGTACATTGTCCATGGTCGATGACTGTGATCTGAAGCCGGTATGATAGAAGGGAATAATGCATCTTTCTTCGGCCCAAGTATCCAGGTCCTTTAGTAGAAGGCGGGCATAGGCCTTGGGATCAAGAAAGGCTATGAGGCTGTAGATTGTTGGCTTTGACCGGTCCCCTTTTTTAAAGATGGGGACTAATATGGAGCCCCTGCAGGAATCAGGGGTTTTAGCTGTCATAAAAGAGTAGTTATATAGAGGAGTAAGAATTGTTGCCCAAAAGTCTGGAGCCTTTTTAAAGATCGGTGCGGGTATCCCATTGGGCCAGGGGGCCCCATCGTTCTTCATGTTCTTGAGGATCTTAGCGACAATTTGAGGGTGTATCTGGACTGGTGGTATGTAGTGCCTCTCGGCCTGGTTTTCCTGACCCACTGAGGGGTTGCCAGGGCTAGCGGTCGTTTCTCCCGTCTTTATGCTCAGTTGGTAAAGTTGATCCTCCCCGCAGCTGGGCTGCTCTGCACTGCCTTTATTTAAAGGGGTGATTGAGTATAGGTGATTCATGTGGGCCAGCTAGTCTTGCTCTGATACTCCATTTTCTCTTTGGACACATCTGCTGCACAGCTGATTTATCTGTCTCAAAAGGCCTTATGGATTCTTCTGTTTGATCAGGGAGAAAACGTTGATCCATTCTCTCTCTATGTGGGCTTTTTTATGTTCCCACCATTTCTTCCTTAAAGCTGCCCTCAGCGATGCGACCGAAGGTCCGTCTGTTTGTCTGCCCCCTCTTTTCTTTATTACAAGGACCTTGCGCAGGAGCCGTTTGTTTTCCTGTATGTCTTTAGTTGAGCGAATGCTTCCAGCTGTCAGTTGCACTTTGGACTTTGGGTGTTGTAGCTTGGGATGACTCAACTTCGCTTGTAGCTCCTCTACAATGTTCTCCCTGTCCTTTGTCGGTGAGAGCAACGCTGCTAGGCTCCCTTCCTGTTTCTGATCCAAACAGTTTTGGAGTATCGTGCCTGTCTCATCTCACCATCTAATCCTCCTGAGGAGACTATGTTTTTCATCCCTTCTTGACTCTCCGATGACTTGGAGAGTGGTGGCTGTCGGCACTTCCAGCTGAAACACTGCTCTTAGTGTCCTGTGGTCGCTTTCCGTCCACTGCTCGACTTCAAAATCTTCCAAATTTGCCGCCAATGCTTCGCTGACCATGATGTAATCGATTCTTGAGATGTCTCGGAAGGTCGGTTGTGGATGACCAGAGTTCGAGCGTGCTTCTTTCAGAGCATGGGTTGTGGTTAGCTTGTGATTATTGAGTAGATCATGGAGGGGTGCGACCCTGCCTGACCCCCGGGATGGGGGTACGGCTTTGTCGAGTTTCTTCAGGTTAAAATCCCCAGCTAGAATAACCTAGTGAAATTTGTATTTAGTGAAGAGGTCATCTATTTTTCATGTCAGTGCCTCCATCTGGTCTTTCATGATGGTCTGTGCTGGGTTGATATAGCAGTTTATTATCAGATAAGCGCATTGGCTGTGAGTTAAGCGTCAGGCTTTCGATCTGTAGGGCTAGCAGCCCAGGTGAGTTCAGATTACTCTCTTTCGTTGCAAGGGTGCTTGCATGTTTTATGAAGATTACATTTTATTGCTGGGATGTGGTGTTCATAGTACCTTGCTAATGGAGTGTTAGATAATGCCCAATCTCTTGAAAGCAGAGTTTGTATCCTGTTCCCAGGAACGGATTCAGGTTTCCATTTTTTCTAATGTTGCTGCTCCCTGCGAAGTTCCATGAGATTATGGTTAGTTGCTGCTTAGGAGGTGATCCTCCTCTGGCCTCACACCTACCAGGCCTGGTGTCCGAGCTGTAAGGGATGCTTCTGCATGCTTGTTAAAATTCCAGTTTGATCCGTGGCAAGGGGGGGTTGCGCAGAATACCCTGTGGTTGTTTTGATATTTGATCCTGATGCCAGTGAGGTCCTTGGATCCCGTTCATCCTCTCCCAAGGCATCCTGAGCTATTTGTCCCATGTAGGCCCGACCAAGGACCCTTGACCCCATTGTCTGGTGCTAAAATGTGTGGGTATTTTGGGTGAGACAGAGTCTGGACATCAATGGCCCATTTGGCGAGTTGGGTGGAATTGATGAGGACGTCTTGTAGTGTTTCCTTTTTCTTCAGGCCCACCACTGTTGAATTGCTACGTGTGTCCCCCTTGATACTCAAGAATCTCACCCAATCTAAATTCCCAGTTTGTAGATGGTCTAGTGCTGGGAGGTGTTTAAAGAGGAGGAGAATGCTGGACCGATTCAGAATGTCATGCTGTCCCGTTCAGTTGAATCTGGTAGTGAGGACTACCTCATGGACAATGGTTGATGTGCCCGAGGATTGGGCTGTTTTATCCCTTCCTGGGTCATGCACAATGGAGGTTGATCCAAAGCTTATGCTTCCTTGTTTGCTTGTGGCTGATACTGCTTTGGGTTTCATGCTCTGGCCTTGAATGTTCCTGGTGCCAGGCTGGTGCGCAGGGCTTAGCTGGAGTACTTTTGGACAGTCCAGCTGCAGCAGTGCTGTGGCCCTCGCTTGTAAGGAGGGTTTTTCGGCTGGTGCTGGGCTTGTTCCTGCTGTCGGTTCCTTCCCTGAGGGCCAACCTGAACTTATTTGCAGCTTTTGACCCATTGCAGTGGGGTTGTTTAATATGATTGCTTTTGCTGTTCACCAGAAGGTGGGACAATGCCGGGTGCCTTCTTGCCCCAGTTTTTGGCTATGAAGATTGGGTAGAGCTGGCCGGCTTTGGGGGTCTCCTTGTGGGGGTCGATCATCAGTCTTCCTTAGTTGAAATTGCCTCCCTCTTAGCTTTGTTTTTTTCAGTTGCTTCTTCATCATCTTCTTTGCTCTCCTTGATAGGGAGGGTTTGGGAATATCAGTTTTGTCAGGAGTAGTATCTTGTAGGTTGGTTGCTGAGGCATCGCTGCCCTTGGTTCCCTCGCTTTTGGGACCTTGTGCCATTTTAGCTCTGTCAGCAGAATCTTTGCCACTTTTTGATCCAGTCCGGCTGATGTCTTTGGGCCGGGTGTCAAATAGCTTCTGGTTGTCTAACAGCCGGGCGGTAGCCCTGTCATCTATGTTGCTCAAAGACAGAGTTTCCCTGCTTCCTTCGACTGTCTTTACTATGTCCGCTAGCATCTTGGAAAGAGATGCCCATTTTTCTATGAGGATTGAACAGGAGCAGGAACATTCCCCTGGGTTGGAGAGCAAGTACTCAGCGATCCTGTTTTCCAGTTCTTCCACCTTGGAGCTTATATTGACTAGGCGGACAGCAATCGATTGCAGGAGATCTATTTGGACTTCCATCTTGGATGACTGCCACAATAGAGCTCTATTGGTGGCGCTGTTTGTCTCAAACGTGGATGTTTTCCGCAAAACTACTTCTGGGCTATCGTTGAGAGTGTGATGGTCTACTTTTACATTGGAGATCCGTGGAGTCCCTAGTAGCCCCCACCCCAGCAGGTTAATTCTAGGGTTCGCTCAGTTTGTTTGCCTAGATTTTGAGGAAGGAAGCTCTAAGCTCCCCTGCCGCTGGAGACTCTAGGCGCTGGTCAGCTGGTTGCGACAGAGGGCTTGTAGGCGATGGTACAGGCTCTGTGCTCTCCGCACTCTGGAGGACTAGGCCGGGGTTGTGGTCTTTATTCTGGTGGATTTGTGCCCTTGTCACCTCGACCTGATCTGCTTTGATCAGAGGCGTAACTTGTTTCTTGCCCATTGTAGAGTCATGTCCCTTGCCTCCATGGCACGTTCTGCAGCTAATAATGGGCGCACTTGCCTGCTGTAGCCACGCCAAGCTGTGCTCACCTTTGCTACTTTGCACCGTAATGCCCCCACGCTGTAGAGATGGAGCGCGCTGTGGGGGGTGAAGCAGCGCTCTTGGCTTCAAGTGTATAAGGGCCCCACAGTGTGGGGATCAGGCTAGGCGGCTGGTTGGGAGTTCGGGTGGGCCTGCGGTGTCAGCGTGTCAGCGTGTTAGTGCTTCCTTCTCGTTTGCACGCTCGCTCGTCTGTGAAGCACGGTGGCAGTGGGCGGCCGGCGTCAAGCAACGAACTGTAAGTTCTCAGCCTACCACATATTTACTGGTGATATACCACATTAGTCCTTGCTAAAGAGACTGTCTTCAAATAAAGTAGAATTGGTGGAAGCATATTTACTTTTGATCATCTTGGACTTGAGTAAACTCTATGACATCAGAATGTATTTACTATGATTAGAGCCTTGAAGAAGTCACTCTTGTGACGAAAAACGTGTTGGCTGTACAGTGTGGTGTTGGATGTACCACTTGGTGTTCCTGAAGAATATGGAATATAAGCAAGAATGGAATAATACATCTTCCTAACATGATTAAATGGACTAAATTGATTACTGTCAGACTACTGTTTTTTTTAGTGCTGCAATATCATTTGCATTAATATTTCTCATCTGTTCTTCACTCAGGTGATAGACATAGAAGAAGGCAATATGCGGGAGAACATGGGTGCCCTTCTTCTATATATTATGAGTGTAAATTAATTTTCTGTTGCTGGTGGAAAGAATAAGTTTGCCAACTATGTAGGAAAGGAAGAGGGTGACGCTGCCTACTACTGCAGTTGTTTAATCTCCTGATCGGACACTCAAATGGATTTCCTGCTGCTTTCATTTTAAGATTCACGGAGATAAATGTGCCTACCTGAAACACTTGCACCATGTGTCCCACTACAGTACTTGCCATTGCTCTCAAACTGCAACAATTACATGGAAAACGGAGAAATGCATGTTAAGTGATGCAGCATGGACCTCATACAAGATGAAACTCGGGTTCTCATCCACTGTGCAAAATAGGAAGCCACAGGTAGATACTACTACAGAGATTTTAATATGAAAATCAGAGACTTTTACTAATTAATTGGTGAGGAAAAGGTTCAAAAATCTGGTAGGTGAGAACTGTGATGTCAGAAAAAGCAGATAAATATCTAGCAGCCTGAAACAATACAAGACATCCTGAAGCCAGGCATTGAACAGAAGGAACTCTACCAATATAGAACCCCAACATAAGAAAAGAAATCTGGTACTTCACGTTCTAATGCATAGGGATAGGCCAGAGATAAACACTCCTTAATGTCCATGGCATGTGCTTGTGTTGTTTGTCAGAGATGATTGGTACATCGTCATTGAGACATTGGCCTATTTGGAAGAATGTTCTGAATGTTTTACAGTATTTAGGTTTTTCCACATCTACCTTACAGTTAAAGGAACCTGTTATTTTAGAGAGTTGTTCAGGTTGATTAAATGCCAGAGAGTGTCTTTTTACAATTGGGATGCAGGAATTTGCTGGAAACGTTATAGCATTTCATCGTCAGTATCTGCTGCTGTATGTGGATGGTGAATGTTGGTTGCTCTTTCTTCTAACAGATATATTAATTGTTGCATGGTTTAATTAGGCTACTTACAAACCTAAATAAAAATATATAGGCGATAACCCTCCGGAATGTACGGACTAATACTGTACGCAATCAAGCCTTCGCAATACTTGCAGGTGTTCAGTCGTATCACCAGAGCATTATTGCAATTAATACCATTGAATAAAAAAAACGAGGAAACACAAAAGTAAGGAGTTTGCTAAAAAGCCTTGTTAAAAGTTTGATTGGCATTTCTAAGCCATGCACAGGTTTGTGTCCTACAGTCCTACCCCGAGGACTTGCATCCCGCGTTATTTGCCTACACAGAGAAGTGGGAGCTATCATTTAGCAGCAGAGGTACCGCACAGAAAAAGACATCCTGGGGACAGATTATCGGTTTCTGTGCCAGTGCCCTGATTGTGGGGGGTGCGCAGCTGTTAAACACGCATTGGCACACTGTTTCACGGCCACGCAGAACAACCGCCCTGAAAGCACGATGAACGTGAAAATACAGGTCAGGACACTCACCAATTATTTGTTTCACTTGAGTTTTAAAATAAAGATCAAGTTGTTTTCACAAAATCGTAAATATCATGTGCCTTTTGATATTATTAAATCTGGTTCGCGATGAAGAATTCTCAGTCCTTCGGATCAAAGTAGAGAGTGAGGCAGTCAGCTGAGAGCAACAAGCCTCGGCGGCCTTGACGTCAGTACGGGAAGATAAACTGTATGCTAGCCAAGGGAATAATGTTCTCAAGTTGCCTACGTTTACATTTCTTCGTTCACTACCTTACATGGTAGGTCTGCAATCAGGGGCGTAATGCCGGTCCCTGTGGCACAGGAGGCCTCCAACCATTCAGGGAACCCCCATTCAGATGAAAGCCAATGAACATCAGTGAGATATAGGCGGGCCAAGGGGCCCCTATTCACATTCTACTGGGGGGAGGGGCACCATCGTTTTATTTTACTCTGCAGTCTATAGTTCTCGCAGGGGTAACAACCCTGTTTGTCTTGTCGGCCGGCGTGTAGATTCCTAACTAATGCCATACAATTTCAGCGCCACGGTTGCATTCTTCAGAGCAGTGTAGTCCCTACAACTAGGATTTTGGTGCTCCCCCAATTGGAACCGTCACTTTACATCAAAACCGCCCCACATAATACTTTTGAAACCTTCTCATAAGAATGACAGACAACAGATCTTTTTTTAAAATGCTTTATGTAAGAATGAAATTAAAAATACAGACTATGCCATCGGTAAACTAGCAGCATAGCATATGAATCATAAGTAAAAGAATTCAGTACGGTTCAGTATGAAAACCGGCTTAGATTCGCCTTCTAAGAATGGGAGTAGGGCCTATCTGTGATGAGGGAAATGCACTCATATATAGAGCTTTGGACAATGGGGTTCATACATTCGGTGGGAACACATGATTCATTACGTTTGAGCAAATAGGAAACATTCTAAAAGAAACATTTCTACAGATTACATTCAGTGATATTCCCATCACCAATACATTATTGTTCGATTATTCTCACAGTCTTGGTTATATAGTTTAATAGAATCAATTTTAACAGAACTAGGATGTGCACAATTTGTCCTTGGCTTAGTACATTCAGGAGACATTCGCCGAAAGCTTTTTTTGCTGAGAAACAGAATCGTCAATAATATCACATGACATAGAATGATGTTTAAACCAGATGTAAGACAATGTAAACATGGTTCAATATTAGCAGTAGCTCAAATAGCATGTTATTTCTATTAATCAGAAAATTAGTGCCCACACTGTTGTCCTTATTTAACTTCTACCCAGGCAGTGGCGGCTATTGACATTTGAAAGTGGTAAGACGTAGAGGTTGGGAACGGCTTATAAGTAGCGAGCAAGCACTTCAACATTATTTTAAAGACTGTGTACCCCCATGATGGAGGACCCATCATACACCTTTGCACAGGATCAAAATTACTACTTGAATACATGTGCTTTCTCTGCAAAGATAAGGAGCTACAAATAGATCCGTTGGGTAGAGCAAAAACAATGACTTATTAGAGCCAAGAATCATTTCCTATAAACAAAAGTTATAGAATGCATTTACAATGGTTACCATAGATATATGGAGCACACCAAAGACACCATACAATGAATGAATATTCCATTTCATTTTTATCAAGTGAGATTTTTCACAAAGTTGATTACATGGGCTGTCACAAAAACAAAACGAACTATGAAATCACACCAAAAAATGTATAAGTGACTGATGTGACAATTGGTGAAACAAACAACAATATGTCGAAATCAAGCCGAGAGAAAAAATAACACAAAATTCACTGTCCTTTTCTGGTTTTCCACTATAACTCGCAATGTCCGTTCATTCTATGGTTATGGTGGACCTGGACATGAGACTGCTCTATCCGTCAACTTTTCGACCCTGTAAGCAATGTGTGTATGGGTACATCAAGAAGGGTCTTCCTCAGGACAAAAAGGATCTAATGAAAGCCCCAGTATTCCAAAAGGCAAGTGGCAAAAGTGCTCCTCCGATCCCGGACGGAACTTGCCAAAGGCGGGAAAACTTAAACTTTGGACAACCATTAAATGGAAAATAGATACTCGGCAAACAATTAGTTAAGGGACTTCTAAGAGTGTCATTTTCAGAGGAGCTAGGAAGGCACTATTCCCTTCCTTTCACAAAGATGTCCCCTGGTGTAATACTAATGGTCCTAATGAGGTTCCTAAGAATATTCATGCAAAAAGTACCCAAAAAAACAATTCCGTTCAGGGGCAAAGTCCCCTTTCTATCATAGCGCGTCCACATCGGTCTGCAGCAATGTTCTTTAGAGCAGCAGCATGGCAAAGTCCATGTGGAAGCAGTAAAGAGGCCAAGGATTGAATGGTTGTGTATTCTGAACATGTTTTTGACTGACCGACAGGCACTATAAGAAACTCGCAATGCGTTCAGCATCAGCTCCAGAGCTGTCAATCACGGCATAAACACTGGTGCTGATGCGTGGGACTCTGTTAACTGGAGTGAGAAGTGACAGGGAATAGGAGAGGAAAATAGAACTGAAAAGGAGAGGTAAAAAAGGGATGGCATGAAAAAGAAGGAATGGGTAAGATATCAATGAGAAGAGGAAACCTGGAATAGTGATGGAGAAATACAACTAATAATCTGTAGTTATTGAATTCAAACAGCGAGAGAATATCACAGCAGGGCATTGTGTCAGCGGTGAGTTACAAATATAACATCATGTAACATTAAAGGCCAGTAAGGAGCTGGGGGAGGGCATGTCAGATCGGAGTTCAGTGGAGAAGGGGTGTCAATAAAAATGGAACTGTACGAGATTACAAGCAAATGGATTCCAAGAGAGCAGCCACAGCGCAAACTGTAAAATCATATTTACGACGTCACACAAAGCCACTGTGCATGGCTTTAAATGGCCTCATAGATATGGAGTAAGGCAAAGCAGCACAAATCGCTGTTTGGCTTACTCTTCACTGGGGAGGCATTCCATGAGCGTTGCTGTGGGTGTTCCCACAACACATCCATAGATTTTGATGCTTCCCAGATTTACAAAACCATGTAAACTTGGGGATGAGCCACAGGACGCGCTGTGAGGAGAAATACCTTTATTTCTCCTCCTTTTGGGTGGGTGGTGCTGGAGACTTCTTGCCCGTACTTCCTGCTTCCTTCCTGCCTGTGGCTTGGTGAGTGTTTTTTGGGAAGGGTTGGGGTCAGGGTAGTTTTAAGGACTGTAGACCTTTACCAATCATACCTTTATAATGACATTCAGTGCAAAGGCATGCATGGGTCCATCATACAACCTACCCTATTGGATAAATATGGTGCATTCCTGCCCTTTCATTTTGACGTAGGACTGTGCTGCAATTGACTTGCTGCACTACCATACGCCCAAACCCCATAAATGAGGCCCTCTGTCTTTAACTTTTCCTATCACGAGTGACTATCAGAGGCCAAAATATTTCGAAAATAATTTTCCAAATTATTAGATTCAAGTACGAAACCACTGGGATTTCCAGTATATTGCGCATACAAGGAGTTTTGAGGTGCCTACTACTGTTTACCCTGGAGAAGCAAGCTAATGTTCCACCAGTGTAATCTCTGCAATTACCCTCCTACGAATGAGGCAGGGGACTACTTGTTCAGTGGTTCACCTGCACAAAACCTAACAGTGTACCCCCTCATTCAAACTTTAAATGAACCACTCCATCTTAGAATCTAAGAGTTCACTAACTGCCAAGTCCAAGGGTTATTCTGTTCACTATCAGAAGTTCTTAATCCCGGACGAAAGGGGACTAGTGTATGCTTCCCATTTTGGATGTTTCTTGACATGATCTTGCGTCTGTAAAATAACAAAATTGTGTGACCAGGCCAGTCACGAATCGAATCACTCCTGCTATGTAGATCTAGAGCAGTCAGAATTAGATACATGTTTTCTAGGTAATGTGTAGGCTGTCCATTTTTCAGTGTTTATTTTTTGTGGATTTTAGTGCAAGTTTTTCAGTGTTTTTCAAACTTTTTGAAATCCGTGCTTATCAGTACTTATTCAGCTGCCTAACCCCCAAAATAGATAAAAACTGTGGGGCATATTTACAAGAAAAGTGACGGAGCATGGTGTTAGCGTTTTTGGCTTAACTCCGTGCTCCACCACTTTTGAAACGCAGGGCTGCACCATATTTACAATAATATGGTGCAGCCCTACGTTTCCCCCTGCATTGGTGCTAATTACAGCTGCCTAGCTCCAATGCAGGCACCCGTGCATGATAGTGCAAGGGTGCCTGTGTTTTGGGAATTATTGTTTATGTGCAGGTGATGGAGCGAGGTGGCAAAGCAAAATTTTGTGAACCCCTCATGAAATCAATGTCCCATAACGTTAACATTTACTAATGGTGTGTTGTGGTGAAATATTCAACGATAGTATAAGATGCACACATATATACATGTAGGAATACTAATTTTGCCTGCATGAAGCAATATAATTAAATAATTTGTACTGTTATTGTGATGTGAATTAATGCACAGCTTAAATATAAACAAAACGCAGCATGAATGTGCTTATTGTACACTTGTTTGAGCTAGAAAGTTGTCGGATATGTGAGCATAAAATGCATTTATGTGGCTTATCTGCTAGGTAATAACTAATGGGGAAACATTAGTAAGGTGGGAGGTAAACAGAAGGGCTTAAGTTCTATATTTAACATGAATTTGTGTTTGTTTCTACGATACTTCCAAAAGAGGCCTCTGAGGCCTAGTGAAAACATGGCTACTCTGGTAAACTGCGAGTGAGTGCTGGACTGCGCGCCAAAGGCCTGCAGTGAGAGTGAGCTGCCTGTGCTCGGATGCGAAGTTCAAGGCCGCTGTACCCTGGAAGTCAGGATGGTTGCCAAAACATGGACACTCGAGTGTTACGGGGGTGAGAAACTATGGCATAGTTGCCAGTCGAGGATGTGCCTAGGCCAAAGACTTTCCTAAACAATGCGCTTTTTAATAATGTACTTATTCACCGTGAACACGATGCTGTAATGGTGAGGAGATGCTCACCCACCCCAAATGTGTCCAATCAGAACCAGAGTTGGTGATGCTAGATACTTTTTAGATAGATTAAGTTAGAGAATTAGTGTATAAAAACCCCTGATTTTGCTTCGAAGGATGCTCCTTTTCGATTTAATCTGGTGGTGCTGCCCGATTTCAGATCGATTCCTGGATGTAAGACTCTTTGAATTATTTATTGTTTTCTTTGCAGGACTGAAGGATAAGATGAGGGCGTTAGTTAGGGATGCTAGGAGAGAATGAACTTGGGACTATCTGTTCTTTGCTAAACTTCCCACTGAACTTTGAAATAAATGTCTATTTTCCGAGCTTTTAAATAAAATGATCATTTGGAAATAAAGTTTCTTAAGATTTTGAATAAAGAATTGATAAGTGCTTAAATGTCAGACATGCTAAAAGTTTGCTTTTAATAAAAATTAGATAAATGGAAAATTAAAGCTGGTCTTCTATTTTCCTACGCCTATTTTTCTTACTAGCAGATCCATTGCCAGTATGGTGGTGTGTCTGAATAAAATTGACATTTGTTGAGAAACCATGGTAAATCGTTTAAAATTACAGGTGTAAATAATAATTAGTAAAAATAGGTTTAGACACTCCACCAATGTTACAGCATTACTTCTTTGTGTTTCACCTATCCCTGAAGTAGAGTTAAAGTGATTAAAGAAAAAGTGTGCAGTGTTATGGGCCCCACTGGTGAATGAATGTGTGACTGGACATTTCAGGGAAACGGTGATGTTGGTTTAGAAATTATTTCTGGAGTACCGCTGCAACAGTTATTCGCTTGGTAGCAGAGCATAGGTTGCTATGGAAATAGCTAGTATCATGTATATAATTATATAAGGATTTATGAACAGAATTATGACTAATATTTGTTGAGTTTGTATTGTGTTATATGTAGTCCTGAAAAGGCTTCCGAGGGTGTGGCAAGCTCTTGTCTCTGTCTGCAGGCAGAGGAAAGTGTGGCTAGTGAAGTCGCACATCGCATAGTCTGTTTCAAAGGGTAGTATTGTCGCATACTACAGTGGTATCTGCGTATATCACAGGTGGTGTTGTCGCACATCACTGGTTTAGAGACCATAGGTGTGAAAGGATGAATGTATAGCGAGGGCAGTCTATGAAATCTTAGCTTTCGAGTATTGGGATCAGGCGTGTCCCGTGTTAAGACTCACTGTTGGGAGAGTAGTAGGGCTTAACCCGAGCTTGCTCAAAGGGTAAAGAAGTTGCGTCTACTTTACTAACGAAAGAGGAATTCTGTGGTGGGCTAGAGGTAAGCTCTGCCTACTGGGGATACAGAGTTCATGTGTATATGAGTAGGGATTTCTGTATGAACGCATGTAAATGAAATTGCAATATGCGTTCTGGTGAAACTCTGGGATTGTCTCTAAGGAGATGAAAAAGATCTCTGTATGTGCTTTCCTGGAGAACAGAGTTCGTTATTGAGGTAGAGGGTTGTGCTACTTTATCGGCAAGTGAAATATCCTGTGGAGATCAGCGTCGTCTACTCCACATATGGGATACTTGCACGATTAAAAGTCTGTCACTTTAATTTAGCGAAACAGACGAATGGAGTTGTTTTGTGTACGTTACTAAACGATTACGTTGAATATCTTGTAAATACGGCTTTTCGAAACCCTTTTGAAAGGGAGGGGTCAATCGGCGCTGCAGAAGCCGGAGCACTGGTGACGTCAAAAGTGTCGCGCAAGGATTGGTCCTCGTGACCCAGACAGAGTAAAGAGCTGATTAGTGCATCACGAAAAGCAGCGAGGCTATTGGCTAAGCAGTAGAGAGACGTATTCTGTTCTGATTGGTGCGTTAGTGTGAATCGTGCTGTGATAGGTTGGTGTTACGGAACAGCAACAAGGAAGTACGCGATCTTTTAGAAAGACAGAAAGTTCACAGAAAAATGGATTATGATTACTACGGACAGGAGAAAAAGAAACCTTCATGGTTAAAGAAATTGAAAAATGCATTTGTCAAGGATAAGGCGATAGTAACGAGAGAGGGAAAATTGCTTCCTCCACCGAAAACGCCTGCGTCCTATATGTCATCAAAATATGGTTATCATACGTGTGTTTGGTTAGAGAATTGGGTGAGTTATACCCGAGAGAATGGTGTATTAGCTTACCCCAAAGAAGGATCTTTTAATGTGGCTGTGTTACAAAATCTGAGAAAGAGAATGATGATTCTTTAACCGAGACCCAGACCGACCCAATTTGACGCTTTAGTTGAGTGGGAAGATGAGATGCATGAGATGGAACGAGAAAGATTGGTTGGACCTTATGGTCCAAAGGGCAGACCTACTGATTGTGGGGAGAAACGCATGAGACTAGAATGCGTAGATGAAGGAATGCTGACATGTGTGATGGCATGTATCCTGTTAGACTTGTTGATGAATATGAAGGGTGAAAATGTACAGAAAAGAAGAAAAATGTAGAAATAAATCAGGGTGACAGTGAAACAGAGGATGATGTATTGGAGGAGATATTAAATAGGAGACTGCCTCCATACCAGCCTAGTTCTTTATGGACTACGCCAAATGCCCCACCACAGGAGGACAAAATTAGTGAAACCCCAGGACGATATTCAGATCTCAGAGAAGTACCAGATAGAGTAGAAGTGAGATATTCTCCTAACGCTTCAATGTCATAATCGAGATATACACTTACTCCTAAACAAAATGAGGAGAGGAGAAGTGTGAGTGAGAGTAGAATAATTAGACAAGATGAAGAACAAGCTCATACTGCTGAAAGTAGTAGAATGAACAGACGAGATGAGGAACAAATTAATACTGCTGAAAATAATAAAAGAAATAGACAAGATGAAGAGCAAGCTAGTACGGCTAAATATATAACATCAACCATTGAACTCACCGAAAAGATTCAGGAGCTTACTAAAAATATGGAAGCTGTCACAGTCCCAGTAACGATCGGACCTGTAATTCCGGTGTTCGAAAATCAGAAAATAAAAGAGCTGAGTTTAACGATCTCGTTACAGTAGAGTTCACAAAGAGTAAAAGAGAATATTTATCCAGATTTGTCAGAAATCAGACGGACAAGCAATATGACTCCGCCTTCGTTAACCTATAATCAGTTTATGCCTTTCGGATATGCAATGGGAGCAGAATCAGGTTCAGTGACTCCCGAAAGAAATTCAGATAGGATAGATGCAATCCAGACCCCAATGGGTTCGTCAGAACAAGAAATAGGTGATTGGATAGGGACCATAACATTAAAAGAAAATGAACCTAAAGTGTTAGATGTGGCTAGATTAAAAGTTGACATGGAAGAGCTGATCATTGGTACAATTGGGACAGACAGACTAAAATCTTACCAGGATGATGAGTTAATGTTTATATGTAAAAGCTTCACGTGGAGAACAAAATCTCTGCATGATCAGTTGGAAGCTTGTGCGAGTGAAATGGATGTGGATTTTACAAAGTTTAAATCATTGCAAAAATCGTACAGAGTAGATTTTACCGAGAAAGACATCGAGAACATGAACACAGCTGGAAGGATAACTCAGATAAAAGACTTAATTTTGCTGTTGAGAAAATGGTAAGATGTGAATAAATCGAGGGTGAAATGGTCAAAGAAAAGGAAAGAGAACAGCGATAAATCTACTTTGGCATTTCCAGTCAGAGAAAAGGAGACAGTAATTCAGGAGTTTCCTATGAGAGAAATACCTGGAGGAGGGTATGTGCATGTTCCTTGGAGCAGACAGGACATATTGTTATTTATAAATAATTTCCCCAGATTGAGAGAGAAACAAGTAGAATGGTATCGGCAGGTAGAAAGATTTGTAAAAGTGTCAAAAGTTTTATGGATTGATTTGGATGGATTGTTTGAC
Source organism: Lissotriton vulgaris (assembly GCF_964263255.1). Taxonomy (NCBI): domain Eukaryota; kingdom Metazoa; phylum Chordata; class Amphibia; order Caudata; family Salamandridae; genus Lissotriton; species Lissotriton vulgaris. The sequence continues at coordinate 1,907,591,709 of NC_141685.1, read as the reverse complement.
ATAGTTGTGCCAGCAGATTTATGGACAAAATGCAAAATAGCTGTAGAATGGCTAAGGGAAGAGTACCCATGAGATAAGGTGACAGGTGCTCCATCTCCTGATGTGATGCGAAAGTACAAACAAGTGAGTGATAGTGTGGCTGAAAAATAAGATACCTCCAAAAGAAACTGATTGGGTGAAGATAGACAGGATCACACAAGAGCCGAAAGAATCTGTGCATTCATTTTATGAGAGATTGCTGTTAGTCTTTAAGCAGTATAGCGGTTATGAGGAACTAAGTGAAAAGGACATGAGCCATTTTGTATATAGATTTGTGTATGGCTTGAGACCAGAATTTGCAGACATGATTAGACACAGCATGATAGGATGGCAATTGAGCTCAGTTGACAAAGTATTGAGACAGACGAAATATTGCAGTGAAGAGATTGATGCGAAGCAGAAAAAGCTGAAAGAGAAAGCCATGTGGCGCAAGTGAAAGTAGCGGAACAACAAGTGGCGCAAATAGAGAGCAAGAATGCAGGGAATCAAGGAAATTTTAAGGGTAAACCAAAATTGGTAGGGAATATTGAAGAACTCAAGAAGAAGTTTCCGTGTCATAATTGCGGTAGGATTGGACACTGGAAGAAAGAGTGTAAGTATCCACCAAAGGTTAATTCCGAAAATGCTCCATTGAATCCGCAGGTGCAGACTGATGTAATTCAGCAGCAGCCGCAGCAGCAGCAGGTAGTTACTCAGCACAGTCAGGTGCCACAACCGCCACTCCCATACTGTGTAAATCAGCAGAAATACAGTGCAGAGACAGGATTCTGCGGAGGTGAACAGGTAAATAGAGCACCTAGAGTTAATGTGAGTTCGCAGTATTGGTTGCAAGAGGAAGTTGGGAGTGAGTCAGATGAAGGTTTCTGACGGTGCCTGAGAGAGGAAGAAGAGTGTGTACTTGGAGCCACTCTTGAGGTAGATCAGTCTGGTCCATTTGTCAGCGGAAAAGTAAGTGATGTGGAAATAACTATCCTAGTGGACACTGGTGCTACCCGTTCTACTGTTAGATCCGTGGAAATCCAAAATCTTCCTCTCTCGGGTGATCATATATAGGTAGTAGGTGTAGCAAATAGGCAGATTAAAAACTCCTTGACACAGCCAGTTGAAGTGGAAATTGGAAATTTCAAAGATATGCATCGGTTTGTAGTGTGTGACAGTAGCCCTGTGAATCTGTTAGGTAGGGATATTTTGTGCAAGAGGAATTGTGCCATATACTGTCCACCAGATGGCATAGAGCTGCAGACCCCAGATGAGGATAGCTTGTATAAAATGACAATGCTCATGATTGAGGCAGAACAGAGCAAGCTGTTTCCTGTTTTGACCGAGAAAAGATTCCTGTTGAACTAAAAGAGGCAGTGAAAGAAGAAGTGTGGGATTTCACTGGAAAGGATATAGGATTGATGAAAGGTGTTGACCCTGTAAAAGTTGCCATAAAAGAAGGTGCAAAATACCCGAACATTCCCCAATACAAAATGCAGAAATAATTGAAGGAATAACCCCTCTGATTGCTAAAATGATTGAACAAGGCATTCTGAAAGAAATAGAGAGTAGTCCTTGTAATTCACCGATCATGGGATTGAAAAAGCCTAACGGAACATTTAGAATTGTGCAAAGCCTAACGGAACATTTAGAATTGTGCAAGACCTTAAAAAGGTTAATAAAATTGTTGTCCCATGTTGCCCGATCGTACCAAATCCAGCAGTAATTCTGTACCAGATTCCCCATAACGCGGAATGGTACACTGTGATTGACCTGTGTAATGCGTTATTTACTGTTCAATTGCACCCAGAAAGCCAACCAATTTTTGCGTTCCGATTCCAGAATCGTATTTTAGCATGGTGTAGAATTCCACAAGGGTGCACTGAGAGTCCATCGATTTTTAATCAGCTGCTAAAGAAATCATTAGAAAGTTTGAACATGCCTGGAGAGTCTGTGTTGGTAAAATACATTGATGATCTTTTGGTTGCATCGAAAACAAAGGATACATGTGTAACTGACACCGTAGCATTGCTGAATCATTTGGCAGAGGAGGGACATAAAGTGTCTCCGTCAAAATTGCAGTTTTGTCAGAAAGAAGTAAAATATTTAGGTCACAAGATTGCCAAAGGAATCAGACAGATCACAACAGAAAGAATCAAAATGATACAAGGAATGCAGCCACCCAAAACTCAAAGACAGGTGAGAATGTTCTTGGGAATGGTAGGTTACTGTAGACAGTGCATAAGTGGATTTTCATTGATAGAAAAACCATTACAGAGACTGACAAAAGCAGATATCAGAGACCCCATAGTTATGACCAAAACAGATATGGAAGCATTTGAACAGCTGAAAACAAGTCTGTGTGAAGCACCGGCATTAAGGATGCCTGATTATGAGAAGGAGTTTGAACTGTACTGCAGTAAGCGAGAAGGATGTGCTTTGTCAGAGTTGGTTCAGAGACATTGAAAACTGAAAAAACCAATTGCGTTTTTCTCAGCTGTTTTGGACCCTGTTGCAAAAGCATTGCCAGGTTGTCTGAAAGCAGTAGCAGCCACTAGTGTAAGCTTGGAGCAAAGTGAAGGAATAGTGATGGGTGAGGGTGTGAGGGTGTGAGGGTGTATGTACCTCATTCCGTGGAGATTCTCCTCACTAGGGCCAAAACACAGTATATGACCAATAGTAGAATGACCCGATATGAAAAAATAATTTTGGGAGCTGAAAATGTGACAATTTCCAGATGTGTAAATGTTAATCCTTCCACATTACTACCTGACACCATTGAAGCAGAAGTGAAAGGTGAGCTTGATCACAGATGTTTGGATGTTCTTGAGTACTGCACCAAACCCAGACCAGATATCAGAGATGAACCTCTGCCTGAATCAGATTTTGTGATGTTTGTGGATGGATCATGCCTGAGAACGGAGAGTGGTATTCTAAGTGCTGCTTATGCCGTTTGTACTGTAGCAGAGGTGTTGGAAGCATCTTGTCTGAAAGGAATTCGTCTGCTCAAGTAGCGGAGCTGATTGCTTTGATTCGAGCATGTGAATTGGGAAAGGAGGTAAAGGTAACCATAGTGACTGATAGTCAATATGGCTACGGAGTTGTTCATGATTATGGACAGCTTTGCACCCCAAGAGGTTATTTGACTTCTGCAGGATCACCTATCCAGAATGCAGAATTTGTGAAAATGCTAATAGATGCAATTAATTTGCCTGAGAAAATAGCTGTTGTAAAATGTTCAGCCCATAAAAGAGGTGGGGATTACATTACCCGTGGAAACAATTATGTGGATGCAATTGCAAAGCATTGTGCAAAGAATCAAATTTCAATCAATCGAGAAAAGCGTAAAGAACATGTTCCGAGTCCTTTAATGCTAACCACTGTAGTTGAGACTTGGCATGAAGTGAAACAGATGCAGGAAGAGGCAGATGCAGAAGAAAAATATGTTTGGCTAAAAGCAGGATGCAGACAGAGAGAGGAAGATGAAATTTGGGTTTACAAAGATGAAAGACCAGTAATGCCTGATAGCATGAACTCAAACATGGCCCGAATGTACCATGGACAGTCCCACATTGGTAGAGATGCCATGATTTGTCTCTTTAGACAGACCTGGTACAACTCTAAGTTCAGGATGATAGCTGAAAGCTTGTGCCAAAGGTGTTTGGTATGCCAGCAATTCAATGCAAACAGGAGAACTGTTGTAAGTTTGGGAACCATAGGACGGGAGGGTGGTCCATTTGCAAGGGTTCAGATGGATTTTGTGGAGTTGCCCCCATGTAATAGGCTTAGGTTTGTTCTTGTAATAATCTGTTTGTTCTCTCGTTGGGTGGAAGCTTTCCCCCGAGGAGGAATGACGGGCTGACTGTTGCCAAACTGCTTTTACGTGAGATAATACCGCATTTCGGTTTCCCAGTGACGATCGAGACAGATCGTGGACCTCATTTCCAAAACGAGCTCATGCAAATGATCTGTGAAGCTCTGGACATTCACCAGAAGCTACATTGTGCTTACAGACCTGAGGCTTCAGGGGTAGTTGAGCAGGTGAATGGAACAATTAAGAACAGAATTGCAAAAATGTGTTTGGCAACAGGACTCAAGTGGCCAGATGCCTTGCCGCTTGTTTTGATGACATTGATTTGCATTCCTGACAGGAAAACTGTACTAAGTCCACACAAGATTTTGATGGGCAGGGTGAGGAGGCAGGCCTATGTACCTGTTGATAAGTTGTTGACAATTAATGATGACATCATACTGGATTACTGCAAAAATCTGCCTGATGTGGTAACTTCTGTGCTCCACCAGGTGGGAACTGATTCAAATTTCAAAGAACAATTCAGCTCATGATCTAGTCCCTGGAGACTAGGTTCGAGTGAAAGTACATTGCAGAAGAAACTGCTTGGTGCCTCGGTGGCAGAGACCACGCCAGGTTATTTTGGTCAGTACCTCTGCAGTCAAGTGTGCTGGACTGAAGAGGTGGGTGCATGCAAGTCACACCATCTGTGTGCCTGCACCTGAATACCCGGACGACGGTGAAAGTACAACTGACTCTGATTCTGAAGCTGAACCAGAAAGAACTCCATATACTGAAGATCGACAGGAACGTCGACATCTGGAGGTATCAGAAGCCAGTTCTGCATCTGAAGGTAAAGGTAAAAGGGAGGTTGTGGAGATACCAGATTCTGAAGATCAATCTGAAGATCGAGAATTGATAAAGACTGACACCAGTAAAGACGCAAAAGAAAGTGAAGACAAGGCAGTTGAAGAGGAGAAAACTGAAGAGCAGTCTGAGAACTCTGAAAGAAGAAACGGAAATCCTGAGACTGGGGAAGAGGAAGTAACTCACGATAAGGATGAGATTCCAAGTACCAGTTATGAAGGTGTTCCTAACAGAGTAACAGAAGAGAAAGCCGAACTTGATGAAGGAAAAGACATTGTGAAAATTATAATCAATGGGTGTTGCGGTGGAACACTTACAGCAAAACCCATTGCACGCCCCTTTCACGCAGATAACTGCGTGAAAGGGTATGATATTTACAAATTGGTGTTAAGCCACACTTTACGGCCCCTCTGTAAATATGGAGGAGGGCATTGTCCACTGGAGGGTCCTAAAAAGTGAAGCTATGGTTTGGGCAATGCCCTTGTAAATATACCCTATCCCTTGACAGTTTATAGATGCAAAGTTTTTTTAGTTCCATTTAATATTAAAACCACCTAAACCAATGATCGTTTTAAAAACCATTTGTGCAGTGGTTAGTTAGATAAACAATTTTTATAAGCACTATGCATCATTTTTAGGGGTGAAAAAAATAGGCATTAATGGATCAAATAACATTAAAAAAATTAACAAGATGATTTCTAAACATCCACCACCAAATTTACTGATAAACAGGACATGCACTGGTGCAGTGTATGATTTTGGAATGATAGCTATTTTACCATTATTAGTGTCCAATATGACCATATGCTTGGTGTAAAATCATCTCGTAATAATGCATCACTGACACACCCTAGTTCCTGTTAAAGATTCCTCTAAATATATATGTAAAATCCACAGTAAATCTCGGATTTTTATAATATGCAGATTTGCAGGACTTGATTAAAGGAGCAGTTTGTCATTCCATTACCCCTACTGCAATTATCAAGGAAACTAAAGTTATATTTGTAAAACTGTGTTTCCTATTTCTGATGCTTGTACAAATGTGAGCAAATATAAGAATTTGTATTTAAAAAGAAATCTGTTTATTGGTTTTATCACAGTGAGGTCTAAGCGTTCAGATACCAAGACATCATTTTAGTTATATAGGCAGTGTACGCACAGAAAGCTGAGTGTCACGTCAGGTGGCAAAGCATGCATAGAAGTAGATTGAAATTTGGAGAAAATGAGCCATACATTAACATGTAGGTGTTGGCTAATTTGAATGCTCCCACATAGAAGGGAATATACAATCCAAGCTTATTCATTAAGGAGTGGACAAACAATTCCAATTTTGAATAATCCAACAATTAAAGAGAAGAAACCCGGACCTGTATTCTCCCAGTCCCACACATCCATCATACTTGGTCAAGAGAGCCCATGCATGAGTTCACTAGTCCTGAAACAACGTGAAAAGGGGAAGGCTTGATGCCCCTCAGGCGCCATATGATTAATTAGGGGTGGGCCCATCTATTGTTCAAGCTTCTGTCCTGGAGCCTCATTGTTGGGTTGTGCATCAGCCTGAAAGTCAATCAGGATGGTGTTCAAATTAGTGGCCATGGGGTATTTGCGCAGCCCTAAGTTGTCTTTCCTGTGCAGTGATACACTTTCTGCCTGGGCCCATATGGGTAAAGATTACGTCAAGGCTGCCAAGAATGAGGGCTCCGGTGATTTCCACTGCCAGGTAAGGGGGTGCTTGGCTGTCAGCAATCCCAAGTCGAGGATTAGATCTTGTATTGACTAGTAATTGCCTAGATGAGACATCTTTTAACAATTGTCCTGCCTACGTAATTTGGTAGTCTGATATGATAGATAATAGGCATGTGTATGCTCAATCTAAGCTACAAGATTAATTTAGGCTATAGGGGCTGCTACCTTAGATGTTGTGAAAATAATATTGTTTTATGATGTTAGTATCTGTTCCTAATCAGCCTTTGACTGTCAGTTATCCTTATTGCTTAAGCAGACAACATGACCCCAGAGCAGCTGAGGAAGCATAACCTCATAAAGGAGCGCTACTTCCACCATCGAAGAGTCGCTAAGGTGCACTGGGCCATGAGGAAGCGACACGAGTAGGAGAAGGCTCTGGGCAAGTTGAAAGTCTTTCCTCTGGGACCACCAACACTGGACAAGAGAAGCTCAGGCAAAAATGGATGGTCAGGCCAAGGTACTTCCAAGGCACCAGTACCCAGCACCTCGACCAACATACCATCCCAACCACCTAGCCCCACACCTCAGGCCACAGAAGGGGCTAGCTCATTTGAGCTTGATATCAAAAAGGACCTTTCAGACCTAAAGTTGTGGGTGGCTGTGCTTGAAAAGAAAATGGACCAGGGTGTCACACATTGTTTTGATCAGACCCATGCACTTGTATGTGTACATGCCTCCTATGATTTTTCCCAATTTGGTCCTGGCATCTGACTTACTGCCACACAGTTATGGCACCCTGATCATACATTGACTCTCATATGGCTACGACACCTACATTGTGCATGACCATATCCAATGGACTGGCATGGCAGGCTATTATATAGTGATATGAATGAGGCAGCACCCCACATGGTAGTAGTCCTGGGAATAGTGACATTTACCTAATGAGTGGCGTATTCACAAAGAAATGGCGCAACATGGCAATGCAAGCAATTTACCAGCACCATGTTGCGTCATTTAAAAAACACAGGGATTTGCCTTTGACACAAGAATGCCACACACCCCTGTGTTCGAAAAAACAAAACAAGGGCTTTGACTCAATCTCAGTAAAGCAGAGTCTATATACCAAATAAACACCAACAGAAAGCAAATACTGAGCTCTACTCTGAACAACAGCTAGTTCAATAGGCTGTTAACCAATGAATTATTAGCCATGTGTTTGGATGTAATCCACCATTGTTTATTTCTTTTTGATCAACAATTCCACAAGAAAAAGGTCTTGTGGCCCTATGTCTAAAAATGTTTGCATTTTGTTATGCTTTTGAATAGAAATGTACATACTTCATTAGGGAGGAATTGATTTCAGATGTACTGATTCATGTCATGACATAGGCCCTTATTTGTCTTCTTGTGTTTTTTTGTTTTACGTTTGTTGTGTTAGCAAGTTTGAAGGAGCGACTGTTTGAGATGAGGTATATTTGAGTTTGGTTATGCAAGCGAGTGTATGAATGCCTCACATTTGTTGTCTATCATATCGTGCATGTCTGTCTTTAATTTTTTTTTTAGGTGTGTTCACATATTTATAAATAGCTTTTGTATTATGTGCCTATTGGAATTGTTGATCAAAAAGAAATAAACAATGATGGATTAAATCCAATAACATGGCTAATAATTCATTGGTTATGAGCCTATTGAACTAGCTGTTGTTCAGAGTGGAGCTCAGTACACACCCCTGTGTTGTCCCTTGTGCCGGCACTAAAAAAAACCTGCGCGCCAACACAGACACCCTTGCACCATGGAGCAAGAGTGTCTGTGTTGCAGGGATGATTGTTTATGTGCAAGAAGGTGTCCTTCCTGCACATAAACAATCATTAAAGGCAATTTGCCGCTTCTATATGTCCTGTAGAATGCAGCACACATAGAAATAGCAAAAACAGGGAGAGCTAAAACTATTTCTCCTTGTTGCGACTGCTTTTTAGTGGTGCTCGTTTTTGGCGCTGCCTCAGATTTACAAATGCAAAAACCACAGTTGATGGACAGAATGCAGAACAATGTCATACATTCACCCCAGTACAGAGATCTGGGCCTTAATCCATATTTTTTTTGCACTCCACACCACCGTAGTTCAGACATGACCATATGCTTGTTGTTGAAAACTTTTATTTCGGTCAAAAGACCATAAAAAGTGCATATAAAAATACATCAGCACAGACAGTAAGACAATAAATAATCATAAAGTGTTAAAAAGAGAATTAAACTAAGAGTTATCATGATACAAGACATTAAGCAAAATTGTGTATACGACAATCAAGTTAAAAAGGTATATCTCCTGCGCCACATATTAAATAAATAACGGGAGACTGCAAACACAATGGGTGGATATGTATAATATGTCAGTATCCTACAAGCCTGTGTAAAGTGCAAAAGTCCCAAGTTCTTGCAGATGGGTGTTAGCCAACGTTTTCTAATTGCAGAGTAGGCAGGGCAGAAAAACAGTACATGGGTTACATTCTCAGTTTTATAGCTGCAAGCTGGGCAAGCTTCATTGTTAGGATTTGACCATTTAGATGTAAAATACCTAACTGGAAGGGTGCCATGCCTTAACTGTAGATACAGCTTTTGGGCAACTGGGGGTTCGATTAAGTCCATAAATTCCTTGACTTTAGGGTTCTGGTTTAACTAGGAGGAATTCAGATGTCAGCTTACCCAGTGATGCAGAGCTCATTAATATTTGATAGGTTGACGTACGTATCTGAGAAAGAAGTTCATTCTTGGATATCCCGAGGCAGAAAATCTCAGGAGTTTCCCACAGTTCAGGAAAACCTAAACGGGTACTAACAGCACTAATATGCTGGAGCCAAGGGATCTTTTTGTTTTTAAGAAGAGGCAAAGTCTCAGAAAATTCCGCTCTATACGCATCCAGTTCAGGGACTGAACACAACCTCTTCCAGTACATTATTGGTCTAGCACTAGTGATCTCCTCTATTGGCAGCATGCCAAGGTCAAATCTGAGAGGGATCAATGGCGTGCTAGGTGGTAACCCAACTAAATTTCTAACGAAAGACTGATCCATCCTTTTTAGATTCGTAATCTGCTTGTGCCCCCAAAGTTCGCCCCATAGGTCGCTGCCGGCCTAGCCTGCCGGCAGTATATCTCTAGGGCTGGGGACGCCGGCCTGTAAGTAGATGCCCTGGAAACCTTGCTTATGCCACCCACTAGCTGGGATAACTTGAGTGTGGATTTAGCGATCTGCATATTCCAACCAAAATTCTCGGTTAACGTGACACCCAAATAGACAAATGTTTTAACCCTTTCAAGGGGAGTACCATGTAAAACTGGATACGGGCGTACGCGCTTAGGAGGGTTAAAAATCATAAATTTAGTTTGACCTAAACTGATTTCCAGCCCCCGAAGGTCGCAGAACTCCATAAAACCATCAAGTATTCTCTGAATGCCCTATGATGTTCTAGACAGCAACAGGGTGTCGTCTGCGAACATCAGAGCGGGCATTCTACCTGTGGCTAATTTAGGGGCATCATTATTTTCCACACCATTTAAGTGTTCCACAAGGCCATTTATATAGAGGCTGAATAGCGTTGGCGCCAATACGCACCCTTGGCGAACTCCTTTTTGAACAGGAAATTGATCTGTGAGTTCACCATGCGTGCCACACCTCACCTGGGCAAAGCTATTTTCATGAAGCCTAGAGAGTATGGCTAACAAATAGGGCGGGAGGCCCAAGTCTGGTAGTACTCTCCACAATTTTCCCGTGGAACTAGATCAAAAGCTACCCGCAGGTCCACGAACACAAGGTAGAGGCTGCCACCCTCCACCTTGGCAGTCTTCCAGTATAGGACCTGCAGGCGAAATATTTGGTCTAGAGTGGAGGTGCCAGACCTAAAGCCTGCCTGGAGTATGGACAGTATCCCATTATCCTCAATCCACCCTAAAATCCTATTGAGGATGACCCTCCCCATCAACTTTTGAGATGTATCAATTAGGCTGATCGGCCTATAATTAGAAGGGGTTAATGGACAACCCTTTTTTAAAATAGGCACGATTTCAGCCCCTTACCAGGTAGGTGGCAGGTCATCTCCCTGTAGGATACCATTAATCATAACAACCAAATAGGGGGCCCAGATTTTCGGTTGCGTCCTAAACAAATCCCCTGGCAGTTTGTCTAAACCTGGAGCTTTATTAGGAATCAATTTGCCTATAGCTGTCTCTACCTCAGCCAGGGTGAAAAACTCAACTGGGGCGGGGCATAAGGGAACTGTGGTTAGCCGTCCTCGCTCAGCGCCACTAATGCTTACAGGCTGCTGGGGTTCGAGGACAGTAACAAGCTTTTCATCAGGCTCAGGAATGCCATAAAGATCACAGAAATGGCTTTCCCAAATTGAATGGGCAATATTCGGCAGGGGTATACCCATTAAGTCTTGTTGCAACTATGGACCAGAATGATTTAAAATCATTGGCATTAAGGGCGGATCCCAATTCCTCCCACGTAGAGGCCTCCCATTCCTTCTTGGCATCACATATTGCCTTTTTGTACATGATGCAATGGGCCCTAATTTCCTCCCTGATCTTAGTTTTTATTGCTATAAGAAGGGCCTTTTTGGCCTTCCTACAGGAGGCGTTATACCATCTAGATGTTATTGTTCGAGGGTGTTTTGGCTTTCTCGCCGGATACAGAATGTCTTTGAGTGCAGCAACCAGTTGGATGTGTATTTCAGATGCCCTACCTAGGTGGCCGGATTTCCCCATGTCTTCAATGAATGGAATAACAGACTCATATAATTCGGCAAATTTACTAGTGGACATCTGAAGATCTGGCCATTTAACCCTGCGCCTACAGTTTTTTATTATTAAAGGCACAATGGTGAGACCTTCAGCCGGAGTTTGACATTTCAACCCAAAGCTCCCCGGTTTAAGTGACAGGACCAAAGCATTATGATCACTGTCAGATCTTTCAATGACCCTAAACTCGTGCAACCTGTCCCAATGCCTGGCCTCAATGAAGATATAATCGATTACTGAGTTACTGGTTTTTAATCGATTAAACGTGTTTTTCCCTGGTCTGTCGGGCTCCACCTTCCCATTGCAGGCTCGCAATGATGTCGCTAATGAGAATGACTGCAATTGCAGAACCAGAGGGGTCCATGCCTTCACCCGGGTAATCAATGGGTCAGGAATAGCCCACAGCAAGTCAACCTCATCTGCATTGCTCAAATTCGGATCCATGAGTGGCTCAAAGGGACAGTTAAAGTCTCCACCCAGGATTAGCTCAGTGGATGGATCAATTGATTGGATGAAGGTTAACAAGGTCTCAATAGCCACTGACTCAAGACCCCGCCTAACTGGCCTTGAATATACATTGATCAAGGCAATGTCCGGCCCATTTAACATACTCAACAACACGCACTGCACATCCATTGAATTGGTTGGAATTTGAGATGCCTTAGCACCAAGATGTGTACCAACCCATATAGACAGCCCACCCGAAGGCCTACCACTCTCACCCATACTTGCCAGGATGTCGTATGTTGCGAAGCCATGGACCCTGCTTTCTTTTAAGGCCCAGGTTTCCTGCAGCATACGGATATCATGTGAGGCCATAAAAGAGCCCCACTCTGGGATAGGCAGTTTATTCTTAAGACCGGCCACATTCCAAGACAGGATTTTGACCTGGGCAACCAACAGATCTTGCATAGTTGGTTCACAGTTCAGTGTACCAGAAAGATCATCGGTAGTGGAGGTGCTAGGAGCTGACCCCAGCTCAGACTCGCGGTTCAGTGGGGGTTGATCATCCGGAGAGATAACAATAGTGGGTTGGGTTATTTGTTCTGATGTCAGGACATGCAATAGGGGGCTAGGTGTGGCATTTACGTCTGGTTCACATTTGCGGATCGCTTATTAGTGGGAGGTCCCGTTTGTCAATCGCAATCACCAAAGCCTGAAAAGGCATCGAACCTGTTTGCGACTTCCAGCGGGGTAAAGAGTAACAGATGGTCCATCCTCCCATTTCCTACAAAGTGGTCCATCCTCTTATTTCCATTTCTATGACACCTGAAAGGTACAGTTTCCCACCCAAATACATTTTCAGTGGTCATGGAGTTAGATGCCTGCATCATATACCGGTTGTTAAATGGTATAGATGGTTTAATCTGCGGGCATGCTAGTGCCCCGGGATGGAATACAGGGTTCACTAGAGATCTCGGGTAAAAGTAAGTCAGATCACAAGGAACGATGGAATTACCAATGTTCCCTGGGGTCCAATTTAAAATATATCTAACAGCCCCGGGATCTCTAAAGATGATGACAATTAGATCCCCCTTTATGTTTTTCACTCTGCTTCCCAACCAGGGAAGTTGCCGAACATGCAGAATCTCTCCATTAATATTAGATGGAAGTGGTCGGTTTTGGTTAAGCCAGTGCATGGTTTTGTTTTTTAGCTGGGAAAACCCTTCCCTCCTACCATCCTCTAATATCGGAACACCCGTCAGGACAACCACAAAAGGAACCACTTCAGGGGGTAATTCAACTTGACGCCCCCTGTACTTCTCTGTCCTAACTGGACTAGCAGTTCCCCTCTCCTCTTGCTTACTTCCCGTGAGAGATTTATTCCCTGCCTTCGGGACTTTGCTGACTGTGGGTGGTAGTGTTTGTTGGGCCAGTTTAGGGGGTATTGCCCTCTGTTTTTTTTTAATTTGTAGGCTTACTAATTTTATTTGTACCCATCTCAACAACAGGGGTGGGAGATGGCAATACTACTACGGGGGTGGGGCTAGCTTCACAGGACCCTTGGATGGTCCAACATTATTGCTAATGGCCAGTTCTAGGTCTCCCAGCCTTTGTTCCACCCTCTTCAGCCTCTCTATTATGGGTAAAACAAAAGACCTGATTAGATGTTCAAAGCTTTCAAGAGGAACAGCAGACACTGCTTCCTTAGACGGACAATATAGAGGAGTAGCTAGACCTGGTGGGGTTGATACAGTCAATACAGGGGATTTTAAGGTTAACACTGTGTTCGTAGGAGCCATTGAGGTTTGGGTATTGGGTACAGTGGCCTTTGAGGTAGATGTGAGTATTGCATTCGCCTTAGAAGTCTTGCCAAAGTCAGAGTGGTGAATCTTACCTCTGTGCGGCTCACCACCCCTTTTTCTTCTCTTGTTAGGTGGCGGGCCATAAACTTTAGGCATGGCTGGTTTCCTAACCTTTTTTTTCCTAACGGTCTCAGATATAGGTACAGGCGCCTCGGCTATCACATCTGTACCTACAATGGAGTTGCCAGGAAGGGATACACTATTCGTGGATGAGGTATTGGGAGAATCAAGTGGGGGGGGCGTGTCACGCAAGAGTATTGAGACATTGTCAGTAGATAGAATGTCTTCATTTACAGTATGGATAATAGCACCAGATGGGGTAGTACAGGGCAAACTGTCCATGAGAGATCTACTTTTCAGGCATTCAATGGAGCGACGCTGCTCCGCCCTTCGTTCGGCCAAAGCACTCTCCCTATCTGGATCAGTGACAGCCTTCGTGAAATAGTTGTCCAATGTACCCTTGGTATTCCCAACTACACCTCCAGGTGTGGGTTTATCAAATGTCTCAGCCATGGTAGAAAGGCGTACAAAGAGTATGCACAAACAAACCTACGCAACACCTTAGGGTATAGGCCCAGCCCGGCCTCGTTGTGCCTCTGAGGGTCTCAGAGGGCCCGCCCTTTGCCCGGGCTTAGCCCGGCGCACTCCCACGCGCTCCCGCGCAGCGGGATTAGTGGCTGTCTAAAATACGGAGGGAAATGTCCGGGGGCGTGTCCAGCAGGGAGAGCGGTCCAGGTGGAAGAGATTGGGCGCACAGGGACTCCTGGGAGATGGAGTCCCTGGTTCAACACTCGCAGCCCTGCTCCGCCGCCACACAGCCCACAAAGTTCCTCCTTAGTTGTGCAGCCCCTTTAACTGCTCCCGCTGATGGCAGTGCGTTGCGGGACCCGCGCAGCGGGTCAGGCGAGCGGTAGGTTGTTGACGGTGGCGAAAGAAGAGGCAGCAACCAGGGTCCAGCCACGACGATCAGAATAACAAAGTCAGTATCCCACCGGGACAGTGCAGGCAACCACTTTTGCCACGGTGGGCGGGGGGCGTGTCCAGCAGGGAGAGCAGCCCAGGTGGAAGAGATTGGGCGCACAGGGAGTCCTGGGAGATGGAGTCCCTGCTTCAACACTCGCAGCTCTGCTCCGTCGCCACACAGCCCACAAAGTCCCTCCTTAGTTGTGCAGCCCCTTTAACTGCTCCCGCTGATGGCAGTGCGCTGCGGGACGTGCGCTGCGGGACCCGCGCAGCGGGTCCGGCGAGCGGTAGGGTGTTGACGGTGGCGAAAGAAGAGGCAGCAACCAGGGTCCAGCCACGACGATCAGAATAACAAAGTCAGTATCCCACCGGGACAGTGCAGGCAACCACTTTTACCTCGGTGGGCGGGGGGCGTGTCCAGCAGGGAGAGCGGCCCAGGTGGAAGAGATTGGGTGCACAGGGACTCCTGGGAGATGGAGTGCCTGCTTCAACACTCGCAGCCCTGCTCCGCCGCCACACAGCCCACAAAGGTCCTCCTTAGTTGTGCAGCCCCTTTAACTGCTCCCACTGATGGCAGTGCGCTGCGGGACCCGCGCAGCGGGTCCGGCGAGCAGTACGGTGTTGACGGTGGCGAAAGAAGAGGCAGCAACCAGGGTCCAGCCACGACGATCAGAATAACAAAGTCAGTATCCCCATAACCATATGCAAATCAGTCTGACCCTGTGGCTTGCTTGAATCCAGTGGTGTGAGGCACAGGGTCAGACTGCCCCCTTTTGTACCGCTTTTGGCCGCCATAAGTGTGGCAGGGTATGCTCAGACGTGAGTCCCTTGCTCACTTTGCCACTGGATTCAAGCAAGCCGGGCTGAAGACGGCTGGAATACCAGAAACCGGTCCTCGGAAGCTTGTTTCCGGTCCAGGGAAGTCATGGCTTGGCAGTTCGGGCTGGACTGTTCCCATGAGGCACAGGGTCAGATTGATTTGCATATAGCCATGTCTGAACTGGGGTGGCAGAGTGGGCTAAAGAACAGTGATGGATTAAACCCAGATCTTTTGACTGGGTGTGAGTGTTTGATTGATTCAGATGCTCCGTCCACCACCACCCACTTTTGTACCGCTTTTGGCCGCCATAAGTGTGGCAGGGTATGCTCAGACGTGAGTCCCTTGCTCACTTTGCCACTGGATTCAAGCAAGCCGGGCTGAAGACGGCTGGAATGCCAGAAACCGGTCCTCAGAAGCTTGTTTCCGGTCCAGGGAAGACATGGCTTGGCAGTTCGGGCTGGACTGTTCCCATGAGGCACAGGGTCAGACTGATTTGCATATAGCCATGTCTGAACTGGGGTGGCAGAGTGGGTTAAAGTACGGTGATGGATTAAACCCAGATCTTTTGACTGGGTGTGAGTGTTTGATTGATTCAGATGCTCCGTCCATCACCACCCCCTTTTGTAACCCCTCAGATTTACAGATCCTTACAAGTTTGGGGAAGCATCAAGACGCAATGGGTGTTGCGGTGGAACACTCACAGCAAAACCCATTGCACCCCCCTTTCACGCAGATACCTGCGTGAAAGGGTATGCTATTTACAAAGTGGTGTTAAGCCACACTTTACGGCCCCTCTGTAAATATGGAGGAGGGCATTGTCCACCGGAGGGTCCTAAAAAGTGATGCTATGGTTTGGGCAATGCCCTTGTAAATATACCCTATCCATTGACAGTTCCCTGTATGACTTGTACGTTTGGCACAGTGATACATTTTTGGACCAGACTCCCTCCTGGCACATTCCACATCTTCACCCAGGACTACTGTACAATGTAGTACCACAGTGGGCTGTTGTCTGTCATCCCTAACCTGCTGCTATAAAGTATGACCTAGTCAGACACAGCAGTGCATGTGTATTTGTGAGGTAACCTTGCATTACGTATGTCCCATCTCACTTCCTTGCAAACCAAAGACTTCCCAGGCTGACACAGTGGCAGTTTGACGTGCACAGCAAGCACCTACTATGCACTGCACTAGCAGGAGCCCTCTAAGGCCACACACCATCATTCGTTTTGACACACATGCAGGCATATTTACAAGGGCATTTTGTCACCAGAGCATCACTTCTTACAAAGCTCCTTTCACGCAATTCCCTACTCCATGTTTACAAAGTGGTGCAAAGCCACTTTGAATGTCTCAAAGCCACATTGCAAATATCATCCCCTTTGACAGATTTCTGCGTCAAAAGGGTGTGCAATGTGTGTTGCTGTAGATGTTCCCACGCAACACCCATTGCTGTTTGGAACTGCCCCATATTTACAAGTAAATCTGAGGCAGCACCAAACGCCTTTCAAAATGAGGCTTTAGAGTTGGCCCACGAAGATAAATACTTTTTTGTCTCCTCCTTTTTTGCTCTTTCTATGTGTGCTGCATGCTGCAGCACACATAGAATGAGCAAAAAAACATTAATGATTGTTTATGTGCAGGAACGGATGGGGTGTATTACAAGAATAAGTGCCACCCCTGCACTGGTGCAACATGAACAGCCTAGTGACAATGTAGGTACCCTTACCCCATGGTGCATGGCATTTCACTGTGCACTGGCACAGGGATAGAACATATTCCGATAAATACAGCCCATTCGTGCATTTGTTAAATGACACAGCTCGGCGCCGCAGATTTGTATGCGCACTGTAAATATGCCCCATGGTCCTCTGGTGAACATCACTTGCATTAACCAACACACCCAGTCATATTTAGTAGACAAGAGAAGTTCAGGTGGGTCCTACCATGTCAGCTGACACCTGTGTTCTCTGACCCTGAATGCCAGGACATTTGCGTGCAATGTAGTTAAATCTATGCTACTATGGACATGACTCTTGAAAAGTCCCTATGCGCAGTCTCCTCCCATGGCCCACATATTCCCCACCCCTCAGAAATGTTATTTCTCCTCTGAGAAACTAATTCTATGCTATGGATTTGCAGGCTACGTTAAAGTGCATGAGCCCAGGTGAGATAGAGGGGCATATTTCATAGACATGTGGTGCAGCACAGTGCCAAAAACCATCTTGCTGTGCCAAGCTCTCTGATTAGGAAAGTGCAGGATTGTATTGTTGTTACAACAATACTGGTTCACAATCAGCTGGCTAGTACTAATGCAGGTCCCATTACACCATGGTGCAAGGGTGCCTGTTTTGGTGGACATCTGCTGTGTGTGCGACAGCACTGGCAGAAAGGACAGGAATGTGCCGTATCTTGTAGATTTGGGGCATTCCTGCCCTTTTCTTTTCACATAGGGGGGCACAGCTAGAAGGCTTGCAGCACTGCCCTATGCCAAAATATTGTAAATATGCTCATAAGCCTTCAATGGATGTCATGTTTAACCATAGATGAGCCAGCATTCAACTACTTTTGCCTGCAGACAGTGCCGCAGAGCACTGGGACTTACCTACCTGCACTGCACAACATTACCCCACATTGCCCTTATTGCAACTTACCCTGTTGCTGTTGTAGTTCATCACAACCAGCACTGTCCTGTTCCGCAACACCAACCACTGACTCTTCAGAGATGACAGCAGACACCTGATTGTCCACGGTATCCAGCTTCTCCTGGGATGCTGGACTACTACCTCCGGTCTGCAATGCTGCCTTCAGATTGGTTGCCAGGTTCTCCTTTGTCCTGTACTTGCAATCATGCCAGTGCTTTTTACAGTCACTCAAGGTCCGCTGGACTTCAGCAGTGCTGCTCACCTTGTCCACTATGGTCTGCCTTTTTCCTCCCCAATAATATTTTGGAGCTGACGAAGAGCTGGTGTTGGTGCTCCGTCACCTCCACAATCAAGATCTCATTCTCCTCCTGACTGTACTTGCACTTCCTCTTCCCCTGGGACGATGGCTGGTCATCCTAGCTGGTACTGGGGTTGTTGTCCTGGGCTGTGCTCCCTTCTGGTAGCTCCTTTGCTGTTTTCAGGAAAGTGTAACTTTTTTTTCACATTTAGCAGTGTTTTTGTATTTTTTTCCCACTAGGTGTACAAAGGTGGCGCTAGGATGGATAGCATCTATTTGCTAGACGCTAATTGGCCGAACGTCACTTTTGCAGCATTCGTGTCAAATTTGTTAACAACACTATGCACACAAAACAATCAGATTTTACAACTCTGGCCTCTTTCTAACTGCATGGAGCGCCATATTGTAAATACTAGGCTACCCTGGCATTAGAATCTGTCGACCATGGCGGTAATTTTTTGGGCGCACCACTGCGGCAAAACAGTGGTGGGCCAATTCTTGTAAACATACCCCTTTATTTTGTAGGAAAGGATCCCCATCGCTTTTCTTTTCTTCCTGCCCAATCAACTCCTACCACCCACCTCACTGGCTTTTGTACCTTAGTACTGCTACCTAGGGTACAAGCTTCCCCATTGCTTGCTTTCACATACCACAGCCCTATCACAGATCTCTAATATCGTTGTAGAATGAACTATCTTTATCTCATGTGTACACCTCTGGCTCTTCTGGTGTTTACTAAGTCTGAAAATGTTCACCAATTGCTTCCTGTAACACTTATGAAATGAAATTAAGTTAAATGAAATTGGGATTTGTAGAGCGCTCTACTACCCTGTGGTATCTAGGCGCTGGAGCTCTAGGGGAAGAAATAAGCTGCACAGAAGCAATAGAGAAATAAAAGACTAAGGGGCATATTATCAAGCCTGTGCGCTAAAATTATCGCCGCTTTATCGGCCGTTTTGCGGCCGATAAAGCGGCGATAATGGGCTTGATAATATGCTCTATGGAATTCCAATCGAAGCACATGTTAGATGTGAAGACATCTAACATGGGCTTCGATTGGAATTCCACAGAGCATATTATCAAGCCCATTATCGCCGCTTTATTGGCCGTTTTCGGCCGATAAAGCGGCGATAATTTTAGCGCACAGGCTTGATAATATGCCCCTCAAGGTTTATTCTTAAGGCCCAGCGGCATGGAGTTCCATAACCTGGCTGTACAGGCTACAAAGCTTCTGCCACCCCAATTAGTTCTTCTGATTCTGGGGACCACAAGATTGAATGTGGATAAGGATCATAATGATCTAGAAGGGACATACTGCTGAAAGCGAAGTTTGAGATACGCGGGTCTTGAACTGTGTAATGCTTTAAAAGCAATGCACAGTAGTTTGAAATCAATTTGTTTTTTGATAGGGAGCCAGGCTACTGGCTGATGTTTAGGGATAGCCAGAAGAAGATGGACAGCCACATTCTGACTATTCTGCAGTTTATTTAAAAACCTTTTTTGAATATTGGAGAAGAGCGCACTGCATTAATCAATTTTAGACAGTATAAGAGTAGACAGCACTGATTTCAATAAAACATGTGGAATAAGAGGAACAATTTTCCTGAGGTTTTTAGCATGAAGAAACTGGAAGAGGTAATAAAATTAACATGGCCTTCAAAGGAGAGCTTGTCGTCAAAGTAAACTCTGAGGTTTCTTTACCTTAGCATCTGGGATGGGAACCTTCTCAGCTCCTAAAGCCACCGCTTTGGAGACCAGAAAGACATATTTCCGACAAACAGCAAGACTTCGGGCTTGGAAGAATTTAAAAGCAGTTGCTTGACATCCATTTTCCAATATGGCGCATGCAGTCCTGAAATCTAGAAGCTGTAGCTTCTGGATTGCTGGCCAAAGACACCACTATTTGAGTGTCGTCTGCATAGGACTCTACTGCAAACTCAAATGATTTAATTAGATTGGCCAAGTAAAAAGAGTCTGACTCAAGGTTGAGCCTTGAGGGACCCTGCAAGGTAAGGAAATGGGGTGATTTGAAGCCATTAAGCTAAACCAATTGTTCTATATCTGAGAGAAAAGATTTAAGAAGCATGAGAGCCTTACCTCTGATGCCAATGGTAAAGATATGGTCAATAAAAAGACTGTGATTGACTGTGTCGAAAGCTGCAGCGAGATCTAATAGGATTTAAGCAGCATTTCCACTAGAATCCAATGTTTTCCTTATTTCCTCGGAAGCAGTGATCAATCCTAGTTCAGTACTGCGTTGGATTCTAAAGCTATACTGTGACGTATCTCAAAGTGCATGGTTATCAATGAAAGATGTGACCTCTAAATTGATAGCATTCTCTACCATTTTGGCAGGAAAGGGAAGCCGAGATATAGGCCTATAGTTATTTGGGTTACTGCTATCCAGGTTGGATTTTTTTAACAGAGGAGGAGTAGAGGCCATCTAACATTCTAGTAGAAAATAGCCTTCCTTGAATATCTTGTTAAAGATGTTTGTCAGGTGACTAGCAGTGGCATCGGGCGCAATCTGGAGGATTGTAGGAGGGCAGGGATTAAAAGGGGAGCCAGATTTAATTTGGCAGAGTAGAGCCTGAACACCTTCTACTGAAAGACGGGTTAAATGACTGCAAGCAGGAATTGTTAGCCAATGGAACTACTAACGAGGAAAGACAAGCGTGAAAGTGTTACCCCTTGTGTCAAATTCATTTGAGGATGAAACCTGATCCGGATATGTTCATAATTTGCTGTGAAGTCCTGAAACTTTAATGCAACATAATTGCTATATTCTATCTCTCTACATCAGTTGATATTTCTGATATTCCTAAAAAAATATTTCATTAACAATAAAGCATTAGTGAGCACCTAGTCAGCTTCTCTTGCCCACGCCAGTAGTCAAATCCTGCAGTGTTGGCTTGTTCCTTGACCCCTTCTTTCAGGTAGGATCCTCCAAACATTCCTGGTCAAGGGGCAGCTCTTCTTCAGGACATACTCTAGGTGATGTCCCCTCACCTCTGGGGTTATGACTGTCAGGCAGATATCAACTCTGGTTGCAGAAAAATCCTCTGGATACTCAGTGGAGCACCCCCTCTTTGGTCAGAGACAACTTGGAACTGGAACCACAAGTGGGTTAACAGCTCCCACACTTATACAGATACAGCAGACCGGGGAGGAGTATTCACTTTCTGCAGTTCCAGAACCAGCTTGGGTCTGTTCTTCTTTCAGACTTTGACTTTCTTCCAGTTTCAGCCTTTTTCTAGAGCTATGCAGGATTTGTTGTACTTTGTTCCCCTGCCTATGCTTCAAACTTTGATTAACAATTTTCTTTGAAACCTTTTCTTGCATATTTATGGCCTTTATAGCTCACCATGTTATTTCTGATCCAACCCAGAGGGCACATTAAAGTCAGTAGACTCAGCTTTGGAACATCATGCAGCCACTTTCAACGCTGTACTGCAAGCAGGCCTAGATACCAAATCTACCACAAAGATTCATTTGGTAGTGATAGACATCAATCTGCTACATGCATGCCATGGACAGTTGGCAGACAGAGTGATGCAAAAGGAATCATTGTTATTCCCAGTACGGCAAGAGAGCATGATCCTTCGGACATAGATAACGCAAGTGTTTATGTACCCAGGTTAGACCATCGAGGGACAGAGAATGAGGCATGCCTTTCAAGATGAAAAGCAGGTTTTATGCCAACAAGACATTAGACATGCACTACTGTACCCGCAAAGCTGGTGGTCATTGCTAATGGCCAAACTCATTTCTTTGTCCTGCTGGCTGATACCTGGGAATTGATGGAGTCAATGGGTATTTCCTAAATGCCTAAACAAACATTTTGAGAACACTGATATGGACTTGAGAGCCATAAACAAGCAATAGGAGACTTCCTGTTGCATGCATCACAGCTATAACTTTTTGACATGGAATGTCCAGAGTTTGGGAACGCCCTCAGCCGTAGATTGATTCACATGGCCTGCTTACAGGAGACCCACCTCACGTGTAACGTGTTCAGAGGTTGAAAGGTCAAATATTGGGCACCGTGTAACAAACTTAATCACAGGGTGCTTTGATTTGGGTAGCTCCTGGGGTCCCCTACAAGATACATTGGACAACAACTTGGAAGGTACATGTGTAGTAATAAAATGGATCAACCCTAGACACATATTATTGATCCATATGCTTGGGGCACATGCCGGCTGGGCAGTGATTATAATACAATGAGTGGTGTACACCTAGACAAATTAGTTACGCCTTTATAAGGGGCAATCTGCACCACAACTTCTAAACAGTTATCCTCCTGGCTTCAAAGTAAGCAGTTGGAGGAGATATGGAGGGAACTCCACCTAGCTGGGAAAGAATATTTATACTATTCTAACGTTTTCAAGATACACCCAGGTTTAGATATGTTTCTCACAGGGCTGGGTGGGGTGGGGGTGGTGACTGAGACAGAATACCTAATTAGAACCTTATCCGATCACAACCCGCTATGGCTGAAAGTGATGATAGGTGGATATTGGCCACTGATCCTTACCTGGCATTTGCAACCTGCTGCACTTCTAGATGCCCTCTTAGGTCTGTGATTGGGGAACAGATATTGTAATTTTAATTATAATTGCTTACTACCCCTGATGAGGCATTGAAGAGCTTTTCGGTGAGCAGCACACTACTCCAAAACCCAAAGTGAGTTAGTGGTGGATTAGTATATGGAAATATAAGTTGTTAATTGGAGTGGTGAACATGTGAGTCTGTTAGTTGGATTGAATAGGATAAAGGGGGGATAGAGGAGGGAAAGTCTAGTAAGTGTTATTTGAGCGATCATAGCATTAAAATAAGGTTTGGGATTAATAAAAGGAGGAATGCAGGAGGGAAGAGCCTAGAGAGGGTTGTTTGGGGTATCATAGTAATAAAATGAGGTTTGGGATGAGTCAGAAAATGGAGGTAGAGGATATATTGAAATAGGTATTGGATGAGACAGAGTAGTGAAGTGGAGAGAGTTGAAGGTTTTTTTGTTTTGTATTGTTTTTTCTACAGTGGGAGTATAGTAATAAATATATTCATACCTTGTGGTTTATGCTCACTTCACCCATACCCAAATGGAACTACATTGACTCCCTTGCCAGCCCGCATCTGCAAACCTCATTGCATCATATACAAAGCCATCACAAACAGAACACCTCGTATCTTGCAGAAAAGCTCACCATCTCTGGGGGTTCTCAGTACACCCGCAGCCAGGACACCATTAGACTGCAGACTAAGAAGTTGAAAATGAAAAAAAAAAAAAACAAGCCGGCAGGCTCCTCCCATCTATGCACCCGAGATATTCATTGACAATTTACAAATGCACTACTTCACTGAAAATGAGGGCACTGTTAGAGATGTTTCCTCAGAATGGGATGACTTTAAGATACTGGTTTGGTATGTGTGCCTCAAGAATACCTATGGATTAAAAACAGTGATAACTCACCAAATAGCTTTGTTGAAATAAAAAATATGAGAGTATGTAACCCTGGGTGACTGATCCTGAGGTGAGTAGTTAGAGAGGGAATATCAAGACTTTCTGGAGAGACTATGAGGAATGAGCTACAAAGAATTTCTGGCCTGGCAACATGGGGAAGGTCGAAGGTCTGAATGGCTTCTGCCGTGGCTTTTCCTCTTTGAAGTAGAGCATAAACCTATTTATGCCATCCGCACATCTTCAGGTTAAATTGTACATTCACAGCAGGCAAATAACAACAGCTTTGCTGCATATTATAGGAACCTATATACTATTGTGGCCTGGGGTGGGGGGGTCGACTCAGACCAGTATATGGTTAACATCGACATCCCCCAACTATCTGGGGAACAGAAGCTTGCATTGTGCACTCAGCTGACATTAGAAAAAATAGAATTGACCATAGACCAACTAGTTAGTGGGAGGACCCCTGGATAGGATGTTACGTAGAAAAAGGATGCTGTTCCTCCAGGAGAGACAGAAAAAGGAAGAAAAGATAAGAAGCTGTCAGTTGGGACCCTGTAGCTGATGGACTGGATTCAGAGATCCGAGTGATCAGAAGTGATTGCCCTCAAACACCCAGATGGGTGTCATGCTTCATCATTATGGCTGCTCCTCAAAATGCCAGTGCTGCAATGCCCAATGGGCCCCTCAAGGTTTTTTTTATAGGAGATATTCTGATTTGAAGCCATAATGATGCAAGTGAGGATGTAAGTGTAGGGTGGTGTGCTGAGTGTTATAAAATAGTCTAAGGGGTACCGAAGACCGTTTGAACAAGGTGGTCCCCTTGACAGGAGTAAAACCACATGAGCTGCCCCAGGAGCCAATGAACCTAAACAGATAAAAGCTAAGTGGCATAGTGTAAACATGTTTCATGTCGTATGGCCCAATTGGATCTTAGACATTTCTTCTGGACCAAGTAGTTAACACCTAGCCTACACCTGATTGGGAGCAGAGGTATAAGTGAATGTGCCCAATCAAAGTGTGTCGACTATACCTGCTATGGTACAGGACAGTGAAGTTCTGACCCTGTTGGAGTAGTAAGAGTGCCCCTTAGGTTTGGATAGACAACTGCGCTTAGCTGCAGAAATAAATAGGTTGCAATCAATGGTTTACCCATGACTTACTCCTATGCCAGCCTGGAAGTGATGGCCATGCCGCCAGAATGGGATACAACATTCAAAGACTTGTTGGCCCCTAAATTGTTAAACATATTGGAGTTCACATACTGTACAAGTTCTTTACCGGCTACCACAAGAGAGGCAAAAATAGTGGTGCTGCCTAAAGAAGGGAGGGACCCGCTAGATCTTTGGCCTTATTCACCACTGTCTTTGCTCAGTTCAGAATATAAGATTCTGGGGAAACTCTTGGTGGCTAGATTGACACCATATGTGGGTGAGTCGGTCCACTTCGAGTGGGTTCATCCCTGGGCATAGCAACCACTTTAATTTGATGTGTCTCTTCCTAGTCATTGATGAATCACCATGAGGGTTCCCCTGCATTGCCATAGCCTCTCTCGACATAGAGAAGGCTTTTGCTATGTAGGGATATCCGTTCCTGTCTGTGGTAATAAGCATACTGGGGTTTGGGTGTAACATAACCCATTATTGACCCTGCTATTGACATTGGTGATTGAGCCCCTTGAATGTGCTATGCTACAACATACCCTGGATAGGGATGCGGTGCTCCCGACTAGGGTTGTGCTAATGATGCCTTGCTATATTCGAGGGAACCTCATCATAGCTGACCAGAGGTTATGCATATACTTGATCATTTGGTGCCCACTCTGGGCTGAGGGTGTACTCAGCGAAATCCTATTTATTTCCAATTTTCCAGATTTCTGAGGGTTATGGCTCTATTTACAATGGATCCCCTCTAAAGGTGGAGCTCAACACATTTCAGTGCCTGGGGGTGTAAAGATATCACTCCAATGAGTCGTTGATAACCGGAAATCTGGGTACGGTTGATTCAAGGATCAGGGTGTGTATCCCCTTTTGGGTCAGGCTACCCCTCTCTTTATGGGGCGAGTGGCCATCGCTAAAATTATAATTCTACCACAGTTCCTATATCATTTGGTGGTCATTCTTGTGCTATTGCTCACAGCTTTCTTTGCGGAGGAGAACAGTTTGCTAGTGAATCTGACATGGGTGCTGCAGAGAAAGAGGCTTCCATTAGCCAAATTATTAAGACCCTTAACTGAATGGGGCTCCAAAGCATATTGTACACCTCAACCGATTTGGCCAATTAGGTAGATTGCAACCCAGGATGAATCTGACTCTCAGGAGTCTAACGGTAGTTGAGTGCAGGGGCAATTGTGGGGATTCCCCTGGGGCAGAAAAGGAGAATGAGGGCAATCTAGACTAGAGCGATGCATACAGCTCAATTTTATAGGCAGAAATACACACGCAGAATACAGTACGGGGGCATTTATGGACCCAGGATACCTTTGTGGAGTGTGTCAGCCAGGAGTGAGTTAGCACCAATTTATGATAAGAGTCAGAGGATTGAAAATGGGGTCTTCACAGTTGGATATATGTATACAGGTAGCATGTTGTGCCCCTTTCAAACCTTGAGAGAGAACACTGGTATCACTGCAGGGCATTCCCCGGTGCATGCTGCATTAATATGCACCATTAAGTGTAACTGGAGGACGGGTGATATGGAGCTTGACAGATCAGAGATGCTGGATAATATGCTCATTGTGGGGACTAGCAGGCATGGAGTGGCCTTACTGCATGCAGCTGATCCAGCAGAAGACCAGGGATGACCACTTCACAAACTAAATATTTCAATGGGGCCCATGCACATTTCACCTAAAATGTTCATTCACACTCCCTGGCAAATCCGCTGAGGGTCAAGTTTAGTAATTCACTTAAGTTCTGATTAGTTTGTGCTTCAAGACTGATTTGCATATGGCCATGTCTGAACTGGGGTGGCTTGGTGAGCAAAATAACGATGGATTAAACCCAGATCTGTGACTGGGGGTGAATGTTTTGCCATTGTGCAACATTCCGTCCATCATCTTGTGTGTTTTGCTGTTCACCCTATGTGGGAAGGGTATGCCCAGATGTGGGTCCAGTGCTCACTACGCCACTGGAGTCAAGCTATCCTGGCTGAAGACGGCTGATAGCCAGAAACCGTTCCTAGGATGCTTGATTCCGGTCCAGGGAAGACATGGCTTGGCGGTTCGGGCTGGACTGTTCCCATGAGGCACAGGGTCAAGACTGATTTGCATATGGCCATGTCTGAACTGGGATGGCTTGGTGAGCAAAATAACGAAGGATTAAACCCATATCTGTGACTGGGGGTGAATGTTTTGCTATTGTGCAACATTCCAGCCATCATCTTGTGTGTTTTGCTGTTCACCCTATGTGGAAAGGGTATGTCCAGACATGGGTCTCGTGCTCACTACGCCACTGTAGTCAAGCTATCCTGGCTGAAGACGGCTGATAGCCAGAAGCTGGTCCTAGGATGCTTGATTCCGGTCCAGGGAAGACATGGCTTGGCAGTTCGGGCTAGACTATTCCCATGAGGCACAGGGCCAAGACTGATTTGCATATGGCCATGTCTGAACTGGGGTGGCTTGCTGAGCAAAATAACGATGGATTAAACCAAGATCTGTGACTGGGGGTGAATGTTTTGCCATTGTGCAATATTCCGTCCATCATTTTGTGTTTTTTGCTGTTCACCCTATGTGGAAAGGGTATGCCCAGACGTGGTTCCCGTGCTCACTACGCCACTGGAGTCAAGCTATCCTGGCTGAAGACATCTGATAGCCATAAACCGGTCCTAGGATGCTTGATCCTGGTCCAGGGAAGACATGGCTTGGCAGTTCGGGCTGGACTGTTCCCATGAGGCACAGGGTCAAGACTGATTTACATATGGCCATGTCTGAACTGGGGTGGCTTGGTGAGCAAAATAACGATGGATTAAACCCAGATCTGTGACTGGGGGTGAATGTTTTGCCATTGTGCAACATTCCGTCCATCATCTTGTGTATTTTGCTGTTCACCCTATGTGGGAAGGGTATGCCCAGATAGGGGTCCCGTGCTCACTACACCACTGGAAGCAAGCTATCCTGGCTGAAGACGGCTGATAGACAGAAACCGGTCCTAGGATGCTTGATTCCGGTCCAGGGAAGACATGGCTTGGCAGTTAGGGCTGGTCTGTTCCCATGAGGCACAGGGTCAAGACTGATTTGCATATGGCCATGTCTGAACTGAGGCGGCTTGGTGAGCAAAATAACAATGGATTAAACCCAGATCTGTGACTGGGGGTGAATGTTTTGCCATTGTGCAACATTCCGTCCATCATCTTCTGTGTTTTCCTTTTCATCCAGGGCCATTTTCCTCCCTCTATTATTGGCATGACAGACCCAAATGCACACTATTAATAAAAGAATCATAAACCGATGTTATTCCCTTAAACATATACTCCTCACTGTTCACTACACACTTTTACTCTATCCCATTTTATTATTATTTTATTGAGCAAAAGTATTAACAACAGCAGCTCTCTTTTAAGTTCAAGCAAGCAGATGCCGGGCATGCAGTGCTTCAAGAACACCTGTTAGTCCTTCTCGCGCATGCGTGAGAGTTTTTCCCTCTTAAAACGGGTTAGTCAAGTTACCTCTACGTAGTCCTGGATTGCACATGCGCAAAGTATTTTTCCAAAGTAAAGCGGTTTTAGTCGCGTTACACTTTATTCCACAATAATTAAGCATGAGTAAAGTTTTTCCCCATGTGTCGGTGTCGGGCGTATATATTAATTTTGTCTCATCTACAAATTTAACAATTAGTCAAAGTTAATGAGGAATTGCTCCGAGCAAGTTTTGTTTTCTTGTATCCTTGCTCAATCACAGCGATGGCCCCTGCCTTCTATGAAGAGCGTACAGCTGTGTAGGTAAGCTAGGAACGATGCTTGGGATAAGAACCTCTTAATGCAGAATAGGCTGCTGCTCTGAGTAACCCAGGCTCATCACCAGGTACCCTCACTTTAGTTATACATAGATTAAAAACCAAACCTTTTGGCTGCTGCTAGATTAGACAAGATGTTCGCAGGCTTGTTTGACTTCTGTCCCCATTGGCAACAGGGGAATTATGACTTTTATCATATGGTCTGGGGATGTCCTATAATTGCACGCCACTGGGTCTCTGTAGTGAGGTTGGTGGGTGAGATTTGTGGCATAGAGATCTCAGAAGACCCGGCTGTTTGTTGCAGGGCCTAATGAAAAGTACAAAGAAATTCAAGAGCAATGTCATTTCATGGAGCTAGTATTGGTCTGGGCTAAAAGAAATATTGCCATGGGTTGGAAGGGAAAAGTTGTCCCAGGGTGTGGACCATGGCTGGCAGGTGGGTACAAACGGTCACTGGCCTTGATCACCACGCTGCAAGCTCTAAGGGGGCAAGGAAGATAAAACTAATGGGTTTCCTCACAGCAACTGAAGTAAAATCCAACCACCTTCCATCGCGTAAGGCTCAATCTTGATGAACATTATAGTATAATAGATACAGAGTGACAGCGGACTGGTGACTGGAAGCACTCCATTACACTTCATTAGTCAGAGATAAATCCCCATTAATATTAGGTATGCATGTATGCTATTCGCTAGTGTTACTGATCTTTATACTGACCTATGCAAATTGTCTGAATTTTGCAATGCTTAAATTGACTGAATGATATCTGTTAGAGTGGTAAGGGGTGTGAACTTTAGTTTTGCTTGGTTGAATTGGAACAGATGATATATGCACAGCAGTTATGAAAATAGCATGACTTTAATTTATATGACCCAAACTGCTGACCAGAAGATGTGAGTAAGTGAGGTTGGTTTTTATATCTATGCATAAATATGAAAACCAATAAAAAACAATAAAGAAAACATTAACTCAGATATCACTGCAGGATCTGGGTCCACCTGTGGCAGTTGTGCTTGGCAGGCCTCCCCAGGTCCAGGACCCAGCTGAGTTCAAAGGACAGGTCTAGATCTTCCAGTACCTCCTAGATTAGTATGAGACTGAAGCCAAAAATACAAACAACAGGATGCCAGATACGGTCAGGGATCTCAAGGCAGGTAACATGACTGTATGCTATAAAGGGGACAATCTGTTCAAAAATTGTGTACTCATATTGTAATTAGTGCTTACTACGCCTGACGAGGCGTTGAAGTGCTTTTTCACGCTTGGGGGCAGATTTACAAGCCCCTTGCGCTGCCAGTATGTCACTTTTTATGACACACTGACAGAGGAAAAGCCACCCTGTGTGGCTTTTCCTGTCCTTGTAAATATGGCCTCTTTGCACACAGCACTTTGCGGCATGGTTGTTGCTGTGGGTGTTCCCACACAACACCCATGGAACCAGACACATTTCCAGATTTACGAGGAATCTTTAAGGAGGACTTGTCGATCATCTCGGCCTGGATGAAGGCCAACTGCCTTCAACTAAATGCCCGCAAGTCCGAGATTTTACTGTATGGGAAGGACCAGGGACTCTGGTCAGAGCAATGGTGGCCCGATCATTTGAAGCCCGCACCGTTGCCAAAGGAGACGGTGAACAATCTGGGTGTCTGGTTCGATATCAGCCTAACATTCGATAAGCATACAAAAGCTGTAGCCGCAGTCTGCTTTGGGCTCCTGAGAGGACTGAGACCTCTGCTTGGTTTCTTCCCTCCCAGAGTACGTCAGACCATCTTGCAGGCTTCCATCCTGGCGAGGCTTGATTATGGCAATGCCTTATATCTTGGTGCCAATAAAGCTAGCATCAAGCGCCTGCAGAGGATCCAGAATGCAGCCGCATGCATGTTAGTGGCTCTCCCAAAATCTCACTCTGTGGCCCAAGTTCTTTTGAAGCTGCACTGGTTGCCAATCGAAGCACGCATACAGTTTAAGGTGCTCTGCATAGCGCATAACATTTTGAGACTCCAAGCCCCAGAGGGGCTATCGGGCCTATTGAAGCCATACTTGCCTAGTCGAGCTCTGCAATCGGCCAATCAAGGCTTGGTCTGTGCCCCCCGTGTTAGGAAATCGAGGGCAGGGGGCTGTTTGTCTGGCTTCTTGGCGGCCAAACTGTGGAACTCTTCCAGTAAGTATTCGTGCCACCCCCAGCCTTCTGACGTTTCGTAAATCTCTGAAGACTTGGCTGTGCCCTACTCTGTGATATCTGACGCTCGCTGTGTTTCCCTGCTCTTGTCTGGTTTCTGGTTGTGCTGGGACGCCTCGTCGCTGAGGCAGCCATGCACATTACAAATCCTGTAATAAATAATAAAGAAATAAACCTGGAAATGCGTCAGTATGCTACGCCACCCTAGGGGTGGCGTAGCGAGGCGCAACAAAGGGAAATGTTTTAATTTCTCCTAGTTTTTTCCCTCTTTCAATGCCTTCTGCATTCTACAGCACGCATTGAAAGAGGAAAAGGTCTATAGGGATTGTTTTCATGCAAGAAAGTGCCCCTTCCTATGACAGAGGCATGCATGCACTATGGTGCAAGGGTGCCTGTGCATGGCAGCTGTTTGTGCGCTAGCGCAGGGGAGAGCACAGGAATGCGACATATCATTGTAAATATATCACATTCCTGTGCTCTGAAAGTGCTGCAGTGTGGCGCAGCTAAAGGGCTTGGGGTGCCGCGCTGCGGCACTTTCTTGTAGATCTCCCGATTGGTATTTTTAGATGTGGTAAATGTACCCATTTTTCATGAAATTACGTTAAACAGTGTGTATTATGCGAAATACATTAAGTCAATATCTCAACTAACTTAGAAGTAGAAGAGTCGTGTAAAGAGAAAATGTTTCTTTCAAGGAAAATTGTCCCTCAGCGAGACATTCGCTAGCTACTCCAACCAGTCTCCTGCAGGTAAAAATAAAGCAAAATTTCCGTTTTTTTGAAATTGCACATTTCAACCAACGTGAAATTTGGGATTTACTCATTCCATCGATGTAAACTATATTTTGAATAGTACTGGTATTTTTTTTAATCAATAGAATTTGACTTGCATTTTCCGATGGGCGTCGACGGTTCAATATTCTATAAAGCAAATACCTCACCTGGGACCAGTCAAACCCATTTGCTATTGCAAATTAAAATTTCCTGCAGATCAATTTTGTATTTACAGCAATAATAGTTAAAATAACACGAATAATGAGCACATGTTGATCTAATGCCTGTCGACAACCATATGCATCAAATATGTTTACCAGAGGCACTAAATGTAAAAA
The DNA here is from genome assembly GCF_964263255.1 of Lissotriton vulgaris. Classification (NCBI taxonomy): domain Eukaryota; kingdom Metazoa; phylum Chordata; class Amphibia; order Caudata; family Salamandridae; genus Lissotriton; species Lissotriton vulgaris. Next base: position 1,907,559,815 of record NC_141685.1, on the reverse strand, counting down.
CATTTTGGATAAACAGGCGCTGATGTTTTAATGAGATTTTGGAATCACTGCAGCCAGTCTGTTCTCCAACGGAAAACAATATTTAAGGAACAGCACCAGTTCCTTAAAGGAACAAGGGCTGCTTTAAAAAAGGTTTCCTGCTGAGAAATGTGAATGCAGGGATTGGTTGTCTGCTGTTCTTTTCAGGCCACCATGTCAGTAATTAGTAGCCAGCCAGAACTGGTTGAAAATAGCGATCTGCTAAGTTATTACTTATTTGACAAGTCGTGCTGCGACCCCGTTATTGAAGATTTTGCGCTGGGACCTATTAGTACATTGATCACATCACAAAATCAGAGTCAGATCTCAAATAGACAGTGCTCAATTTGTGACTACTATTTGTAGTCTGGTTCTTTGTGCGTCGTGCCCCAACATTTTTGCACTTGGTTTCTCCGCCTCTCACTTCCACTGCTGATACAGTTTTAAGTGACTTCTCCCTTGTTCTCTGCCCTCCATTAATGAATGAAAGATTTATTGATGCTATGGCAGCTAGTTTCTGGGCGCTCAGTGAATGCAGACAGGCAATTCACAATTCTGTGCACAAAGGCCACTGTGTGGCAGCACATTAAAAGTTGGGCGGAATTTGCGGAATCGCGTTACGCAAATCTCTGCGAAACAAAAATAAACCTGCAAACACGTAGATATTCCGCGAACACGTGGAATTGCTTGTTCGCGATGCTTTTTTACTGTTCGCATTCGCTGTTTTCGTGCTCGGGGGGGGGGGGTGGAATATCTTGCGAACACGCATTTTCAGAAAGCGAACAAGCAAAAAATGTTGCGAAGTCGCGGAACGCAGAATTTTGGGCAATTTCGCATTCTACGCGGTACGCAAAATTACCCAAATTCCGCAAATTCCGCGAGCGGAACGGAATTTACCGCCCAGGCATAATTAAAAGAAAAGTAGCAATATATGACGATAGCACTTACAAACTGAGAATGAAAGAGCTGCTTGAATACAACAAAGATGAAAACAGAGAAGGGAAAGCAGTAACAATACAAAGATAAAATCTGGGCCCTGGTGGAAGTCAAGGATTAATGAAAAAACGTCTGAGACCCATAAAATTGGACTTTGATGTGATAATTGGATTATGAGGATCAACGTGAAAATGAAAAATGAGTAGCCATTTGCAACCTGCAGAGAAGAGCGAGAAAGCAAGTAGAAAGAAGTGCGTAGGAAAAAGAAAGCGCACTGATCAGAGTATAGTTGGACTGGAGCACAAAGGAGACTGGAGATTTCCCAATGAGCTGCTACTAGAGGCTCTGAATAAAGCTTGTGGGTTCTGTGGCAGGCCATGAAGTACAAATTCTTTCAATGAATTTCATACCTGCCACTTGAAGAACAATCTCACAATCAAACAGTGTGAGGAGAGGGCGGGGCCTTGAACCGAGCAGACTCATGCTGAGACATACCTACGAGGCACTTTTGAACCCCTCGCCCTTTCCCCCTCCATAAAAAAGCTTGCTGAGGCTGGTGCCAATGTCCTGGGGTGTTTTCACACCCATTAATGTATGTCATTAGTTCAAAACCTCAGAAAACTTGCTGGTAAACATTATTTACAGTGGTTTTCAGCTAGTTTTTCCTGTCACCATGTGATATCGACTCTAAAAGCGGGCAGAGAACTCCGCTCCGCCAGCAAAGTGTTCAGAGTTTTGTCTACTCTGAGCTCCACTGAGAACGTGGAGTATAGGCAAAACTTTGATTCCACAGCTGAGTGGAGTTAGCCAGCACCCCCAACAAAAAAGGCTCCGCCACCACCCCCCTCTAATAAAAGATATTAAAACCAAATTTTAAAAAGGAAAAAGGCACTTCTCTGTACTGTGGCATTTCTGGGCTGCCCTCCTCCTCCTCCTCGCCGAGGTCTCTCCCCCGCAAACCCCTACGTCCGACTTACGTCTTGCGAGAACTGCGCAATGGTGGCTAAAACGTGTTTTTAAGAGCATGTTCCACAGACCACTGTCTGCTCTTAGGAAAATGGGCGCATTTTAAGAGAACGATTGCTTTATTTAAAAGCAATCCGAGACATGGTGGTATGCTGACTCTAGCAGGCCACCATCAGGGGATTCTAGCAATTCCTAATGGAACGCAAATTGCGACCAGCCTCATTAGTATTAGTCAGATAGGTCGATTTGCAACCCCCTAGGAATCGCTAAATGAAACTCACAGAGTTTCATACATTAGAAATAGTGATTACCTAATTGTGATTAGCAGAAAATCGCAATTAGGTAATCGCTATTCTTAATATTGATAAAAGTGACTCAAAAGTAAAACAGTTTCTGAGTAATACTGGGTTTAACATTGGAATCCGTGGCTCCAGTGACAGGCGTCCCTCTGGGAAAATGTGTGTAAAGTGGTTTAGCAGCACCTACATAACAATAAAGCCAAGAAATCAATAATATAAAACCTCCCAAAACATTTTGACAGAAGGAAGAAAACTTTAGTGATTAAAACACCATAAGAATGGCAAAAATCCATCCAAGTTATCAAGAGCTGCGGCGGTTTTAAGAAAATGTCCATGAACATCCACAGAAATCAATTGGGGCCAAACTTCTCTGTAAATAGATAGAATTATCGACAGTGGACACGGGGGACTAGTCTTTCATAAAAAAGTACAAAAGGATAAAATATTAAGCGGCATAGCCTCACACGAGCAGGGAGGTTGTGGCCAAAGTAGGTACCTTTTCAGATGGTGCATGCTTCGTCTGTGAAATGAAGCTGCAAACATTCTCAGGTGCTCTGCAGAGCCTCTCAAATCTGTCTTCAAGGGGAGGACATGTGGCTAGCAGCAAGGCTGTCCGAATAGACAACCTTTCCAGGGGTTACAAGAGCCGGGCTACCGCAAAGCAGAATAACAGTTTGTTACTCGTTGCTCCTAGGGGAATATCAGCAAAGACTGACAGTGAATTCTAGGCAAGCTCAAGGATGCAGATTGCTTTGCCTTGTAGAATTTCAGCCCGCTCCTACACAACAGAACTAGTGGGAGAGTTTGAGGGTCTGGAAGGTATGGATTACTGGTCTTCTTACAGAGAAACTCTGGAACTCGCTTCCAGTTGCTCTTCGTCTTGCACCATTGGAGATGATCTTGGCGCCTTGATGCCCTTGGGCTAAGTTGCGCGGTATAAGTCTCCCTTCATTCATTCATTCATTCAGGAAAACATGAAGACTCGTTTGTTTAATGCTTAGGCCAGTGACCGGGGCTGTTAGCCATAACTATTGGGTGGCCCTGCTGCTAGCCCTGGGATGCTCTCTAGGGAGCAGCCATATGCTTTATAAATGCCTATTGTACTGTATGCTGTTGAAGCTGAAGCTCAGAGACTGGAGGAGCAGGAGCAGCCACTGCAGGTAAGAGCGAGCGGGTTGGTGGGGGTGAGTCGACAGAAGACTATGAGGAAAAATTAAATTTTAAAAAACGAAAACCACTTACATTGTGCTTGCGAGGGCAAGATGAGTGTTTTTCTTTTTCAAATGTAATTGTCTCTCGTTGTTTGTCAACTCCTCCCACCCTGTCTCACCACTCTTACCTGCCCAGGCCGCTCTTGAGGAGGAGGGCCTGCAGAGGGAAAACCCAGTGCTAGGCGTTTCAGTGCCGGAATACCCTTGCAGGTGATAGTGCACTTTACAAATACACATAAAATAACAGGATTACACGAACATGTACTTCCTCGGTGCCATAAGAAGCAACAGAGCTGAGAACCATGTTGCCTCGCAACTTTCTTAGTTTGTATTATTCCTGTTTGCACTTATCCAGATTATTGTCCCACTCTCTATACCTATTTTGTATCCTCCTTTTCTCAGTTTGTTTCCTCTTTATTTGGTTTGCAGACTGAATCTCTCTACCCATCAGTATTTGTTGAGTTTCTGTTAGAAATGGGGGTCTCTAGTTGGCAAGGGCTTGCACCTTTGTCCAAGTAGGAACCCTTCTTCCTAGTCAGGATAAGGGAGTTATACTCCTAAAATAACCCGTGCTCACCCCCTTGGTATCTTGGCATGAGCAGTCAGGCTTACCTTAGAGGCAGTGCATAAAGCATTTGCACCTAACCAACAGTAATACAGTGCAAGTACTACAAAAGGACACCACACCAGTTTAGAAAAATAGCCATTATTTGTATATACAAGACCAAAAACGATAAGAATCCACAATACAGTACTTTAAAATATACTGTTATCAGAATACGCTTTAAAAACAGTTCCTTGATGTCGACAGCTCCGTCCGAGGCTATCATGGCGTCATGAGCAAACAAACTCAAACAGTTCATGCTGGCCGCGGCGTCGTGGACCAGCTACGGTGTTGGGAAGACCCACAAACAGTACCTGTTAGAGATGCAGGGTGCCTAGGCCCTTGAAGTCATTTGCGTTGCAGGTAGAGGTCCTTTCTGTTGGGCTCAGGAGCGCTGGGTTCGGCAGGCATTGGGTGCTGCGTTGCGAAGTGCAGCGGTGCGGCATGCGGTGCCCTCAGGTTGCGGTGCGAGCACTGCTGGAGTTGTGTCGCAAGCGCGACGCAACTCCAGCACCTCTCAGGGGTGCCCTATACCTAATATGCTGCGCCACTCCTTATGCATGCTTCAAGCAGTCATAAGGATTTGACGCAGCGGGGACGTAAAAATGACTCAATGAAATCTTGTAGATTTCACTGTGTCACTTTTACGGGGCTTCCTTGCAACAGAACACCCACCCTGCATACATTATACCTGACACAGGTATAATGTAGCGCAGGGCTTTACAACGTGATGCATCTAACTACATGCATCTTTAGATTCTGAGTTCAGGCATACTACATTTGTTTTTCTACCATGTTCCCATGGTCAGTTAGGATTATAAGATGTCATAACCAAACTGCCCATTCTGTCCTAGGGGGAACAGATAGCCTTGCAATAGTGAAAAATGAAATGGGCTGTAATTCACTATCAGGACGTGCCGCGCACACCATGGCAAGTCCTACCTTTCACATACACTGCACCCTGCCCACGGGGGTACCTTAGACCTACCTTATGGGTGCCGGCCATGTAAGAAAAGGTAAGGTTAAGGACTGGCAAGTGTGTACACTGGCCAAGTTGATATGGCAGTTACAAACTGCGCGCAGACTCTGCAATGGCAGGTCTGAGGTACCTTCTTACGTCTACATACGTGGGTGGCACAATCAGTGCTGCAGCCCACTAGTAGCAGTTGATTTACAGGTCCTGGCACTACAGTTATCAAAATACGCTTTAAAAACAGCTCCTTGATATCAATAGCTCCACCCGGGGCTATCACGGTGTCGTTAGCAAGCAAATCCAAACAGTTCAGGCTGGTCAGGGCGTTGCGGCCCAGCTACGGTGTCGGGAAAATCCGCAAACAGTACCTGTTAGAGATGCACAATGCCGAGGCCCTTGAAGTTACTCGCCTTGCAGGTCGAGCTCCTTTCTGTTGGGCTCAGGAGCGCTGGGTTCGGCAGGCATCGGGTGCTGCGTTGCGAAGTGCAGCGGTGCGGCATGCGGTGCCCTCAGGTTGCGGTGCGAGCACTGCTGGAGTTGTGTCGCAAGCGCGACGCAACTCCAGCACCTCTCAGGGGTGCCCTATACCTAATATGCTGCGCCACTCCTTATGCATGCTTCAAGCAGTCATAAGGATTTGACGCAGCGGGGACGTAAAAATGACTCGATGAAATCTTGTAGATTTCACTGTGTCACTTTTACGGGGCTTCCTTGCAACAGAACACCCACCCTGCATACATTATACCTGACACAGGTATAATGTAGCGCAGGGCTTTACAACGTGATGCATCTAACTACATGCATCTTTAGATTCTGAGTTCAGGCATACTACATTTGTTTTTCTACCATGTTCCCATGGTCAGTTAGGATTATAAGATGTCATAACCAAACTGCCCATTCTGTCCTATGGTGAACAGATAGCCTTGCAATAGTGAAAAATGAAATGGGCTGTAATTCACTATCAGGACGTGCCGCGCACACCATGGCAAGTCCTACCTTTCACATACACTGCACCCTGCCCACGGGGGTACCTTAGACCTACCTTATGGGTGCCAGCCATGTAAGAAAAGGTAAGGTTAAGGACTGGCAAGTGTGTACACTGGCCAAGTTGATATGGCAGTTACAAACTGCGCGCAGAATCTGCAATGGCAGGTCTGAGGTACCTTCTTATGTCTACATACGTGGGTGGCACAATCAGTGCTGCAGCCCACTAGCAGCAGTTGATTTACAGGCCCTGGCACTACAGTTATCAAAATACGCTTTAAAAACAGCTCCTTGATATCAATAGCTCCACCCGGGGCTATCACGGTGTCGTTAGCAAGCAAATCCAAACAGTTCAGGCTGGTCAGGGCGTTGCGGCCCAGCTACGGTGTCGGGAAAATCCGCAAACAGTACCTGTTAGAGATGCACAATGCCGAGGCCCTTGAAGTTACTCGCCTTGCAGGTCGAGCTCCTTTCTGTTGAGATCAGGAGCGCTGGCGTTGGCAGGTGTCGGGTGCTGCGCTGTGAAGTGCAGCGGTGCGGCATGCGGTGCCCTCAGGTCATGGTGCGAGCAGCGGCTCAGTGGCGGCATCAGATAGCGTAGTCGGTGAAACCAGGGTCACGGTGCGAGGTGAAGGCGGTGCTCATCAGCGTGCTGGCTGGTCACGTGCAAGCCGCGTCGTCGTCGTTGCTGATGCGCGGTTGCCGGCTGACGAACGGGAGTCAATGGTGCAGGCATCGGTAGGCCAAGGCTGCTGTGCGGGATGAGGGCGGTGCGTCGTGTAACTTTACGAGCGGTGGCCTCAAACCACGGTGCAAGCAGCAGCGTTGATTTCGGTATGGAGCGGCATCGTCGGAGATACCAAGGCGTTGTCGTGAAGCGAGGTGGTGCCTAGTGCAGTGCCCACAGGTCTCGGTGCGAGCAGCAGCTCGGTGGTGGTGTCAGCAGGTGTCGGTGGTGAGGTCAGGGCCGCAGTGCGGCATTGCGGTGGTGCTCTCTGCGGTGCCCAGGCTTTGCCGTGAAGCGAGGCGGTGCAGAGTGCGGTACCCACAGGCCATGGTGCAAGCAGCAACTAGGTGGCGGCATCAGCAGGCATCGTCGGAGAGACCAGAGTGGTGGTGAGGCATTGCGGCGGTACCCTCTGTGGTGCCATCAGGACACGGAGTCGGCAGAGGCGTCATCAACGTTGTCAAGTTGTTTTTCCTCTGTTGCAGCACAAAATACACAGTTTACAGTGCTGAGGGCAGAAGAGCATGAAGTCTTTGCTGTTCCTGAGACTTCTTGAACAGGGGGCAAGCTCTACCTCAAGCCCTTGGAGAAACTCACAAAAGTGGATTGCAAAAAGTTCAGTCCAGTCCTTTCACTGCCCAAGACAGAAGCAGCCACTGCAGGCCAACACAGCAAAGCACACTGCAAAGTGGTAGTTCCTCCTCACAGCTTCTCCAGCTCTTCTTCTTGGCAATCTTATTGATCCTAAAGAGTTGTAAAGTTCATGGGTCTGGGCCCCAGTACTTGCACACACAAATCCTTTAATCTGGCAGGCATAGGGTGTCTGTGCCTGGCCAGAACCAGTTCGGCCTTCTCTGGTGTGATTTCCTGGCAGGAGGTGGAGACGGCATTGTCAGAGGCAGACCAGACCCTTTGAGGTGCAAGGAAATCTACTCCCCCTTCCCCCATCGCAGCCCAGGTTTATTCAGCACTTTCCTGACTACGTAGCCTTCTGTCATCCAAAACCCAGACAGGCAATCCACATTCCAGCAGAAGCACACGGGATGACTGAGCAAGAAAATACCCACTTTCTAAAAGTGGTATTTTTCAAACCCAGAATGTAAAAATCACCTTCACTAAAAGATGCATCTTTAGATTCTGAGTTCAGGCATACTAAATTCGTTTTTCTACCATGTTCCATGGGTCACTTAGGATTATAAGATGTCATAACCAAACTGCCCATTCTTCCCAATGGGGAACAGGTAGCCTTGCAATAGTGAAAAACAAAATGGGTTGTAATTCACTATCAGAACATGCCACACACACCAGGGCATGTTCTACCTTTCACATACACTGCACCCTGCCCACGGGGGTACCTTGGGCCTACCTTAGGGGTGCCTGACATGTAAGAAAAGGGAAGGTTAGGTACTGGCAAGTGTGTACACGAATGTATGACGTTACTTAGCGGACCATAATTACGCATGACTTTAGTGCAGTGTTTTTACATCGCAAAAACCATTACTTCGCAATTTTCTAGTTTGCATGCTATTACTACGCAAATACATTGACAATACAAAAACTATGCTCTTTCTCCACTTTTTTTAATACGAGTCCCACCTAGTCCCAACCTGACACTACCCTACCCTACATTACACACACACAAACACAACACAACCACCACAGCACTACACCACAGCACTACCCTAAACCCTAAATTACTACCCCCTGCACGACCCTCCCCCTTCCCCCAGTCCTGTCCCTACATTCTTACACTACCCTTCACTTCCCCAACACTACCCTAAATACAAATCCACTACTCTACACTACACAACATAACCCTTAAACCTAAAAGTCTACCCTCTTCTACACCATAAAAAACACACAGCCCCACTTACCTGTCTCCCTTCGTGAATCCCTCTCTTCACATTCAAGCGTGTTTCCTCTCTTGTTATGCTTTCTGTCATCAGATTCGCAGCATACGGAAGTGCCTTAAATAAACACAACGAAGTAGATAGCCTACGAATAAACCTATTTGCGAAGTAACGTAGCAGGTATACACCCGTTACAACGCATCTTTTACTCCGCACTACCATTACAACGCAACTTTTACTCTGCATACCATTACAACGCATTGCGCTGGGGGGCGCTCTAGGATAGGGAATAAGTATAATTTACTATCCAACACCTTCCCTAGGGTCCACGGGGACTGGAGTTAGAATAGTAAATTATACTTACCACTATCCAGCACCCCAAAGCGCTATGCGTTGTAATGGTATGCGTTGTAAAAGTCGCGTTGTAACGGTATGCGGAGTAAAAGTATGCGGAGTAACATGGTACATCCAACGTAGCATGACTACTAACAGCATGCTAAGTAAAAATGTGCAGAAACGGTAATGCGCAGAACCATCCGCGGAGCAAGGGTAGAATACTGTGTACACCAGCCAAGTCGACATGGCAGTTACAAACTGCATGCAGACTCTGCAATGGCAGGTCTGAGGTACCTTTTTAAGGCTACTTACGTGGGTGGCACAATCAGTACTGCACTAGTAGCAGTTGATTTAAAGGCCCTGGCACACTCAGTGCACTTCACTAGTGACTAACAAGTAAATCAAAAACTCAATCATGGAAACACCAATCCATAACACAATTTACCACAGGAGCACTTGCGCTTTACTACTGATCAGCAGTGAGAAAATTGTGCAGAAACACGCCAGCAAAAATAGAGTCAAAACCGGGAGGGTGGAGACATAAAATCAGAGGGAACACCCCAAAGGATGCCAAGTCTAACAGTGTCCTGATTGTGTTCTGCTTTAGCTCAGTTCTACGTGATCTTCAGTCTTGCTCCGCTCATTGCGAAGAACCATCATTTGGAGGTTTTGGTGCTCCAGAGCTTTGTGTGGTCCTCCGGTAGTCTCTGGATCATTATCACCTACTTATCCTGGAGCATTAGGTAAGAAGGTGAAGGGCCTTTATTGGTGTGAGAGATGTTTTGAAGGTTATGAGATGAAATAAGAATTGTTGTACATTGTTTCTGTTAGATATATTCCCCAACCATTAAATTGCTGCGAAGTACTGTGAGCAAATGCTACACATACCAAGAGGCCTGTATTTCCGGTGTGTTATCTATTTTTTCTCCTAAATCCCATTCTTCCAGGGAAGATTGTGTTTGCTTGACCAAAGAATTCTTAGAAGCCAGACTCATTGTTCTCCTTAGAGAGGAGGATTATTGTAGTAATGCTGTCACCAAGCTCCTCTTCTTCCTTCAGGGATGTGATAGGAATTGATACAACTAATAAATGAAAAACAAAACACTTATAAAATGTTTTTATTACCATAATAAAATGCTTTTATTACTGTAATAAAATGTTTTTATTACCGTTTTATTTTTTCTCTTCCATCAAAGCATCTATGCATTCATCCTTTCCCCAGCCATCTACCTGTTGATATCCACTCTTCTACCTTTACATTCTGTAGATTCATTCTTGCATTCAATAGTTCCTAATTCCATACATTCACTCTGCCTGCCATTCATCCATCCATCCTGTTTGTCATCCAGCCATCTATCCACGTTGCCATCCGATTATCCACCCGGCCATCCATCCATCTGCCCATTTATCCATCCAACCACTCTGCCACCCATTCACTCTTCCATCCATTTAGTCGTCCATTCACTCATTGCTTCACCTACTCATCCATCCTTTTACTCTGCCATCCGATCCTTTCACCTGTCCAACCATTTATCTATCCCTTTACTCTGCAATCCTTTCACTAGTCCATTCACCCCTTTACTCTGCTATCTTTTCACTCATCCATTCACCTATTTATTCACTCACTTATCCATCCCTTTACTCTGCCATCCTTTAACCTGGCCATCTACTTATCCATTCACTCGTCCATCTACCCACTTATTCATCCATCCACGCATTCATCCACCCACTTTTCCACTCACCCTTTGTTCCTCTCACCCTCCTTTCCATTCAATATTCCTTCCATATTTTCCTTTTCTATTTACCCATCTTTTATTTTTCCTTGTTCCACTGTATTCCTTTATAGCTCTAAGGACGAATGTTTGTCTGCTGGGTTGCAGACAGAAGAAACCCAAAAATAATCCCCCCCCCGCTGTAGTTATAATAGCAGGGGTTCATGACGCCACCAGTGATGGGCACACCTGAAGGATATGGTAAAATGTCTGAATTTCTGAATCTCAAATGTCAAGTATTATTATTATATTTGAAATGTCAACTTTTCAAATGTCCAACATTAGCATATTCACACGACCTCCCAGCATGCAAAAAGCCTCAACAACCCTCAGCCAGATTTCACAAAATATGAATTCTGTTATTCATGAGTGATGGAAAGAAACTATTTTAGAAAGTAATTTTTTTGAGTAACATTATTCAAACATTGACATGATTTAAGACTATGAGCCCGATGTACGAAATCGCATGTTTGACATTTCCTAATAGTGGATTTTAGTGAATGGCTATTAGGAAATCGCAAACTGTGATGTACAACAGTGTGTTTGACACTGTTAGTGATTCGCAGTGGGTCGCAAACGGATCTGCCTCATCAATATTCATGAGGCTGGCTGCAATTTTCGACCCCTTGTGAATGGCTACAATCACAGGGATAGTGGCCTTTTGGGGTCAGCAGACCACCATGTCTGTGACTGCTTTTTAAATAAAGTAATTTATGTTGCAATGCCGCCTGTTTTTCTTAAAGGAAATGGGATGCATTTCAAAAATAGAAATAAAAAGCTGCGTTTTCATTTCTTAAGAGTGGGACCACTGCCCGCTCTTAAAAAACGTTGGTGCCCACATTCACAAAGGGGAATCTTGTGGGCCCCTTCCCGTTTGCGAATGGGTTACCATCAATTTGAAGTTGGCAGTAACTGCAACTGTTTTGCAACCACATTCCCGATCGCAAAACATTCCTACATACCAGTGCGAATCGCTATTAGGAAGGAACGTCCTTAACACCCCCTTCCTAATAGCGACTCACAAACTCTATTTTCCGAGTCAGCAATAGGTTTGCTGACTCGCACAATAGGGATGGCACAAGCAATAAAGCATTTTACCAGTCGCAAACACCCCAATGAGCCGTTTGCGAGCGCTAAAATGCTTCGTACATCTGGCCCTATATTTAGAGAAAGGCTAAGGTGATCTCTGTAAAGTGTATTTTGGCAAAATTATGACACATATATTTAAAAATAGGACAGCAATACAGGCAAAAGCCTGATGGGCCTTTAATATGACCACCGTCACAAGATGGCTGGGGGTTCTCATACAAAAATCCTTTCTAAAATTGTCGAAAATATTTATTGCACATCGGTCAAGTCAAAAGCTTCACAGTGATGATGCTGGGAGGGCAGTTCTTCGTATTTTTATGTAAAGCACATGCTGCCAGCTTCAACACTTAACCTCATCGATGCTTGAGATATTCTTCTCGTGTGCTGGGCCATAATAGAACTGGGTGTGGTCATGACAAGCTCGGCTCGTCATGAGCACACGAGCACCGTGCCTCATGACGAGTTGAGCTCGTCATGAGCATCGAAGGGGTTAAAGTAGACTCTATTGGCAGTTTGCATATGGTGAGTAATAGGTCTTGCACTGCCTCTTGAAAGCTCTTGGCCCCAAAATTCTCCTAGATACATTTCACACATGTTTGCAATCACACAAACACAGAGACTGCCTCACACACGTCTACTCTTTAACGCAAACATAGTTACACAAACGTGCACTCAGTGGCGGCTGGTGACATTTGAAACTGATGAGGCGTAAAATAATTTCACCTTAGCGAGCGAGCGTAGCGAGCGAGCCCGAACATCCCCCCGAGAAAATTATGATACAAGAGTGGAAAAATTGTGGATTTTCAAGCAAATTTGAAGTCACATAAACCCCTCTTGACTAATTTTCCAATGTCCACTTTCACCTCGCCAATGTTAATACCAATGAGTGGCTGACCAAAGTGCTGCGCCTGACCTGCACAGATCAGGCATCCTGTCTTCTGTGGTTTTACTGCCCCCATAAGAACAACATTTCAAGTGCTCAGTGACAAAGGCCTGCCAGAAATGCTCCATCTTCTGCAGATGGGTGCCTCAAAGTATTCAGAAAAACTCCATCTTGTGACTAACATAACTGAACATGTTGGTATTGTTGCAACCAAACCGCACTGTACAGTGTTTCACATACTGTTTTCAATAAACATTATTCTGGGGAAGACACGTACGTTATTAAAGCTAATAGGACCTGAAATAAACATGCAGTATAACAATTACAAAAAGCCGTCTTTGTGTACTTTGTCACCAGAACCCTCACCGTGATGGAGCATACATATCCCTGAAAAAATATAATTTTTCTCTCTCCACACTCTCTCTCACACACACGCACACACACACAAACACCACAGGCACGCACTGCAAATTAAAGGTTTAGCAAAATCTTAATTGCAGAATAAAAACGATGCTCATTCCTAAACAAGATTGATAAAGTGAGCCACAGTACACCATCTAAACCAGAGTTCCATAACCCTCTGACATCACAAGGCATTGTCTAGTTTCCCATAACCCCAAAAACACAATGTTATGTTTACATGACTCATAACCCTCTGACATCACAATATCTGTCTTGTTTCCTATAACCCTGACACCACAATGTTCTGTTACATGACCCATCATCCTTGGACATCACAATGTTCTCTTCACAACATGACTCACCACCCTTGGCAACAGTAGGAAAAGGCAAGCATCTCAGGAGTTGTTGATGTCAGTCAGTGCTACATTCTTGTGGTCGGCTACCCCCGTTATAAATAAGGCCACCAGGGGCCAGGGTCAGATTGAGTGACACCTATAAATCCAGCCACGGAATCCTGCAAAAATGATGTTTCTCTATGTGCCTTGCCTGCTGTCTCCCCATTTTTCCGACACTTTAGTCGTACCTTCAAGGAAAAATGTTGGCTTTACGCTAAATTATTTAAGCATCAGAGAAAAAGCTTATAAAAATTTGATGGCCGCTTTCATTGGCTGAAATTGAAATTGAATATCAACATGCCATTTGAGCAGTAACTACTGTAATTGCTGGCTCAGGGCTGGGGTTGCATTCCCTCGGAGCACTTACCAAACATACCTGAACTAACTAAGGGTGGTTGCACTGCATTGTGCGCGTCTCCACGCTGCCATACTTGCTATGACGGAAGCCGTCAAGAACAAAGCAGCAAAGTACAAAAGAAGCATTGGCTAAGCAATGGGTATGGCTTTAAAATACCCAAACAAAGGCATCCACATATGTGCTCTACTAGCACAAACAGTGTTTAGTTTCTTAAAGTCTGACCCATTAACTCTCCTCTATGCTGGGAAAAAGTAACAAAAAAAGTATTGCTTCCTATATATAATGCATACAGGACATAACAAATGAGGTGTGCAAGTACGTTAATTGAGTGTACCTTTCAGACGTAAAATAGTTTTTCATATTACAGCACATAGACAGTAACATGAGGTTAAAGAAAAGTACTCCTCTGGGCAGGGCCTATGTCCACTCTATACATTTTTTAAAGAATTGTCAACAGGTCATGAAGACGGTTGCACTGTGAAGCCAGACCTGAAAATAAGCGAGGAGTAAGGATTTGTGCTAAGAAATAGAAAACAAGGATCTTTAATAATTTTCCCTTAGTTTATCAACCCTCTCGTACCCGTATAACTTTATATTTACAAAGGAGAACCTAAAATGCATTTGGGTTGATTCAAAAATCTTTTACCTGGAATAAAGTAGATTTCAGCCCAGAGCCAGATTTTCAAACCTTTTTCCAAGTGTAAGGAAAACATAATGCAGGTAAACGTTTTAGACTCTACAAAGTATTAACTATTTCAGAAATTCAGGTTTGGGCATAGTTTTACATCCATTGATGTTACTTGCAAGTAGAGTTGCACAAAGTTTTTATTACATGAAAAAAATCTCACGTATACCTTAATTATTGCAGCCCCTATAGCGGAAGGAGTTTTTCACTCTTATAATTTCATAGCCTGGCCTAGTCTTGATTTTCAAACTGGTGGCATTTCCTCACAAGTGCTAGTTGCCACTGAAAACCGACCAGACGTTTTCTCGCCATTACCTTGGAGTTATAAAACGTGGTGGCTATTGCAATCTTTTTTTTCCCCTCAAAATAACTTAAAAGTAACACGATAGTCCAAATTTGTTAAAATCCATATGCAGAGAACATTCTGAGATCTTTGCGACCAACAGCTAGTAAACACAGTCTGCACAAGAATTACCGGACCTTCTGATGTCAAGACGGTGCGCGCCCCCTGAGCCCCCTCCCCCACGCCCCCGCCCCCACCTCGCCCCAAACAAATCAAGCAGCTTGATTTAAACCCCCTTTCTAACCAGGGGCTCCAGAGGGCAGAAGTCCCAGAGTCTGATCCTGGCACGGGGTCCGGGCACCAGGCCCAGTGCCTGCGGCTGGCACCAGGCACCGGCAGAAATGGGTTATTTAAGAAAGCCTCAAACATGTGTATGGAAAGAACTGGAAGCAAAGACCATGAACCCACTGCAAAGGGCAGTTAGAGTAAAGGTCAAAAAAATGTTTTTAAAACTTACCTTACTGCGCCACCTCAGCTTCCCGCCGTCCGGTCCTACGTTTTCGAATTCCGGCTACAGCTCTACTTGTCATCATGAAAGGCAGTCCCATCCCTCCCATCTGAGGAGGGATGGGAACGTTTATTTATTCCTAAAATCAGAGTGGCTCTGTGTTGACCAAATACCACGTTTTCTCCATAGCTTATGAAATCTATATACCTCTGGAAAACAACGGGACGCACATTAAAAGACAGTCCTATCTACCTTAACCAGAAACGCTGGTATGTATCCAGACCTGTAGTTGTACTTAAATGTAATCTTGACACCCGAGACACATTGACCATGTCTGCTGTTCAACGCTGTTAGGAATCTTGTCTGTTTCCCAACTCTGTTAGAATTCTAGCTCGTTTAAAAAATAGATAAACATTAGATTGATCCATGCCTCTGTTCAATCTATAGGCTAGAAGGATGTTCTGCCCTACCCAAAACCTGCCTGAGAATTGTGAGCCCTGAAAGAAGAAAACATTAAGTTGAAGCGCTGATAATCAAAAGTAGGTGTCTTAAACCTTGAAGGTGCTTTACCGTCTCTAGCCTGTGTAAGACTAACCTCCACTCAGCAGATTATATGTAAGAATAATGTATTTATTTTCTCCAAAAAAACAACAAGAGTGAGACTTAAAAGATTTTTTCTCTAGTGTTTTGAGAATTGTTGGTCAATTACTGAAACTTGTGGCCTAAAAGGAAACTCCCGGGATGACTAAACTTGGATTACATTACTCTGTCCCCCCTACAGGGCTTGGATCGATTTGAAGGTTCACCCACTATAAATTATCCCTGATTTCCTTCAGATATCCTTTACCTGGATGAATAAGACACATATACAGGTAATCAGAATAATAGAACAAGTATCGGTCTATACTGGTTTAGCCTATTAAAATCACCACTGACTGAATCAGGACTGGCGTGCCTAGTTGTCCCCTGAGGACCAGGCATTGTCCTCTATTAAAGGGATCATGTGTGTACATTGAAAAACAGTTCTGTTTCGTGCTATGAATTATGTGAATGTGATTGATATGGTAACAAAACGTGGTTTTAATACCTATCTGAAAATGAAGTTTGAATGCTGGTATAAATTGTTCTCCACGGTCCATTTGGTTAAGGCTATCAAGATGCCTTTATAGATTCCACGTGATAGGGAATCTTTCCTTGGGAGTGTCTCTAGAGGGTTAGACATGGCACGGCAACCACTGGCCAAATGTAGAAGCTTTGTACTGAAATCCATCAGTTGAGTAAAACCTAGTCTCTCGAATCTAAGTGACTTGTCAGAATGTGGATCCGCATGTTTTACTGTTATCAAATTGTACTCCTTGATAAACTTGTATTTTTAGGTATAAATTAAATCTGTATAAGTGAAATGTATTTTGTTCTCTATCTTGCAGATTGTGTCTTCCTTCCTGTCCCCCCTCCCAGTATACTGCCCTTTGCCCTGACGAAGGTGTGGCCCCATTGGCCTTCCACCGAAACGCGCGTCGGCTTATGTCCCCAGGAAAATGACTATTGTCCCTTTTACATCAGGACCTGTAGTCAGAACCACCCCCCTGGATTAAAACATCCCGACCTGTACAATACGTGAAACCATCTTTGTGCTGTATTCGCCAGGACTAGATGAATGGATGTAGCATGAGTGGTGAATGAGATCAAATAGATTAGGTTTGTTGGTGATTGAAGTGAGTGAACCTGAATGTATGTTGTGTGGCCGTTACTGGGTAGGATAGAATTTTTCTTATTTATTGCTTGCTTATTCATGTCTATTTTACTGAGGATCTATTTTGTACATATGAGACTTTAAAAGAAACTTTATATTTATATCACTGTTATTCTTTATATGAAAAAAATTATAATAAAAAAAGAAATATATTTTCAAATATGAATTGTTTCGCTTATCCTTGATTTGACCATGTGATTGTTATGTGTTATGTCAACCCCTAGGTTAATCACCCCTTTACCTATATCTGTTGGACCCCTTTGTTAGGGCCTTTATATCCTAAGGCAGGGTTTTCGTTCTTTCTATTTCCATCCCTCCCATCTGCCAATCACAACGCTGCAATGACAGCGTTGGGATTGGTGAGGCCGCGTCCCACCCGGGTCATTTTCTCTGTGTATGCTGCTGCATACACAGAGAAAAGGGAGAGTGGGCGTTCCTGCTCAAGGGCAGGGGGGAGTGGCTTGCCCACTGTTGTGCATACTGACTGTTTGGGCGGCCTCAGGCTGTCCAAACAGTCCGTATGCACTACAGTGGGCAAGCCACTCCCCCATGCCCTCGAGCAGGACCACCCACCCCAACCACGCACTTCTGCTTTCTCGCAGTGCGAGAAGCAGAAACATAAATGGTAGTTATTAACATTTATGTTTCTGACTTCTCGCACCGCGAGAAAGCAGTGGGGCGACGCCCCCACGCCCAAATGGGGGAGCCGCCACTGCACGGTGCACTGATACTCTCCGACATGGTTTCTCACATACAGTTTTGTTCAAACTGTCACACACTGTTTCACACTGCTGTCTCAGGAATTCACTGACCATAGAGAGGGCTGGAGAACGCCAAGTGCCTTTATCAGGTCAGAGAGCTCAGAGGTTCTTTGCAATATTAAGGGGTGATATGTTTGCGCTTTACAAGTTAGGATTAATATTATTATTATTATAAGTTCTAATGTGGAATGCTCTGCATCTGCCTGCTTGGGTATTTTTATAGTTTTCACATAAACTTGGCAGACAACGGACACTACTAGTTATGTGAGCTGACTTTGAGTGTTCAACTTCCTTATGCGAGCTGCAGTTCCATATTGGGCCCTTCCCTTGGTGTTGGGACCTCACTTTAGAATCACCTGGTAGGGTGGAAGCTTTCTTACCACTATAATCAGGGAGGCTGCTGCTAAATGCTGGAACATCTTTATGAGACACAACACAGATGCCCTGGCATGGCAGTTAGACCCTCATCTCTCCGGTGCTGCACAGAGTTCTGCACTTCTCCTTGCACTCATCATCTAGCTAACTTGCTGCTCTTGATCGCGGATGTGACACCAGGGGACCAGGGCATGAGTCCACCTGGCAATGCTTCATTCATTACATACCCTGCAACAAGAGCTGCAGCAGGGCTGGACTGACCATTGCGGGCACTGGGCTTTTCCCTGGTCGGACAGTTTTAGACCCCTGGGGGGGGGTTATGTTAGCAGGGCTGTTTTCGCAGCATATATCGGCCGTGAGCAACAAAAGTGGCACAAAGCTTTCTACTAGCAATTCCCCCCCTCCACAGGGCTGGTCTAGCTCTTTGCCTGGGCCAGTTTCAGTTCCCAGCCTGGCCCTGGCTGCAGGTGAGTGAGGGCATGCCATACGGAGGCCCAAAGTGATGTGATGGGTTACTCAGACTACCAGTGGAGTGGACTGTATGTCTAAATGCCTCAGATCTCTTGTGTTATGTCTGGAAATCCATGCAGCTCGTAGAGGATAAACGGAATGAGGCACCTTTTTTTAAACTGTCTATCACAGGGGACGTGACTCACAAGTAAGAGTCAACCATCTTTTTCATGAGATCAAGCTGAAAATCTAGACTGCTCCTAATACTCAGTGTTCTGCATAGTGTGATCTCACAAGAAACACCATAAGTCCCTGCCCGGCATATTAGGCTTATTACAAGTTTAAACGCCATTTTACCTTTTTCCTGCTTTTGCACACGACACTATATGTAACTGTTGTTGTAAGTTAGGCTGCGTGAATTGCTTCACATGAGAATGGCTTGTTTTCAACGTCCCTAGACTTACAGCTCGACCTTAGTCTGCACAGTGAGTGCTGAAGCCTCCAGGTTTATCAAAACAATGTTCGGTGTTGTTCGGGCTGATCGACTCATGCATTAGATGTAACATGCAAGTAGCTGCAGCTTGCTGAAATCCTGGCGTCTTTAATATCACACTGCATGCATGATTTAGTCACTCTGAAGGAAGCCCGTTTCCAGAGAGACAGCGAGCTATTGCAGATCCTGATGTGATTCACTTCTGCTGAAATTGGAGGTATGGGGTCCCCTATTCAAGCCTAAGAGACCTTCTATATTTTATAAAACATAAGGGCATATTATCAAGGACCGGTGTTAAAATGATCGCTATTTTATCGGCAGGAAACTGCCGATAAAACGGCAATAATGGGCTTGATAATACGCCCTTGTTAATTCCCATAGAAGCCCATGTTAACATCAGAACATGGGCTTCTATGGGAATTAACAAGGGCGTATTATCAAGCCCATTATCGCCATTTTATCAGCAGTTTCAAGGCGATAAAACGGCAATAATTTTAACATCGGTCCTTGAAAATATGCCCCTTAGTTCCTAGCTAGGGAGGGTGGTATACTAGGTGCCATATAACCTGTTCCCACCATCATTATAATATGATTTCTCCTTTTGTGTTTTATGGAATTGTAACAATGCTGATAGTATTATTTATAATCATATGGCTGCTTATGCTCGCAAAAATACTGCATCGTAGAGCACAGCGTTAAAATAAATATTTTAAACGTTATTGTGTCTCTTTCTTTACCCATGTTGTGGACTGGTATGAGAATATAATGAAAGAGAGTTCTTGATTCCCACCATTCCTGAGAGTAACCTAAATCGCATGTTCTGAGTTGTCTAATCATTGGTACCTTTGCTATAGGACATAGAGCTAATGTGACACTGATGCTAGTCGGTTAGGGATTCTAGGTACTGAGGTGAGTTATTTGGTCCACCACAATTCACTGATGTCCTGGGTCTCTGTGCACAGTTCTGTGTGTGAGCAGAATCCCTGCAACAGCACGTTGCAATTTGCGACTCATTGGGAATGACTACAATCACAGGGATGGTGGCCTGCTGGGGTCAGCAGACAACCATGTCTGTGATTACTTTTCAACTAAAGCAATTTAGTTTTTGTAATGCATCGGGTTTTTCTTAAAGGAAAATGGGCTGCATTATAAAAATAAAAAGTCTTCTTTACATTTTATAAGAATATGTAGTGGTCCATGAGACCATTGCCTGTTCTGCAAAAACGTTTTCACCCACATTCACAAAAGGGAAGGGGTCCCTTGAGGACTCCTTCCCATTCACGAATGGGTTACTGTCTCCTCTACGGAGTCGGTAAATTGTGAATGTTTTGCGACCACATTCCGGTCGCAAAACATTTATACATACCATTGATATTCGGTATTAGGAAGGGATGCCCCTTCCTACTATCGAATCGCAAAAGCGAAATGCAACTATATAACAAGTTACAGAGTCGCATTTGCTTTTTGTACATGGCAAAATGCATTTTACCAGATACAGACGGCCCAATGGCCGGGCAGTCATTGTTCTATGGGTGAGAGAGATGCTTTAACAAATGTTTGACTACAAGCGCTCCTCCCCTCCTGTGTTGATGCTCATGGGGTCCATTTAGGAAACCTATAATATTGTTAAAATTAAGAAATTATATATTCGCTCTTTTAAAAGAATATTACCAAGTAGGTATCAAACAAATGTCTTGCACAGAAGTATATTAATCCTAAACACCTACTAGGCTAACAGCACTAGGCATTAGTCAGAGTGGTAACAGGAATCATTGTATTTGATCCTGAAGAAAAGGCTTAGGGGTAGGCTTTGAAACAGGTCGACCAGCGAGGGAGCTGCTCATTAAAGTTTTTTTTCCCTCCTTCTTTCCCCGTTTTTTTTTTTAATACCAGCTATAGGAAGCATTAAAGTTTAGTTTTTCCATAAAGCCAGGTATATTTTAATCTCACTCATTCTTGACCC
The DNA here is from genome assembly GCF_964263255.1 of Lissotriton vulgaris. Classification (NCBI taxonomy): domain Eukaryota; kingdom Metazoa; phylum Chordata; class Amphibia; order Caudata; family Salamandridae; genus Lissotriton; species Lissotriton vulgaris. The sequence continues at coordinate 1,907,538,741 of NC_141685.1, read as the reverse complement.
TTCCACTCTCACACCAATACACATAGTTTAATTCACTCCAAAGTGCTCCCACGTATTCGGCAGTTGTAGCACACCCGTCCCTCAGCGGGGCGGGAAGAACCCGACGATGAAGCATGCCACCACGGGACTTTTTGGTGGGTGAGGGTTATTTATTGCTTTCCTATGCTATTAACCAAACGGTTCACTTGGGTTTAGTTACTTTTTGGAAAGTTAGCACTTTATTTTGTAAATTCTGAGTCCATGACTGATATATGTCTTGACTCCCTTCTTTGTTTTTTGATAAATTAAAGTTTGGTCTTAAAAATTCAACATACAATCATAGAATCCTCCACCACCGCCTTTAATGGGGTGCAGACATGTATGTCTACATCTAGGTGTAATTCTCAACGCGGAAATGGTGAATTGCAAAAAGAAGAGGGTTACAATACAGTGTAGGATTAAATATACATGTGAGTAAAAATACACTTATGTGTACATTTACCTTTGAGACTCGAGCCCTGATTTGTTAGGAACATGTCTTTCAAGTGGATTTTAGATGGTCTGTACCACGTTAATAAGTAACATACATTGACTATATGTCTCTAATAATTGCCAGAATTTATGTTATTAAAGGTGACCTGTTTTGATACAGATCGCTCCTGAGAGATTTAGGCAGTGGAATTTGTTGCTTAGTTACAAATGAAATACAGATATGCATTTTTTTGGACAAAGGCATAGAATGTTCCTTTCTGTATTGACAAATACATGAACGAGAACAGAGATGTGTGTGTGTGCTGGAGTGCATTCTCAATGCATAGCGTGCAATAATATGTGGGGGAGGGACAACGCGTGAGTGACATCCAAAAATTCGAGTTATCTAGATTTTTCAGCAGCAAATTAACAAGGCCCTTCCCCAAGGACATCTTTATGAACAACACAGAGTTGTTTGTGTAACGTCTTGTCTCTGCTTGCTCCTCTAGTATTGATGTTTATGAGGCAAACACAACTCTGTCTTCTGTCATGCATGTAGCAGTGAAGACAACAAGATTTAGGGAAGCCGGTTCCAGTAAAGCCCTATTGTTCGTTGAATTCCTTGTGTGGGAGTCGGAATCTGTACTGGAAACTCCACTATAAATCAACACACTATTCCGCGGTAGATCTGCACGTGGGTGGATTGGGGCGGGCATGCATTTAAATACAAAAAAATACTTCAGGATGTGAATTATTTTGTTTTTCTTAACTTGTTTTTCCAGCAGGAGTTTGTACTCGAAGCATTCAACGTAAGAACCGTTATTTTGGTTTGTACGCGTTGTTTGCAGCATCCCTTTCATTTAACTGTGTTGCTCAGGGTTTGTTGTCATTCTTTCGTTTCAATAGCCCTTTCAATCTCCCACAGATTCTAATGCAAAGTAACGTTGCATCGAAAATTCAATGCTTAATAGCTGTTCAAATGTTTCCAAAAAGTGAATGTATACATACTCTTTTATCAAAAACGTCCAAATGTAAATATTAACAATAAAAGTATTTGTTCACATTAAAACCCTTTCTTTTCATATTTAAATTGAGACAGACATTGCGTGCAATTACCGCCCAGAAAACAATCCCTTCCTCGACCTTGAATCCCTACAACTTTAGCCCTTTGAGCTAATACACAAAAAAACGAATAAAACAAAAAAGCATATATGTTTATTATACACATGTTATACTTAAATTATGCAGTTAGCCCTTTTTCTCACCCTTGAACCTTCTCTCCCAGAGGCCCGCCCAACCTATCGCACAAGGTGTCAGCCGCCATACTAATCAGGATTCAAGCAAGCCGGGTCGAAGACGGCTGAAATGCCAGAAACCGGTCCCCGGTAGCTTGTCTCCTTTCTGGTGAAGAATTGGCTTGGTAGTTTAGTCTGCCCTGTTCCCATGATGCACTGGGCCAGGGACAGACTGATTTGCATATAGCCGGGTTCTGAGCTGGGATGGTGCAGTGAGATAAATAACGGTGATGGATCAAGCCCTGATCTTTGGACTGGGTAAGAGTGGTCTGCTTAATTCAGACACTCTGTTCATCACCACCCCCTTTTCTGAATCGTTTTTGGCCACTATAGGTGTGGCAGGGTATACTCAGACAGGAGTCCCTTTCTCACTGCACCATCAGGATTCAAGCAAGCAGGGCCAAAGACGGCTGAAATGCCAGAAACCGGTCCCCGGTAGCTTGTCTCCTTTCTGGTGAAGAATTGGCTTGGTAGTTTAGTCTGCCCTGTTCCCATGATGCACTGGGCCAGGGACAGACTGATTTGCATATAGCCGGGTTCTGAGCTGGGATGGTGCAGTGAGATAAATAACGGTGATGGATCAAGCCCTGATCTTTGGACTGGGTAAGAGTGGTCTGCTTAATTCAGACACTCTGTTCATCACCACCCCCTTTTCTGAATCGTTTTTGGCCACTATAGGTGTGGCAGGGTATACTCAGACAGGAGTCCCTTTCTCACTGCACCATCAGGATTTAAGCAAGCCGGGCCGAAGACGGCTGAAATGCCAGAAACCCGTCCCCGGTAGCTTGTCTCCTTTCTGGTGAAGAATTGGCTTGGTAGTTTAGTCTGCCCTGTTCCCATGATGCACTGGGCCAGGGACAGACTGATTTGCATATAGCCGGGTTCTGAGCTGGGATGGTGCAGTGAGATAAATAACGGTGATGGATCAAGCCCTGATCTTTGGACTGGGTAAGAGTGGTCTGCTTAATTCAGACACTGTTCATCACCACCCCCTTTTCTGAATCGTTTTTGGCCACTATAGGTGTGGCAGGGTATACTCAGACATGAGTCCCTTTCTCACTGCACCATCAGGATTCAAGCAAGCCGGGCCGAAGACGGCTGAAATGCCAGAAACCGGTCCCCGGTAGCTTGTCTCCTTTCTGGTGAAGAATTGGCTTGGTAGTTTAGTCTGCCCTGTTCCCATGATGCACTGGGCCAGGGACAGACTGATTTGCATATAGCCGGGTTCTGAGCTGGGATGGTGCAGTGAGATAAATAACGGTGATGGATCAAGCCCTGATCTTTGGACTGGGTAAGAGTGGTCTGCTTAATTCAGACACTCTGTTCATCACCACCCCCTTTTCTGAATCGTTTTTGGCCACTATAGGTGGGGCAGGGTATACTCAGACATGAGTCCCTTTCTCACTGCACCATCAGGATTCAAGCAAGCCAGGCCGAAGACGGCTGAAATGCCAGAAACCGGTCCCCGGTAGCTTGTCTCCTTTCTGGTGAAGAATTGGCTTGGTAGTTTAGTCTGCCCTGTTCCCTTGATGCACTGGGCCAGGGACAGACTGATTTGCATATAGCCGGGTTCTGAGCTGGGATGGTGCAGTGAGATAAATAACGGTGATGGATCAAGCCCTGATCTTTGGACTGGGTAAGAGTTGTCTGCTTAATTCAGACACTCTGTTCATCACCACCCCCTTTTCTGAATCTTTTTTGGCCACTATAGGTGTGGCAGGGTATACTCAGACATGAGTCCCTTTCTCACTGCACCATCAGGATTCAAGCAAGCGGGGCCGAAGACGGCTGAAATGCCAGAAACCGGTCCCCGGTAGCTTGTCTCCTTTCTGGTGAAGAATTGGCTTGGTAGTTTAGTCTGCCCTGTTCCCATGATGCACTGGGCCAGGGACAGACTGATTTGCATATAGCCGGGTTCTGAGCTGGGATGGTGCAGTGAGATAAATAACGGTGATGGATCAAGCCCTGATCTTTGGACTGGGTAAGAGTTGTCTGCTTAATTCAGACACTCTGTTCATCACCACCCCCTTTTCTGAATCTTTTTTGGCCACTATAGGTGTGGCAGGGTATACTCAGATATGAGTCCCTTTCTCACTGCACCATCAGGATTCAAGCAAGCCGGGCCGAAGACAGCTGAAATGCCAGAAACCGGTCCCCGGTAGCTTGTCTCCTTTCTGGTGAAGAATTGGCTTGGTAGTTTAGTCTGCCCTGTTCCCATGATGCACTGGGCCAGGGACAGACTGATTTGCATATAGCCGGGTTCTGAGCTGGGATGGTGCAGTGAGATAAATAACGGTGATGGATCAAGCCCTGATCTTTGGACTGGGTAAGAGTGGTCTGCTTAATTCAGACACTCTGTTCATCACCACCCCCTTTTCTGAATCGTTTTTGGCCACTATAGGTGTGGCAGGGTATACTCAGACAGGAGTCCCTTTCTCACTGCACCATCAGGATTCAAGCAAGCCGGGCCGAAGACGGCTGAAATGCCAGAAACCGGTCCCCGGTAGCTTGTCTCCTTTCTGGTGAAGAATTGGCTTGGTAGTTTAGTCTGCCCTGTTCCCATGATGCACTGGGCCAGGGACAGACTGATTTGCATATAGCCGGGTTCTGAGCTGGGATGGTGCAGTGAGATAAATAACGGTGATGGATCAAGCCCTGATCTTTGGACTGGGTAAGAGTGGTCTGCTTAATTCAGACACCCTGTTCATCACCACCCCCTTTTCTGAATCGTTCATGGCCACTATAGGTGTGGCAGGGTATACTCAGACATGAGTCCCTTTCTCACTGCACCATCAGGATTCAAGCAAGAAGGGCCGAAGACGGCTGAAATGCCAGAAACCCGTCCCCGGTAGCTTGTCTCCTTTCTGGTGAAGAATTGGCTTGGTAGTTTAGTCTGCCCTGTTCCCATGATGCACTGGGCCAGGGACAGACTGATTTGCATATAGCCGGGTTCTGAGCTGGGATGGTGCAGTGAGATAAATAACGGTGATGGATCAAGCCCTGATCTTTGGACTGGGTAAGAGTGGTCTGCTTAATTCAGACACTGTTCATCACCACCCCCTTTTCTGAATCGTTTTTGGCCACTATAGGTGTGGCAGGGTATACTCAGACATGAGTCCCTTTCTCACTGCACCATCAGGATTCAAGCAAGCCGGGCCGAAGACGGCTGAAATGCCAGAAACCGGTCCCCGGTAGCTTGTCTCCTTTCTGGTGAAGAATTGGCTTGGTAGTTTAGTCTGCCCTGTTCCCATGATGCACTGGGCCAGGGACAGACTGATTTGCATATAGCCGGGTTCTGAGCTGGGATGGTGCAGTGAGATAAATAACGGTGATGGATCAAGCCCTGATCTTTGGACTGGGTAAGAGTGGTCTGCTTAATTCAGACACTCTGTTCATCACCACCCCCTTTTCTGAATCGTTTTTGGCCACTATAGGTGTGGCAGGGTATACTCAGACATGAGTCCCTTTCATACTGCACCATCAGGATTCAAGCAAGCCGGGCCGAAGACGGCTGAAATGCCAGAAACCGGTCCCCGGTAGCTTGTCTCCTTTCTGGTGAAGAATTGGCTTGGTAGTTTAGTCTGCCCTGTTCCCATGATGCACTGGGCCAGGGACAGACTGATTTGCATATAGCCGGGTTCTGAGCTGGGATGGTGCAGTGAGAGAAATAACGGTGATGGATCAAGCCCTGATCTTTGGACTGGGTAAGAGTGGTCTGCTTAATTCAGACACTCTGTTCATCACCACCCCCTTTTCTGAATCGTTTTTGGCCACTATAGGTGGGGCAGGGTATACTCAGACATGAGTCCCTTTCTCACTGCACCATCAGGATTCAAGCAAGCCGGGCCGAAGACAGCTGAAATGCCAGAAACCGGTCCCCGGTAGCTTGTCTCCTTTCTGGTGAAGAATTGGCTTGGTAGTTTAGTCTGCCCTGTTCCCATGATGCACTGGGCCAGGGACAGACTGATTTGCATATAGCCGGGTTCTGAGCTGGGATGGTGCAGTGAGATAAATAACAGTGATGGATCAAGCAATGATCTTTGGACTGGGTAAGAGTGGTCTGCTTAATTCAGACACTCTGTTCATCACCACCCCCTTTTCTGAATCGTTTTTGGCCACTATAGGTGTGGCAGGGTATACTCAGACAGGAGTCCCTTTCTCACTGCACCATCAGGATTCAAGCAAGCCGGGCCGAAGACGGCTGAAATGCCAGAAACCGGTCCCCGGTAGCTTGTCTCCTTTCTGGTGAAGAATTGGCTTGGTAGTTTAGTCTGCCCTGTTCCCATGATGCACTGGGCCAGGGACAGACTGATTTGCATATAGCCGGGTTCTGAGCTGGGATGGTGCAGTGAGATAAATAACAGTGATGGATCAAGCCCTGATCTTTGGACTCGGTAAGAGTGGTCTGCTTAATTCAGACACTCTGTTCATCACCACCCCCTTTTCTGAATCGTTTTTGGCCACTATAGGTGTGGCAGGGTATACTCAGACATGAGTCCCTTTCTCACTGCACCATCAGGATTCAAGCAAGCCGGGCCGAAGACGGCTGAAATGCCAGAAACCGGTCCCCGGTAGCTTGTCTCCTTTCTGGTGAAGAATTGGCTTGGTAGTTTAGTCTGCCCTGTTCCCATGATGCACTGGGCCAGGGACAGACTGATTTGCATATAGCCGGGTTCTGAGCTGGGATGGTGCAGTGAGATAAATAACGGCGATGGATCAAGCCCTGATCTTTGGACTGGGTAAGAGTGGTCTGCTTAATTCAGACACTCTGTTCATCACTACCCCCTTTTCTGAATCGTTTTTGGCCACTATAGGTGTGGCAGGGTATACTCAGACATGAGTCCCTTTCTCACTGCACCATCAGGATTCAAGCAAGCCGGGCCGAAGACGGCTGAAATGCCAGAAACCGGTCCCCGGTAGCTTGTCTCCTTTCTGGTGAAGAATTGGCTTGGTAGTTTAGTCTGCCCTGTTCCCATGATGCACTGGGCCAGGGACAGACTGATTTGTATATAGCCGGGTTCTGAGCTGGGATGGTGCAGTGAGATAAATAACGGTGATGGATCAAGCCCTGATCTTTGGACTGGGTAAGAGTGGTCTGCTTAATTCAGACACTCAGTTCATCACCACCCCCTTTTCTGAATCGTTTTTGGCCACTATAGGTGTGGCAGGGTATACTCAGACATGAGTCCCTTTCTCACTGCACCATCAGGATTCAAGCAAGCCGGGCCGAAGACGGCTGAAATGCCAGAAACCGGTCCCCGGTAGCTTGTCTCCTTTCTGGTGAAGAATTGGCTTGGTAGTTTAGTCTGCCCTGTTCCCATGATGCACTGGGCCAGGGACAGACTGATTTGCATATAGCCGGGTTCTGAGCTGGGATGGTGCAGTGAGATAAATAACGGCGATGGATCAAGCCCTGATCTTTGGACTGGGTAAGAGTGGTCTGCCTAATTCAGACACTCTGTTCATCACCACCCCCTTTTCTGAATCTTTTTGGCCACTATAGGTGTGGCAGGGTATACTCAGACATGAGTCCCTTTCTCACTGCACCATCAGGATTCAAGCAAGCCGGGCCGAAGACGGCTGAAATGCCAGAAACTGGTCCCCGGTAGCTTGTCTCCTTTCTGGTGAAGAATTGGCTTGGTAGTTTAGTCTGCCCTGTTCCCATGATGCACTGGGCCAGGGACAGACTGATTTGCATATAGCCGGGTTCTGAGCTGGGATGGTGCAGTGAGATAAATGGATCAAGCCCTGATCTTTGGACTGGGTAAGAGTGGTCTGCTTAATTCAGACACTCTGTTCATCACCACCCCCTTTTCTGAATCGTTTTTGGCCACTATAGGTGTGGCAGGGTATACTCAGACATGAGTCCCTTTCTCACTGCACCATCAGGATTCAAGCAAGCCGGGCCGAAGACGGCTGAAATGCCAGAAACCGGTCCCCGGTAGCTTGTCTCCTTTCTGGTGAAGAATTGGCTTGGTAGTTTAGTCTGCCCTGTTCCCATGATGCACTGGGCCAGGGACAGACTGATTTGCATATAGCCCGGTTCTGAGCTGGGATGGTGCAGTGAGATAAATAACGGTGATAGATCAAGCCCTGATCTTTGGACTGGGTAAGAGTGGTCTGCTTAATTCAGACACTCTGTTCATCACCACCCCCTTTTCCGAATTGGTTTTGGCCACTATAGGTGTGGCAGGGTATACTCAGACATGAGTCCCTTTCTCACTGCACCATCAGGATTCAAGCAAGCCGGGCCGAAGACGGCTGAAATGCTAGAAACCGGTCCCCGGTAGCTTGTCTCCTTTCTGGTGAAGAATTGGCTTGGTAGTTTAGTCTGCCCTGTTCCCATGATGCACTGGGCCAGGGACAGACTGATTTGCATATAGCCGGGTTCTGAGCTGGGATGGTGCAGTGAGATAAATAATGGTGATGGATCAAGCCCTGATCTTTGGACTGGGTAAAAGTGGTCTGCTTAATTCAGACACTCTGTTCATCACCACCCCCTTTTCTGAATCGTTGCCCTGCATATAAGTCCGCCGCTATCATTTAATTGGCGCTCATTACGCTCAGTGTGCTGTATTTCACTTTTTTTGGTGCAGACTACGCAGTTTTTGTCCTCCTCTTTTCCTCAAGTGGCTGTGTATTTTTTCTTGATGACTGCTCCTTCATGGCTGCAACTATGGGCCGTTCTTCAAATAACAAAGATTCAAAGGATGTTGGCCCTTCGCTTAAAAGACTTAAGCCATTGTCCCCTACGCCTGAGTCCGCTCAGTCAGACACTAACTCCACTCTTGACACAATATTAACGCGCCTTAATGAAGTGCATGATATTGCGCAGTCAACAAAGACTAATACAGATTTACTGCAAGTGGAGGTGTCTGCTATTAGGAATGATTTCAAAGCCCTTTCTCTTCGTGTGTCGGCCACAGAGTCACGTATCAGTTGTGCAGAGGATGGTATGCAGAAACAATCCAGGTCCCTCAGCCACTTGGAGCGCTCAATGGCGGCATTGCAAAAAGATCTCACTGAGCAGGAGGACCGTAATCGTAGATCTAATCTACGCATTTTTGTTCTGCCGGAGGACACAGAGAAATCATCTTCGTCTATGATTGACTTCTTATATCATTGGCTTCCTGCCACCTTACAAATCTCATTCCAGAGAGAATTTGAGATAGAAAGAGCACATCGTGTTCCAACGTTTCGTTCTAAGTCGGCAACCCAGCCAAGAGCAATAATTTTTAAGCCACCGCGGCATCAACATACAGAACAAATTCTTTCTCATATGCGGAAGGCTAAAAATGTCGTCTGGGAAGGACATCAAATTTCAATCTCTCAGGACTTTGCCAGAGATACAGTCATAAGGAGGAAGGGCTTCCTTAATCTTCGGAAACGTTTTTCTGAGATGAACATTTCCTTTTCTTTTTCTGGTCCATCGAAATTCCGCATTACTTACAAGGGACGTTCCAGAATTTTCGATGAGCCGGCTGATTTAGCTACATTCCTGGACAACCAGATGGAGATACAGATGGAGATTCAAAGAGCGACATCGCAGGATCCTGGTGCCTCGGGCACTTGAGCTGTCTCCTTGTGTCTCCTTGATGGTGGTTTTCTGTATTCCTATGGTTCCTCATCTCTCTACTGTTGATCCTATATTACGGTATTGATCTCTAACTCCGTTGCTGGAGTTTTTCCGCTCTCCTTCATGTCTGCACTGCCTTCTCTGTGTTTCATCTTTCATTAGGTTTCTCCTTTCAGATTTCTTGTCTGCTTTTCTTTCTTCTATTGTTGCTGTTTATTTTTCTAGAGATTTCTCTGTCTTCCATTTCACTCCTCTCCTTAGCATATCTTCTTTCAGAGTCATGTAGTTTACTCTACTTATCTATTTCATTTCTCCTCTTTGTACTTTTTCTAATCGATCTCTATTGCTGGCTTTTTAGTCGGTCATTCTTTCAGTTTCAGTATCTTGTCTTCAGACCTATCAGTCTATATTCCATGTCAATATTAATTTCAGAACAGTTTTTCCTTGTTTGATGCTTGTCTATTAATAATAGTTACCTTTTTTCTGATATGTATCATTTCTTTTCTTTCTTTTTCGTTTTCTATTCTCATATTCTCTTCCTTTCTTTTCCTATTTTTTTATATGTTCCTGCACTTTCAATTTCAATTACATATTGTAAGCTTTATGCAGTTAAAGATTGTTCATTAATTGAATGTTTCTTTTTAGGATATACATAGTTATCTTCATGGATTTATCTATTTTTCATGCTTTACCACATTGTTTTGTTTCATTATCAAACTGTCTAGTATTACTACATAGTATAGGTATGACTCTTGCTGTTGGTTTATTAACTTAGTGTGATTGTACGGATTTACTTGTTGCATTGTTTTTATTTATAGTATTATGCTGGTATTCGTTTCTAGTTTGATTGCTCCCATTTCCTACTTTAATGCCATCAGTTAGGTATTTTATTGGGGCTATTGATATCAATTATTATTCCTCCTTGTACGGGTCCCTTGCTCGCCTTTCCACGTTCTCCCTAGTATGAATTTGGTCTTTTTTAGGCCTCCCCTACTGGTTCTTCTCTCTCTTCTCTCTCTTCTCTTTTCTTCTTTTCTGTCTTTTTTTCTCTTTCGGATTCCCCACACGGATTCTCCCTCTTCGCTCCTTATGTTTGTTGGTTGGTTCCTTGTCTCTGTGAGGTTGGTTGTTTCTCTGTCATCCATGGTGTCTTTTTTCTTTTTTTATGTACTTCCATGCCGGGTTTGAATGTATTATCCCTTAATGTTAAGGGTTTAAATCATCCGTGGAAGAGGTCAAAAGTCTTAGATTATTGTAAATCTCTTTCTTCGTACCTGATCCTTTTTCAAGAGACCAAGGTCTCTACTAGAGAGGCGTTTTTTTTGAAGAAGGAATGGGTTTCGGATGTTTGTTGCTCTAATGCCTCTGGCAAACGAAATGGGGTTGTTACATTAATTTCGAAGAATTCAGGTTTGTCTATAATTTCTTCTGATCATGATTCTGAAGGTCGTTGGTTGTTAACTAAATTGTCTGATGGACATAATGATCTTTATGTGATGAATATCTATGCCCCTAACATTGATGATCCGACCTTTTGGAAATCGATGACTAAAAAATTCATTCTGGGAATCTTATTGTTGGTGGTGATTTTAATTTACCGATGGATCCTATTTTGGATAGGAATTCAGCTTTTCAGTTTCGTCCTCCAAAATCCCACAAACAAATGCTTAACATGTGTTCCTTCACTCAGCTTCAAGATATATGGCATCTTCACAATCCCACTGGTAGTGACTTTTCTTTCTTTTCTTCACCTCACTCTTCCTTTTCTCGTATTGACTATCTCCTTGTTCATTCTTCTCTTGTTTCGTCCTCCTCTTCCCCGCTTATTCATCCTATTTTGATTTCTAATCACGCTGCTGTTACTTTTACTTTGTCATCCTTTGCTCCTAAATCACGTGCTCGTTCCTGGAGATTAAATACAGAAGTTTTGCATGATTCTACTCAGGTTACTGAATTCTCTAAGGCTATAGAAACTTTTTTCCATGAGAATGAAGGTTCGGTTTCTTGCCCAATCGTCCTCTGGGATTCGTTTAAATGCACTTTCCGTGGTCAGGTTATTAAATGTATGTCCAAACGGAATTCTGCTATTAAAAAAGAGCTTACAGATTTATCAACTGATATTAAAACTCTGGAAGCCACCTTTAGGCAATCTAAGGATGCATCCTGTTTACAGTTAATAAAACTAAAATAAAATACAAATATAATACTATCGTTACCAAAGGGGCCCATATTGGAGTCCAAGCGCAGAAATCCAAAAAATTACTGTTAAAAAATCGAGCTGGGAAGATTCTTGCAGCCACATTAAAATTTCAAGATTTCTCATTTAAGTCCTCTCAAATTTCCTCTATTACTGACCACTCGGGATCTAAAAAATTCCAAACTGGGGAAATTCTGGAAGTTTTTCGTGATTTTTATAATAAATTATATACTCCTTCTAATCAACCCTCTTTTGAGCAGTGTCAGGATTTTTTAAAATCGGTTCCGGTGCAGTCGGTTTCTGAGGATGATCGTACTTTTTTAAATAGGCCGATTTCCCCTGAGGAAATTGTTACCGCAATTAAAGCTACTCATTCTGGCAAGGCCCCCGGCCCTGATGGTTACCCTATTTTATTTTATAAAACTTTTCTCCCTGCGCTTGTTCCCAAATTGCAATCGGTCTTTGATTCTTTTGTTAAAGATGGCTCTGTCTCTGGTACTGCGGCTGAAGCTACTATTGTAGTGATCCCAAAAGAAGGGAAGGATCATTCGGATCCCAAAAACGTTCGTCCTATTTCTCTTCTCAACATGGAAGCTAAGATTTTTGCCAAAATCCTGGCCAAAAGATTGGAATGCTTTATCCCTCATCTTGTTCATCCCTCTCAAACCGGTTTTGTGAAAGGTCGTCTTGCGCGTGATAATATACGCACTTTTTGCCATATTCTTGGTTCAGCTAAAAGGTCTCAACTCCCTGCCGCGGCCTTGGCCCTTGACGCTGAAAAGGCCTTCGACAAGGTCTCTTGGCCGTTTCTTCGTGCTGTCTTGTATGCACACAACCTTGGTGACTCCTTCATTAATATGGTAATGTCCTTGTATTCTCAACCTAAAGCTAACATTAGAGTTAATGGTGCTGCGTCGTCATTTTTTAATCTTCGTCAGGGCACTAGACAAGGTTGTCCTTTATCTCCGCTTTTGTTTTTACTATCTATTGATCCTCTTCTCAGACTAATTGAGTTGCACCCAGACAGTAAAGGTTTTTCTTTTGGGCCTCACTGTATTAAAACTGCTGCCTACGCAGATGATGTTCTTATTTTTTCAGATGATATCGCCTTGGCAATTCCTGCTATTTCAAATACCATTTCCCTCTTCGCAAAGGTTTCAGGTTATACCTTAAATAAAGATAAGACGGAAATGTTCCCTTTGAATGCCTATTGTTTCCCTTTCCATATGGGTTCTGCGGGTTTTAAATGGCAGTCTACACATCTGAAATACTTAGGTATTTATTTCTGTTCTACCTTATATGCCACTACTGCCTATAACGAATCCCAGACTCTTCTTAAAGTGCGTCGTCTTTTGGACACATGGTCCCCGAAACACATTTCCTGGTGGGGTCGCCTCCAGACTCTTAAAATGATGATCACACCCATTATTAATTTCGTTTCATCATTAAGTTATCAGATTCCTTTTTTCATGAACTTGACGTTCTGACCTCTAAATTTCTGTGGAATGACAAACGTGCTAGAATTGCATACAAATTCTTGTGACGACCATGTGATATGGGAGGTTGCAATTTTCCTGATTGGGAAAAGTACCAAACTGCCTTTTTGGCCTCTCAAGGTGCTTTATGGTTCTCTCCTCCACCTCTTCATGTTCCATCTTGGCTATTAATAGAACAGGAATTAGTATCTCCTTTGCCAACTGCCTCTTTTTGCACCACATCTACTTTGCATATCCTGTTCTCTCGTTCTATAATTCTTGATACAATTGCTGCAATCAGGAGAATAGACAAGAAAGTGGCAATCCCATTACATAAAACTAGGTGGTCGTCTATTTGGCGGAATTCTAAAATTAAACTCAATATTACTCCCGCCCTCATGTCCTATTGGGCGGCTAAAGGGATTTCTCTTGTTAAACATCTTTATGGTGCTACTGATGAGCCATTACCCTTTTCCACCTTGGCTCAAAAGCATTCTTTAACTAATCTTGATTTTTATACTTTTCTTAAACTTAAAGTGGCCATTGCTAAGGTACATCTTCATCCTACCTCTTCTACCATTTCTCTTTTTCATATCTGGACTAAATCTGGTCACGTAGCCTCCAAAATTTTTAAGTTTTTATCATCTGTTTCACTACCCGCACATACGGTGGCTCAACAAAAATGGTTACACCATTTTGATCATGAAGTTACGGATCATATTTCCTCAGATACTTGGCAATTGATTGGTAAACTTTCTCTTAGCAATAAAATCGCCCCATCTTTAATGCAGTCTAAATTTTTCTCTGTCAACCTCCTACATTGGACGCCTGTTCGTCTACATTCGCTCAATCTTAAAGATGACAATTTATGTTGGAGCTGTGGCTTGTTGATGGGCGATTTTCAACATATGTTTTTTGGATGTTCCCTTTTTCAGCCTTTTTGGAACATCATTCATAAACATCTCTCTCTCATCTTTGGTATTGAGTTCCAACTCTCTTTTCCTTTAATTTTATTGGGTCCATTGGCTGCCCCTGCTCCTCTCCCCCTAGATCCAATGGAATTGCATTTGATGGATCTGCTTTTGACTGTTGCGGTGAAAGTCTTACTTATGGAATGGAAATCCTTTTCCTCGGTTTCTTATCATACATGGTGGGCTTGGGTCTCCTTTTTGCGCAGTGCTCACACTTCGGTTGATCAAGCTCACCTTTCTCCATCTATCTCTAGTGGGGTTTGGAAAGCTTTGGATGATTATATGGATTTGTCATCAAAAGGGTTGGTTGCTCAGTTTCCTTTTGATGTGTCTGTCTGATTGGTGTCTTGTGTTTTTACGTGTTGGGTTAGTCCGGTGGGAATCCTTCTTTTTTCTTCTTCTTCTTTCTCTTTCCTGTCTTCTGCCCCCTTCCACCTTTCTCTCGCTCTTTCTTTCTTTCTATCATTCTATATCCTTCCCTGACCCCGACTATAACAACTGATAGTGATACATTTGTTTATTGCTTTGATGTTAGCCTTTACCTAATTAGTTCATTTATTTACAACAGGCTACTTTTACTTCTGAATGCATTTACTATGCTTACACTTCAATTTTAGCTTCTGATTGTTTGTTTATCTTGCCTCAATTGTATCATTTTTATTATATTATGTACCTTTTATTCTTTGTCACTTCTAAAATAAAATGCTTTGAAATCAAAAAAATGTTATAACATGATTTAACCTTTTAATTATCATCACTCCCATGGTCAAGCTCTGTTCCAGTGCTGATTTCTTGTCAACTCAGGTGATGGATCTTTGCCTCCATATTTCGATTTCAAAGAGCTATCCGGAACATCATTCAGTTATGACGAACATTTCTAAGCATGTCACATTAAGTTCAAGCTTCTAAATTACGTCATTGCACATTTCAGCAAAATTAGGTTTTCTTTTAGTTAAAGGAAACTTGCTTCTTAGCATTTATTTGGCCAATACAAGTAGCTATGATGGCCTATTGCAGGTTGCACATTTTAAATGCGTGTCATTTCAGCTTCGAATTTTACATTAATCATTGCACATGTAGCTGCTAATCTAAATAATGTGCATTTAATCAGTGAATTTTATCAAGGTCGTAGGAGAACAGGGCTTGTGAAATTCTGGTACAGTAACTGATCTCAGCATTCCATCAGGGGGAAACAGAAAATGAAACCTTGCACAGCATTCAGGCACCTAAACTGAGCTCTCACTTTGGGCTTCAAAATGCCTTGTACGCTATCAGCTTTGTGCCACCTTTTTTAGTGGTTTTGCATACAAAACCTGCTCCGTCTTCGATGGGTACAGCTAGTGGCCCCTGTAAGTCAGATCTCTTAACACTTGCGTAAAAGCATATGGCCATCTCCATTGTGTCAACTATTTGTTTCAAGTGGGCAGAAGCACTTACAACTAGTCTCCCATTTAAAATCACTTGAGTTGAGTCCTTTGCCGTACAAGCGTTTTGATGATTTTGGGAGGTTTTCATGGCCTACATTACAAACTCCTCCCAAATGTCACATTTGTATTGAAAAGACGGTGAGGCTTCTGTGATTTTTCAAAGCCTTCCTATCCCTCCTTTGTGAAGTCCATGACATCTTGGCATTTCTTAATATAATGGAGCTCCAAGAGGATAAAACTAGTGCATGCCTGATAGGCTATTTGGACAGTAAAGTGCCTAGACTAAGAACTGTCTTCCTTTCTGGGCCACCAGTTTATTTAATACTGCCTTTAGGTTAGTACCAAAGTATTCTACCATCCTGTCTGTTTGTGGATGGTAACCGCTAGTACACAAGACTATAATTTTCAGGACTGGCAGGTTCTTCCTCAGGGCTTCTGAAACAAATGAGGTGTTTGGTGCATTAAGAATTTATTGGTGAATTACTGTGTAGGAAAAGACAGGTAGCAAGGTGCTGACTAAAGATTCAAAGGTGGCAGTGTTTGTTAATGAGGAAGGCTTCGGTAGTGTCATTTGCCCTGTTTGCCCCAGCAGTAACAACCTCTAGACTACACTCTCTGACCTACGATTTGTATCGTATCCCATGATGCTATGCTTACTCTTTGTAACACAGTTATGTTTTAAGGGTGAGTGTTTTGTATACAAATGTTTCTTGTTATATTTGGTTATAGAGATTTATTGAGTACGCTATTACAGAGGAAGGTATCTTGACGCTATCATTTGTATGTGCCCAAATTGAATGCTGCTTAAATATGTAAGGTATACTATATATAATTATTAGGCTAACTATGCCCTACAACTGTGTAAATCCCACGCCATGCTCTCAGACACATTTTGAGAAAGACAGACCATATCTTACACGTTTGTAACCTTGTGAGAGAGACCAATCAATCAATCAATCAAAGACATTTATAGAGCGCACTACCTACCCATAGGGTCTCAAGGCGCTTGGGGGGTGGGGGGGGGATGCCACTACTGCTCGAACAGCCAGGTCTTGAGCTTCTTCCTGAAGGAGAGGTGGTCTTGGGTCAGGCGCAGGTTGGCCGGGAGGGAGTTCCAGGTCTTGGCGGCCAGGTAGGAGAAGGACCTTCCTCCTGTAGTGGCTCTGCGGATGCGTGGGACGGCGGCGAGGGCGTGGCTGGCAGATCGGAGGTGGCGTTTGGGAGCGTAGAAGTTGATGCGGTTGTTGAGGTAGCTCGGGCCTTGATCGTGGAGAGCTTTGTGTGCGTGGGTAAGGAGGCGGAAGGTGATTCTCTTGTTGACTGGGAGCCAGTGCAGGTCTCTTAGGTGTCCGGAGATGTGGCTGTGTCGTGGGATGTCGAGGATGAGTCTGGCTGAGGCATTCTGGATGCGCTGAAGTCTCTTCTGGATCTTGGCGGTGGTTCCGGCGTAGAGTGCGTTGCCGTAGTCCAGTCGGCTGGTGACGAGGGCCTGGGTGACGGTCTTCCTGGTCTCTGTGGGGATCCACCAGAAGATCTTCCGAAGCATGTGCAGGATGTTGAAGCACGACGAGGAGACGGCGTTGACTTGCCTGGTCATGGAGAGGGAGGAGTCCAGGATGAAACCCAGGTTGCGTGCGTGGTCCGTCGGTTTGGGTGCGGTGCCCAGGGCGGGGGGCCACCAGGAGTCGTCCCAGGCGGAGGGCGAGGAGCCCAGGATGAGGACCTCCGTCTTATCTGAGTTCAGTTTCAGGCGGCTCGTCGTCATCCACTCGGCTACCTCTTTCATCCCTTCGTGCAGGTTGGCTCTGGCGGCGGCGGGGTCGTTGTTCAGGGAGAGGATCAGCTGGGTGTCGTCGGCGTAGGAGATTATGTTGAGGTTGTGTTGGCATGCGATGGCCGCGAGGGGGCTCATGTAGACGTTGAAGAGAGTAGGGCTCAGCGAGGATCCTTGAGGGACGCCGCAGATGAATTTGGTGGCCTCTGACTTGTACGGTGGTAGGCGGACTCTTTGTGTTCTTCCGTCGAGGAAGGAGACGATCCATTCCAGGAGAGGGCCGCTGTTTCTCCATTGTCCATCAGGGCTCGGATGTCGTCAGTGGCGGCGATGAGGGCGGTCTCGGTGCTGTGGTTGGCACGGAATCCGGACTGCGATGGGTCGAGGGATCCATTCGTCTCGAGGAAGGCGGCCAGCTGTTTGTTGACGGTCTTTTCGATGACTTTTGCTGGAAACGGGAGTAGAGAGATGGGGCAGTAATTCTTGAGTTCGGTGGGGTCTGCTGTAGGTTTCTTGAGTAGAGCGCTGAGTTCGGCGTGCTTCCAGCTCTTGGGGAAGGTGGCGGTGTCGAATGAGGTGTTGATGATGTCCCGCAGGTGGGGTGCGATGACAGCGTCGGCTTTGTTGAAGACGTGGTGAGGGCAGGGGTTGGTCGGAGATCCGGAGTGGATGAGTTCATCATGTGGACGGTGTCTTCGGTGTTGACCGGGGTCCAGGCGCGGAGGGTGGTGGTGGGTGGTGTTGCTGCGGTCGTGGCGTGCGTCGGTTGCGTGCTGAAGCTGTTGTGTATGTCCGCGATCTTGTTGTGGAAGTAGGAGGCGAGGGAGTTGCAGAGGTCTTGCGATGGGGTGATGTCGTTGTTTCCGGCGTTGGGGTTGGAGAGCTCTTTCACGATGTTGAAGAGTTCCTTGCAGTTGTGTGCGTTGTTGTCCAGTCGGTTCTTGAATGCAGTTTTCTTGGCGGTGCGGATCAATTGGTGGTGTTTCCGGGTGGCGAGCTTGAGGGTGGTCCTGTTGTCCGGCGTGGGTTCCTTTCTCCAGGCTTTCTCGAGGGCTCGGCAGTTCTTCTTGGAGCTCTTGAGTTCGTCGGTGAACCATGGGGCTCTCTTATTGCCGGGTCTGCTGGGCGGGATCCTCAGGGGGGCAAGTTCGTCTGCGCATTTGCTGATCCACTTCGAGAGGTTGTCGGCGGCCTGGCTGGGGTTCGCTGAGCTGGCCGGAGGGTGCTGGCTCAGGGAAGCGGCGAGCTGGTCGGCTGTGATCTTGTTCCAGCTTCTTCTGGCAACCTGTTGCTGGTGGTGGTGGATCGTCGTTCTTCTGAAGGTGAAGTGGATGCATCTGTGGTCCGTCCAGTGGAGTTCTGTGGCGTGGCTGAAGGCGATGTCTTTGCTGGATGAGAAGATGGCATCGAGTGTGTGTCCGGCGAGGTGGGTGGGGGTGGACACCAGCTGCTTGAGTCCAAGGTTGGCGAGGTTGTCGAGCAGGGTGCTGGTGTTGCAGTCGTTGTTGTTCTCCAGGTGGAAGTTGAAGTCCCCCAGGAGGATGTAGTTAGCGGAGGGGAGGGCGTGTGGGCTGGCGAAGTCGGCGATGTCCTCGCTGAATTGAGTGCGTGATCCCGGAGGTCGGTAGATCAGGGTGCCTCTGAGGGTGGTCTTCGGGTCGGTGTGAATCTGGAAATGCAGGTGTTCGGCGGAGGGTGGGGTGTTGTCGGTGCTGGTCGTGATGCGGATGGTGTTCTTGTGGATGATGGCGATGCCTCCTCCCACCTGGTTGGCGTTGCGGTCCCTCCGGGTGATCTTGTAGCCCTCTGGGATGGCGATGGCGATGTCGGGCGCTGAGGAGGCGTTCATCCAGGACTCCGTGATGAAGGCAACGTCAGGGGCTGTGGCGTCTAGGAGGTTCCAGAGTTCGATGGCGTGTCTGTGGACGGAGCGGGTGTTGAGCAGGATACACTTGAGGTGGTTGCTGCTGGTGTTCGGCTTGGCAGGTGCTGGTGTTGGGCAGGTCCGGATGCAGGTGAACTTGCAAGTGTTGCAGCTGAAGGGTCCGTGGACGCGTCGTGGGGTGGCTTTGCAGCATCCCGGGACTCGGCCGGTGTTGAGTGCGATGAGGGTGGCGGCGGTGTACGTCAGGCGGGTCGGTCGGGGTCCTCGAGGGCCAGGGGTCCTGGCACTGGGCGCGGTCCAGGCGCGGACGGGCGTAGACTGGCTTACCTTTGGCGCGCCTTCGGCGCACAACCGGCGCGCCCGCTGCGCGTGACCGCTGCGCGTTCGCACGGTCGCCATATATGGCGAAGTGCGTGGGTGGGCGGAGCAGCTGGGAGGCGGGAGCGGGGAGGGAACAGAAGGAAAAAAGGGGCGGGGTCATCGGTGGTGGCGGGAAGCGGGGAGCGGGGAGGGCGGCAACAGGCGGGAAAATACAGTCAATACGGCGGAACAAAACACCAATGAACACAAATACAATTCAACAGGAAAAACGGCGGAAATACAACAATAAGCACAAGTAAGCACAAATGCAAGTCTGCACAGTGAACCAGGGACACAGGGAGAGGAGCGCTGAACACGGACCACGCCGCTCGAAGGAGGGGGCGTGGTCACGAGCCGGCAGTCGGGCAGCGAGGCACAAAGGAAGGGGGAGCACACGCAGCAGCTGGTGGCCGTGCGGCGCGGGGGTGTCCTAAAGCTAGGTCACACTCACCTGCGTCGCACGGTCGCCATATATGGCCAAGTGCGCGGGTGGGCGGAGCAGCTGGGAGGCGGGAGCGGGGAGGGAACAGAAGGAAAAAAGGGGCGGGGTCAGCGGTGGTGGCGGGAAGCGGGGAGCGGGGAGGGCGGCAACAGGCGGGAAAATACAGTCAATACGGCGGAACAAAACACCAATGAACACAAATACAATTCAACAGGAAAAACGGCGGAAATACAACAATAAGCACAAGTAAGCACAAATGCAAGTCTGCACAGTGAACCAGGGGCACAGGGAGAGGAGCGCTGATCACGGACCACGCCGCTCGAAGGAGGGGGCGTGGTCACGAGCCGGCAGTCGGGCAGCGAGGCACAAAGGAAGGGGGAGCACACGCAGCAGCTGGTGGCCGTGCGGCGCGGGGGTATCCTAAAGCTAGGTCACCTACTACAAAAAGGAATGATCATCTGGCAACAAGAAGAGAGGGGGATGCTATATTGCAAAACCCTTATTACCCATTATCATCATGCAGCTTATGGGCACTCGTGGGTTTCTCCCTGAGTGGTTATTTCCAACTTACCACAGACATGCAGCTCTGGTATCACACTTCTCATTATGGCAGGTTTGTAGGGAGATGCCTTTAGGCTACATAACTGCTTGTATAATGGTTATCATATTCATTTTGTATACCTGTTTACTACTTGCGATTGGTAAAATATCCCTGATCACTGCTATCATTGTACTCCACCTGCACCATACAGGCTTAGTATATAATACATATTACACAGGACATTGGTCCCTATTTATGGACAGAATAATGTACAGAAACAATAATCATACACTTGATAAGTGATATGTCTTTTATCCAGCTGGACAAGAAATTTATTTTTAGCCTTCAAATGGATTTCACAAGATGTGAGAACCAATTAATGACAAGCGGGCACAGCCGTGACCCGTAACATTCAAGACAAAACATCGAAAAAATGGCCAAAAGGGCAAAGCAAAAATCTGTCTGTGTACTTGTAGTCAGTGTTACAGACTCAAATTATTCTAAACACACCATTGCATCTTACAATATTGCATTATCATATTGCATATGGGTTTTTGTGGTCGACGACGTTTCGATGCCGCCTTTAAATATAGGGCATCATCATCAACACAAGAAATATCATCATTGTTGTCTTACACAGGAATTATTTACACTATGCCTTTTGTCGCATTACTTCACATACAGTAATTACATGGGAAGAAGAGGGGAGGAAAAACAAAAGATAAACATGAATTTTAGGCATGTTATTTTAAACCTTAGAGAGCTGAGTGAAGTCATAAAAACGGCGAGTGAAGAGGTGTTGTTTAAAAATTCCAGTTTAGAAACGGCGCAGGGTGTTCGTGGGGTCATGTGGAATAGTGAGTGATCAGAGGAACATTGCAGTGACTGGTGGTTTGTATTAAACCGCAATGCGAAGACTGCCCGAGTGTGCGAGGCAGGATAAAAACAGTGACTGGTGGTGTGTGTTAAACCGCAGTGCGAAGGCTCGCGATTATGGTGAAAATACTAATGCACTTGGCATGCAGGGTTTTACGGTCGCTACGAGAGGCAATCAATTGGCATGGGAGATGGCCTACGTGAAAGTTGGGATACATGCAAAGTGTGAGGCCAGGAGGAGGATTAAATTGAGGTAGACCTACGTGCGGGGTTTTTTCGTGGTCTCAACAGTTCTTACATAAATGACGGCTTAATGAGCTTTCTAAAGAGAAAAGAACAATAGATCAAGGCACCCGTATAGGCAGTGGCCGGGAGTGAGGAGTGAAATGGGTAAGCATATTTACCATTTAAACTAAGTCCAAGACAGAATAATAAGTCTCTGGATCCGCCTGAGTTCAAGGCAATAGCTCAATCTGAAAAGGGCGAGGCGGGGGTAGGTTAGCAGGCCCGGAGGCAGCAGGTTATATTATTCAATGCAAACAATTCAGAAAGGAGAGTGACTTACTGCTATACTCGGGAGCACTGTGGAAATACGGCGGTCCGATGTGTTATGGCTCCCAGTCGGTGGAGCAGTGTATCAAGCCACGTGGGTTGCCAACAGCGAGAAAGGACTGTGGTGCTGAGTGTTTGGTGATTCGTGTGAGGAATCGAGGCGGCCATCTTAAGGTGGCGAAGTGATAAAAGTGCTTTTGGAAGCTCAAGGTGCAGGGTGCACAGAACGACGCATGTGACTTTAAGAGATTACATTCCACATAGTGCTGTCATATATACAGGGCATTTAGGCAGGAATTACAGTAGGGAGGTCCAGTCTTCAAGGCGGTTTAGGCCGTTTCGAGTGCTGTTGGTTTTCAAAATCCAGTGGAGTTCTTCTTTATTGAGCAATTGGGATATGTCCGCTCCCCTGGGGGGTGGTTTGATGATGGTTACAACTGTCCAAAGTAGGTCTTTTTCACTGTGGCCTTTCTCTGAGAAATGTTCTACAAGGGGTGCGTTGGCCGTTTTGCACCGGATCCTGCTGCGATGCTGGCCAATTCTAAGTTTCACTTTTTGGCTTGTCTGTCCTATGTAGATAAGCATGCAGGGACATAAAATAGCATACACCAAGTTTGCAGAGTTGCAATTGGAGAAGTATTTACAGTCGAATTTGATGGTGCCATACTCAAAAGTCTTGCCTTCAATTGTAGAATCACAACATACACAATTTCAACATTTAGTATGGCCTGTGAGAGGAGGGAGACCCCATGCGTCATTTATTGTGGTTTTAAGGGGTTGCTGTGGAAGGGATGCCCTTACTAGGTGGTCTTTAATGTTCTTGGCCCTTTTAAAGGCGAACATTGGACGGTCCAGTGTCAGTTGGCCCGCAATAAGAACTGGCCAGTGTTTCCTCCCCTCTTCTTCCCATGTAATTACTGTATGTGAATTAATGCGACAAAAGGCATAGTGTAAATAATTCATGTGTAAGACAACAATGATGATATTTCTTGTCCTGATGATGAAGCCCTATATTTAAAGGTGACATCGAAACGTCGTCGACCACAAAACCCCATATGCAATATGATAATGCAATATTGTAAGATGCAATGGTGTGTTTAGAATAATTTGAGTCTGTAACACTGACTACAAGTACACAGACAGATTTTTGCTTTGCCCTTTTGGCCATTTTTTCGTTGTTTTGTCTTGAATGTTACGGGTCACGGCTGTGCCCGCTTGTCATTAATTGGTTCTCACATCTTGTGAAATTCATTTGAACGCTAAAAATACATTTCTTGTCCGGCTGGACAAAAGACATATCACTTATCAAGTGTATGATTATTGTTTCTGCACATTATTCTGTCCATAAATAGGGACCAATGTCCTGTGTAATATGATACTGCCCAAGGACCCTATGGCATACCTTTTGGGTTTCCTTGTCTTTTTGTACTAGTATATAATACAGACATGTAAAAACTTCACTCTATCTGTGTGCTAAGTCTGGCGCTGGCTAATGATCCAACATGCAAATACTAATATAGTCACTGGCAGGTCTGACTCTAAGGTCATATAGTGTCTTCCTTCTGGTACAATTTGAGGGGGGCATGGGATATCTTTGCATTACGTCTTCTGTATGACTCCTTTTAATGTTCAGCAACTCTTGGTAACATGCATGCGAAATTAATGGAACGAGTGATTTCAAAGAATGTGGTGCTGAAGTACTTTAGACACCTGACATCACTGGGACCACTTCATCAGGGCAATTAGAGGTCTGAGTGAGGAGTGGCCAAGGTCAAGCTGTAATGCAATAACGAGAGAAAGAAAGTGATCTCCCAGTATGGCTTGTGCATGACTTTATAAATATTGAAGGTAAACTTGTGCGATGGAATCTGGGAGCACATGGCCAAACTAAAAAATGTACAAAAGCTTTGACTTCTATACAGTCTTCACTGTGCTGTGTCTCACCTCATCTATATCAGCCATGCCTGTAAGAAATGACAGCATAGTCCCTTGCCACTTACAAACAGTTTGATGAGGTTTTCCCATACAATAGCGATTGACAAATCTATGGTTGTGGGTTTCTTTGCCACAATCCCCTGGTGTCTCCTGTTCTTACTCTATACTGATGATGACCCTGTTTTAAGTAATTGTATTAAGGGGTTGAAACTTTGGCAGTAACATATGTGGACTGGTTTTAAATTTTGATTGAGGTTTTCAAATACTCATATCATGAGCCATTTACAAAAACATTTAGTCCCAATCAGTCACATGTATGTATTTCTGTGTATAGAACAAGTGCACTTTTTTAAATCACTCTATTTATTTTCACTGTGCCATCACTTTGTAGCAGCACCTTGTCTTTTGATAAATGTAAATAATGTTTCATATTATTATGAACCAAAACTGCATTATACAAACCTATTGGCAAAATAAATGCACTTATCGCATAGCTTAATAACTTGCACTGGAGTCAAGCTATCCTGGCTGATGAAGGGCGATACTTCGAAACTAGTTCTAGGATGTGTGTTTCCAGTCCAGGCAGGACTTTGCCTGGCAGTTCGGGCTGGACTGTTCCCATGGGCGGCAGGTTCGATCGAGACTGATTTGCATATAGCTGGGTCCTAACTGGAATGGTATGATAGGCAAGAAACTATGGGCCTTATTTATGAGGCCTTGCGTCACTTTTACACGGCAAGTGCGTCAATTTTTGTGACGCACCAGTGGTGTAAAAAAAGCACCATGTTGCGTCATATTTACAAAGAGATGGATTACTTTGTAAACCCCTGTGCCACATTATTTGTGCGTCAGGTATAATGTATGCAGGTGGGTGTTTCGATGCAAGAAAGGGTCGTAGAAGTGACCCAGTGAAATCTCACCCAGTGAAATCTATGAGATTTCACTGCACCACTTCTAGGATGCAAATGCGTCTATATCTGACGCCTGCCTCATGGCAGGCATAAGACTGACACAGGCACATTTAACATGGGACCTGCCCGTGTGTAATGACCCTTTGCTGGAGTTGCGTCACTTTTGTGACACACTCAAGCAATGCGTAATTGTTGTGCCTACAGATACGTCAGAAATACTGACGTATCTGTAACTCCTTGCGACATGATGCATCATACTGTAAATATGATGCATCATAGGTGTCGCAAGGAGGGCGTAATGAAAAGTGACGCATCACTGTTTTCTCGCAGCGATGCGTCACTTTTCATAAATGAGGCCCCTTGGATTAAGGCTCAAATCTTTGTACTGGGAGTGAATGTTTGAAATGGTTTCAGCATTTCGTCCGTCAATTGTTCTTTTTGCACTGGCTGTCTCACCGTTTGGCAAATGTGAAGCCACTCAGTCATGTATTTAGAGAATGGGCAGTTAGGCTTAGTGGAATGGCGATTGTGCTGCCTTTTTTGTTGGTCTGTGGATTGCTGTGTTACATATGATGTTATTTGACTTTAAAAGTGGTACGTTATGGTATTTTATGTTACATTTTCAACCTTTGCATCGTGCAGATTGGCCATTAGCATTGCTACGTAGCTCTGTGAAATGCCTGAAATATGTGGTTCCAAATTCTTCCAAGTATCTGGTTATCTTCGACATTGCTGGAGATTCTGTCGCTCCCTGTCCTGTCAATTCTTGCTGTAAGTCAGCCTGGCAATTCACTCAAACTTTCATATGATTCTGTGCCTGGTGCCCAAGAGCAATATGTGTTTGGTTTTCTCATTGCACCCACCTCCCTAATTAAAAACTTTCTTCGCTCCTTGTCTGTCTCCGTCCATGATGGCTTCCAGGACACCAACTGAGGGCGCACCCATTAGAGCCCTTGCAAGGGAGGATCATCTCCAGATGGGAGTGGCCTGCATCCTCTAAGATGAGCTTGGATCACTCACAGAAGGAGGGGCTTTAGATATCAGACGGTCTCCACAGTACAGAGCATCAAATGAGGCTTAATTGAGAGGGTAAGGGGATAGGGGATGAAGCCACCAAGGTAGGTACCAAGGGATTACATAAGGGTATTGTTTAGAGCCACTGGCTCAGTGTTAATAGCATCTTTTGCTTGTAAATTCAATGTAACGCACATGTTCCGACATAATATTTTTTCCTTCTGAGAAACCTACCTGCAGTTTGTCATTTCTTGGAAATGGCAGCAAAGAGAAGCATGTTCCAGTTATTACCGATAATGCCTCTTGGCAGGAGAGCGGGTCTGCAAGGGCGCCTGCTGGAATATTCGGTGACTCACACATGTAATTTTGCTCTTACAGGTCTATTCCGGTGTGTGGGCGACTTGAAAATAATTAGAGCGAAATCTCGGGGAAGTTGAAGTCTTTTTGACACTTGAGTCAGCTTATCTGAGCAGAACATTTTCTAATCGCCATTTTCTGGTATTTAAATGCTAGTGCTTGACGTTGCCTCTTAAAGAGATGTCTCTGTATTTTGCCAAACGCAATGTATTGTATTGTATTGTAATTGCATTTATACAGCGCTTACTACCCCTGACGAGGCGTCAGAGCGCCTTTTTAGACGGGTAGCACGCTACTCCAGGACCCATAGAGGATTAGTGTTGAATTAGTATAGTGAAACATGCAAGTACATTTTAAGTGGTGGATAGGTTCGTCAGTTATTTGGATTTGGAATGATAGCAGAAGGATAGAGGACAAAGGTTTAAAGGATTAGTGGTGAATTAATATGGTGAAATATGAGGTAATTTCAGTGGAGGATATTAGTCTGTTATTTGGAGTGAGAAGGATAGCGTAGGGATAAAAGGGGAAGAAAGATTTGCATTCATATAGCACGTGTTACCGCTGATGGGTGTTGAAGCGCTTTTCTGGCGAGTAGCACGCCACTCCGGAACCCATAAAGGAATAATGTTAAAAATTAGTATGGTATAAATATGAAGTAATTTGAGTAGTAGATATGCTATTCAGTTATTTGGGCAGTATATTAGTATAGTTGAATATGGAATTTGAGAAGTGAGTATGTTAGTCTGTTAATTTTGATTGAAAAGGATAGTGGAGGGGTAAAAGAGTGAAGGTTTTTTTTTTAGGTCTTAGCAGTAGGAAGAGGATTTTGGATGAGTAAAACAGAGTTTTGGAGTGGAGGAGTCAGAGGGGACAGTTTAGAAAGTTGTTTTTTTAGGGGATCGGTGTAGTAAAAAGAGGTGTCAGATGATGCAAGGAGGGGTAGAGCAGGAGAGAGTCTGGAAAGGGTTATTTTGGCGATCATAGTAGTGGTATGGAATTTGAGATAAATGATAGAGTGGATGCAGAGGATATATTGATAGATGTATAGGATGAGAGATAGGGTAGTGCATTGGAAGGAGTAGTAGAAAGAAGTTTGAGATGAGTCAGTAGGTTGGGATAGAAGATATATTGAGCGAAGTATAGGCTGAGAAAGAGGGTAGTGCATTGAAAATGCTAAATTAGAAGAAAGTGAAAAATATATAGATCCATAAGTACATTGAAAGTATATATATATATATACATAAAGGGAGTAAGTATATTTAGATTAAATATATTGATAGAGGCATAGGATGAGCAATAGGGTAGTGCATTGGATATGCCTTTTCAGGAGAAAAGTAACAGACACACAGATCCAAGTACATGGAAGGTACATAGATGCACAGGGCTCTGTTTGTGGAAGTGGATGGTGTGGGCTGGGTATTGCTAAATAAGAAAAAGGGCAGCATTTCTGGCCCTAGTCCCGACCAGTCCCGAACAGGCAACTACCCTTGTCCTCTCCGCCCTTAACAGGCTCAAACAGGCAACTACCCTTGTTCTCTCCACCCTTAGCCTTGACGCCCGGGCTGAGACGCCCTAACCCTGGCCTTTTATAGCCTTAGTAATCAGGTGACCCTTTCAGCCAATGGGAACCCTAGCCCTAACACTATCCAATCACAACACTAGCCCTAAAATCTAGAACCAATAGGAGACCAGAACCTTACTGCCAATCTTAGCCCTAGTCCAAGCACCCAATCAGTTAAAAAACCCAGATCTCTACATCCAATAAAGGGCTTATCCCTACCAGTAGTCCCAACCCAAGTCCAAGCAGACAATGGTACAGGTATCCCTAGTCCCTAGTTCCAATAGAAAGCCTAACCCTACTCTTAGTCCCACAACTAGTCCAACAACCAATTACACCAGAAGCCCTAAATAGCTACTTCCAATTAAAGGTCTAACCCTAGCCCTAGTCCCACCCTACTCCCAACAACCAATAACATAGGAAGCCCTAGTCCCTAAGTCCAATAGAAATCCTAACCCTAGCCCTAGTCCCAACCCTACAATGATTGAATCACAGACCCAGCAACCAATAAGAACCCTCAAATACCCATCCAAGGAGGACATTAACCCTAACCCAATAGAAACACCAGATTCAACCACCAATCAGTGTACACATGTGCCAACCACTAGCAGACCATATAAGGTCCCGGCGATCTCAGACAAGGTTTGCTGGCCAGGGAGTTGGAAGCTGCTTCTCCTGTTCAGAATCTCCTAGGAGACAGACAGGCTCAATCCACACTTTGGACTTCTGCAGGTAAAGGCTTCACCAACTCGAAATCTAACCATACTGTTTGAATAGAGCTTTACTTCCCCTGCTGGCCAAACAACGAAGTGCACAGGCCACAGTAAATACAGTTTAAACAGCTCATAGAAGCACCCTCTGATGTAGAATATCCCTGTTGCTGAGGGGGGGGGGGCAGGGGGGCTGGCCTCACTGGCTTGTGACCACAAAATGGTGGCTGGGGGTGCACTGTTTTAACAAACAGGTCTTAGCACAGAGCAAAGGAGAAATTTGGAGGGAGAACAGATTTGTCACCAAGGAATGAGAGGGACAAACTACAGAGGTTGGACTGAAAATCCCACAATTCACCACGTTAAATGCAAGCAATCATGGGCAGGGAAAAACCACAATGTTTAAAACACAAAACATGTGATAAAATATGCAATCACAGGCAGGTCAAAACTGCAATTTTAAACTGTAACAACCACATGCAAAGACAGTAATCACAGAAAGGGAAGATCGTTTTTTTAACAACTTTTGTTTTGGGAAGAGACAGCACTAGTCTGTCTCCTTACCAGTTCCTCGACTCTGCTCACTGCAATCTGGGGCACAGGTAGGCTGCAAAGTTACACATTGCTTGCATATATTTGTTGATTACAGTAAGCCATTTGTTGCTATGGCACCATTAGAGTGCAACAGAAGGGGATCAGAATAAATAGCTCCATTGCTTACATTGTTATTGCATGGATCTGGGGATCAAGCCATACCATCAAAAACTTTGTGCAGCCATGTTCATGACTTCCAGTGTTGATGGGTAGCCTAGTTGAGAGAGACATTAGATAGTAAAAGGGCTCAGATTGCTGGTAAACTAATAGTGCCCCTAGGCAGAGCTCCTCCTAAACTAAGGCATAGGGGTCAGCTTGGTAGCATGAGTAAAGCATGGACCTGATCAAAGTCATAGCTTTACCAAATAAATGTATACTTCAGTTGGTAGTTGCATGTGGTGATTCAAAGTTGGGTCTACTGATCTTGACTGTGATAGACAATATATCTTATTTTTAAGAGTTTGTGGATTCACTATTCCACCCTACCATTGAGACTTAGGGGCGCATTTGGAGTTTGGCATGTGTGAGACATTGATTAAAAGTGGTGAAAATCCTCAGTCGCAACTGCCACTGAAAAGCACATGTGGGGGGTAGAAAATTTAAATAATTTACTTACCTGCCTTGCTGCCGGAGGGCCGCCACCTTGCCTTCCTCCGTCATCTCCTTTTCCTGCCGGAAGCAGGAAGCACATACAACCTCCCCTAAGCCAATCACGACGCTGCTGTCACCATGACAGCAGCGTCGTGATTGGTCTAAGTGCCATGGTTCGGCTCTCAGATGGGGACTTTGAGTCTGTGCATGTTCTCCACCCAGGCTGTACAATACAGACGGTGGTGAACATGCAAAGTGCGCATGACCATTTGACCGGCCTAAGACGGCCGGCCCAACCGTCATGCGCATTTAAGTGCCCAAACCACTCCTCCCATGCTGGCTGTGATGACAAGCCTGCCCCGCCTCTAAACTTACCTCGGTATGTAATTTTTTAATAATAATTTTAGTTTTCCTTTTTCCACTGCTCAGAGAGCAGTGAGCTGCACACCTCTGCCTTAGCGGAGGAGCCAGCCCTGAATATCCTGTCTGCCAAACATGAGGTTCCGCTGCTCAAGTTACAGGAAAGACAAGTGCCAGATTTGAGTGTACAGTGGTGCCTTCTTGGCAGAAACCTTTGATCATCAGCAAATTCACCATTAGGCCATTGACACACAGCTTAGAGTGGATGTTCCAATGCATATGCTTCCTTTTCAAGATAGTGAGGGAACGTCTTTTGGTCCCAAATAGTGAAACAAAAAAATGACACCCACCAACTGGGATAAAACCTCCAGCACACCAGAGTTATATGGCTTCTATTTTTCAATGGTTTGTGATATGTTTTGACAAACAAAAACCTTTGTGCAGGGGCTTTATTACACATGGTTTGCTCTAAAGGCTTCAGTGCCTACAGCAGAGCCAACTTTGCTGAAGGCATAGAGATCGTCACCTGCCTGGCTGGGTCCCTCTACTGACCTGGCAAACTTAGAGGCTGCCCAAAAAATTCTAAATAAACCTTTTAGCTCTATTGAAGGGACCCACGTCTGGGCACACCCTGCCAACTTCAGCGCTCCGTCCATCATCTCCTTGTGATTGCTTTGTTCGCCCTAAGTTGGCAGGGTATGCCCAGACGTGGGTCCCTTGCTCACTTTGCAACTGGATTTAAGCTAGCCTGGCTGATGAGGACTGTTAGCCCGAAACCAGTCTCAGAATGCTTCTTTCCGGTCCAGGGAAGACATGGCTTGACAGTTCGGGCTGGACTGTTCCCACGAGGCACAGGGCAAGACTGATTTGCATATAGATGTGTCTGAACTGGGGACCCACAGTGAGCTAAAGAACAGTGATGGATTCAACCCAGATCTGTGACTGGGGGTGAGTGTCTGAAAAGTTACAGTGCTCCATCCATCATCTCCTTGTGTTTGCATTGTTCACCCTAAGTTGGCAGGGTATGCCCAGATGTGGGTCCTTTGCTCACTTTGTCACTGGGTTCGAGCTAGCCTGGCTGATTAGGGCTGTTATCCCGACACCAGTCCCAGGATGCTTGCTTCCAGTCCAGGGAAGACATAACTTGACTGTTCCCATGAGGCACAGTGTCAAGACTGATTTGCATTTAGCTGTGTCTGAACTGGGGTGGCGAAGTGAGCTAAAGAACGATGATAGATTAACCCAGATCTGTGGCTGGAAGTGAGTGCTTGAAATGTTTCAGCGCTCCGTCCATCATCTCCTTGTGTTTGCATTCCATTTTAACTGTCATAACTTTGGAAACAGTGCTTCGTGTTAACCCGGGTAGAAAGTCTGTTACCAATCCGTGGCGTGGATCGCTGTCTTTTTCCCCAGCGTAACCGTAAAGAATCTACTGAAAGCGCAAGGGCTCTTTCAGCATTGTGCATTCTTGAAGTATTCATAACTTGAGATGCTTAAATTGGATTCTTAATATTTTTATCTTGCTTTGAAGATTCAAAGAGATGCTGTTTTTATTCCTTATTGTGGAGTCTTTTTTGTGGTGTTTTCATTGTGTTACTATATCCATGTATGCACGACTGCTTTACACATTGCCTCTTATGTTAAGCCTGACTGCTCTGTGCCAAGTTACCAGAGCATGAGCACCAGCTGATGTAAGTGTGTGACTAACTTACCGTGACTAGAATTGTAGCCCCTACTTGGACAAGGTTCATGCCTCGCCAACTAAAGACCAGCTTTCTAACAGCCCCTGACTGAAACTGTTGGAAGGCCTCTAAACCTACATAGAGAATGGCTTGACAAATCCTGTAGATACAGCCTTTTTGATGGTGAATATACTCTTTTTTCCAAAAGACTCAAATAGAACCATTGCTGGTTATTCCGATAAGCTTCTGCTGGGGCTCAAATTGTCACACAGTACCTCAAAGATAATGGAGAAGACTACATTTATAGTGTTACTTCCCCACATGATATTTCTTTATGGCAGCACATGATTTATACTGTGCTTAATCAGCATGGTTGTAACAAGGACTCCAATTTGTAATTCCATTTGACATTTTGTGAATATTTGTCTTTTTGATTATAATATTTTATTGTGTGTGCATTACAATTATTTTCCCTTTCAAGAAAAATACACTAGATGGCCATTGATTTATTGTGTGGTTATGTTGTGTGTTGCTGTGTCTACGTTTCTATCCCACAGCACCTCCCTGACTCCGCTTTGGAAAGTCCTGCTTTGTTCGATTTAGAGACACTTGGTGCCCAGTTTGAGGTACTTCGTTACAGAGGCCTTTGTTTATGACAATGTATACCTGAGTTCCACCTAAATTGTTTGGAGGGTCTATCTAGGCAGAGACCACATGGTCATGTTTCTTTTTATGTAAAAGTCTTTAGGTATAGGTCTATTTTACTAATTTTAAAATATAGTGACGAAGGCTGTATGCCACAAATATTATACTGTGAATAACTCAACAAACCAGGGCAGCCCAACCTTGTTGATTATGAAAACCTTCATGTGTTCCAATAGGTCAATTTGGGGGAACTGCTGGTCTTTAGGTTTTGAACTTGTTGGGGCACAAATCGGCAACTAGTACAACAGGGCCAATGGGAATAGACTAATTGTTCCATGTCAGTTGCCCCCCTGTGGTATTTCTTTGAGAAATGTGATCTGCATGTAAAGCCTCTTTGGGTGGGGGTGGTTCAATTTGTAATTCCACTTGAAATCATGTAAGTATGTGTAATTGTGTGTTTAGTATTTAGTTGTGTGTTTATTACAGTACTTTTCCTTTTTAAAGTAGCATTGACTGGACATTGATGTATTGTTATTTTCTGTGTTGCAACATTTTTATTTTGTATCCTACATCACCTCTTAGGCAGTCTTGGACCACTTTGTCTCATTACATGGAAATTCAAAGGCTTAAAGCAGAACTTGGCTTCCATTTTCAAGCACCGCAGTATGGAGGCACCAGGGCACTAAAGGAGTAAGACCCCCACAGGCACTGTTGGGCCCAGTAACTAACAACTACCCTGCCCCCCGAACTGGATGTCTCAAATAAATTAGAAACTGGTTTTGCATTGCGAGCTATCTAATAAATACAATAAGAAGGGATTTTATATTGTTTACTCACTGGAAAGAGTTTTATATTTTTGACAAAATTGGAAAGAGTTTTACAATGTGAACTCTCTGACAACTTTAACAGGAAGGGATTTTACATTCAGAACTCTCTGACAAGTTCAACAAAAAGTGTCTCTACATTGTTAAATCTATGACAATGTGAACTCTCAGACAAATACAGTAGGGGCAGGTATTACAGTGAGAACTCTGAACTATGCAACAGACAGGGGTTTTACATGGTAAACGCTCTGGCAAATACAACAGGAAGGGGTTTTACATTATGAACTTCAGGTCAATCATCATAGGAAGGAGCTGCACATGTTGTATTTATCTCACTAACACAACAGGAAGGGGATTTACATTGTGAACTCTCTGGCAAATGCAATTAGAAGGTGTTCAACACATATGTTCCTTTTCTTCGACTGACAGAAGAAAATGCCCAATATCTCCAGAGGGAGATTTAAGGTTCACACCAATGTCTACTTTAAGTGTCCCTGACATTTTTATTATTTTTACAGGCAGATACCACATGACCATGTTCGTTTTCACACAGAAGCCAACTGGTTTGCTTTATTGAGTTTTAAATGTGGTGACAAAGGCTGTAGTAAACCGCACATTAGGCACTGTAAATGACTTCACAAATCATATAAGCCTAACCTTTTTGATTGTGAAACGCCTCATGTTTCAGATAGGCATATATAACTGCATTGCTGGTCATCAGGACTATGCCTGCTGGTGCCCAAACTGCCCCATGGTACCTCACAAATAATGGGGACAAAACACAGTTTCAGGGATGGATGACCAACTGTGACTTTTCTTTAGGCCATTTGATTTGCACCCTGATTAATCTTCAAGTCCCCTAAAAGAGATGTTCCAATTTATAATTCCAAGTAAAATGTTGTAAACATTTGTAATTTTAATTATGGTATTTTGTTGTATGTACATTAAAATACTTTTCATTTTTAAAGAAAAAAATATTGGTTGGAAACCGATTTATTGTGTGTTGCATTTAAGTGGTACACAGTTCTGAGTTTCTAGCCCACAACAACTTTATTAGTCAGTCTTGGACTGCGGTACCCCAATACTGTGGCAGTCAGGCTTTACGTTGTGACCTCTTTGACACATGCTCTCTGAAGGGGTTTTACACTAATAACCCTATGATAAATGCAAGAGCGAGAACCAATTGTGGCCTCCTTGACAAAAACCATAAGGAGAGGCTATCATTGTTTTAACACTAAGAGATCTTATAACACAGATCTCTAATTTAGTTGGTGTTAGGGACGTCTTGTTTTCATTGTGTATGTTAGTAATGTTTTGTTTAGTATTTAGTGGTGTGCGACAAAGTACTTTTCTTATTAAAGGTTACAACACTGGACATGTTATTGCACACTTTGTATAGGTCAATAATGTTTCTTTAACTCCATTAGATGCTTTAATTCTTTCTTTTGGTTGCCCTTTCTAAACTATGCTGTTGATATTCAATACCTTGTGTAATAAAGTGGTCATATCACTGACTTTCCCCTTAAACTTCAGGAATGTCTTGACTCTTGCTTCAGTTGAATGCTTGGTGACCAAAAACCTTTTGAAGCTGAATGCAGAGAAAACAGAGAGGCTTGTGCTAAGCAATCATCCTTAAACCTGGACCTCCATTTAGTAGTCACTGACTCATGGGCCATTCCTAGCCCCTAATACTGTGACCAAACATGTTGGTGTTATTATCAATACTGATCGTAACACCTGCTCACATGTGAACACCAGTGGCGGCTGGTGACATTTGAAAGCGGTGAGGCAGAAAATTATTGTCTTACTACACCGCAGCGAGCGTAGCGAACGAGTTCGAAAAACCTAAGGGGGTTCATGGGTGTTTTCACCCAGAGAAAAGTTTGAAAAAAGAGTGGACAAATGGTGCATTTTCAGGCAAATTTGAGAAAGCAAAAAGGTTAATAAAGCAATTGTGAAAGTGCAGTTATTACAGTAATAAAAACATGTCATATAAAATAGGTAGCTTCTTATTCAGTATAACCAAAGAGCTTCATGACAGAGTTCGCGATACAATGCATTGCTGTTTAATATCAAAGGGAGCATTTTTTATATTGGCCTTAGTGCTATACCAAGACTCCAAAGGCAATATGGAAACATGAAAAACATGAAAAAGGATCAAGGTGCTGAAAAATAGCCTTGAACACAAGGTTCCCAGCCCAGGACATGAGCTCAGCAGCACGCACATGTTTAACGGGCATACCTGCCTCGCCCAGAGAACTGGAAACCAAACGCAGGGGAGTTTTACATGTTTAACAAGCCAAAACCCAGCTCCCCACGTTCAGTCTTCATGCTGAACAAATCAAGCATTCACCCCCAAGCACAGCTCTCGGTTAAATCCATTTTTATTTCATGCCACGCCATGCAAAAAGCCCCAGAGTGACATAGTGTGATGGACCAGCTTCCTTCCAGCAACAACTAAAAATGTATTACAGTCAGCATATCGCCTCAATAAATCAGCACAACAACACTATTACCTGCTCAGATAACTACAAGCAAAAATCATTGAAAAGACATGCATTCCCCAATGCTGGAAATCAACTAAACACCTTAAAGCACTAGACTTAAAATCAGATGAATTATGTATGCATATATTAAATAGATTTATCTGGCCCTTCACTGATGGGCATCAAGTCCTAATATATATATATCGCTTTGAGCAGTTACATTATTAAATTTCAGCTAAGTTGTAAAGCCATACAGAAGTACCTTTTACAGCTTCAAGCTCTGTCGCATCAGACTGGCCGGTTTCAATCTCACCCTGCACTTTCTCAAATGATGGTCTTTTAGATTCACTGCTCAGACTATTCTTGTTTATTGCCCAATTACGAGTTGCACCATGCAGGGGTGCTGCAATTTCTGGTTCTGGGATCCCCAACTCCTGCCAGTAACTGCAACACCATATAGTCCAGTTACAAGTTATTCTGCCTGGAATGGATAATTGCACACAGACCTGCTTCACTGGGTCAAAAGATGCATGGGGATCCCCATTCCAGGATGAATAACAGACCATTTCTGCTCTCATTTGCCACCTCCATTCAGCAGCTGGTAAATGGAAGTGGGAGATTGCTGCAGGCCAGGGACATGGGCGAGGGAGGTATCTGGGGCTTTGGGGGGGGGGGGGGGGGTTGTGAAACAGCATGCAGAGTGTTCCATGCTCTCCCTGTGCTGTAGGAGGGGTGAGGTGGGGGCTAGGCAGCGTGTGTGCCCCAACCTCTACTCAAAATGCACTCAATTTTACTAGGTACATTCCCCCCTAGTAAAATTGTGTTCAGAATTCCCGCACCCAGTACTCCCCATACCACGTCACATGACTTGTTATTGGTCATTGAGTTTTCAAAATTTTGAATTTCACATGGGACCCCCGTTTTAAATTAACATTAATTCACTGAGCAAGAAAGCATTGTTCAAAAATACATATGGGATTCCAGGCAAACTAAGCCAATAAAATAGAATTAAGCCTTTTAAATACCTTTCACTGTTTCAAATTGAGATCATGTACCCGGATTTCTCTCAATTAATATTGCAGTGGAACCCATAATTAAGAAACGAACATGCGTGAATGCGTAAAATATTCCATAGTGTGGTCGCCCTTACCAATTGTGCTAGCAGGAGGAACTGTACAAAAGCAATGCCTTACTTTTCATGATCAGAAACAGTTTGTAGACAAGGTGAAATATTGAAAAAGTTTTCAGCGTATTTGAAAAAGAAAGAATGGCACATATGAACAAAAATACACTGCTACACTACAGTCCATCTACAAATAAAATCCGACATGGAAGGTGTAATTGGTTAATCAAGGTTTTATGCTCCATGAGCTTAAAGTACTATCAACAAATCCGACCCTCCGTCATAAGCAAGTGTGAATCAGGCCCTTCACAACAGGCTCTTCAGAACAATTAAACGAGTGTGCCTTAAGCACTTCATTAAAATGTAACAATCAGCACTTCATCTGCATGTAACAGGTATGTTTCATGCTTTTATTTGCCATTAAATGTGTGTATAATGCACTTCTGCACAATTAATGGTGTGTACATAAGAGATTTCGTCACTAATAAACATGAGTGTGCGTGTGCATAGCAGGCACCTCATCACCATTAAACACAAGTGTAGCAGGCATTTTATCATCCTTGGCATGCGCTTAATCTCTGTGTGTCAGGCATTTTATCATCAGTGATCATGTGCATATCAGGCACGACATTAGCGTCACACGTATGTTTATCAGGCACTTCTTCACCAGTGACCGTGTGCTTCAGTCACTTCGGCCCACCACTCTCTGGTGTATTATTAAACAGGTGCTCCTTATCAGTGAACAAGGCTCGCTCGTGCACTTTATTCTAATTAAAGGCAGTCGCGGCTCGCAATACTCGCGGACATGGTTGTACCAGCATATTCTAAAAGGCCTTTATTTCAACCCACACAAGTTTCTGCCAAGCGTCACTTGCCTTCACAGTGTCAGTCTGTGAAAGGAGCTTCCCTCATTCCACATTTAAAGCAATCAGTCATTAAAGCCTTCAGCCTGAGCAACCTGCTGTTAAGGCCTGGTAATCCGGAATACTAGCCCGCGTAGAACGAGGGCTTAAAATGTACTGCACCATGCCGAAAAGTGTTGGCACGCTTTCTAAAATTTAAGAACAGTACCAAGTACTCTTTCACTGTCAATTTAAACGACTATTAAAATGTGATAAAATAACCTTTGTACACAAAACAGGAGCTATTCCTTACAGAAGTTTGGAGAAATGCAGGCTTTTCAGTTGGCAAAATAAAACAAGTAATTTATGTAACAAGTCAACAAGCCTACGGAAGCAAATACGATCTTAAGCACATAATGTAGGCCCACGCATACACCAAAAAGGTCTTAGAGATTGAGACAAAAAATAATGAAGTTCAAATATTTTATGTATTGTTAGTTTACGTCCGTTTGAGTAAACGAACATACATCATCTCTGCCAGCAAACCAGCAAAAACAGCAGGGGTGTTTACCACAGCAGCCCCAGAGCACATCCCCTGACAATAAACAGTGGTGGTGGTGGGGAGGGGGGGGGAGGTTTGGTGCGGGGTGGGGAACTAAAAATAAAGTTAAAAAACAAAACTTTGAAAACTTACATGAGGGGTCGTCTGCGCCGCCTCTGCAGTCTGCCCAGGACCCCCGCTCCTGGGCCGGGGTCCGGGTTGGTGCCTTCGTAGTGACTGGTGGCAGCCCCTCTTTCAGCCAATCTAGATGCTGCTCCAGCAGCGCCAGGATTGGCTTGAGCAGGAACTGTCCCCGCCCATAGGAGACCAGGGGCTGCGGCCACTGGCCACTAGCAACCCTCGCCCTCACTCACTCTCCTAATGGAGGGCACTGCAGGCTATACTAGTGCGCATGTTCGGACTGGTTAGAAAAATGAATAGCCCAAACCCGAACATGCGCACTGGACTGCCCGGCTGCTGCTGCCTGTCAGTCAAACAGAAACAACAAACCCAACCCTGTAGTGAGTGCTGCCCCGCCCCTACAGCGTCCTGACTCCTGACGGCTGGATTTCGAGTCATGACGGTATGAGGAAGAATGTGGCCATGCCAGTTAGTGGGGCAACGCCCCAATGCCCCCAATGGACGCACCGCCACTGGTGAACACTATCGCTGGTACATATTTACTCTCTTTTCAAGTGCTTAAGGAACAGTCTGCCATGATCCTGAGTTGAAGGGAGAAGCTGGGAGTTCCAGACAGCGATCTCATCCTGTCAGGATCACAGGAAGTAAAACTTGTTTGGCTTATATAAATATCTTATCTGTAACTTTTAGATTGTAAAAATGTAACTTTCATTTTTTTTTTACTCAATGGACCACAGCATGCTTCTGTTGAAACGTAGATGGACTTCCACCACAGGTTATGGGTGAATAAACGGAATTATTTTTCGTACTTTAAATGGGCATTAGCTGGCACTTGTACTGAGTAGCTCAGTACTCGACTTCAGCCCTATGTGGTCTCTCACAAGCTTTGTTCCTCTTCTCATGCACTACTGCTTGTGCTGTTGTGCCATCACACTGCAGCAGGTAGACATGCTTTCTTAATTTACACTTCTATTCTCAGGATACCAGATGTAAAATACTTCATAAATGTGAGTGCAGGGTGAGCAGTGCGACTGGTAGGGTCCAGGGAGAAGCACATTGTACACCAATTGTCATGACCAATTCTTGTTTCAGTTAGGTACACCACAGATTTTGTTGAGAATTCTCAATGTACCAATCCAATGTCACTGACTAGCATACACCACTGCACCTAATGGCATAAGGGACATGTATTGAATCTGCAAGAAAGCCACTATGCCAGATGTCAGCCTCCTTAAAATGCTATGGAATTGTTCATTTTGCCTGTTTAGTGCAGATTAATGTCTCTGATTTTTATGTGACAAAAAGAGACACAGCGGCGGTGCTAGGGGTTTGTAAATAAGCCCCCCTATGTTTTGTGTCCATATGAATCTTGTATTGGGACAAAGTTTGTTTTTATGCTTAAGCTCTTGCTACATGTGATTTTCATGCTGTGGAAAAGCTGGAAAAAGACACTGACCCCAATTTAAGTGGTGGTTTGTGGTGCTGCATAGGGTAAATGCGTCTTAGTAAGAGGATGTCAAAGAATCAAGTGCCCGACGAAGTTTGGTGTGGTTCAAGCTGTGATGAGGTAGAAAAGCTGGGTTTTTTATAGCGTGTTCAGGTCACAAAATATTGGTATTTAGGTTATTCCATGAATGAGTTGAACATAGTTGACACATCCCAAAATAACTTGTTTTTGTCACCTGATAAGGAATGTATTTTTATTGCAAATGAGTTCTTATTTTAAATACTCTATTGTAATAAACTTGGACTTCGAAAAACATTGGGGCATATTTTTGATATAGTGGCTGCAATGTAGTGCAGCAAGTCACCTTGCTGAACTTTACTGCGTCACTGGAAAAGGACAAGAAATGCACTGTATTTAAGGCATACAGCACATTCTTCACTTTTCCCCTGCGCTGGCTAGCGCCATCACAGGCACTCTTGCACCATAGTGCATGGGGTCCCAGCATTGCAAGTCAAGTTTAAATACTTTATTCGACAACATTGTCATAAAAGCTTGCATCCCTAAGCTAAACAGAATAAATACTAATCTAATAATAAAAACGTATTAAATACCATACATTTGTACTTTGTTGGCGGATAACAATTTTTAAAATTTACACCGTTTTTTAAAAAGAATATCATCACAGCCCAAAGGAAGCTCAAGTAGATCATAGGAGTTTTAAAGTGCGCGTGCGTATTATCCAAGCCCATCCCAGGAATTTAGCCACAGCAATTGCAAGATTAGGGGCACAGCTTGATTTCAGGACCCTAAAAGCCTCAGTACATCTCCTTGTACCCAAGTTTCTGCATGCGGGTTTCAACCATCTATTCCTTGGGGCAACGTATAGTGGACATACAAATAAGAAATGCAAAATATCTTCTACATGGGATTTACAATGGAAGCATGTGTTTACATTATCTGGGGACCATTTAACAGTAAAAGCATTTAGGGGCAAGGTGCCAACTCTGAACTGGAAAAACAATTTCCTACCTAGAGGCTTGGAGATCAAATCCCAATACTGTTCAAACATTGGGGAGGTTTTTATCTCTAGGAACTGGGATGTCAAGGCAGGAGATTGACTAGAGGTCAGTGCAGCATTGTTTATCATGTCCCAGTATAACTTTTTTAATGTAGTCTTTGAAGGAAAGTCATCTGGGTCTGTTACGGACCACAAGTGTTCAAGGTGCAATTTTTGAAGTAATTTCCTCACTTCTTTTAGCCAAACTACTTTATGGAAAATATCAGAGTTATCAACATCCAGTAGGGCAGCTGCGTAATGTCTCAACTCCGGAGTGGATTTTATACGCCTCCAATATAGGAGGGGACGCAGTCTGATCATGTCCTCAATCCTTTTCCTCCCCAGGTCGTAAAGGAGAGGAGTTGAGGGGGTGCTCTGTGGAACACCGATTAGGCCCCGCAGGAATTTATTTTCTGCCACTGTTAGAGCATTCAAATTGGTGAAACCCCAAAGTTCTGATCCATAAAGGCAGGCACCGAGGACTTTCATGCCATAGATCTCCATTGTTGGCTGTATTGGTTTTGTAAATGAAGATTTATACTTTTTGGCTATTGCCCCTGCCAACTGATTACATTTTAACAGTACAAAGTCCATGTGAGATCTCCAATTCATACTAGCATTCAAGGAGATGCCTAGATAGGTGAAGGCATCCACTTCTTCCAAGAAAGCCCCATTGTAAACCATTTTCCCCTTGAATTTCTTAGAGGGATTCAGATTCATGAATTTTGTCTTTGATGTGTTTATTTCTAAGCCCCGGATCCGGCAGAAATCGCCAAAAGCGTTTATTGTCTTTTGTAGACCACTAGGGGTCCGCGAGACCAGCAAGGTATCATCTGCGAACATTAGTACTGGAACTCGCTTCCCGTCTAGTAATGGAGCATCCGTCGGAACTTGCTTCAGAGAGTCCACAATGCCATTTATATAAAGGGAGAATAACGTGGGGGCCAAGACACAACCCTGTCTCACGCCTCTCTCAACAGGGAAGGTTTCCGTGACCTCTCCCTGGGCTCCCCACCTAATCCGGGCATAATTATTCTCGTGGAGCCTTACAAGCAAAGTTAATAATTCCGGACTTATTCCTAAATCCCTTAAAACATCCCAGAGTTTTTGCCGGGGAACTAAATCAAACGCGGACTTTAGGTCAACGAAAACAGCGAACAGGGGACCATTTAGCAGGGTAACATTTTTCCAGTATATAGTTAGGAAATGGAACACCTGGTCGACAGAGCTGGTTAAAGGGCGAAATCCCGCTTGATAAGGCGAAAGAATGTCCTTATCAACTATCCAGGCTTGTAACTTGTTTTGAACCAGCCTGCCCATCAATTTTTGGGCACAATCAATAAGGCTGATGGGCCTGTAGTTGCTTGCTAGAGCCTTATCCCCTTTTTTCTAGACTGGGATTATTTCTGCTCCTTTCCATGTTGCTGGTATCTTTGCCCCCTGAGCGATAGCGTTTCCAAGC
Organism: Lissotriton vulgaris; assembly: GCF_964263255.1. Lineage (NCBI taxonomy): Eukaryota > Metazoa > Chordata > Amphibia > Caudata > Salamandridae > Lissotriton > Lissotriton vulgaris. The sequence goes on along the minus strand of NC_141685.1, from coordinate 1,907,496,640 downwards.
CATACAAAGTATTTACCCCAGCTATCTCTGTCTAATAGAAAAACATCTGCCGGTATGCCATCAATACCTGGTGCCCTGCCTCTGGTCACTCCATCCATTGCCTCATGTACATCTTTTAATGAAAATAATTCATTTGCAAAAAATACCCTTTCTAGAAGGGGAACAGCCTGAAGACCTGAATTGTCAGCATATTGGGGTTTGAAAAAGGCGACCCAGGACTCCTTAGGAACATGATTTTTCGGGCATTCAGCTACACCCCCTGAGCCCCACTTTAATATGGCCCAAAACTCTTTCTGATGTTTATCAACACATGCCTTCTTCAAATCTAGCCAAAGATTCTCATCCCATTGCTTTTTTGCCTTAATCTGGGTTTTTCTATATTCGTCCCTGGCATTTAAAACTCCCGTTTTAGATCTTAATGCGATACTAAGATTATGTCTTGCTATTCTACATGATTGGTCGTACCAACCCTTCTTTATGGGTGGTCCAATACCCTTCCTCTTCTTGCTTGTTTTCAAGAATAGCTTCTGGATACTAGCAAAGAGCTTTGGCTGTGACTCTTCAATCATCTCTTTAAGATTTTCATCATTCATTAAAACCTGTAGTCTGGCGACTTCATCAGTAACTAGCCCCTCAAGGACCTGCCTATCCTCTGCGTTGGCTACTAAAGTTGCCCATCTGACATGATGAAGATTATTTGATGGAACAACATCTGAAGTCATAAAGTTCCTAGCTGGATTTTCTGTCATTATTTTTTGTTCTAGGTTGAATAGTAAAGACAAGGGATTGTGATCGCTCTCCAACCTAGATATGACCTGCATGTCGATCACTTTACTCCAGCCTCTAACATCTATCAGAATATAATCAATCCTACTACTTGATCTTAGGTTATCAAAGGTATGCCTACCCTGTGTATCAGAAGGAATGCGACCGTTGGCTGCCCTCAATCCTCTGGATAGGCATAAACTTTTAACCTGTATAGCTACTTCTGTCCATTTTTTAACCACCGGAATGTCTAACTGAGGAATTCCCCATTTGGTGTCTTCTTCATATGTCAGGTCATTATCCTCACAGCCTAAGGGTTCAAATGTTGTGTTTAGGTCTCCACCCACCAAGATAATGTACTGAGTAGATAACATCTCTAGATCAACATCTAAAGCTCCTACTATGTCTGAGGATATGCCCCCTTGGGTTCCCCTTGCATAGAAGTTATATATTGCCAACTTGTAACCATCGTTACAAGTGAGCAGTATAGAAAGTAGGTCTCTATTAGAGATATGGTTCTGCTTGATGGTGCATTGCAGGGCTTGCCGTATCCAAATAGTTAGACCCCCTGAAGGGCGTCCCTTTGTATTCTTCTTCGCGGGCACATAAAAGTTTAAAAAGCCCAAGCGAAAAACTGGTGACACTGACCATGTCTCTTGTAACAGCACAATGTCATAAGAATCTATAAAGTCACACCATTCTGGAGTCTCTATTTTATGTTGGATACCCGCGATATTCCATGAGATGATCTTGATGGAACTTTCCCTTTCCATATTCCTCTTATTTAAGGGAATAGTCAGGTTAGGGGAAGGCGCACCAGGTGGAGTCCTTACTTCGACTAGATTAATACCAGAGTGAACAGCTAATAAGCGGTTCTCTACTGGTTTAAAAGTGTAGTCTCTAGGTTCAGATGTCCTAGTCTCACCACAATCTGTTTCTTTTGTCATGAGGATACTAGAATTCCCGTGTTTGACCTCTGTAATCTTTGGTTGCCCTAAGTTCATCGGATTTTCCAGTCAGTCACATTGGCTTAATCCTGATATGGCAGAGAACCTATTTTCTATCGCAATTCCCCAATTGTTTTTATTTGCAGGGTATTTGGCTTTTCTTATTACAGGGTTCCATTTAGTTTTTAACAGTGCTGGATTTATGTTATTTCCCTTTTTTGTATAAAAGAAATCCAACGTTAATGGCACTATTTCAGTAGATCTACGCTGGGGGGGATATATATTAGCTAGTATGTTTGGTAGGACTTCGGGATCTGAGAGGTGCAACACCACACAATCCCCCCTAAACTTTTTAATGCCACCCCCGATCCATTCAACCCTTCTAGCTTTTACTACTTCCTGTGCCAGCTGGTCCCTGCCTCCTGGTTTGAAAGCCATATTCTTTGATAACCAATGGAGTGATTTATTTATCAAAGAAGGAATATTCTCCTCTTGTCCTGGTTCTAATTGAGGAACATTTGCTAAAACCAATATTAGTGGGGAAGCTTCCACTATTAGTTCTACAGGCCCTTTATCTATGTTCTCTATCTCATTTGTACTTCTAGAGGCGGGCCTTGCAGAATCCTCAACCATGGTAGCTGGGTTTAGAATTCCCATCCCCTCTCCCCCTTGGCCAGGCCTGCACGTAGTGTTTTGGGAAGTGTTTGTTGTAATATCTGGGCCAACTACGGCTTTGGTATTTTTCGGATCTGCCATAGCCAAATTTATTGGAACAGTCTTTGGTGTTTCTTCTATATCTTTTTGCAAAAGTGATCCCAATCTGGTGACCTCTGCTGTAAGCAGGTCAATTTTACTTAGGAGTGGTTTAGTGATAGTTGTAATTTTATTATCTATGGCATTCAGTAGCTTTTTGAATTGATCTTCATCTAGATGAACTCCTCCTCCCCCATTGTTCCCAATATCGTCACCATTTTTCTCCTCAGACTAGGCCTCAAGGCATTTTTTACCTGATCGAAGTCCACCCCTTTTTGGTATGTTTTTCCCCCTACCCTTTATTACTCTTGGGGCTGGAACCGGTGTAGGGATTTCCTCTTCTAAGGTATTACTTTCAATATCAGTTGTACATTCAAGAGCTGGTTCGTTAATTACAACTAATAATTGGGTCAGTGGGTTGTTATCTGGGGTTTGGAAAACCTCATTAGTAATGTCAAGAACTGAGAGTGGTAGAGGCGTATTGTCAATGAGCAAGTCCGGCGAATAGCTAAGACCCAAAGATGATCTCCTATTCTGATTAATTTTGGCAACTTTCTGTACCATGTAATTGTCTATTGTGTTAAGTGGAGCAGAAGATGCTTTAGCTTTAGACATGTTAGTATCAATGATGCTGGTCCTTGGGATTAAAGTCAATATGATGATCCAGACAATTTCAGGAATGAAGGGGTTACTGCACTTACTTGGATGATTTTGGGCAGCGCTCTTGGCCCTGCTCCTGCCTAATCCTGCCGATGAGGGCCGTAGAGGGCCCGCCCTTTGCCCGGGCTTCGCTCCGGGCGTCCCGCTCGCGTCCCGCGAAGCGGGTTCCTGCGCGGCTTATGTGCGCCTCCTGGCGCCCTCGCGGTGACAGAGAAGCGCGCCGCCGTGTAGGCTGCCGGGAACTGTAGTCTCGGAGCGGAGGCGCGTGTAGTCAGCTGGAAATTGACTCCTGGCGGTGGCGGCGTGCAACAGGGTGCCTGGCTGACTCTGTTCGTCTCCTGGCAGTGGGGGCGTCTATGCGGCAGGTAAGGTCCCAGCATTGCATGTAAGATAGTTTTTGTGCAGAAAAGGGCACCTTCCTGAACAAAAGAAATAATGAGAGGCATTTATCTTAGAATGCAGCACATATAGAAAGAGGAAGTAACGAGGAGAAATAACAATGCAAATCAGCCTTGACCCTGGGCCTCATGGGAACAGTCCTGCCCGAACTGCCAAGCCATGTCTTCCCTGGACCGGAATCAAGCATCCTAGGACCGGTTTCTGGCTATCAGCCGTCTTCAGCCAGGATAGCTTGACTCCAGTGGTGTGGAGAGCACAGGACTCACATCTGAGCATACCCTTCCCACTCGGGGTGACAAATGCAAAACCAACAGTTGATGGACAGAATGCAGAACAATGTCATACATTCACCCCATAACAGAGATCTGGGCCTAAATCCATCATTTTTTTGCACTCCACACCACCCCAGTTCAGACATGGCCATATGCAAATCAGCCTTGACCCAGTGCCTCATGGAAACAGTCCAGACCGAACTGCCAAGCCATGTCTTCCCTGGACCGGATTCAAGCATCCTAGGACCGGTTTCTGGCTATCAGCCGTCTTCAGCCAGGATAGCTTGACTCCAGTGGTGTGGAGAGCACAGGACTAACGTCTGAGCATACCCTTCCCTCTCGGGGTGACAAATACAAACCCAACAGTTGATGGACAGAATGCAGAACAATGTCATACATTCACCCCAGTACAGAGATCTGGGCCTAAATCCATCTTTTTTTTGCACTCCACACCACCCCAGTTCAGACATGGTCATATGTAAATCAGCCTTGACCCTGTGCCTCATGGGAACAGTCCAGCCCGAACTGCCAAGCCATGTCTTCCTGGACCGGAATCAAGCATCCTAGGACCGGTTTCTGGCTATCAGCCGTCTTCAGCCAGGATAGCTTGACTCCGGTGGTGTGGAGAGCACGGGACTCACATCTGAGCATACCCTTCCCACTCGGGGTGACAAATGCAAAACCAACAGTTGATGGACAGAATGCAGAACAATGTCATACATTCACCCCAGTACAGAGATCTGGGTCTGAATCCATCGTTTTTTTGCACTCCACACCACCCCAGTTCAGACATGGCCATATGCAAATAAGCCTTGACCCTGTGCCTCATGGGAACAGTCCAGCCCTAACTGCCATGCCATGTCTTCCCTGGACCGGAATCAAGCATCCTAGGACCGGTTTCTGGCTATCAGCCGTCTTCAGCCAGGATAGCTTGACTTCAGTGGTTTGGAGAGCACGGGACTCACGTCTGAGCATACTCTTCCCACTCGAGGTGACAAATGCAAAAGCACCAGTTGATGGACTTAATTCAGAAAAATTTCATACATTCACCCCAGCAGTGACCCAGTACAGAGATCTGGGCCTAAATCCATCGTTTTTTGCACTCCACACCACCCCAGTTCAGACATGGCCATATGCAAATCAGCCTTGACCCTGTGCCTCATTGGAGCAGTCCAGCCCGAACTGGCAAGCCATGTCTTCCCTTGACCGGAATCAAGCATCCTAGGACCGGTTTCTGGCTATCAGCCGTCTTCAGCCAGGATAGCTTGACTCCAGTGGTGTGGAGAGCACCGGACTCACGTCTGAGCATACCCTTCCTACTCGGGGTGACAAATGCAAAACCAACAGTTGATGGACAGAATGTAATATCTAAGCCATTCTTGGATCTTGTAAGTGCACAAGCGAGCCATGGAGAGTACATGGGCTAGATACTTTTTCCTAACTTCATGACTGCTTCACTGTACCATAGGATGTTTGGTACCAAACATCTTGTCTTCATGAAACCTCACTGATGCCAGTGTTGGGTTGATTAATAAATGCATATTGGATACCTTTAGATAGCTCCCTGAAAACGTACGAAACACTGGTGTGGTCTCTGACTAGTCATAGCCAGCCTGCCACTACCAGACCTGTTTCTGACCTCATGGGGTGAGAGCCTGTGCTCTCAGAGGCCAGAAACCAAGCCTGATCTAGGCAGAGGCGCTTCACACCTCACCCAGGTTGGAATGGTCTTTCAGGGCGGAAAGCTTCAAAGGTGATGCTGCCTTTGAAGTGCAGCCCAGGCTTCCCCAGAAAGAGGCAGAAGCGAAACCTCCTGTCCTGCTCACCATTGGTGGGAGGACAGGTGGCTAAATTAGTTAAATGAGGAGTGTCCACATTCAGCCAGTACCACCCCTAAGGTGTGGCAGTCGATGTGACCCCGATCCTGAAAATCCACCATCTTGGGATGGTGGGAAAACAACCTATCAGGGCTAGGGTACTGCCTCTTCCCACAGAAAGTGTTCACTTGGAGGGTGTAAACACCCTAAAGGTAGGAAGCCCATTGGCTACTACCTATCCTTTCCTTTAACTCCCCTAAATTTAGTATTTAGGTGGCATCACTGGACCTTGAACATTAGATTCGATGGACAAGAAACAGACACAGCTGCTACCCAAGAACTGAAGCCCTGCTGCTCAGAAAAATGGCGCCAAACCCTTCCTGCTGCTTCAAGGACTCAGTAATCGTGGTTTTGCAGTCTCGTCCTGAACCTGTGAAGTCTTCAAGAACCCCTGAGCTCCTCCAGCCTTTGTGAAATTGCAAAGAGCCTCCCTTAGAATGCGGTGTAACATGTTTACCTGCATATATTCCCATAACGGCAAGATAGACATGTGGAATCTGGTATCCCTGAACTCAGAATTTAATAACACATCCTTTAGTGAAGATGGTTTTTAAATTCTAAGTTTGGAAATAGCACTTTTAGAAAGTGGCTATTTTCCTGTTCAACCTTTCTGTGTGCCTCTGCCTGGTTGTGTATTGACTGTCTGGCTTGTGAGTGACAGGGGCTGGGGGCCGCTCCAGGAGGCTGGCTGAGTCAGCACAAGGCTGAATAGACCCATCTGCATGTACTCTACATGCAGATGGGTGCACTCTGCCAGTGCACCTCTTCTTCCTTTGTGAGTGTGGGCCAGGGCCATCAGACGCACCGCAGGAGGTGGAACCAGCATTGTGTCAGGCAGGCACAGCCCTATTGAGATCCAGGTGCTACACCTCCCACCACTCTGGTGATAGCACACAATGCTACTTATTTTGATTTAGACCACGCCCCTACTCAGATAGGCCACACCCATTTAATACATTTGCCACGCCCCTTTAAGAGCACCACCAGTTTTCCCCCACTTAAAGCCCTGCTAATATTACTGTCTTGGGAAGGAATAAAAAAAACTGCCAAATTATCTTTTAACTAAAACGTGAGGCGCGCGCATGGAGTAATTCACACGCTCATTCAGCACAATGCCGCCTGGATATGCGCCACTTGTAGTAAATCTCCTGTGAAGTAACCGACCCCTCGTACAAGCAATCAATTCATGTTACTCACCCCTCACCACTGCCCTGCAATAACCTAAGGAAAGTCACTAATGGACGACCAGTAGGAGTGGGCACTGCAAAAAAGAAGCATTCGTATTTGGCAAGCACCAAGGGGTTCCCAGGCCTCGCCCACAACTATCCCTGGATAAACAGGATCTTCCTGCGAGTTATTTACTTCATATTGGATGAGCTCATGAATGAAGTATCACATCTGGCAACTTCCGGAGTCACGCTTTATTATTCATAAACACCCTAGTCCATCAGCTGCATTCTTACGGCTGTGACACCTATAAAATGTGAGGACAATGCTAACCAGATACATTTCTGTGACGTAAGGAAAGTTCAACTCACATACAACGCATTACAGCTCCCCTTCCCAGATAACACACACAACACTACGCAGTCCCCTACTCAGCAAACAATGCAATTGCACAGCAGTTAATATTCTAAACAAATATCAGTTAACTTCCTTGGAATCGTTTTTCTGAAATTCTGTTGTGCCTGAAGCAGCATGGAAATGTGAAAGGGAATGGCTCTGAATCAATGCTTGCATAAGTGTGAGATACAAAAGCGGTGAACGGTTAATGGCACAGTTTAAGTATTAACAGAGTTCATGTATGCTGCCAGCAACCTGTTCACCCCTGACCGGATCTCCTTTGCGAAGATCTTGTCTCCCAAACCACATTCATTCCATCAATACAAGTTGTTCATTTGCTTCTTTTATCTCCCAGTAGGCCCTGCCTCCCCTTTTAGTCTTTATAGGTTTCATTAACTCTTCAGCTCGCTCGGAGGATGCCCTTTTATACTATGTGCAACTCTTAGGGGATCCTGGGTCCCTTGTTCACTGTGCCACTGGATTCAAGCTAGCCTGGCTGAAGAAGGGTGACATACCCTGAAACTGGTCCCAGGATGCTTGTTTCCGGTCCAGAGAGGACCTGGCTTGGCAGTTCAGTCTGGACTGTTCCCATGGGGCACAGGGTCAAGACTAATTTGCATATGGCTGGGTCCAAACTGGGGTGGCGTAGTGGGCAAAAGAATGATGGATGTAACCCAGATCTTTTGACTGGGGGAGAATGGTTGCATTGTCAGCATCCAGTCCATCATTTGTTTGCTGTAACACTTTTCACCCTAAGTGGGATGGGTATGCCCAGATATGGGTCCCTTGGTCGCTGTGCCACTGGATTCAAGCTAGCCTGGCTGAAGAAGGGTGACATAGCCTGAAACTTGTCCCAGGATGCTTGTTTCCGGTCCAGGGAGGACCTGGCTTGGCAGTTTGGTCTGGATTGTTCCCTTGGGGAACAGGGTCAAGACTGATTTGCATATGGCTGGGTCCAAACTGGGGTGGCGTAGGGGGCAAAAGAACGATGGATTTACCCAGATCTTTTGACTGGAGGAGAATGTTCACATTGATAGCATTCCGTCCATCATTTGTTTGCTGTAAAGCCTTGTACATAAGGAACCCTTTCAAGCTACGTGTAGCATTAAAGGGGGGTGCCGTGGGTGTTGCAGTGGGCATTCCACCGCAACACCCATTGTATTTGATGCTGCCCCCTATGTACAAGGGTGGCGTACATAATAGGTAGTGCCAAAATTAAGACCAGGAAAAACCTTGTCTTACATTGGTGAAACGAGATGAAATGCATTATTTCTCCTCGTTTTTGCTTTTCCCGTGTGTGCTGCCTTGTGCAGCACACAAGGAAAAGGCAAAATGCCATGGTTTGTTTCTGTTCAGGAAGGTGTCCCTTCCTGTATATAAGCAAACCTTTTAAAAAAATGCCATTTTGTAACTTTCATGTGTACTGCATGCAGCAACACACATGAAAATGACAGAATGGCATTTTAGGATTGTTTATGTGCAGGAAGGGACACCTTCGTACACATAACCATTCCTCCCCTGCAATCATACCGAGGCCGAGCTTTTAGTGGGATTTACAGGAATCTTGAGCAGTATTAAGAATGGAGGATGCGATATTGCCGCCAAAGATAAATAAAGGAGAACATGAAAAAGTAACTGTTAGACCTGGCTTTTACAGCGGGTTTATCCCCAGATGTTTTGCTTTGTGGCCTTCTGTTTCTGACTGGTTTTAAGACTCTGGGTACTTTACCACTGCTGATCAATGCTAAAGTGCATATGTTCTCCCTCTAAATTGTATGGATGGATTGGTGTTAACATTATTGGCTAATCTGATTTACTAGTCAGTCCCTAATACAGTGCACTGTGTGTGCCCAGGGCCTGTAAATCAAATGCTGCTAGTGGGCCTGCAGCACTAGTTGTTCCACCCACATAATCAGCATGTTAATGTAACTCAGGCCTGCCATTACAGTGCCTCTGTGCATTCTAATACTGCCATGTCGACTTGGCAAGTGCACCCACTTACAAGGCCCTAACATTCCCTTTTCTTACATATTAGTCACCCCTAAGGTAGGCCCAAGGTACCCCTGTGGGCAGGGTGAAAGATATTCGAAAGGTAGGACATGCCCTGGTGTGTGTGTGGTTTGTCCTGATAGTGAAATACTGCCAATTTTGTTTTTTCACTATTGCAAAGTTATCTGTTCCCATAAGATAGAATGGGGAGTTTGCTTATAACATCTTATTAGCCCAACTACCCCTGGGAATAAGGTAGGAAAATAAAGTTTAGTATGCCTGAACGCAGAATGTTAAAATGCATCTTTTAGTGAGGGTAATATTTACATTCTGTGTTTGAAAATACTACTTTTAGAAAGTAGGTATTTTCTTGCTTAGCCACCCAGTGTGCCTCTACAAGGATGTGTATTGACTGTCTGGCTTTGGAGTTAAAGGGGCTGGGGATGTGCAGTGGCTCCAGAGAGTCTGGATCAGTCAGTCCTAGGCGGGATAGGCCTGGTCTACATTTGGAGTGGTGGGAGGAGTAGCACCTATACCTGAATAGGGCTGTGCCTGCTTTCCACAATGATAGCTCAGCCCCCCTGTGGTGTGTCTGGAGCCAGGACTCACACTGACAATGGGGGTTGTGGTGCACTTGCAAAGTGCCCCCCAGAACTGGTTTGGACTGGGCTCAGAGCCCTGGGGCAGGAGAGCAATAAGGGTACAAAAAGTAACTTTGAGTTCTGGGGATCTCTGCCATTGTTGGTGGCTGGCCGGGTGAACCTGCTTAAGATGGTAACCCTGCTGAGATTACTATCTTACTTCGGAACTCTGCTGGTATTGGTACCAACCAAGTACTTCACCCCATTTAAGTCGATGATTTTGGGGTTTCTGCTGGGGAATGATCCTTGGCGCCGAAGAGTGGCCCTTAGCGTTCTCATTCGACCGAGAGCAGAGGGAGGACTGACAGTTCCCAACTTTGAGGCCTATTACCTCTCAACACAACTACAGTGGCTCACAAAGTGGGCAGCAAGCCACATTTGGGGCGGGAGGAACCGAGAGAGGATTCTTGGCTCCGAGAGTGATAGCCCAGATCGCACTGAGGCTGCCTGTTCGCCCTTCAACCCTCCCCCTGGAACTACTCACAGCCTACCATTGTTGGCATAGGTATCGGAGACGTGCCAAAATAAGATGCCCCTATGCTCCGGAAATTTCGCTACTTATGTGTGAGGTCCTGCCACATGGAGGTAGTTGGCAGGGACTGACAGTTTGGGTGGAACAGAAGCTGGATACTTTAGGTGATTTGTATGAAGAGGGTGGCATGATCCCGTTCAACGATCTGTAAGATCGGTATGACCTTCCCAGGGGGGATTTTCTATTGCATTCTGCTGTCACCGCAGCCATTCAAAAACATTGGGGGGAGGGACTCACAGAGACACCGACGTCATTAGGGTGTCAATATCTGGTAATGGCAACAGGGACAGTTAAAGCGGGCATGTGCAGCTACAGAAAAATAACACGGGAAACGCTACTACCCTTAACAGAGCTGCAATAAAAATGGGAAGCAGACATCAGGGAGGACATCCCAGCAATGTTGTGGGGGGAGATAATAAAGAGGGCTTGGAAGAGCACCAGAAATGCCAGATTCCAATTAATGCATTTTTACATACTACACAGGGCATACCTTACCCCGGAGAAGATTAATCAGTATTTTAATTCTCAAGAGGAGGTTTGTTCACAATGTAATAGAGAGGGTGCTGGGTTTAGACATATGCTCAGGGATTGCCCACAATTAGGTAGCTTCTGGGAGGAGGTAACTATGCTGCTGGCAGATGTCACTTACAGGGAAGTAGAGGCATCACAGGGATACTGCCTATTACACTGGTTCCCACACACAACGAAAAACAAAATCATGAGCAAATTCATAGATATGGGATTAGTACTAGCCAAAAGGGATATAACCATGCACTGGAAAGCAAAACAAGGGCCAAATACAATCAGATGGAAGAAAAAACGAATTAAGTGGGCAGAGTGTGAATGTATAGTTAGGATGCAGATTGCACAACAAACGAAAAGCGAGAAAGTGCTTGAGGTGGCTAGAGCATGGGAATCCTTGGTGACCTTACTTCGAGCCCCAGATGATGCTAGTGAGGAAGAATCAATTGAAGAACCCGTGGTAGGGGCAAATTAGGCTATTTACGCCCATGACCATCAAATAGCCCTGGAGAATTGGTGAGCAACTATAGTGCACCGCCGTCCCTATAGAATGAGGGTTCCTAAAGTGGTGCCTCTGATATTCGCAAAGCACAACCTGTACTAGAAGCTAATCACAAAGGAGGAATATGTATATAAGTGACACGCCTGGGGGAGGGAAGGGAGGGGAGGGTGGAGTTTGCGGGGGGAGTTAGAAGATCAGAATGTTGATGTAAAGAATGATCCACAAATGAGTATAGCTATTGTATAACTGCGGGAGGAGGGAGGTCTTGTGAGTACAGCAAGGGCCTGAGTCTTCTTTCTGTTGTTGCACAATGGAGCTGTACATATCAGAGTCCAATAATTTAATATTTGAATGTAAGATAAACATGATGCATTGATGGTCTCTGGAAAAGTCTGTAAATCCCAATAAAGTTTGTTTACAAAAAATAAATAAAAAAGAAGGACCCAGCCCCCAGTCTTTTAGATCCCTTGTGGGAAATCAAGAGGAACCACTGCCAAGGAGAAGAGCTGGGGAAACTGAGGAGTAATACTTTCCTTGTGCTGTTTGCTGTCTGGGGTTGACCTGGAGTGGCTACTTTCTGCCCAGGAAAGGGAAAAAGGACTTTGCTATTTGCGGTGTCCCCTGCTTGATGAAGATCTCCAAGGGCTTGAAGAAGAGCTTGCCTCCTGTTCTAAAGGGACACAAAGACTTCACCCCCAGCTCCCCTGAACTTCCTTGCTGTGAGTTCTGATCTGCCAAGAGATGCCTGTAGCTGTTCTGGGCCTCTGGAGGTTGTTCTGACAGTTGGCAGCTGGAAAAGCAATGCAACAACAAGAAGTGGGACGCATCCGTACCTGTTTTCAATGCATCGCTGAAGAAATCATTGCAGCACCTGCCCGCAGATTGAGAAAGACCGCAAGCCAGCAATACGAATTGTGCAGGTAGTGCATCAACGCACAGCGACGATTTAAAAGATTGATCAGTACCAATATATATACTGTCTTGCAGATATCACATTTGTGAGTTTTGTAGCCATCGATGAATGTCAGCGATTAAAAGTAACTTATGGCATAAATAAAAATAACAAGTCTGAGGAATCAATAGGATAGTACCAGGAAACATATGGGTACATGTTTTTTAATAACTAAGAGAGCAATATGTTTGCCTTGAAAAAGATGGTATAAAGTGAATTAACACCATTGAAACGCATTGACGCCCTACCTGCAAAATTCGTATTGCTGGCTGGATCAGTTGATACTAAACGGAAGCCAATGTACTGGGTCTCAGTTGGCCTTTTTCTACGACTGTGTAACTTTGTATGACAAAGTGTATTGTCTTTCTCATCTCTCTTTTAGCAAGTGAAGAATTTGTGTTATAAAGATGTCTTTGATGTTTTTTTTAAATATAACCGGTGTTATGGTGTATGAAATGTACTTTTGTATTCTAATGTACTCATGTATTCAATTGTATTAATTTGTTTGACAAGTTTGCTCTGGGTTTTTATTATTGCTTGTTTTTTTAATAAACATACCTAGAAGAGTAAAATATTTTAAATAATCAATTGTACTAATTTCTACTCTTGACATATGATGGATTTACTGTCTGGGCCTTGTTCATAGGTATATGTAAGTGTAGGAGTGGAAGAATGAGGAGTTATAGTAATGAGTAGAGGTTTTGCGAGTATAAGATAATAAAAACCGAAGAAAAAATATTTCTTTCACTGGTTAATAATACACACAAATATACATACAGGTATACATATGTGTCAACCATGTTCCTTTCTTGGCTTGTTCAACTCACATGTTGATTCCACAAACCAGTGCATACAGCATGGGGCAGTGGGGCAGTCCACTTCAGTCATAGGCTGTTTTGCACTGTGTGTGACACATTTATTCTGATCACATGTGCACATCCATCTAAAAAAGAAGTGTGTTTCAGGACTAGACTTAGTGGGCCAATTCTTTACTGTGTCAATGTTTTTGTTTCCATTTATTATCTATAATTTTTTGTGTTTTTGTCATCTGATGCTCTGGTCTGCAGAATGGTGGTCTTCAGGCTTAGGCATAAAGCTGGTTCTCAAGATGACGGTTGAAAATGTAGGTGTCCGTTTGGACCAGTATCTCACTATAAAAGATCAGATAGGGGCTACTACTGGTACCTGTTTTCATATGATGTGTCTCTTGCGAGGAGTATTCCATCTTCTTTCTATATCTGTACAGAAAACTCTTATTCAAGCACTGGTTATCAGTCGTCTGGACTACTATAACACACTTCTGGCTGCGGCTAATGAATCTTTACTAAATAAACTTCAGGTAGTCCAAAACAGTGTGGCCAACTGGTCCAGAATATGCCACCCAGAACCGCCTCTCTGCCTCTTCTGCGGCATATACACTGGCTTCCCCTACTCTAGAGAATTAAGTTTAAGATCTGCTGCATTGTACATAAAGCACAAAATTTCGTATGTCCTAGCTATTTAATTGAAAACCATACCCCCTATCAACCGAGCAGATCCTTACGCTCGTGGGAGAAATCCCTCCTTATCACCCCCAATCCCGCACAGGGGGTAAAGCCTTTTTCTAACTTGCTCCCTTGCATTGGAATCTTCTGCATTTGCACCTTTGAAAGTGCGAAGACCTCCTCCTTTATAGAAAACTTCTTAAACATACTCTTCCCCATTTGATCCCATTGTTCCTGAAAGCAGCCAGTCTACCTCCAGGTGGAGGCACAGCATATCTGCAACAATGGAGACCCAATGATAATGCTGCTACAGTACACTGAGGCGGAGAACAAACATATACCGCCCCATGCCTGTGTACGTATATGAGGGTATTTAGTAAGGAATTAAAATATGTAAATACCCTGGTTGCACAGGACAAGTGATCCATTCCCCCTCCTTCATTTTTAGTACCAACCATTGCAAGCTGAATGGATCAGTACCTCTTCCTCCCCCCCGTTGCTAAATACATATGTGAACCATTGATGCCTGTAGTAACATAACTGAGAATATGTGTCTCTTCCAAACACAGGAGGTGCTGGGGACACAGCAGCAAGGAAAGAGGAGTCCCTGTCCCAGACTCTGGTGGAGGATGATCTCTTTGGTGTGGATCTGGCTCTGTCCTCTTCGGATGACGAAGAACAACCTGGCACCTCCGGTGTGAGTAATCATGCAGCCCCAGCAGCACAAACATCTATACCCCTGCACCCACTCCTACAACATCTAGCAACAGACCGACCACCCCCGCCAACACGGACAGACCTAGGACACAGAATTCTAACTGCACAGGGCCACGGGCCACCCAGGAAGCTACAGACAACACCACCAGTAGCAAACCCCAAGGGGGTCGGGGTCACCTGGGCATGCCACCGTGGGTCCTGCCCGTGTGGCCAGGGTTGATGGGAGGCATGGTAGGCAGAGGTCATGGCCTGCAGAGGGGCCTGGACTGCAGGATGACCCCCAACTGCTACGCATCATAGATGCGTACCAGGATAGCACTGGAGGATTCAGCCACGTAGTGGGGATCCTCAAGGGCATGCAACAGGAGCAGGCTGGCCATCATGCTCGCATGGAGGCCCAGTGGGACGATCTTACTGCGGTGCAAAGGGACATATTGACATGTCTCTGCCAGATCAGCACCAACATGTCCACACTTCCCTATGTGCCCACAACAGGGAGGGAAGATGAATCTGGTGGAGAGTTTGATGCACCGCAGACACCTGCACTTGAGGATCCCCCCGGAAGAAGAAGAGGGTCATCTGAAGAAGGACAAGTGGGCCACAGAGTCCATGCACATCCCCCAGAAACCCAGAACCTGTTTTGGAAATTGGCCTTTGTGTGAAAAGCATTCACCTTGTTGCACATGACACAACTCTCCAACATGACATGGAGGGTTCCTGTTGCTCTAATGTAGCAGATGAATGTGGACTCTACTCTTGATATTTCAGCTGTGAACTTTGGATTCCAAACCTTATGTACAGCACCCACAATCCTGTGCACTATCTCCACACATGTATGTAAATAAACTCACTATTACACTATACTTGCCTATGTTGTGATTCAAACTTGGTATGTGTCATGGAGATGATCAACTGCGAAGAACACAGTGCATGGCAATTACTACAGCAATGTTATTACTGTTATGTGACTCAAGTTGATGTGACACATATGAGGGAGACACACCACTAGGGCACCGCAACACATACTCACCATGGCCATGTGACACATTGCCTACAGAGATGTTTCCCAGAAATACAGTGGAATGCACAGACACCACACCTATCTACAGTCAGTGGTAACAAGCCCACAGGTGAGGTACGCAAATGTCAGTCAGATGTGTGAAGACAGACAACACACGTAACTAAGTGAAGCACAAGTTCATTACACATCAACAAGTTTATTGCATAACAGTTGCAAGGTAATTCCACGTGACAGTGGGCACACGGTCATCAAGTGTTGTAGAATTGAACTTCAGGGGTGTGTGGTACATCACATGATAGGATACTAGAAGTTCCACCCTGGGATTGGATTCTGGTTGTTGGGTGTCATAGTTGACCAAGCAACAGGCAAAGTACCTTGGGAAGGACAGACATAAGACACAGTCAGAAGCACACCAGAACAGGATAGAAATGCAATACACAAGCACAAAACATGTCATGAGAAACCTACACAGAAATAAGTTAGCATGTCGACACTAATGTGGACTACAGACCATGAGACAGGACACATCACTGCACGCATCCAGTCAAGTAGCACACGGAGAAACTCAAACAGCAAGTGAGCAGCACCAACACATCTCAGGCCAACTCAATACATTGACATAACAACCCTGGAAACTCACATTCAGCTGAAGAAGTTGTTGATGAGCTGTGTGCGGACGTCACCCTCATCATCATCATCACTGGCATCGTGGCCCAGGCCAGGATCCTCCACAGGTGGCGGATGTCGGTCATCGTCATCCTGTATGAGAGGCAGCTTCTTCCGCACTGCCATGTTGTATAGCATGCAGCATACTATGATAATCGTGCACACCTTTGCAGGCTCATATGGGAGGGCCCCTCTGGACTTGTCCAGGCAGCGGAAGCGGCTTTTCAGGAGACCAAAGGTCCGCTCAGTCAGTTTCTTGGTTCGACCATGTGCCTCATTGTATCGCATCTCGGCTGCTGTCACAGGGTTCCTTAGGGGTGTCAGCAACCACGGCATGTTAGGGTATCCAGAGTCACCTACATACAAAGAATTGCACATTAGTTGAGTATTGTAAGAGGATGGGATACAACATTGCCAAACACACACAATGGTAAACAGTACACACCAACAAGCCAGGCACGCTGGTTTGGCATCTGTGACATCATCCCCGCAATGCGACTACTCCTCATGACGTGGCATCGTGCGCAGAACCGGGGAAACGTACACACACATGTGTGATACACATGTCCGCTAGACATACCACTAGAGCATTGATGGAGTGGAAATGTTTCCTGTTCCGATATGTCTGCTCATGTGCCCGTGGTGGTATCAGGGCCACAAGTGTACCATCAATTGATCCAAAGACATTCGGCATCCTCCCCAGTCTATAAAAAGCATCATCTATGTCAGTGAGTTCACCAGGGCAAGGAAACCTGATGTACAAGTCAAGTAAATGCAACATCCCCTCCAAGACATCACGAAGCACACGGCTGAACATAATTTGTGACATCCCACCAGCAGTAGCCACAGTGTACAGGAAGGTACCGGTAGCAAAGAAGTGCAGGGCTGATAATCACCTTCACCTTTAGGGTCAGTGCTGTAGGGTATGTCCGGCCAGGTAGCAGATGTGGCACCAACTACTCCGCCAACTCCTCAATCAGTGGCCTGGTGAAGCGGTACCGTTGGATAAAATCGCTTTCCACCATGCTTTCAAGGTCGGGGAACGGTCTATGAACTGCTGGTGCCCTGCAGTACAGAGATGGGCAAAGTAAGATTTTACATTCCTCCACCCATGTGGCACTAACCTTGCAAAATATCACATGATACATCATAGCAATACACAATGAACTGAGGTGGGTGATGTTGGGTATGGACACATATGTCACCTTCATGCACATCCTCTCACATATCAGTTAGACATGTGTACATAAGTTCCATGGCGTGTAATGGCAAATCATTGGGCTGTGGCACAGTACCTATGTACTGCTGTCACGTTCAAAACACACAACATGGTGACAAGTGAGGACTGATGTTTCCCAGGCATTACAGCTCCATGACAGGAAGATAGCAATGGTCCCTGTATTGCCACATGGACACTGGCAATACATGTCTTATCATGTACACCCCACAACAAAGCATGAGTCCCACAGGTAGTGGCCCCTGTGGTCTGTGCAGGCCATACATGGGCATCTCTGAGACACACACACACCATCAATGTTGATGCAGAAAGCACATGGTGGAGACTGACTCCCATTGGGCACATGGAACTAGAGACATCTGAGACACAACATGCACACAGACAGTGGGTGTACATCATAATTGTGGCTATGGGTCTCGCTGTGATGAACATACCACCCCACCCTGGACTCAGGGTGTATTTGACAGGTCATACACATATCCAAACTGCTACTGTGTCCTTGACTCATGCCCATAACTGAACAGTTGCATATTACATTGGTGAGGTGCACAACACAAAAAGGATTCTGTCCCCATGAACCCGTGCCCAGCTTGGAAGTGGTTGCACCAAAGTGCCACACAAGAAAACACATGTTGCCCCCCCATACACACACAGGTAATGCAGCCTTACATGCCATGAGATGAAGTGTGGTACAGAAATAAGGGTTAACCCAATATAGTCACTGGGACTTGGGTATTTGAACAGTACATATACAAAGGGGTCCCAGTACAAGACGCTGACAAGTCAACATACACATATAAAGGACTAAACACACACAGTTGTTTGTAAGTTTGACACACTTGTTTTACTCACAGTGTGTATATTAGGGAAAATGTACAAAGTACCAAAAACATATTAATCATCATCATAAAAAAGGTGTGCCCTTAGACGTAGAAGTTGGGGAGGGGTGGAGGGATGTGAGAATAAATAGTGACAGAATTAGGTACAGTCTTCAGTATGTTGGTAAATTCAACAGTTCACACAGAAATACATAATTAAGCCTGGCTTCATCCGAGAGCCAGCTACAAAAGGACATAGAATGTTCCAAGCATATTTAGTGCAATAACATGCTAAATGCGCTTTGTACGTATATCAAGATCGTTCTGAGCGCCAGCTATTAAATTAGAGGGAACAAAGTCGACGTTTCGACCCCAATACAAGATTAGGCAACAGTTCAGCCTTAAAACGGGGTCTTCATCAGGACGTGAAGGGATGTGACGGGGCAAGCGAATCTAAAAGAAATGGAGGGTCATGAATCTACTTCTCAAACACAGGATAGCTGCCTTAATCGCAACAAAGTAGAAAAACGGGGTGCCCAAAGGCGTTTACCATGGGGAGGACATCTGGAGATTTTGGGACTGGAGGCTCCAAATCCGGAGAATGCACACGGCAATCTAAAAAGACAAGCATACTAATAGTAGCTCATAGGACCAACATATCTGCAGAAAAGGTTCTCATTCTACACTCCCAATCGTGCCCTTTGATCGGCCAATCTATGTCTACTAACCACCCCTAAATTCAAATATGCACGCATGGGAGGTCAATCCATTTCAGTTAAAGCAGCCTCTGCCTGGAATGCTCTCCCCCTTTCCCTCAGAGCCTCGCCAACCATTTCTGTGTTTAAGAAAGATCTCAAGACCCACTTGTTCAACGCCCCTCTCTTGTAGTTCACCCAGGCTTTGATTCAGCAATTATGTTCTCAATTCACTCACCGCGCCAGGATACCCCGTGGTAACAGAGCGCGCTATAAAAGTTTTAATAAACATAATAAACATAAACAGCTCAAAGTATCATTGGGGTGCACAAATGTCAAAATAACCAAAATCCCTGAAGCGTGTACTCACTTCAATATATCAAACTGTATCACCAAAGGAAATCAATTACTGAGGTGCGTTCGAGTTAACAATGAAGATTCTATAGGAAACGGAGAGATAAATAAAACCATATACTCCATGTGTGATACAAATACAGGGGCTAAGACTATTGAGTTCATATTCAACAACCTCCTAATACTTACATTGTTGATGCGAATTCAGGTTACATACACGCATGCCGCTCCAAAAGTCGGCAGCAGCTGAAAAAGAAAATAAGAATAGCTGCAGCCACCACTCGGCCATAGAACAGAATACACTACAGAGACGCTTACAAAGCGTATGTCAGTTATCACATACCTTCCAAGTCAGCCACAGCGAGGTCTATCCATGTCAGCGTGCAACAACGAAGACGTATTTACCGACAATGCGGTTCGGGGTGGTTTAAAGTAACCGCCGCCGTGAGGCGTGCACGTAAACACGTGTGATGCGTATGTAGCACAAGTGAGAAAAGACTTAACCTAGCGGAATATGGCAAATGCCAAACCCTGCCGATTCAGAGGTCTTCAAAGGAACACCCGTATTAAAAGGGTAGTATGGGGGTAGCAGAATGCGAGTGGGAACGAATTCCTTACCACTATGTCACAGTTGAACTATATGTACGGTATAACTTCTTCACAGGTGGTATTATGAGCACAGTCAACGTGCACCTCTTGTGACATGAGGGTGAAAGCGTTGATAGAACAGCATTCATATAATATAATATACCAGTATAGAATGTAGTCATAGCACATTGTCACTTACTTATTCAAACAGACAACGCATACCTCTCCAGCATGAGGGTAATGGCATTTATGGAGCGTAAACTCAAAATTGTCTACTCAGATAAACACTGACGTGGGACACAAATGGGTGCATGTTACATCCTCATAAAACCCTCCCAGGATTGATGGCGGGGGGAGTGGTGTGAGGCCCTGCATATTTTAAGATTGGGCTAAATAACTGGATATCATTGCCCGTTCACAATTTATCGCATCAAAACCGCCAACTGGGCATGGCTGCTTTCCAGTTCATTAAGGCCATTATTAACGGAGTCAAAAAAGGCCATCCACTTTGACTCCCGGACATTCAGAATGCTGGTTATATCGCCGCCTCTTGGGCCAAGTGTCACTTTCTCCACTGCAATCCATTGTAAACTCTCAGGCGTATGCCCACATCTCTTGAATTGTTCCACTAGAGGTGCACCTGCTACCTCGCAGCGGATCCTGCTACAGTGCTGCAAAATTCTAGACTTTACTTTTTGCTGTGTCTGGCCTACATATACCAGGCCGCATGGGCATCTTATCACATATATAACACACAAACTATTGCAGTTTGTGTACGATTTGAGGACCACTTTTCTTTCGTTATGTGAGAATTCTTTCGTTCGTAGCGTTGTTCCACAAGCTTTATATGACCCGCATTTGTGGTGTCCCAGTATGGGTGGAAGATTCCAGAGGGAGAGTACCGTGGCTGGTTGTTCTACGTCTAGAAAAGAATGGACTACCATGTCCCTGATGTTTTTACCTCTCCGGAATGAATGAAGGGGAAGATTGTTTTGCTGGATGTCATCTGATATCAGTCCCCAGTGTTTGTTTATGATTTTCTTAACGGCATTGCTCTGTGTGGAGAAGGTCGTCACACAAATCATCCGTTTGTTCAGGGTATCACTGCGTTCTTTGGGCTGTAGGAAACTCTCTCGTGGGTTATACCATGCACGTTTCCGCGTTCTCTTAATCAACCTCCCTGGGTAGCCACGTTCCAGTAGGCGATCTGTGAGTTCTTGTGATTCGCGCATGTACTCCATCTTCAAAGAACAGTTATGACTTATGCACAAACTTACAAATAACTGTGTGTGTTTAGTCATTTATATGTGTGTGTGTGTATTTTGACTTGTCATTGTCTTGTAATGGGATGAAGTGTGGCACATGCTGTGGTGTTGTAGGTGTGCCCCATAGTCCCTGGCAAGTAATTCTGTGTGGAATCCATCAGTGAGTCACACCAATGTGAACCGACGTGGGTGACTTCAATAGAGACGTGTCGTGCAGTTGTGGACCGAGCCGTGAGCACGGCTTGGCCATTAACTGTAATGTGAAATGACGCGGGTGACTCAAGTGCATATGCGTCGTACATGCATGGACCGAGTCGTGCGCACGCCTTGGCCATTGACAGCATGATGCGTATGCTTTGAAGTCACCCGCCTCGGTTCACATTGCAGTCAATGGCCAAGCCATGCGCACGGCTCGGTCCAGAACTGCACGACGCGTATGCAATATGAACCGACGCGGGTGACTTCAAGAGAGACGCGTCGTGCAGTTCTGGAACGAGCCGTGCCTGCGGCTTGGCCATTGACTGTAATGTGAACCGACTCGGGTGACTTTCATGCTGACGTGCCGTACAGGCATGGACCGAGACGTGCGCACACCTAGCCCATTGAATCGTATGGAGACGGGTGCGTGTGGATTTTCAAAATACGCACGGTACAGTCAGTTTACCGAGCCGTGCGCACTCCTTGGCAATGGACTGTCATGGAGACAGATGCAAATTTAAAAAAAACGTGTACGAGTCGTGCGCTGGAATTTCAGTTGGATGCCTACAACAATGTTGCAATTCTAGAGTGTCATGAAGGTGAAAATGTGAATGATGCGGAAGACGTATACGAGTCTTACAATCCCATGGATTGGACCGATTCACAGAATGCAACGTGTTGGATCTATCAGTAAGGAGACAATCCGCAGATTCTGCCTCTGCTGTACTGATTTAAGGCTGGCAGCCCCCCAGAGAGCTCACTTGCCTGCACTACATGCTATAGGACTACATCTCTGCTACCACTGCTGCTGTCTCTGCATCCTCTGGCTACTGCAATGGCTCAGACTCTGGAGAGGGCCCCAGCCTTCACTGAAGAGAACCAGGCCTGGCTGGACAGGGTCCTCCCACAGTACTGCAAGTTGTATGGGAAACCAGGGGAGCAGGTGAGTGTGCAGTCCACTGCCTACCTAATTGTGCAAGTTGTCTAGCTAGCAGTATTAGAAGTGTGCACAGCGGTGGGAAGCATATGCACTGAGTAGTTTCAGCACCCAAAGCGTGTAGGTACATGTGATGAACAGGTGTTCTGCTGCAAAAGTGCAGTAGTGCTAGCTTTTAATACCCAGGCAATATTACCATGTCAGACCTGCAGCACAAATGTCCATTTCCATGGGTGCACTACCTGTGTACCTTTTAGTTTTGTGATGACTACATGTATTTTCAAATGTGAACAGCCCAATCATGTGGCATGTGTGGTAATGTCCTCTTCACTTGTCATCCTCATAGGTTGATGAACACCAGAAGCAGGAGATCTGGCTGACCATCGCCCGGGGTCTACAAGCGCCGGAACCGCAACTGCCAGAAGAGGTGGCAGGGCCATCGGGGCTGGACCTGGAGGATCGCAAGGGTCCAGCTGAAGCTGTAGCCTCCTCGCCGTAGGGGTGGACATCGGCCCCTGCCCCCCCATATGCTCCAGATTGTGGCAGGTGGTCTTCCCGGACCTGGATGAACACTGAAGGCCAGACAGCAGCAAGGAGAGGGTAAGTCCATACCCAATTTGTGAACTATGTTTGACATGCTATTTGCAGTCTTTTGGACTGGTCATACTTCCACATTACGTTGGTCTTGTTGTCCTGAACTCATGTCCCTCAATGGTGCAATGCACACTCCTCATCTGATCCACAGTTGTGGCCCCTACAGTCTGTGACTATTTTCACTAGGGCACTGTGTCCCTGCAGTCAGCTATGCTTAAGGTTCTGGACAGCATATGTTACTGGGACTCTGATGTGTGCTTTGTGGGTGGGTCAATTGTTTGCATAATGCCTGATCTTTGACATGTGTTCTGTGTTTTGTTCCTATGATATGTGTTCAATTGCTGGACTAACTCGCCACATGTGTCTGGGGTATTTAAAACACACCCATGCAGCAGGTGAGTCCATTTAGTGGCCTCAGGAGTATGTATATCAAGTGTGTCACACTTGCCCAGACACCTGCCTACTGTCCAGGCCTATACACTGTTTCAGGTTTACCTGGGCAGTCATGCCCACTCCAGGGCATTGGGAGACTCTGTACTCACAGTCCTGTGCTTAGTAAAATGTGCCATCAGGTGTCTGACTCGTTGTCATTGTGGTGTGGCTTCTTTTTTAGGACAACTGGTATGTCCATAATTTGTAGGATCAGCAGGACATCTGAGATGTGAGTATAGGAGACAATACCTGTGCACCATATAGGTGTGTGGTCACTTAACTGTGCACAATGCTGTATGCAACAGTGAATTCCAGGCAGCTGTGTTTCATTCGCAGCAGACTGTGCGGTGCTCGTGTTCATGGAGTTGTGTTTGCAGTCACTCATATGTCTGATTTTTGTGATGTGGGCTCATCATAGTCCAGAATATTTTTTGGGCAGGTCACAGACAAGTGCACTAGTCAGCTGCAGAGTTTGCTTTGGCCATGACCTATGATTGTGACAAAGTGCAGACTGTTCTTGTCCAGATGCCCTGCCCCCTATGACATGTGGCAGTGATGACTGACTTACCATGCATGCCTTTGCCATGGAATTGTACTTGCTAAGAGGGATCCTGCATTGGGGTCAAAGGTGCTCAATGCACCCCATTGTGTCATTGACTAACAGGATGTGAGGACATCATTGTGTGTGGTGCTGCTAGGCACCACAAGCATGTGAACTGAGACTGTGGCCATCCATTCATCCTGACACCTGCACTGAATGAGTGGCATGAGATGTGGTGTGTGTGTATAGTAACAAACCTCTACATATTCACTTGCAGCTCCAACAAGTGTGTAGGTGGTGCATGTGTGCACATTGGGATATTAGCAGCAAACAGGCAACAGACATATGGGTGCAAGTCCAGGAGGGATATGGGTGCCATGGTGGATGGTCAGACTGGCAATTGTCCTATGTAAAGCAGTGTGGGCTGTTTGCGCGATGATCAGCTGATGATGCCAGAGCTTACCCTGTGATGTGCTGTAATCACTGTGTTGTGTGCAGTCAGTGCAGGCGACTAATGTGAGTCTTGTTTTCCTAATTCTATCTAGATACATCCCCGGGCACAGGAGGAGACAGCGCCACAGACTAGGAGGAGCCGCAGAGCCAGACTGGGCCAGCAACCAAGGAGTTGGAGGGACCCAGTGGCACGGAGGGTGAGGGGAGCCACATGGAGGAGTCCTCAGCACCATCCACCTTAGCTGAGGACCACAGCAGCTCAGAGGATGACTCCCTTGTGGGGGCGGGTATCAGTAGCCAGCAAACCACAGTTAGTGAGGCTGTTCCAGCCACCACCACCACCACCCTCCCATTGGCTCCTATCCCAGAGGTCCGTGGCAGTTCCCATGTTCGGAAGCATGTCTCCTTCATGCCAGGCAGCACAACCCATGCCCCTGTGTCCCCTGCTGCCCTGAGTGTGGAGTCTGTGGACAGATCCATGTAGGGCAGACATCAATGCTGAGTGTCCTCCATGCACACACGAGTCGGTTGACACAACTGGTGTCATTCATGGAGGGCATCTCATCGGGAATGTCTGACCTACAGAGGACCAATCAGTCCATGGCCTCCTCCTTGATGGCAGCAGTGTCCCTCCTCCAACAGTCCTTCCCCCCTCCTGCCTCTGTCCCATCCACAATCCCTAGTACCCTATCGGACCCAAGCACACACACACCAGCACAGTCCCCAAACACACAGACACCACATAAACCCCCAAACCAAAGTCCAAACTTGCACGCAAGCTAAGTCAGGGGACTGATACCACACTCACAGGGGATGGTTTGCAAACACACACAGGCATCCACAACCACTCTGCAGTCCTCCGATCCCTCTTCCTCCAAGAGCCCTTCCCTTGCCTCACCTGCAACCCCATCTCCAAAGAACCCCTTCCTGTGTGACCTTGGCCTCTTCCCCACCAATCCAGCAGATCCAGTTCTGTTTGGTGGGCAACATGACACATATGGGTTGGGGGGCAGTAGTGATGGCCAACATGCCCCTATGAGTGGGGGGGCAGTAGTGCTATGCAACATGCCCCTATGAGTGGGGGGGCAGTAGTGT
The DNA here is from genome assembly GCF_964263255.1 of Lissotriton vulgaris. NCBI lineage: Eukaryota > Metazoa > Chordata > Amphibia > Caudata > Salamandridae > Lissotriton > Lissotriton vulgaris. The sequence goes on along the minus strand of NC_141685.1, from coordinate 1,907,471,171 downwards.
TAGGCAACATTCCCCTATGAGTTGGGGGTGGTAGTGTTAGGTAACATGCCCCTATGAGTGGGGGGGGGGAGTAGTGTTAGAGAACATGACACATATGGGTGGGGGTGGCAGTAGTGATGGGCAACATGACCCATATGGGTGGGGTGGCAGTAGTGTTAGGCAAATGCCCCTATGAGTGGTGGGGCAGTAGTGTTAGAGAACATGACACATATGGGTGGGGGTGGCAGTAGTGGTGGGCAACATGACACATATGGGTGGGGGGCAGAGTAGTGATGAGCAACATGCCCCTATGAGTGGGTGGGCAGTAGTGTTAGGCAACATGCCCCTATGAGTGGGGGTGGCAGTGGTGATGACCATGCAACCCTTATGGAGCCCTGTTGCTAGTGGATAGAGTCTGGACGCCCTGGGTGTGTGTGGCATTTGGCGGGTACATGGTGTTTGTTTGTATGGTGGGTGACCGACTTACCGTCTGCGCCATCCACATCTGTTCCTGATCCGGTCATAGATGTACAGGACTGGTATGACCTGCGCGATGGGATTCATGAAGCGTTCATCTCGTATCCGTTGCTAGCTGGTCCGTCTCATAGCCGCGTATTGTGTTCTGGCGTGAATCGTACCTGATATGCTGCTTTACCGGATGCTGTGAGGTGCTGTACGTGGCGACCCATACGACGCGTAGGAAGTACGCATCGCGCTTGACCGGCTGGAAATTGCAGTGTTAATGGTGCCGTGCAACTCAAATTGTGCGTTTACTGGTCAGGCTCGTACAGAAAATGTGGATGAGTCGGACAGTACGTGTCGTTCGGGAATTTGGCACTTTTCCGCATCGTACTTCCTCGCCCGGACGGTCCCGCTCCTGGTACGTTCAGCCGTAAGGTAAGGCTACAGTCAGCTCTCTGGGAGCTGTCCGACCGAGATCGGAATTGACCCCTTTGTGTTTAGTGTCTGGTGAGATAGTAGGACACTTTCTATCAGCTCCCCATGTCATTCACAGGGCACAGTCCAGTTTTAACAATTGCTGTCTCCTCCTGATGGTGGTGTAAATTTCTTTTGGAGTGACCTTTTTACCTGACTGCTGCTATTTCACAATATGCCAACTTGTGTCAATTTGAAATTTTTCTTAATGAAGTCATTTAAAAAAAAATATGTGTACAATGAAGTGCGTTTCTAACTGTACTCCTTACATCATGCTGTTATGTATTTTCATTTAGAAGTAGAGTTATATTTGCAAACCATTTTAGTCAGTATGTCCTGCTTCTATGACACTGCTAGCATGACTCCCCAGATTGCTATCAGTGCTTTTGTATGAAGTGCTTATGAAGACATTTAACTTTTATCCAAATTTGAGCTCTGACAAGTATTTCAATTTCCTGATCTATCTATCTATCTATCTATCTATCTATCTATCTATCTATCTATCTATCTATCTATCTATCTATCTATCTATCTATCTATCTATCTATCTATCTATCTATCTATCTATCTATCTATCTATCTATCTATCTATCTGTCTGTCTGTCTGTCTGTCTGTCTGTCTATCTATCTATCTGGTTTACCTTTTTATACAATCCTCTCTATCAGTCTTTGCAAGCTCCCCTTTTTACCTATGCGTCAATGCTTCTTATCTATTTATAAGAAAGGTTTACAAAGACATTACAGAAAAAGCATTATCAAAGAGGGTGGCAGCCAATGGACGATCAATTGGCTATTTCGGTCTGGCTTGATTCAAGACCTTTTGATTTTACTAAAATTGTGTGTAACATATTTAGTTGAAGGGCTTTTCAGGCAGACTTGATCCATTATTCTGATGCTAAGTCATTCACATTTTGTCTTCCACCCACTCCAGCACGCATCATGGGGCAATGAGTCCGTCCCCTTCAGCCATTGGCTGACTTCTCTGTGAGTAATGGCATGCTGCCCTTTCACAAGGAGTTGCCATGGACGACTGTAGTAATGTGTGTTTTTTGCAGGCCAAAAATATTTTTGCTTTCAAACAATTCTTATTTAGGTAGATGAGGGTTCATTAGCTTACCTAATACATTTTTTTGCAAACCCTACAACAGAAAAAACAAGAATTGCCAAAGTCAAAAGGCGGGTAGCCAGCACCAGACCTCTTGGCTTTGCCAATGCTTTTTAGGTTGAGCCTAAACAGCTCTTGCGCTTTAGGCGATCTGTTATCTCTACTTTGTGGAGTCTGACTCCTCCCAGGCTTTGGATTGGCTGTGGGTGTGTCAATTAAAAATGGTATCCTCCAAATGGCTACTGGCGGGTGCATTTCCCACCTTTATGAAGAAGGGCACTCCCATTGAGTATTGCCACAGGAGCAAGCAGGGATGGCAGCTCCTGCAATACCGCTGAGCGCTGGGGGGCAGACTGCGAGGCACGCTGTTAGTAATGATTTAAGATTGCTGTGTACTCTTCTGCTTACTCACGCTCACTCCACCGCTATCTGCCTGTTCTTAAATCGTATCATTCGCGCTTTTAAAAGCGACTACTGGACATTTTAAAATCGCTGCTCCTCACTAATTTCTTGTTCTTTTACTTACTTGTTGTGAGGTGTGCTCCCCCTGCCCCAGTCCATCGCGGCTGCATTGACGATTATGTGGAGGGCAGGGCGCCATCTTTGGTCAGTCCCTGAGCACGGCAGGACCGTAAGCTGCGGTCTAGCTGGAGGCAGGGCTAGGCTACATATTGCACATATCACCACGAACGCGCAGCGGGCACGCCGTATGAGCGCCAAAGACAAGCCCGTCTGCGCCCGTCAGCGGCCGTTCGGGGCCAAGGGCAGGGAACTCTGCCCATTTTATTTCCTAAGCGGCCCCGGCACTGATTCGCCTTCATAATCATTGGCCTCTCTAACCCACCACGCAAATCTGACTTGGCTCACTGGGTATCTTTAGCCCCAGGACCAATTTTCAGGAATTCACATCTCTCTTGGCAGCTGCCCTGTCCCTTCCTACCCCGTTCGGCCCTCGTGATTCTCTACCCCCCCAGCCAAAAGAATAACCAACTCTATCTTGACAGTCAGCTATTTAAATACCCGCTCGCTGGTTAAACACCAGTTAGAGATCTTCCAACTATTGAATTCGGAGAAACCTGACATACTCCTAGTGACGGAAACCTGGCTCAATGAGGAGTCAACCCCTGACATTCTGGCGGCGGTGCCCCCGGGCTACTATATCCTCCAGACTAATAGATCTTCTGGTAAGCCCAGTGGTGGGGTCGCAGCCATAGTTAGACACTCAATCAGGTTCTCATCCCTAGAGGCTGCTAACATACCATCAGTCGACTGCCTCATTCTAAGACTGGAATCTTCCCTGTCCCCTCTTATCTATGCTCTTGTTTATCGTCCTCCTCCACATATGCCTGGCTTCCCGTCGCTGTTTGGCGATATGCTCTCCCAACTGGTGATCAACAACTCAAAAGTATTGATCATCTGTGATTTTAATTACTGGCCCTCAGATGCTAGGGAGAGCACTTGCTCCTCTGTCTTTATGGATCTCCTAGCAGGCATGAATTGTATTCAACATATCCAGTCGGCAACGCATGTCAAAGGACACATCCTAGACCAGGACTGGACGTCCAACCTGGATATTTCCCAACCCCTTATTTCTCCTTGTCCGTGGTCTGACCACTTTATTATTACGTTTTCCCTGGCCTCTATCCCCCACACCAGCCAAACATCTGCGGGGAACCTCCTGGCCAGGAACTGGAACAGGGCTGATCTTAATGAATTTTGTTCCTTACTCAGCGCCTCCTCACCCGCCGAACATGACTCCCTTAACACTCAAGCTACTAGCATGAGGTACTGGCTTGAATCAGCCAGCAACATTGTTGCGCTATTTAGACGTCTCAAATTAAAACGCCCCCACGATGCCCAGAGATGGTTCTCGGATGAGTTAAAAATTAAAAAACTTACACTCAGGCAGGCCGAACATAGCTGGATGCGCGATTATGCCCCAGAGAAAGAATTGTTGTTTACTGCCCAGCTTAAAGACTATAAGCAAACCTTTCTCCAGGCAAAAACCTTGTACTTCTCTAAGAAGATTACTGACTCTGCCACTAAGGCAAATAATATTTTTTCTATAGTGGAAGACCTCTCACACCCCGATAGAGTGACCATTAAGCCCCTCCCCTCTCAAGCCCTCTCTGATTCTCTTAATTCCTTCTTTGTGGAAAAAATAGCTAAAATTAAAAATAGTATTCCTCTTCGTACACCATCCTCTACACTCACATCTGCCACTACATCTGCCACCAGAAACTCTCACACAGTGGACCAGATACCCCCGATATCTGAGGAGGAATTCTCTGCCCTGTTAAAAAAGGTGGGCTCTGGCTCTCCCACAGACTGTTGCCCCCCCCATATTTTACGGGAGGCTTTCACCGCTTGTCCCAAACTCCATCTGGCACTCCTTAATAATTCCCTCCGGCTTGGCCTGGTCCCTGACTCCTTCAAGACAGCCGAAGTGGTACCCATCTTAAAGAAGCCTAATGCCGACCCCTCCTTAATGAGCAACTTTCACCCTATCTCCTTGCTCCCCTACCTTAGTAAAGTGCTGGAGGCCCATGTCACTAACTTTTTGTGCTCGTTTATCGAACGCACCCAGTTCCTCGACCCGCAACAGGCTGGCTTTAGACCGGCCCATTCGACCGAGTCGGTCATCCTCTCAGTTATGGAGGAGCTGAGGAAAGGAGCGGACCTTGGGATCAGCCAGGCCTTGGTGCTCCTGGATTTGTCGGCTGCCTTCGACACGTTCGACCATGATATTTTGGTCGGTCGTGTCGGAGAGCTGGCGTTCGGGGACCGGCCCTTGGGTGGATCTGCTCCTTCCTGAGCAACCGTCATCAGGCTGTTCGCCTTTCCAACTTCTCAGCGGATAAAGTTACGTTGACATGTGGCGTCCCCCAGGGTTCATCCCTCTCTCCCCTTCTTTTTAAACTATATTTGACTCCCCTCATTCGGTCCTTACGGGGTAGTAATGTCATAGCATTCAACTATGCTGATGACATCCAGCTAGTCTTTGACATTGACTCCTCCAATCAATCAATTTATAATTTTCAGTCCACTTTGTGTCTTATCAGTAACTGGATGGAGGACAATCATTTAAAGCTCCATCCTGACAAGAACGAGCTGGTCTTGGTCGGAGGTGCCTCCAATCCCTGGAACTCTAATTTTTGGCCTTCCGGCTTTGGCTCCCCTCCCCGCCCTGTCAACTCAGCAAAAAGCTTAGGAGTCATTATTAGCAAGGACCTTTCCATGAAGCCCCAGATTAGTGCCGTGGTATCCTCTTGTTTTTTCCATCTTCGGAAAATCCGTAAGATCTCTCGATTTCTAACCACGGGGGCCCTGACCCTGGCTCTGCTGGCCCTTGTAGTGTCTAGGATTGATTATGCCAATTCACTTTATGTTGGCATTCCTGCGTACCAGCTAAATCGCCTACAGCTGGTACAGAATCAGGCCGCAAGACTAATCTTCCATCAGCCCAGACACCTTCATGTTCGCCCCTTGCTTAAAGCCCTTCATTGGCTTCCAGTGGCTAAACACAGCGAATTTAAACTAGGCTGCATCATCTTTAAAGCCCTGGCTGGCCTTGGCCCTGCTTTTATTTCTTCCCTTCTTCACCGCTATCTTCCATCGCGCAACCTTCGCTCTTCTTACTTGGCTCTACTCTCAATTCCTACCTTCAACCACAAAAGACATGGTGGCCTTTGATTTTCTTTTCTTGCCCCTTCCCGTTGGAATGCACTTCCCTTGGAGCTGAGACTTACTACTTCTTACCCTTGCTTTAGATCCCTCCTGAAAACTCTACTGTTTCGCCAAGCCCATGGATAATCACTCTCTTTCTTAATTAACAACACTGCTGAATGTTTGTTTACCCTGTGCTCACAGCGCCATGAAACTGTTGGGTGTAAGTGCGCTATAAAAGTATTTTTAACATTTTAACATAACAGGGATGCGCACACAGTGGTGATGACGAAGCATGTGTCTTGCTCCCTTCCTGTCAGCAGCTGAGTGGCTTTTCTTTTGTCCTGCGCTGCCAGTGGCCAAGGGGCCTTCGCAGCCTCAGGTGCCCAAAGTCCCCTGCTCATCTGACACAGTGCATAGTCCTGTTTTCTGCCTACGCATCGCTTCTCTTAGACAAAGATGAGGGAGAGTGAACAGCACCTTCAAACACAGACTCATCTACTTCATTCGTAGACAGCGCGCGCTCCTGATAGGAGCCTCCTGTGCCTTTCTTCCTCCTGGTTCTGTCTGGTGCGCAGGGAGATCCTGATCCACTGCTGGTGCTGTTCGACGACCTGGTGTCTGTTGTGCTCACTCTTCGCATGTTTATTATGTTCTATTTTCCTCTGGTTCAGAGAAAAGAAGAGAAAAACAGAAAACCTGTTATCAATGGAGACAGTAGCAACCAGCAGGAGTGAGAGTACGGGCCAGGGAGGGTAAACATAATTTTTTACGCGGTCATTACACTGCGTACCATTACTACGCAAGCTTTACTACACATGCGCTGTTATAACGCGTAGCCATTTCTACGCATGTTATTACAACGCATGCGTTGTATAGCGAACCACATTGTTGTGAGGAAAATTAGGTGTTTTCTCACAACGACGTGCAACAATCACCGCTTCTCTGAAGCCGCAGGAAGTAGAACATAGGACACGAGGAGAGAGAGGTAAGAGGGGCTATTTTTAAGGGTTTTGGGGAGGGGGAGGTCTTTAAGGATTAAGGTAGTGTTGTTTTTAAGGAGTAGTGCTTTGGGGTTCAGGATTGGGGGTAGGGGAGGATCGTGCTGGGTGTAGTGTTTTAGGGTTTAGTGCAGTATTGTGGTGTTAGTGTAGGGTAGTGTTTTAGGGTTAAGGGTAGTTTTGGAGTGTTGTGCACAGTAGTGTTGCAGTGTAGGGAGCGGACTGGGGGAAGGGACTAGACGGAACTGGAGTAAGATTACCGAAGACCTCCTCAACGCCACCCTCCTCCACGACCCCCCCTCAGCCTCCGCCGACACCAAAGCCACTGCCAAAGAACTCCATCGGTGGATCGGCAACTGCGTCGACACACTAGCCCTCTCCGACAGACAAGCACCAAACGCCCTCCTAAGGTTGTCTGGTTCACCACCAAACTCCTAGAGGCCAGGCGCACCTGCAGGCGCCTCGAGAAAACGTGTAGGAACCAGAAGACCGCTGAAGCCCACACCAACCACAAAGTCGCCATGAAGAACTACCACCAGCTGATAAAGGACACCAAAAGAATCTTCATCAGGGAAAAAATCAACACCAATGCAGCCAACACAAGGGAACTCTTCAACATCTTCAAGCATTCACCAACCCCCATGTGAAGCCTCTGACATCACACCCTACCAAGATCTCTGCAACAAGCTCAGCACCTTTCTTTCACCAGAGATCATGACCCTTTACGACAACTTCAACAAACCAACGACTGCCTTCACCCCTACGCCCACTACCACCGCCGAACCCACCATCACCACCTGGAACCCGCATCCATCAAACTTGTCGCCACCACCATGAAGAAAACTCATTCAGGAGCCTCCACGGACCCCTGCCCCCACCACATCTTCCACAGAGCATCTACGGCCATCGCTCCCGAGCTAGCCTGCACCATCAACTCCTCCCTGGCCTCCAGCACCTGCCCCATGGAATGGAAACAGGCAGAAGTGAAGCCCCTCCTTAAAAAACCTTCGGCCGACCCTACCGACCTCAAGGACTACCGACCCATCTCCCTCCTCCCCTTCGCGGCCAAGGTCACAGAAAGGCTCGTGAACGCCCAGCTGAAAACCTTCATCAAAGATAACTGCATCCTGGACCCCTCCCAATCCGGATTCCGTAGCAACCACAGTACCGAGACAGCCCTGATCGCCGCCACCGACGACATCCGGATGCTGCTCGACCAGGGCCACAACGCAGCCCTCATCCTCCTGGACCTTTCAGCAGCCTTCGACACCATCTCTCACAGCACACTAACCTCCAGGCTCCACGACGTAGGAATTCAGGAAGACGCCCTCAACTGAATCCGATCCTTCCTCTCCAAGAGAACACTGAGGGTCATGCTCCCCCCTTTCTTCTCCGAACCCACCAACATCATCTGCGGAGTCCCACAAGGATCTTTTCTGAGCCCTACTCTATTCAACATTTACATGGCCCCCATCGCCAAAATCGTCAGGCAGCATGGCCTCAGCATCGTGTCCTACGCTGATGACACCCAGCTCATCCTCTCCCTCACCAGCAACCCAGAGGAAACTAGACTCAGATTCCAGGAAGGAATGAAAAATGTGGCCACATGGATGAAAGACAGCTGCCTCAAACTCAACTCCGACAAAACCGAGGTTCTCATCCTCGGACCACGCCTCTCTGCATGGAACGACTCCTGGTGGCCTTCCGCCCTCGGACCCCCACCAACCCCTACGGACCACGCTTGGAACCTTGGCATAATCCTCGACTCTTTACCCTCCATGAACGGCCAAATCAACGCCATCTCCTCCACCAGTTTCAACTGCCTCCGGATCCTACGCAAGACTTTCAAGTGGATCCCCCAAGACTGAAGAAAGACCGCCACCCACGCACGCATCACCAGCAGGCTCGACTACGGCAATGCCCTCTACGCCGGAATCCACAAATCCCTTCTGCACAAACCCCAAACCATCCAAAACGCAACCACCAGACTCCTCCTAGGGATCCCACACCAGGAACACATGACCCCACACCTGCCAGAACTCCACTGGCTCCCCATCAAAAAGAGGGTCACCTACAAACTACTCACCCACGCCTTCAAATTCCTCAACATCAGCAGACCCAAGTACCTCAACGACCGAATGAGCTTCCACGCACCCAAGAGAAACCTCCGACAACTGACCTTGCCTAAGCAGAGGTCCCCCGTATCCACCGAAGTAGAGCTGGAGGAAAAGCTTTCTCCTACACCACAGCCACAGCATGGAACACCCTCCCAGTAGAAATAAGATGCTCACCAACCCTGCAGACCTTCAGACGGGCTCTCAAGACCTGGCTTTGCGACTGACCGTAGCAGCCCAGCTTTTTCCCTCCCCCAGGGCCTTGAGAACCTCATAGGTGAGTAGTGCACTTTACCAACCCATGATTGATTGATTGATTGATTGATTGATTGAAGGGTGAAGTTCATGCATAAGGTACTGTTTTAGGGTTTAGAGTAGGGTTCTGGTGTTAGTGTAGTGTAGGGTAGTGTATTAGGGTTTAGGGTAGTGTTGGGGGGATGTGCAGGGTAGTGGTTGAGTGTAGGGACAGGACTGGGGTCAGGGAAGGGTTGGGCATGGGTAGCGCTTTATGTTTTAGGGTAGTGTTGTGGTGTGGTGTAGGGTAGTGGTTTAGGGTTTAGAGTAGTGTTGGGGTCGTGAAGGGTAGTGTTTGGGAGTAGGGACAGGACTGGGGTAGGGTCGTGCTGGGGGTAGTGATTTTGGGTTTAGGGTAGTGTAGTGGTGTTTGAGTAGTGTAGGGTAGTGTAGTGTTTGGGTGTTTGGGTAGTTTTTTAGAGTTTGTTTCGTGAAGGGAAGTGTATTTGTATTTAGTGTAGTGTTTATTTATTTATTTATTTATTGCATTTATAAAGCGCATTTGTCACCTAAAAGGCATCCTGGCGTTGGCAGACTCAAGACAGCATAAGAAAGGCGGCCGGTAGCAGACTAGAGTTTCGGGAAGAGATGTGTTTTCAATCTCCTCCTGAACAGGAGGAGATCGGGAATGTGTCTAAGCTCAGCCGGGAGAGCATTCCACAGTTTCGCCGCGGCTACGCCAAACGATCTTCCTCCTGCTTTGACTTTCTTGAACCGAGGTATTATCACCAACCCAGCAGAGGAGGATCGTAGGCTGCGGGCTGGAGTATACCATCTAAATTTCATTTGTAGACAAACAGGACCGAGATCATGCCGGGCTTTAAAGGTCAGACAGAGAGACTTGAATTGTACCCTCTGTCTCACCGGAGCCACTGTAGCTGGGCCAAGGCCGTAGAGGAAGAGGCTCTCGTCGGCCACCCCAGGGCTAGTTTAGCCACTGCAGACTGGACTCTCTGAAGTCTATCCATAAGAAAGCTTGGAGAGTCCAGCAAGAAGGATTTACAATAGACTAGCCTGCTGAGCACAGTGCAGCGTACCACCTCAACCCGGGCAGGAGGCGGTAGTAGGGGAAGAATGTTTCTCAAAAGTCCGATAACAGCTAGACAGCCAGCTACTAGTTTTCATACCTGCGCTTCCAGAGAAAGGTCCGTATTGAATGTAACACCTAGGTTACGCACTACCTTCACTGGCTGTACCGCTGGGGGGAAATCCCCAGGCCAGAAGTTACAGGGCAAGAGAGTTTGCACCCTCGGCCTGGGGCAGTATAGCACCTCCGTTTTCTCCGCATTGAATTGCAGTGAGTTGGCTTTCAACCACCCCGCCGTATCTCGCAGACAGTTATGAAATTCTTCCAAGGAGGTCGAGTTATCTATCTCCAAGGAAAGAATCAGCTGCGTATCATCAGCGTAGTTGACAATTTCAATGTTATATTTCTTGAGGATTGCAACTAAGGGCCTCATATAGATATTAAACAGCACCGGACTGACTGCTGAGCTTTGGGGAATGCCGTGCAAGATGGTAGAAAAGGTGGATTGGAAGGGAGGGAGGGCCACCGCTTGTTCTCTGTTCTGGAGGAAGGACTCAAACCACCCCAGGGTCCTACCAGCAACCCCCACCTCTCTCAGCCTGTCCAGCAGGATGGCATGGTTCACCGTATCGAAGGCGGCAGACAGGTCAAGCAATATCAACACACCTGACTCACCCCTGCCTGCTCGCCAAAAACACTCATCCAGCACGTCACCAAGGGCCGTCTCGGTACCATGGGCTGGCCGGAAGCCAAACTGAACTTCCTCCAAGAGCTTGTGTTGCTCGAGACGTCTGGAAAGAGTGCCTGCCACCACCCGCTCCACGATTTTAGCTGGAAGAGGTAGAAGCGAGATGGGTCTAAAGTTCTTCAAGCACTTAGGATCAAGGGTGGGCTTTTTCAGTAAAGGGACCACTCCAGTGGAGAGCGACTGGTTACAAACAACCCGAAGCGTGGGAAAAAGCTCAGCCTCAAACTCCTTCCAGATTTTCAATGAGAGTGGATCAAATGGAGACCCAGATGTAATGACGGGGGCCACTCCTCTAAACTCATCTGTAGTCAGCTGCGGAAATTCCACAAGAGACTGAACTCCTCCCTCCTCAGGCCGCTCCAAGATTGTAATAATGGGAGGGAGGAGTGACTGAGCCCTGCTTCAGAGGTCTATCACACTCAGCCCGTGCCGAGGAGTCTAGGCTATTAACTCTGGATTGTTGCTGATCCACCCCCAAGTCTTCAATGATCTTATTAATTTGGTCCTGGAAGAATCCTGCTAGATTCTCACACAATTCCTGGGAGGGGGGGGATCTCGTTCCACACAATTCCTGGGAGGGGGGGGATCTCGTTCTTGACACAGTCCGGGCTGATAATGCTATTCAAAATACTGAGGGAGCTATTTGGAGCATCAGTAATCTTGTTGGAGTAATACGATGCTTTAGCTCTATGAATCTCTTTCTTGTATTCTATCCGTTTTATTTTCCATGCCAGCCTGTCCCTGTCCAAGTATGCCTGTCTTCACTAACTCTCCGCTTGCCTGCAAACCAGCCTCAGATCTTTTAGACCATGGGTACTCACAAACCTTCTCTCGGGGCCAAATTTACAGTGTGGTTTGTGTCCGAGGGCCGCACCGGTGGGGGCGGGGTCAGTGGGGGGCGGGGCTAGAGCAACAAAGAAAACTGTGACCATGAGGTGAACACAGGTCCCTGCAGCAGACGCCTTCATCCACTGAGCTACTCACCATACACACCTCTCTCTCTCTCTCTCTCTCTCTCTCTCTCTCTCTCTCTCTCTCTCCTCTCTCTCTCTCTCTCTCTCTCTCTCTTCTCTCTCTCTCTCTCTCTCTCTCTCTCTCTCTCTCTCTCTTCTCTCTCTCTCTCTCTCTCTCTCTCTCTCTCTCTCTCTCTCTCTCTCTCTCTCTCTCTCTCTCTCTCTCTCTCTCTCTCTCTCTCTCTCTCTCTCCCTCTCTCTGACTCCCTCCTCCCTCTCTCTATCTCTCTCTGCCTCCCTCCCTCCATCCCTCTATCTCCCTCTCTACCCTCCCCGGTCTCCCTCTGCCTCACTCACTCTGACTGTCTCACTCCCTCTCACTCCCTCTCTCTCCCTATCTCACCTCATTCTGACGCTCACCCCCCTCTCTCCTCTCTCCTTCCCTTCTCCTTATGCTGCTTCCTCTCCTCTCCTCCTCCTCCTTTCTCCTCTCCTCTCCTCCCTCTTCCTTCCCTCTCCTTTCCTTCCTTCCCTCCCTCCTCACTCCCTCCCCTTCCCTCACTCCTTCACTCCCCTTCCCTCACTCCCTCATCCCCTTCCCTCACTCCCTCCCTCACTCATTCCCCTTCCCTCACTCCCTCCCTCATTCCCCTTCCCTCACTCCCCTTCTCTCCCCTCTCTCCCTCACTCCCCTTCCCTCCCTCACTCCCCTCCCCCCTCACATCACTCCCTCACCCCCCTTCCCTCACCCCCCTTCCCTCACCCCCTCCCTCACTCCTCTTCCCTCCCTCACTCCCCTTCCCTCACTCCCTCACTCCCGTCCCTCACTCCCTCCCTCACTTCCCTCTCTCCCTCACTCCCCTTCCCTCAATCCCCTTCCCTCACTCCCCTTCCCTCCCTCCCTCATTCCCCTTCCCTCACTCCCTCATTCCCCTTCCCTCACTCCCTCCCTCATTCCCCTTCCCTCACTCCCCCCTTCCCTCACTCCGTCCCACACTGCCCTCCCTCACACCCCCTTCCCTCAATCCCTTCCCTCACTCCCTCACTCCCCTTCTCTCACTCCCTCCCCTTCCCTCACTTCCCTTCCCTCACTCCCTCCCTCATTCCCCTTCCCTCACTCCCCCCCTTCCCTCACTCCCCTTCCCTCACTCCCTCCCTCAATCCCCTTCCCTCACTCCCTCACTCCCCTTCCCTCACTCCCTCCCTCATTCCCCTTCCCGCACTCCCCTTCTCTCACTGTGCCTCCCGCACTCCGTGGCCCTCATCCCTCTGTCACCCTCATCCCTCTATCGCCCTCCTCCCTCTGTCTGTCTCCCTTTCTCTGTCTCCATTTCTCTGTCTCCATTTCTCGCCCTCCCTCTGTCTCTGTCCCTCTACCTCCCTCTGTCACACCACCCTGCCTGTGTCACCCGGGCTGAGACAGCTTCCCCAGCCTGCTTCCCCAGCGCGTACAGACACACAGCCCCACCCGAGCATTTCACAGGTCTTTAAAAAGACCGTTTGCATATGAATGGGGCATTGCTGTACTTCACACCCTCTTGGCGCCCCTGCAGCTCCACTCTGGTTTCGCCGAAATAAATTGCCCGGCCCCACAGAGCAGCAGAGTGTTTGCAGACAGTCTTTGTAAACACGGGTACTATGTCTCATGGTCCGCGGGCCGCCACAAAAGGCTTGCCGGGCCGCTGCCAGCCCGCGGGCCGCCACAAAAGGCTTGCCGGGCCGCTGCCAGCCCGCGGGCCGTACTATGAGTACCCGTGTTTTAGACCGTCCGTGAACCAGAGAGATGAAGGTCTTCCCCTGCTCCTCTGAATTTTTAAAGGAGCAGTGGAGTCCAAGACTGAGACGATCTTTGAGCAGAGAGCAGAATAGTTTGTCTCAATCTGCAAGTCCGGGGAGAAACACTCATCAACCCTGAACACAGGGGTCTTACCCTTTTTCCGGCCAAGCAACTTCCAATCTCTGCTCACATATTCCCTCATAAGGCTAGATGTCCTAATAGCCGAAGTGCCTGATTTCAGAAAGAATTGAATCAGGGAATGGTCGGTCCAGGCCATAGGTAGAACATCGCCCACCGTAAGGAGGTTGGTCTCTGAAAATATCAAGTCCAGCAGATGGCCCCCTATATTAGTGACCTGAGAGACTCGCTGGAAAAAACCAAGGCCCTCACATGAACGGGTCAGATTATTAAGACCTACGTTCATGGTGCCATTCAGCCAAAGATTAAAGTCTCCAAGGATTACCTGCTGGCTATGTGTAGCAGCCATGTCGGTAAGTAGTTCCAGCAGCGAGAGCTGCTGGGAGGCGGTAAAGACCCCTGGGGGTCTGTAACAAATAATGCCCGTTAGGAGGTGTCTATGTGCGTTCTTGATCGTGAATCCAAAAAATTCGCAACCATCACATGCATCAAGCTCAAGGACATGCAAATCCAGAGTGTCTCTAAAAATTACACCCACCCCACCCCCCCCTTCCACTAGCCCTAGGCCTATGCTTGATTTTAAAACCTGCCGGTCAGGCATCCCCAGCGTCAACCTCGCACTCGGGCACAGTCCATGTTTCCGTCATACACAGAAAGTCCAGTTCGTGAATATATTTCAACCCTATGTTTAGGCAAGGATCTCACATTTAAAAGCCCACCAACTAAAGTGTCATTCCTCAACAGATCTGACATAGGGAAAGCCGTGATAGACAGCAGCAAAGTCCCCCTGTCAGTACCATGCTCACCGATACTGGTAAGTTCATCACTGGTGTAGCGTCTGCGATCATCCAGGGTGGCTGGCCCACACCCCCTCCCCAGAGGGGCAGCATAACTGGCGCTGGGCACGTCCTTGGAGCAGACGGGCTTGCCTTTGGCAAATTTCTGTTTTTATTACTATGCAAGTTTTAGTGTTTAGTGTAGTGTCAGGGGTTGTGATGGGTAGTGAATGAGTGTAGGGACCGGAGTGGGGGAATGCGTATGTTCGTGCAGGGGGTAGTGATTTAGTGTGGAGGGTAGCGTTGTGGTGCTTCAGTAGTGCAGAGTAATGTAGTGTTTGAGTGTTTTGGTAGTGTTTTCCAGATGTGTAGGGAAGTGTATTTCTATTTATTATTTAAAGTAGTGTTGTATTTTAAATATTTTAAAAAAGGGGTTAAATGTCTTTTTTTAATATGACACGTGATTCTGCATACCATTGTTATTACTAGGCAAGTTTTTACTTCGTATACATTAACACTTTCAATGTAATGGTATGCGAACTAAAAACATGCGTAGTAACGGTTATTGCTAAGTAATAACCGCATAGTAATGGCATGCGAATTAATGGCATGCGAAATAGCGTGTCATATTCGCCAGGGAGTCTCTGGCAGTGGAAAAAAAGCTTGAGGTGAATTTCGGACAATGGAGATTTGGTATTTGTCACTGTGACATTTTATAGCACTGACCACGGATGTCGCCACTTTTATTGGCAGGAAACGGCCGCTAAAGCGGCGATAATGGGCTTGATAATATGCCCTAGAGAATTCCCATAGAAGCCCAGGTTAACACCATCACAAGGGCATATTATCAAGCCCATTATCGCCGCTAGAGCGGCAGTTTCCTGGCGATAATGTATCGCCCTTTCTTGATAATATGGCCCTGGGTTCGAGTCTCGGCAGGGACGCTTAGCATCTTGGATTCTGGGCAATTCACTTAATCTCCCCACACTCAACAAAAAAAAGGAACATGTCCGTCTGTAACGTAACTGATGTCAATGTAAAGCAAAGCCCTCGGATCCAGTTCAAGCTAATTAATACTCACCCCACTTTTACCAATTACATGACATTTAATTGAAGCAGTTTGAGGTTGATGGGACCACCATTTGCCAAATTTATCAGTAAAACAAAAAGCGTGTTTTCTGTGTAAATAGTTACTGAATCATAATCATAGAGTTGCTGTTGCTGCCTCTGAAAGATGTAAATGCAAGACTTTTCTGAGCAAAAAGTCTGTAGTTCGAACAAGTTTACAGGTCTAGGATTTTTTCTAATTGTTTTTTAAATTAATTTACACTTTAGATAATCTGCACTACAGAGTGAGTTGTCTCAACAGTTCTTCCACCCCACAAGTGTGGTCGTATGAGTTGACACTGAAACCTGTGACATTCGAGTTTGCACTCTTTCTCTGCAGTGGCCTCTGAACCCACAAATCTTTCTCATCTACACCAGATGTATCTTTCTTCTCCCATTGCTGCTCTCACTTTTCTGTTTAGTGGACACACGGAGCAGATGAAAAAAAATAAACCTTAAGAAATTGTTTTCAGATAAGTGAAGCCAGATAGCCAATTATTGTATGAAAATAAAGAAGCACACAAACATTTCGAGCATGCCTGTGAAAGGAGTTTCGCACAATACTCCTTTTGCAAATAAATATGTTATAAAGAGGAGAACTTGCAGTGGACACTGTGTCTCAAGGTGTGCGATCCATATTTTTGGGAAGTCCATGAAGAAGTGTGCGGTATGCTGGATGACTTTTTGAAATGGTACCAGTAGCGGTATAATAAGGGCACTCGGCCACTGGTACCAGTAGCTCTGGGGTGCCAACGTTACAGTGGATTACCAAACCAGACCAAAACCGATGCTAGACTCACAGAGACACCCTTGCACAATGGGGCAACTGTGCCTCTGTGGTGCATGGTAGCTGATTTCAGCACAGGCTCTAGGGAGAGGGAAGAATAGAGCCATATTTCTTTAAATATGGCACTCTCCTCCTCTCTTCTTCTCATGCAGCGCAGTGCAGCATTTGCGGCTGCTGCACTGCGCTTCGTGATTAAGTGGTAAAGCTGGCCCCTTGTCTTCATGTAACTAAATGAACCAATTCACAAGCACTGTGGCCATTCAAAGGTGATCAACTTCTGGTTCTCTCCAGTGAACACAAGAATGTGAGGCCAATATTTATCAAGGGTTTGCATCACCAATGCGCTAATTAAGGGGGCTCAAGGGCGACGCAAAACCTAAGTGAGATTTATCGAGCCACCCAAGGCCACCTTGCATGATGCTGTATGGTTTGATAAATCTAAAGTAACACAAGGCTGCGCAAATCATTGTCTTGTGATAGGAAAGCTTTCCATGGGTGGAGCATGGGTGTCATGCATCCACCCATTGATTTTGGCACATTCCCACCAGATTTACCATCAGTAGTGGACATGTAAATGCGTCAAAATGCTACGACTCCACAGGTGAGGCATAACGAGGAGAAATATCTTTATTTCTCCTCATTTTCTCCTCTTTCTATGTGTGCTGAATTCTACAAGATGGAGCTGCATCAGCGAGTCCGCGTAACTCACCTCTAGACCACAAAACTCACCGACGCCGAACTAAATCTTGGAAGCAAGAGCTGACTCGGGAGATTAGAGAAGCATCCTTGAGCCCTGCTCCAGGCCAGACCCTGAACCGTGAGGCCTCGTTGTCTGATACCCCTGCAATCTTCCAATCAGTGGCGTGCATGCCTGAGTCCTAAACTTGAACGCTCTAGATCCTTCCTGTAGCAATGTTTAGGCTCTGTAATGGGAGACCAAGCTTCTCAGATGTGCACCAGGATTGATGGCTCACACAGTTTGTTGTTTATTTGACGTGTGTGGGGGATTGTTTGTACCCACAATGTAGGAACCATTTATCATTTTGTATGTAAGTATTGCTGCCAGGCTAGATTATCCTGTATTGGGCTAACAAAGCTCCTGACAGTGTACTTTTCTTTCTTGTCCCACAGTTAATTATAAATGATAATTATAAGGGTGACAGATGCTTCCGGGACAGAAGTATGGGGAGGGGGCATTGAGGGTAGGTTATGCGAGGATTGATTTTATTGTTGTTTTGATATGTTTCTTTTTCAGGTATTTATTGCACGAATGCTCCACCACGGCTTGCTACATCTCTGGGTTGAACAGGGAAAAGCTGGCTTATCTGTTGCCCTCGGCCCATAGGGATTTGGGTTATTCGTGCTTTCTTCCCTCACAGTCCCAATATTGTTAAAGTCATATCATGGAACCTAAATTGGGGAGAGGATGTGGCCTAACGGCCAGAGCGGTCGACCTCGAATCTGGGGAACTGGGTTCAAGTCTCGGCAATTACGCTGAACATCCTGTGATTCTGGGCAAATCACTTAATCTCCCTGTGCCTAACAAAAATGAATGTGTCCTCATGTAATGCAACTGATACTATGTAAAGGGCTCTGATACCCGATTCGGGCCAAGTTTGCACTACATAAAACTCTGTGAAAAAATTAAATTGAAAAAAATGGTCTCCTGGACAGTATTAAAAGATCAGCTATCCTACACCATATTAGATGTCATAGACCAGATGTAGTACTGCTCCAGGAAACACACATTATGGGAACTCACTGCTCTTTCCTGGGATGGTTTGAATATGACCTGGTGTATCATGTGGGCTATGCCAGTGGCTCTAGAGGAACTGCCATACTCCTTCACAAATCATTCCCTCTTAATATCTTTAAGACTCAAGGGGACACTCAGGGGCAGCATGTGGGCATAATGGGGTGGCTGGAAGCCAAACATTTAAATTGTGTATCCTGTTAAGTCTCCCTGAAACTCTTACAACATACACTAAGAACAGTCCAGACCTTCATCACAACTCTTTCTCCTGGCAAAACGTTTATCGGAGAGGAATTCAATACAGTTTCTGACCCTGACCGGAACACATCCAGTGTCCCCAACCTGGCAGGAAGGTTTGATCTGCGTGCCTTGTCTCCTGGTTGACTCTATGGGCCGATTCAGCATTTCAGCTGGAGTTGATTTAAGCTCACTTCAGTATATGTGAGTAAAATCTGATCATCTGCAAAGGGCAATATTTGATCAGGCGTGCAATTAGCCTGTGGGGACATCAGTCCTTAAAAAACAGCAGATTGTTTAGAACCAAGTTAACAGAGTTGGATCCAGTAAGCAGCCTTACCACACACCAGTCTGACCTGGAAAAACCCAGTTAAATCACTTTCCACACCATAACGTACCTGATCATATTTCATAGTGTGCCACTCTTATACCAGGGTTTGGACAGGCTCATTCATACCTACACAGGTGATAATCATATGGTGATAAGATATTGATACGATTATAGTGTACAGAATTAGAGGACATTTAGAAGTCAATTAATGCCAAAAATAAACCAACACCTCTTTATATGACTGTCCTATGAATATAATTCTCTATGAATAGGCTCACCCTTATCGCTTGTTTAACTTTCTAGCTCTTGCCTTAAACCAGTTCAGAGAAAATTGGCAATGAGAGAATTGCCATCAAGTTACAGCTGGAAATAATATTACTTTGCGAAATATTTTGAGATAGAATCAATTAGCAGGATAAATGTATATGAGCTTGGCTGGGAACGCTCTATTTTCTAAAATATGGGTAAAATCATTGAACCCTTCCATGTCTTGGAGATCATCATGATGATTATATTATTATTAAAAATAATGGATACATACGTAGATGAGGCATGAAGACCAAATGGATCACACTTTGAACCACATAACTTACTTAGTTCAATTTAAAAAAAATGGAGGGAAACACTGAAGAAAAAAATGAACGCTAATTCATGTGAGTAAAAGTGGTAAAAATAGTAGTGAAAGAGTATGGCTGAACACAGTCTGAGTTCCACCTACCCTTAGTTACAACTGTAATGTCACTACAGCTCTGATTTCCTATTAACATCGGTAGGTCAAAAAGTAAACAAATAGGGTTCAGCCACAATTTATTTTGTATGATTTGGATTTCTTACCATCATGCTATTTCTAAATGTGTCTTGTTATATGAACACATACGTAATACAAATAAAGTAGTTCCTCCTGACGGTCTAAATCAAAACATAAGTGCCAATGCCTAAGAACTTTTAGAAAATGCACAATGTGTTACTATTAATTAAATGTTACTTTCCCAATATTTATCAGAGGGGACCGGGCAAGGCACAAAACAAAATACACACTGTAATCCGTAAAAGATAGTTCATCAGGGTATGATGTGGTTCAAAACACGTAAGTGCACCTACTCCTACAACCACCCACCCACATGCACACACATCGCCCATGTGCGTGGGTTGAGTCCTACCAATGGCCCAGGTTTAAACTGTATGGAACATTTTATAAAATATTTGTAAGGGATAGGTGTGGAGAGCCAACTTGTCTAGGCTAGTAACCTTTCCACTTGCTCTTTGTGATTTAAGTTTACATTTCGTTTCCTGTTCCAAGAACTTTCTGTCAAAATGATTAAATGCATCCTGTGTTCAAGAAGATTAGGAAATGTGAGCTAGAATTCTATTTACTAAACGAATCTGTGGCCACAACAAACAAAGGACGCATTTCAGCAACTGTGTACGATGCATTCAGAGAGCTGGCTGGCAATGCTGACATCTCCAACTCAGGAAAAGTTATAAACTGCAAGAAGCGCATAATAAAACGAGTGTAAGCAAGAGATACCTAAACAATTTGCAAAATTAAATGGTGGGGCATAGACAAATAACTGAATTAACCTGGGGGGGGGATGAAATATAGAGAATTGTTCAACAGTTGTACAAATGTAAATAAAAGTTGTGATTTAGAGGAATACATTGTATTGTAAACAGCTGTACGTTACCAAAAGTGCTGCATTTTGATTGGCTCCTACCCGACAGATATCTACCAAGAAGATTAATAGCTAGTACCTTAGAGACAAGGCTCATTACAGTAATAGGACTAAAATGTTTACATAGATCACTGAATGTGCCTGCATTTTGAAACTGGAGACTGCAGCTTTAGAAACATACACTTTTTTATGCAGATTGTTGAATAATTGCATGAAATTGTTTCACGTCTTAGTTGGTAGAAATTGTTGAAATAAATGGGACCCTAAAACATTCCTTTCCATTTGTTTGTGTTACATAGTTACGTTGTCCAGAGTCAGTGAAAGTTGTGTCATTCATGGCAGTTTTTGCTATATTTTAAAACAGCAGCTTCAATGTTCTTTCTGAGTTACAAGTTTACTTATTTTGAAATATGCTTTAATTAACTACCCTCGAATGCAGTCTTTTATAAGGTATATAGAACAATCTTTTTATGAGCAATCTATACTACTATTATAAAGGAAGAACTTTGAACCTTTGAGGAGGGTAAACTCGGGAACCACAGCGCCAATCCACACACCCGATACATCGTTCATTTGTAATCGTCAGGGTGTGCAGATGGACATAGGCTATATAAACGTAATAAATATACGTTATTTAAAAAATTTACAGAAAAACAAAAAGTAGTCCCTTGGAAGAAGCGCCGGCCGCGACGTGCGTGCCCGACGTGAGGAGCGCGGGGAGGAGCAGCGTTCAGGAGCGCGAAGACGACCAGCGGACATGGCGCGGGGAGGAGCGGTGAGGAGCGGCGGACAGGCGGTGAGGAGCGGGGGACAGGCGGTGAGGAGCGGTGAGCGGCGGATGAGGTCGTTTATTTATTTATTTATTTAGGAGCGGTGAGCGGCGGAAAAATGAAGCAAAAATGAAAATCGTGAGCAAGAGGAAGCATTACAAAAGTGAGCCAAATGGTGCATTACAGGAGGAAAAAGTTATGTGTGCAGGTTACAAAAGCGTACATCGTGAGCAAGAGGAAGCAAACGGAGCATTACAAAAGTGAGCCAAACGGTGCATTACAGGAGGAAAAAGTTTTGTGTGCAGGTTACAAAAGCGTAGAAAGTAAGCATAGAGGTATAGGAGGAAAAAGTGACGTGTGCAGGTAGCAAGAGGAAGCAAACGGAGCATTAAAAAAGTGAGCCAAATGGTGCATTACAGGAGGAATAAGTTACGTGTGCAGGTTACAAAAGCGTACAAAGTAAACATAGAGGTATAATACTGCAATATATGGAGGAAAGCTCCGGGGGACCCACGGACAACGTCGGGGCGGGCGGGAGCCCTGAAGCCTAATTGTTCCCGGACAACGTCGGGACGGGCTGTTAGTATATTATGCATGCTTATTGTTGCTTTATATGTGTGGTAGAGTATAATGTCTACTAAACTCTAAATGAGGCCATTAGTCTGAAGTTCAAGTTCAGCTTTAAGGTTATACATAATGTTGTCTGAGCTTTGATTAAGTACAAAAAGAGCCTAAGTGGGAAGGGTCACTAAGTGAAATGAAAAGGTTTCTTTGATTTACTGCTGATATACTACTGATCATTGAGCAGTGCTTCTTGGTTGAATTGAACTCTACTGGTAATTGGATACAGTAACCATAAGTTATTATAAATTCTCTTTTTTCTGTAATGACAATTAGCTCACAGGAATGGGGGCAAAGACTGCTTAGAAGCTCAGCCTCTGAGGAGTGTTTAAGCATTTTAGAGATAGTGTATCACAGCCCCTTCAGAAGTCCAGGCCACATCCAGCTTTTTAGGCTTCCTGTAATTGTAACAAGCACAGGCATAGCCAATATGTCTGCCCATGAAATGCTTGTTAAATGGTTAATACAATTTTATTTTTTATTGGAAGCTTATGCAAAGAAGAAAAAGAAAGAAAACATGCTTCCACCGAAATATCACGGCGATATGCTTACATTTTCTTTCCCCATTAATAGGTAGTTATAGTTAGGACCTATTTTCCATAGGAAAAACGTTTTTTGGTTTGCTTATAACGTTTGCGTTGTTTGACGAATCTTCACAAATGTTTCCAAAAAAGTAGCCCAGTTTGTCTAGTTCTGTCCGTCAAGTGGGGGCTAAGAAAAATGGAGCGGGGAACAAAACATTTGTTTTTCCCATTCACTTTCCAATAGGAATTTTGAAAATGACTACAACCCAAAATGCTGAATGGAATGACACCAAATTTGGCAGAGAGGTAGCTCTTAGTCCAGAAAGAGCCCTTTTTGTGATTTGGTGGAAATCCATTCGTACTTGCAGAGTTATTAAAGAAAAAATAAAATTGTGCACCTGGGATGCGGACCCTCTGTGGATCCCCCGCGATGGATCCGTGAAGTCAAACACCACCAGCAACGCCATGATTGGTTGACCACAACCTGACTGGGAGGTTGCAGCATCCATTTTAAGTATTGGGAAAAAGCCCCAGGATCTTAAAATGTTTCTGCAAAATGATCAAAGATTTAAGTATTGGGAAACAGCCCCAGGATCTTAAAATGTTTCTGCAAAATGATCAAAGGGGTCAGGGTAAGGGTTACCCTGAACCCATGGGTGTTAGAGGAGTGTCAGAGGGACCTATGTTGGGTATGACATTGAGTTACATTGGGGGTTTTTTCACTTCAGGAATCCAAGGATGCAGAGCAAATGGTACGAAAGATATTGGCAAAACAAAAAACACTCTTCCTATGAAAACTAGGTCCTAACTACGACTACTTACTGGCGAATACCAGTAGGATATATATGTATATATCTATATATATATATATCTATATATATATATATATATATATATATATATATATATATATATATATTCCACAATATTTCTCCCCTTCGAGGAAGAAAACACGGAGTCGCATTGAAAACAAAATCCAGCACTGCACTGCGGTTAAGTTCCTTTTGTGATTTTATTGATCCATGGGGTCAAAAAAACAAAAAAACAACGCGTTTCGACAGCGTCCGCTGTCTTGCTCACGGTTAGTTTGTGTGAGGAGCTCACATTGTTTTGAAACATTTCCTATGACTACAGGTACCGCCCACTTGGGTGTGTCATAATGGGCATTATGGGATTTGTAGTGTTTTAAGGTATTTACACAACTAAGGCATTTCTAGAACTTGACAATTGATTGCCCTATTCCCAAAATTTACCATTACCAATTTGATGCATCATTGATATTTATCACGTTTCGTATTTCATTCAAAACAATAATCAAACAAAAGTCCTGCCCTCCAGTGGGCTATTTATCCGTCTGCCTCATATTGTCGGCATTGCGGGATTTGTAGTATTGGGACATATTTACATAAACAAAACATTTTGAACCATTGATCAATGTTACCCCAATTTTGTAATTGCCCATTTGGTACCACAGTTTTTAGGAAATTGAAAGCTTGTACTGCCTCATTACAAATTCATATTTGGAATACACAATCCTGCCCTCCGGTGGGCTAATTAGCAATTTACTTTAGCTTAATTGCGTGTGCTCCTAATGCCAAAGAGTGAAGGGAGGTGATGTGCAAGGATAATAAAGTTGTAGTGACCTGAAAAATCAAACAATTGCGATTTTAAAATTATGGATAAGAGAGAGGAGTCAGAACATTTATAGCATTGATATTTTGTACTTTAGAGTCCTCTACAAGTGAATATAAAGTTCTTCTGACTGGTTGAGACCCAGCGGGGTCATTGTTCTGAAAGATAGAATATGTCTGGATTCTTTACGTCTCAACAGTTTTTCCATATGGCCCCCCCTGTCCGAGAGAGCCATCGTTTCCAGACCCCAGAAGCGCAGTTGCTTCCAGTCTCCATTATGTTGGGCCTCCATGTGCTTGGCAACAGCGTTGCTTCTATCCTTGTGGATTGTTGCCCGCACATGCTCCAGAATTCTCTTTTTTAATTCACAGATGGTGCTGCCAATGTATCTCATGTTGCAAGGGCACTCAATCATATATATTGTGTACTTGCTGTTGCAGGTTATGCATTCTTGGATTTTCCAAATTTTCTTGTTGGGCATTGCTAGCTCTGTGGTGGGTTTCGCAATCTCGCATACCTTGCAATTATAGCACTTGATGAAGCCTCGCGTTTGTAACCAATTTGTCTTTTTCTTTTTAGTTTGGAAATGACTGTGGACCAACTGGTCCTGCAGATTTTTTGCCCTCCTGTATGTGATCACCGGATGGTTGCCTATTTTGTGACCAATTGTTTGGTCCAGTTGAAGAATTTTCCAGTTCTTTCTCAATATCCGATTTATTTGTTTGGCCTCCAAACTGTAATCCAGGATTAGCCTGATAGGTTCTTCCTCCGTATTGGCCTGTTTTTGTTTCTTTTTTAGACACTCTGTTCTCGTTGTTTGGTTTGCCTTTTCCCAGCATCTCTGTACAATTTTTTTATTGTATTTTCATAGGGAGGAGATATATATATATATATATATATATATATATATATATATATATATATATATATATATATAGTCCTCAATCCTTGGAACCGCTTTCAATCGGGTGCACACAAGAGCCATCAAAGCAGGGTCAGAGGTTAAAATTAATTAATTTTTTCGTTCCTGCCAAAGTTGACAAACACGTTTCAGCATTTCCGCCTTCGTCAGTGTCAACAACAACTTTACTCATAGGTGTTTAAATAAAACAGTGCTCATAGATCATAGACCTAGAAAGTGTCAAGTGCAACTTAATAAAAATAAACAATGGACTTCATCATAGCAGCCATCTTACAGTGGACCCAGTCACATTCAAAACAACGTTATTGTATTTGCGTGGTACGTCGTAATTCCAAATTCATATATTCAATTCATATATGGATAAAAGGGAAAAAATTATTCATTTGCAATGTTAACCACACATATGTCCCATGTTCATTATAATATATACAATGCATGAAATGATCAGTTTCCTCTGAACCAAATATATACAGAAGAAAAGGAGGATTGCCTATTTACACTGTACACTGTGAGCATGTCCCATTTGACTGCCACAACTACAGCCCGAACTGCTGAACGGAATTACACCAAATTTGACAAAGATGTAGTCCTCGGTTCCGAGTTGTGCCTTTTGCTTAAAAGGTGTCAATCTGTTCAGTAGTTCCAGAGAAAATTACAGTTAAAAGCATTTATATATCTATGGGCGCGGTTGATCCGCAGACCCTGAGCGCACCATGAGCGCACCATAAGCGCACCCTTCCGATCACGTGCAGAATGCTAATTGGCTGTCAAGTGGTTGTCAACATTCAAAACCAGGAACTGTTGGCAGCCCTTTTGTGCCTCGGTAGAAGCGAGGCTGAAGAAGTCAGTGGAATATGTGTGCAAAACGTAGAAAGGGGTCAGGGTAGAATACTTTTACCCTGTAGAACTGCTCAGGGGGTCCCAGAAGGACCCCAAGGTCCCACACATTTAGTTTTTTAAAACGACCCGGCAGGTGCGTGTAGGGTGCGCGGACTCTGGCGAATAAAAATAAAACAGAGCTTTTTTTTATAATTAGCCCCTGGGAGAGTCTAATACAGGGCGCAACATTATTCCGTTTTATGGGAGGCCCAGAGGGGCCCCCCAGCCCCATGGATCGTCACCCCCCGGGGCTAAAAAAAAAGCTGGTGGGGGAGGGGTCCAAGGTCCCCAAAAGCCGTGGGGACCACCGCCCCCCAGGCTTTATGTATTGTGGGAGGGGATTGCGTTGCCCCTCTCCTGGAGCACTCGAGGGCCCGTCACCCCGGGGGCTACAAAAAAAAATGGTTGGGGTGGCTGCAAGGTCTCCAAAGCCCCGGGGACCACTACTCAACGGGGCTTTATGTATTGTGGGAGGGCCGGTTCCTGCAGTGTCCATACCACCCTCCCATAGCAAGGAAATCTGTTCTCTGTTTCAAAATATAAATCAGATTGCTTTTTCACATGGGGAGCTGCATGTTAGTAGCTCCCCATTTGGAAAAGCAATGCCGGCTCCCAAACGCGTAGAAGTTGCGCACCAGAGGCGCTGAAGTCGTGCACCCTACAGATTATGAGTCGTGCATTCAGTGCGTGCACACCAGAGGGCCGCACCGAGCGCTGTGCTGGGTGCACGACTTCTAATTATACCGTAAAAAAATAGCCCCTATCAGTAATTTCCAATATCCCCGGGGTCCCGATCCCCCGGGTCTTATAAAAAATGTTGGGGACCGTGGGGGGGGAGCCACAATGCCACCACAGTCCCGCCTGCTCCCCGCGTCCTTTGGGAGCCGGCATTGCATTTCCACAAGGGGAGATGCTAACTTGCATGTGAAAAAGCCATCTGGTTTGGATTTTGAAAGTGAGAACAGATTTCACTGTTCTGTCTTTCAAAATTCGAACCAAGTTTGCTATGGGAAGACGGAAGCTGCTAGACTCCCGCCCTCTCATAGCAAACTGCATTGTCCCGGGGGTAGGCACCCCAGGACACTGTGGGAGCCGGCCCTGGGGCGTGGTGGTCCCCAGGGCCCTCGGGGCTCCAGGTGGAGGGCCACGCAGCCTGCCTCCCACAATACACAAATCCCCAGGGGTGGTGGTTGAGGGGGTTTATTGAGGCCCACACACTTCTAATTTTGCAGGGGGGCCTTGGACGCGAAAGTGGCGCAAGGGGGTTGTAAATCGGGTACTCAGTGTTCTATTTTACTTTGCTTTCCTTTCTGTTATGTATAGGATCCTGGGTAAATATAACGGTTTCTGTACAGCCAATACCTTTCACCCCAAACTGCTTACTGCCTGTTACCATAGTAACAGTTCATGGAACACTTAAGTGAGCACAGAAGTTAGAAGTTCACCACACAATGTTGCTAATCGAAACAGTTACTGTGCTGGAGTTTTAAAATAGGAACCGTTAGTCGTAGCTATAGACACTGGTAAAGAGCTGGTAAAGAGTTAGCCTCAGTATTATACTTCTAGTTATAAATATCATTTCTATTTTTAAATGTGTTATAACTATATCATTATCACACTAAATAATAGTGAAATGTCAGAAGAAGAAGACTTATATACTTTTTTAAAATTAGTTTTATTAAAATAGCAATAAATAATTTGAAACGTAACTTTAAGATAACAATATAATAAATATCTAGAAAAATAACTTTAACATAACATTATAATAAACAAAATGTGAGATGGACTCCAATGGAAGAAGGGTAGGTAATCTGCAAAACAAAAATGAAAATAAGTGTTCAAAATTAGATCGATGTGACTAAATGAAGTCAAACATCATAAGTTAAGGTAATACTTGGCGATATTTTTTAATTTGCACGTCTGCAGTGTGCCTGATACATCCCACCTCATTTATAGGCTCACGTTCAAGAGGTGTCTGTACAGGAGTGCCTACTGTGTCAGATTTACAGTATGGATCAACAGGTCTTTAAAATGATTCAGAGATGAGACAGAATTAGGTGGGAGATCAAGTCATTATGCAGAACAATATTCTTTGGGACTTATTTACAAGCCCCTTGCACCACTTTTGCGTTACTTTTCCCATGTTAAAAGTGAAGCAAAAGTGGAGCAAGGGGCTTGTAAATAAGCTCTTTTATTTCTAACGCATTTAATCGGAGGCATTATATATTTAGGCCGCTCTTCTTACCTTGTGTTACCACTGTGACCAACAGAGTTCACAAGTTGAACTCTGCTTTGGTTGTACAGGGCAGAGTAGACAGCAGCGTCCATAACTTTAAAAGAGAAACTATGTGATAGAGAGTGAGAGAGAGAAAGAGAGAAAAATGACATTAAAACGTGAGAGAGAGAAAGTTATAGATGGAGCAGTTAATACTGAAGAAAATCTTTGTAGCTCACCCTTTGCCTTTGTGTGTCCAAGCACGTGCTGGTTCATAGTGCACCCTCCAGTTTAGTGATCTGAAAGATAGTATATAGAGTTAGTAATAGCATAGTACATACAACGGCACAAGTATATTTTTGGTTTATTTATTTGTACACTCAGGATAACGTATTTCATCAACTTCCACTGTAAGGAGGTGTCTATGCGCTGTTTTTGTTCCAAAGTACTATATCCCATGCACTCCCACTGCATAGAGGTGAGTTTTCAATATTGCGTACCTAGGGGTCCATTAGGATGGCGGGCGGACAACGGAGATCGGGACCACCCGCCATAAGGGCGGGGGTCCCGTTGTGGGTATTAGGATGTGCCCGCCACAGTGGCGGGCACATCCTATATGTTTTACATCATCTATTACAGCTGCGGTCGCAAGGCGACCGCGGCGGTAAAGTGGCGGACGGTCTTTCCATCCGCCGCTGTCCCCTCCGCCATCCTAATCTGGTGGAGGGGAAAACGAGAGTGGTTGTCGGGCGGATTGCCTCCTCCAGGGTGGCGGTGGCCCACCACCCTAACGGAGATTGGGACCACCCGCCATAAGGGCGGGGGTCCCGTTGTGGGTATTAGGATGTGCCCGACACAGTGGCGGGCAAATCCTGTATGTTAAACATTGTGGCGGCCGGTGCTCTCTGCACCGCCCGCCACAATGTAAAACATAAGTTGACGCATTCACACATGCAAAGCGGCAGGCAGCGCGCGGTGCCTGCCGCTTAGCATATGTACATGTGGGGGGGGTACCATAGGTACCCCCCATGTGCCCCCCTGACAGTGGCGCCAACCTGGGGGCCCTGCAGGGGGCCCCCGCAGCAATCTCCGCATGCCTTTCCGTGGCGGCATTGCCGTCGCAGAAAGGCCCACACATTTTGCCATTGTAATATGGCTGGCGGTGTCCATTGGACACCGCCACCATATTCATCTATTACCGCCGCGGTCGCAAGGCGACCACGGCGGTAAAGTGGCGGACGGTCTTTCCGTCCGCCGATGTCCCCTCTGCCATCCTAATCTGGCAGAGGGGAAAACAAGAGTGGTTGTCAGGCGGATTGCCTCCGCCAGGGTGGCGGTGGCCACTGCCACCCTGGCGGAGGCAATCCGCCCGATATCCTAATGGACCCCTTAGACTGTTGCACCCCATTGACTCGCAGAGTCCGGAGGTGAGTGCTTTTTCTTGCGAACTCAATGGCAGTTTTACAAGATCCTTGTGCCACTTTTCCCATGTTAAAAGTGACACAAAAAAATTGCAAGGGGCTTATAAATCCGCCGCTCAGACTGTTGTAACCTATCTATTCTCACTGCTCAGAGGTAATTGTACATTTCTACGCAGTGAAGCTGCTGCACACTACCCACTCTTCTTTCACAGATGACTTGTCGTTGTTTCGGAAACAAGCTTCTTTGCTCACCTTGTGCCATTGGTGTGATTCAAAGAGGTTGCATCACATGTCGAAGCAACTTTCTCAGACGTTGTTACGATGGCCACGCATCATCGCATAATCCACAAACGTAGAGCTTTGGAGATGTTTGGGGGGGTGACGCCAATTTGTGAAACACAACCTGTAAGATAAAAAGGAAGATAAGATTGTGCATCATTTGTTTATGAAAGGGGAGTGGAAGTGAGAGAGTGACTGAAAAGAATATTCGCAGCTCACCTTTCTACACCAGTGTGTTTTTCACCACGTGCCGGGACATAATGCACCCTGAAGCTCTATATCTAAAAGATAGTAAAAGAAAGATGTTATGATTGGTATTGGTTACTATCTTAATGTGGAGTAGAATTACATCGCCCTTTTACCCACCTTCCCTCCCGCATTTAAAAACAACAATTTGTACAGTTTATATACCGGAAATTTGAACAATTATAAAAACGTTCCGGCTATTGGAAAAAAATATAGGTATATAGGACTACATGCACCTAAATCGCTGCGTCGCTTTTTTGTATCCAGGCTGCTACACCCCATCAACTCCCTCCGATGCGCACCCAGGTCTCACTGCTCACCTTTTCGTGGACAGGGCAGCTTCTACATCATGCAGTCCCGCTCTGCCACCAAGAAATCTGTTATATGGTGCAGAGTCTTGATATCAATATGGCTAACGACATACTCGTGCTCCCATCATCATCACAGGTTCCTCACCCGCTCAGTCCTTGCAGTACCACTAACTCAGTGACCAAAGAGGCCAATCATGTAGTGGTGGGCCCTTGTACTCGGTGGTTCGGGCCTACATGAGGCGTCCAAACCACCAGGACGGACCATCACAGCGCTTGGGATGGAAACAACTATAAAATGGCGTAGAGCACGTGCGCTCCGTCTTTTTTATTGGTA